>NC_086449.1:680130217-680801884 GCF_028390025.1 Pseudophryne corroboree
TGTAAGAGGACACATTTATATCCAAGCAGAGGCAGAGGTCACAGTGTTAGCTGCCGTGTGAGTGCTGTGTACAGGTGGGTTGGTTGTGCAACAGTGTTTGGCATATCTGTAAGGAGCATGTGTCTCATGTGTATAAATGCATTAATAATGTGTGGCATATGTGTAAGGGACATATGTATAAGGGCATTAATAGAGGTTGGCATAATGTATAAGGCGCATTATGTTTATAAGGACATTCATAATTGTGTGTAATGTGTACAGGGCATTACTGTGTGGTATTATGTTTATAAAGGCATTACTAATGTGTGGCATTATGTGTATAAGGTGCTCTACTGTGGCATAAGGTATAGAAAGGGCACTAATGTGAATAAAGAGCAATATGGTGTAGTGTAATGTGAATAAGGAGCAATTCAGTGTGATCTAATGTCAATAAGGGGCACTACTGTGAGGAGCAATGTATATAAGGTAAAGCGGTACTACTATGTGATGTAATGTGAAGAAGGCACATTATCGCATAATATAATGCGAATTCAAAGTTGCACTACTGTGTGGTGTAATTTGAATTGGGGGTACTATTATGTGTCCATACCCCTTCCCAGCAAGAACATGCCCCTTTTTAGTCTGTGTGCTGAATGTGCGCACTGATCCCATTTAAAAGATAGGGGGTAGGAGCACCAAAATGAGGACTGCTATGGGTTAGAGGTGGAACTAGCAGCGGTTCTAGGTGACACCAGCCAAAATCTTGCCTAGGGCATCATATTGGTTAGGGCCGGCCCTGCTGTGCAGCATGGTTTTGCCCAGTTGCTAACTTTTTTTAGTTTGCTAACCAACTTGAATAACCCCCATTACTGTGCAGCTAACCAGTAACAGTGCTACTACAACATACCTCCCAGCTGTGCTAATTTTGGTGGAACAGTCCTGATTCTAGGATCTCAAAAGGAACTGTGTTATATCCAAAAGTGGGTGTTTCTGTGTAAGAGTTTGGACAATTCATTCTGGGTTTGGGTGGATCAGAAGTGAGTGACGCTAATTTTGTTCCGATTTCACCTAAGTGTTGGGAGGTATGACTGCCACCATTATTGTACCTTAGGGGTCAATGATAAGAAGAGTTGACTTTAGGAACAACTTTTTAGGATTCATAAAAAGTGTTTATAAAAAACACACGCATTACAATAGTTATAATATTTAATTCAATTAGAATACCTGACAGCTGCTATATAATGACGAAGCATGTCATAATTGGAAAAAGTGTTAATATAAAGTTGTATTTTTATACACAATGAAACCTTAGCACATAGGGCGTGGTTCTCAAACTGTGTGCTGGGAACCTTGCAGGGGTGCCTCAGGTTGGTGGTCCAGGACCAATTCAAATTATTTATGGTCAATGCCAGTGCTGGTGGCTGCCAATCATAAAATATGTAGACAAACAGAAGGCAATCATGTCCTTCACCACACCGTTGAATCGAAGGATGACACATAAACACATTTTATTTAATTTAATATTTCTTCTAAATTTCTCAATAAAAAACCTTTGGCCTGGGGGTGCCGTGAAGAAAAAACTGATTCTCTAAGGTGCCGTGATTCAAAAAAGTGTGAGAACCACTGACATAGAATCATTTAAATTAGCCACCCTGCAAGTGTCTGCAACTATATGCCGTACTCATGATACCTCCATAGGCGGATCCAAGGGGGAGGTACTCGGGCCCGTGTCCCCCCTGGCATTTCTGACGACTTCTTTTTTTCAAAAGGAGAACAGCAGCAGCACTACTGCTTTTTCCGTCAGTCAGATTTGATAAAAGAGCCGGCAGGCACTAGGACCCACCGCGGCTCTAACAGCAAGTACGTGTGGTATCCAATGGGGAGGCTGGAGCTGCAGCACCAGCCTCCCCCTGCTCACACCGCAACCTACCTCTCAAACTGCCAGCCGGCCATATGCCAAGCCCAGGAGCTGGGTTCAAATGCCAGCATCGAGTATGACTGTTACTTATGATGGCACAGAAGGCTTCATTAGCCCTCACTGCACCGCACAGTTTCCCAGCGCTTCCTCCTTCCTTTAACCACCCTGCTAGGTGCAGTCAAACTCAGCCTCAGCTTTGAGAAGGTGGCCCGTGTGATTGTGACAGGGCTGTCCTGCAGATGTCTTATGCTGCTTGTTGGAGATCCAGCTGGCTGCTTCTGCTAATCAAAGATGGGCAGTTTGTGTCCTGCAGTCTGAGTCTCACTGCAGTGCCCAAAACAAGGTATGCTGCACCTGCCACCACCAACTAAAAACTATAATAATTATATTGTGCTGGGGTGCCTTCCAGGTTCCCATAACTAATGGAACAGGTGACAAACATTTCAAGGCCCAATCAGCCTTTTCCTCAGGGTGAAACATTGGCAATAAACCAGGATGCACTCCTACAGCCAATCATTACCTGATAGCGTATTCTGTGAGGTCATGCCCCCTGTGATACCACACCCCTTATCTGGGAGCACGTAAATATAACTGTTACCATTCGTCTATCATCGTGCCCCCCCCCCCTTTCATTTTCTTCTGGATCCGCCCCTGGATAGCTCCGTACTTGCAGCCCTATGGGGCTGTGTACAAATGAATGCAAGTGTGGGGCAAGATCGGGCGTGAGGGGGTGAGTTCAGCTCTTGCTGCTGACCTTTCTATGCTGTCGCCATGGCAAATAATAAATAATGCAAAATCATTTATTCCAAACTTTACAGGTAACTGATCAATTATATGTGGGCTGGGTTTGTCAGCCCATCAGTGCACTAGGATGGCAAAGCATCTAGAAAGAGGGCACAACAAATTACAATATATTTTACAACAGTGATAAAAAAAAACAACAGGGGATTAAATGCCAGCTAGAAATAAGGTGTATTTTTCTATTGGTATGAAAAGTTGATAGACCATTAAGATTTAACTACTGTCTAAATGTAACTTTTATTGTGCTAGAAGAACAGACAATGGCCCTCATTCCGAGTTGATCGGTCGCAAGGCGAATTTAGCAGAGTTACACACGCTAAGCCGCCGCCTACTGGGAGTGAATCTTAGCTTCTTAAAATTGCTACCGATGTATTCGCAATATTGCGATTACTAACTACTTAGCAGTTTCAGAGTAGCTCCAGACTTACTCTGCCTGTGCGATCAGTTCAGTGCTTGTCGTTCCTGGTTGACGTCACAAACACACCCAGCGTTCGCCCAGGCACTCCCACCGTTTCTCCGGCCACTCCTGCGTTTTTTCCGGAAACGGTAGCGTTTTCAGCCACACGCCCCTGAAACGCCGTGTTTCCGCCCAGTAACACCCATTTCCTGTCAATCACATTACGATCGCCGGAGCGAAGAAAAAGCCGTGAGTAAAAATACTTTCTTCATAGTAAAGTTACTTGGCGCAGTCGCAGTGCGAACATTGCGCATGCGTACTAAGCGGATTTTCACTGCGATGCGATGAAAAATACCGAGCGAACAACTCGGAATGAGGGCCCATGCTGTCTGATTTCCTTGCTACATAAATGAACTGAGCTGGGAGGATTTTTTTCCAAATAATAATAAAATAATAATAATAGTAATTAAAAATGAATTACGGTTTTATTCCATCAAGTTCTATAGGGTCTTTCAGGAGCAAAAGGTTACATGAATCAAATTCCATTAAGAGTACATAAAGTTAAAATGATTTGCAACCTCTCTGGATTCTGGGTAGTAGTGTCAAGTTGTGCTGTTGAAAGCACAATACCTAATCTTGCAGAGAAGACCTTTTTACACAATGCAGTACACCATAACAGGAAGCTGAAACTCTTCACCTCAGTTCCCAACACCTCCACAATACACTGGAGCCAACACAAACTTTCACAGCAAGCAATAATAGGAGCACCTCATCTTATCAATCACATCATAAATTCCCATTGTTATGTGGTAAGCATACCTATCCTTAGACTATAACAATGAATGCATTTGGGAAATAAAAGCTACAAATCATACCCATTATGTAAAGGAAAAACTTTTTGGGGGATCAGTGGGTGTGAAGGTCTTATCAAGCCTTGCATAGCAATTACTGTTGGTTAATTGACATTACCTTTTCACTCGGTGGAAGAGTGGAGGCAATTGTCTTTAGAATGGTAAATTAACTCCATGGGGCAGATGTATTAACCTGGAGAAGGCATAAGGAAGTGATAAACCGGTGATATGTGCAAGGTGATAAATGAACCATCCAATCAGCTCCAGTATGTAAATTAACAGTTAGGAGCTGATTGGATGGTGCATTTATCACCTTGCACATATCACTGGTTTATCACTTCCTTATGCCTTCTCCAGGTTAATACATCTGCCCCCATATTCTTCAATTCTCCTCTCTAGCACGACAGAGCACTTCCATTATGACAGTATGTGTTTCATATGATTATGTACAGCACAGCCCTGCCCACTTAAAGATATACAAACAAGGCAGCTCCTAATTAGCAAACGCCGAGTCTGTAGCACTGATATAAAGAGTGGCGGCTGCAGCTCACACCACATCATGCAGGGGTAGTGGGATAGCACATATGAACAGACATGCAGGGATGTATGTAACATATGTGCTGTCTGCAGGTCTCCGAGAATCGGCAGCATGTCGTCTTATAGATGCTGCTGAACCCGGGACTCATCATTCAGCATAACACCTCCACTCTCCTGCTAAGCCCGCTCCCAGGCTACCATTGACTAGTTTTCACAAGAGTCTGGGGGCGGGCTTTGAAGGAAAGTGGAGCCGAATGCAGCATCCCAGCTTCAGTGGTGGCTGTAAGACACGCAGCGCTGCCGATCCCCAGGGAACTGCAGGCAGCACATATGTTACATACATCCCTGCATGTATGTTCTTATGTGCTATCCCGCTCCCCCGTGCACAATATGGTGCGAGCTGCCACCACTGGATATAAACCAATATAAAATAACCATTTATCACTTTTATCAGAATAAATAAATGACCTAGCTTTATACTAAGTGATTTACATGTTTTGTTTTGTTTTTAAATGTAAGAGTTTATGTTCATGTTTGGGTGTAATAAAATGTGACCTCCCCTATTGCGGTTTGTTCCCAATTGTAAAGTGCAATGGAATACTGTATGCAGGCGCTATATAAGTAACTGTTAATGAATAATAATGTAACACATTAAAGTGTAAGTAATGCGATGCAGAATACATTGGTCTTATAGCAACAATGCAAAATGATACATTTGTTTCTCTAACGTCCTAGAGGATGCTGGGGACTCCGTAAGGACCATGAGGAATAGACGGGCTCCGCAGGAGATAGGGCACTTTAAGGAAGACTTTAGGATTCTGGGTGTGCACTGGCTCCTCCCTCTATGCCCCTCCTCCAGACCTCAGTTTTAGACTGTGCCCAGAGGAGAATGGGTGCACTGCAGGGAACTCTCCTGAGTTTCCTGCTTAGAAACACATTTACACACATTCCGGTACTATCATTAGACCGGCTATGGCATCGGACTGGGTGTGTAGTGCTATCGCAGCATGGACAGATTCCTTATCTACGGAACTTGAAACCCTAGATAAGGATTCCATTCTAATGACCCTAGAGCATATCAAAGATGCTGCTTTGTATATGAGGGATGCTCAAAGAGACATTTGTTTACTAAGCTCCAGAATAAATGCTATGTCTATTTCTGCTAGGTGACTCCTGTGGACTCGACAGTGGACGGGGGATGCCGACTCAAAGCTGCATATGGAGTCGTTGCCTTACAAGGGGGAGGAGTTTGAAGAAAGCCTCTCGGACCTTGTCTCTACTGCTACGGCCGGTAAATCAAATTTCTTACCTTATGTCCCCCCCGCAGCATACTAAAAAGGCACCTCATTATCAAATGCAGTCCTTTCGTTCCAATAGAAGCAAGAAGGTACGGGGATCGTCCTTCCTTGAAAGAGTAAAAGGCAAGGGAAAAAAGCTGCATGCAGCTAGTTCCCAGGAGCAGAAGTCCTCCCCTACATCTGCAAAGTCCACCGCATGATGCTGGGGCTTCCTGGGGGGGAGTCAGCTCAAGTGGGGGCGCGTCTTCGATTTTTCAGCCAGGTCTGGGTTCACTCACAGGTGGATCCCTGGGCTATAGAGATTGTTTCTCAGGGATACAAGCTGGAATTCGAAGACGTGCCTCCTCGACGGTTTTTCTAATCGGCTCTGCCAGCTTCCCCGTCAGAGAGGGAGTTAGTGTTGACTGCGATTCAAAAATTGTATCTTCAACAGGTGATAGTCAAAGTTCCTCTTCTCCAGCAAGGAAAGGGGTATTACTCAACCCTGTTTGTGGTCCCGAAACCGGACGGTTCGGTCAGGCCCATTTCGAATCTAAAATTCCTGAACTTCTACTTGAAAAAGTTCAAGTTCAAGATGGAATCGCTTAGAGCGGTCATCGCCAGCCTGGAGGGGGGGGATTGGATGGTGTCCCTGGACATAAAGGATGCATACCTTCATGTTCCGATTTTCCCTCCTCATCAGACGTTCCTGAGATTTGCAGTACAGGACTGTCATTACCAATTTCAGACGTTGCCGTTTGGGCTTTCCACAGCCCCGAGAATTTTCACCAAGGTAATGGCGGAAATGATGGTGCTCCTGCGCAAGCAGGGGGTCACAATTATCCCATACTTGGACGATCTCCTTATAAAGGCGAGATCTCGGGAGAAGTTGCTGGACAGCGTGTCGCTGTCGGTGAGGATGTTGCAGGGGCACGGCTGGATTCTCAATTTACCGAAGTCCCAGCTAGTCCCTACAACACGCCTGACCTTTCTGGGTCTGATTCTAGACACAGACCAGAAAAAGGTTTTTCTTCCGATGGAAAAGGCTCAGGAGCTCATGGCCCTGGTCAGGAACCTATTAAAGCTAAAAACGGTTTCAGTGCATCATTGCACACGTGTCCTGGGGAAGATGGTGGTATCGTACGAGGCCATCCCCTTCGGCAGGTTCCATGCGAGGACCTTTCAATGGGATCTACTGGACAAATGGTCCGGGTCCCATTTACAAATGCATCAAAGGATCACCCTGTCTCCCAGAGCCAGGGTATCTCATCTGTGGTGGCTGCACAGTGCTCACCTCCTAGAAGGCCGCAGGTTCAGAATTCAGGACTGGATCCCGGTGACCACGGACGCAAGCCTCCGAGGTTGGAGAGCGGTCACACTGGGAAGAAATTTCCAAAGTCTCTGGTCAAATCTGGAGACTGGTCTCCACATCAACGTCCTGGAGTTGAGGGCCATATACAACGCCCTACGCCAAGCGGAGGCTTTGCTTCAGGAAAAACCGGTTCTGATTCAGTTAGACAATGTCACGGCAGTGGCTCATGTAAACCGCCAAGGCGGCACAAGGAGCAGAGTGGCCATGGCAGAAGCGACCAGGATTCTTCGCTGGGCGGAAGGCCATGTAAGCGCCCTATCAGCAGTATTCATCCCGGGGGTGGACAACTGGGAAGCGGACTTCCTCAGCAGACACGACCTGCATCCGGGAGAGTGGGGACTTCATCCAGAAGTCTTCGCACAGATCGTGGGTCGGTGGGGACTGCCTCAGATAGACATGATGGCGTCCCGTCTAAAAAAAAAAAGCTAAAGCGGTATTGCGTCAGGTCCAGGGACCTTCAGGCGGTAGCGGTAGATGCTCTAGTGACACTTTGGGTGTTCAGATCGGTCTATGTGTTCCCTCCTCTACCTCTCATACCCAAGGTGTTGAGAATAATAAGGCTAAGAGGAGTCAGAACGATCCTCATTGTTCCGGATTGGCCACGAAGGACTTGGTATCCGGATCTGCAAGAGTTGCTCACAGAAGATCCGTGGCCTCTTCCCCTAAGGCAGGATCTGCTGCAGCAGGGGCCCTGTCTGTTCCAAGGCTTACCGCGGCTGCGTTTGACGGCATGGCGGTTGAACGCCGGATCCTAGTGGAAAAAGGTATTCCGGAGGAGGTCCTTCCTACCCTGGTCAAGACTAGGAAGGACGTGGCATTGAAACATTATCACCGTATATGGCGAAAATATGTGTCTTGGTGTGAGGCCAGAACTGCTCCTATGGAGGAATTCCATTTGGGCCGTCTGCTTCACTTCCTGCAAACGGGAATGAATTTGGGCCTAAAATTAGGGTCCATAAAGGTCCAAATTTCGGCCTTATTCATTTTCTTCCAAAAAGAATTGGCTTCTCTTCCTGAAGTACAGACATTTGTAAAGGGGTACTGCATATTCAGCCTCCCTTTGTATCTCCGGTGGCACCTTGGGATCTTAATGTGGTATTAAGTTTCCACTCAAGACGGTGGAATTGAAATATCTCACTTGGAAAGTGGTTATGTTATTGGCCTTGGCTTCTGCAAGGCGTGTTTCGGAATTGGCGGCTTTGTCGTATAAAAGCCCGTACCTGGTTTTTCATGTGGATAGGGCAGAATTGAGGACTCGTCCTCAATTTCTGCCAAAGGTGGTCTCATCTTTTCATATGAACCAACCTATTGTCATGCCTGTGGCTATGTGGAACTTGGGGGATTCCGAGTCCCTGGATGTGGTCAGGGCTTTGAAGATTTATGTGTCCAGAACAGCTAGGATCAGGAAGACTGAAGCTCTGTTTGTTCTGTATGCGGCCAACAAGGTTGGCGCTCCTGCTTCAAAGCAGACTATTGCTCGCTGGATCTGTAACACAATTCAGCAGGTGCATTCTACGGCAGGATTACCATTGCCTAAATCGGTTAAGGCCCATTCCACTAGAAAGGTGGGCTCTTCTTGGTCGGGGTCAAACACCTTTGCAAAGTTCTATAAGTTTGATACCCTGGCTGAGGAGGACTTCCTGTTTGCTCAATCGGTGCTGCAGAGTCATCCACACTCTCCCGCCCGTTTGGGAGCTTTGGTATAATCCCCATGGACGTTAGAGAAAATAAGATTTTACTTACCGGTAAATCTATTTCTCGTAGTCCGTAGAGGATGCTGGGCGCCCGTCCCAAGTGCGGACTACTTCTGCAATACTTGTATATAGTTATTGCTTCAATAAGGGTTATGTTATGGTTGCATCGGTCATGTACTGATGCTATGTTGTTTTTTCATACTGTTAACTGGGTAGTTTATCACAAGTTATACGGTGTGATTGGTGTAGCTGGTATGAATCTTGCCCTTGGATTAACAAAAATCCTTTCCTCGTACTGTCCGTCTCCTCTGGGCACAGTTTCCCTAACTGAGGTCTGGAGGAGGGGCATAGAGGGAGGAGCCAGTGCA
Source organism: Pseudophryne corroboree (assembly GCF_028390025.1). Taxonomy (NCBI): domain Eukaryota; kingdom Metazoa; phylum Chordata; class Amphibia; order Anura; family Myobatrachidae; genus Pseudophryne; species Pseudophryne corroboree. The sequence goes on from NC_086449.1 coordinate 680,139,412, forward strand.
CACCCAGAATCCTAAAGTCTTTCTTAAAGTGCCCTATCTCCTGCGGAGCCCGTCTATTCCCCATGGTCCTTACGGAGTCCCCAGCATCCTCTACGGACTACGAGAAAATGATTTACCGGTAAGTAAAATCTTATTTTTTGTAATTTACGGAGATGACTGAGCTGTAATGATCAAGACTCCTCACATATACTTACATAGTGCCAGCATATTCCATTGCGCCTTACAATGGTGAACATGCAATAACTTATATAGTTTTGTCTAAAACAGATGGCAACCTGCAGCAATGACATTACCATGCAAGGGATTTTTTTCCCTCTGTTTGGGGGCCATGTCTACCTGACAGAATGATACATTGACCTAAGTAATGGAAGTCAATGAGCCATAGCTGGAGATGGTAACCTTTCACTAATAATTTCCTACATTTTCCCTTTTGATCTAATGTTTGTGTTTCTAATTAATTTCACAGAGCTGAATTATTACCTAAATCTCTTCGCATCTTAATTAAGTTGATGACCCTGATTGGTGTCAGCCATCAGGACAGTAAGGCTCTGTAACGGTAATTAGTCATTGCCTGTCAATGAGCGCCCCTTTGCCTTGATGAGGACAGCAACTTGACACTTCTTGCTGAGCCCAGGGAATGCACAGATTCTCGTAGGGCCACTGAGCAAATGCTAATGAATAACAGTGTTTTTTTTACAAATAACCTGGTCACGTAGGTCACAGGACTTTCTAATCATATCTATTTCTTCTCCTCTTTCAGGTATGTGAAATCATTTCTATTGCACTACAAGGCTCAGACTAACACACATGCTGCTTGCAATTTACATCATCTGTTTGAATGTATGTGAAATAATGTGTTTCTTGTCATTATATATGTATATGATGGGATTTATTGTGGGAAGGGACAAAAGGGGGTCCCTTTTGTCCCTTCTCACATTGTATTTGCTTACTGGTGCACCTCCAGCCCACTTTAATTGTAATGAAGGTACCTAATCCTTTCAATTGTCTTTCTTAATTGGCTGGTTATTATCTAATCAATTAATTATATATATAATTTTTTTAATATTGTCTAATAGCCTGTGCATGGCCCTTTGAGACTATGGGGTATATGCAATTGCGGTCGAATTCCCGAAATTGTCGAATTTCGGGTCATTTTCGACCAAAAAAAAAAATTCCCCTATGCAATCCAGTGCTTTCCGACCAAAAAACGGACTTTCAAAATTCGACTTTTTGAAATTCGAATTTTTGCAAATTCGACTTTTCTGCAATGATACAAGTGCTGCAATTCGACCAAAGCATATTCAATTCAAGTTTTGAAATTCGACAGCAGTGCTTTTAGACAGCAAATTCGTCATTTTCAATCCGCCACACTTTGGAGGGTGAAAACAAATAAAAAAAATTTAAACATGTTTTTTTTGGTGTTTTTTTTTTTTGGGAATAGCAGATCTATTTATATTAGAAGGGATTAGGTACTTTTTTTTTTTTTTGGGGAGGCACAAATATTATTTATATATTTTTTAAAATATTATTTTTTTTTTTTTATTTTTTTTTTATGCTGGAAGGGTAAAATCATAAAAAAAAATGGCGTGGGGTCCCCCCTCCAAAGCATAACCAGCCTCGGGCTCATTGAGCTGGTCCTGGTTCTAAAAATGCGGGGGGAAAATTGACAGGGGATCCCCCGTATTTTTAAAACCAGCACCGGGCTCTGCGCCTGGTGCTGGTGCCAAAAATACGGGGGACAAAAAGAGTAGGGGTCCCCCGTATTTTTAACACCAGCATCGGGCTCCACTAGCTGGACAGATAATGCCACAGCCGGGGGTCACTTTTATGCCGTGCCCTGCGGCCGTGGCATCAAATATCCAACTAGTCACCCCTGGCCGGGGTACCCTGGGGGAGTGGGGACCCCATCAATCAAGGGGTCCCCCCCCCCAGCCACCCAAGGGCCAGGGGTGAAGCCCGAGGCTGTCCCCCCCCCATCCAATGGGCTGCGGATGGGGGGGCTGATAGCCTTTGTGATAATAAAAAGATATTGTTTTTTCCAATAGTACTACAAGTCCCAGCAAGCCTCCCCCGCAAGCTGGTACTTGGAGAACCACAAGTACCAGCATGCGGGAGAAAAACGGGCCCGCTGGTACCTGTAGTACTACTGGGAAAAAAATACCCAAATAAAAACAGGACACACACACCGTCGACACACACATACTTACCTATGTTCACACGCCGACATCGGTCCTCTTCTCCATGTAGAATCCACGGATACCTGTAAAGAAAAGTTCAAAATACTCACCTCAACCATGGTCCAGAGATAAATCCACGGACTTGGCAAAATAAGAAAACGCAAATACCCGCACCAAAAACGGACTGAAAGGGGTCCCATGCTGACACATGGGACACCTTTCCACGAATGAGACCTGTCAGTGACAGCTGTCACTGACAGGTCTCTAAGCCAATCAGGAAGCGCAACTTCGTTGCGCTCACCTGATTGGCTGAGCGCTGTCTGCACTGTGACAGCGCATCGCACAGCTCCCTCCATTATATTCAATGGTGGGAACTTAGCGGCTAGCGGTGAGGTCACCCGCCGGTCAGCGGCTGACCGGCGGGTGACCCCACCGCTACCCGCAAAGTTCCCACCATTGAAAGTAATGGAGCGGCTTTGCGATGCGCTGTCACAGTACAGACAGCGGACAGCCAATCAGGTGAGCGCCACGGAAGTAGCGCTTCCTGATTGGCTGAAGGGACGTCAGTGACAGGAGTCACGTGATGTCCCGGCATTCGGGAGAAAGGGGTCTGATGTGAAAACATTGGACCCCTTTCTAGTCCGGTATGGATCGGTGTTCGGTTTGTTTTTTTGCCAAGAACGTGGATTTACCTCTGGACGTGGATGTACCTCTGGACGCTGGAAGGTGAGTATAATTTTTTCACAGGTACCCTCGGATCGTCGGCGACCGTGGCAGTCGGCGTGTCAACATAGGTAAGTATGTGTGTGTCGGCAGTATGTAATAAAGTTGTACAAGTCACGGTGTCTGTGTCCTGTTTTTATTTGGGTATTTTTTTTCCAGTAGTACTACAGGTACCAGCGGGCCCGTTTTTCTCCCGCATGCTGGTACTTGTGGTTCTCCAAGTACCAGCTTGCGGGGGAGGCTTGCTGGGACTTGTAGTACTAATGGAAAAAACAATATCTTTTTATTATCACAAAGGCTATCAGCCCCCCCATCCGCAGCCCATTGGATGGGGGGGGGACAGCCTCGGGCTTCACCCCTGGCCCTTGGGTGGCTGGGGGGGGGGGACCCCTTGATTGAAGGGGTCCCCACTCCCCCAGGGTACCCCGGCCAGGGGTGACTAGTTGGATATTTGATGCCACGGCCGCAGGGCACGGCATAAAAGTGACCCCCGGCTGTGGCATTATCTGTCCAGCTAGTGGAGCCCGATGCTGGTGTTAAAAATACGGGGGACCCCTACTCTTTTTGTCCCCCGTATTTTTGGCACCAGCATCAGGCGCAGAGCCCGGTGCTGGTTTTAAAAATACGGGGGATCCCTGGCCAATTTTTCCCCTGCATTTTTAGAACCAGGACCAGCTCAAAGAGCCCGAGGCTGGTTATGCTTTGGAGGGGGGACCCCACGCCATTTTTTTTCGGGTTTTTCACGTTTTTTTCCCGTTTTTTAAAATCGCGGCAAAATCCGCCAAATCGGACGATTTTCGCCCGCGATTCTGGCGAATCCGTTTTTCATTGAATATGGTGAATCCCGGCAGGCACCTGCCGGGATTCACCTGGCGAATTTGGTCGAATTAAAAAACGGCGATAATTGCCGCGAATTCGACCGCAATTGCATATACCCCTATATGTGTCTCTCTCTCCCTCTTTTGGGATTTATTGTGGATTAGTTTAGAGAAGTTTTTGTCTGTGTTTACCCACCCAGTGCAATCTATGTTCTTTGATCAATTAGCATTTTAATCAGGTGACAATATGTTCAGAGGTAGGCCTGTTTCTTAATCAGAGACAGTATTTCTTTAGATTCTTCTAAACACTCATGAGCTTTATACTTACTTCTCTGCAAGTACTTTGACCACCACAATTGGCCAGCATAATAAACAGTCGCAAACATACACAATATTTAACTCACTCTTCTGCTTTTATTAGTTGGTGACATATCACCAAATACAGGCCCCAACCACCTGTCCCACTCACACTCAGCTGTCTCAAAACAACACAGAAATCCATCTAACCTATCACGTGTCTCCCATACTCCTCCGAGTCACTAAAATGTGCCTTATTGAATGCACGCTCTGTATGTAACAAATTAACATCCATCCATGACCTCTTCATCTTTCACAGCTTTAATCTACTAGCTACAGTATAACAGAAACATGGTTCACACAATCAGACATGGGCTCCCCTGCAACACGGTGGTTTCTACTTCACACACACATCCAGGCCTGGTAATAGTAAAGATGGTGGGGTTGGAATCTTACTGTCCCAATTTTTCACATACACAGGTCTACCTTAGGTTCCATCACACGCATTCATATAATTTGAAGTTCACGCTATCAGGATTTTCACCCCCTTCTCTCGGCATGTTGCAGCTATCTATCGCCGTCCTGGGCAACCCAAACAACAATTTCTAGAAGATTTTTCTGCCTGGCTCCAACACTTCTTATCCTCTGACATTTAAACCATCATTATGGGCAATTTCAACATAGCTCTTGACAGTCCACAATCTGTCCATGCCGCCAAACTCCTCTCTCTAACTTCTTTTCTTGGCCTCACCCAATGGTCTGACTCCTCTACTCATCAGGAGGGCCAATGCCTTGATCTTGTATTCACCAGGCTCTGATCAGTCTCTGAATTCATTAACACTCATTCCCATCTCTCTTATCACAACCTGATCTCCTTCTCAATCTCTTCTATTACTCTAAATTATATGACACTAAAACCAAGCAAGCCTCCTCTAACCAGCAGAAACACTAACAATATAAATTTTCAACAATTTTCCACTTCTCTGCAAAAACTCCTCTCACCAATCTCTACATTTACCACACCTGACACTGCTGTATCACACCTACACAAGACCCTAGAGAGTGCCCTTGATGAAGTGGCTCCAGCTACCCATCACACTCCACGTAGGTTTAGATGCCAACCGTGGCACTCTAAATCAACAAGACACCTACAAAAACTGTCACATAAAGTAGAACATCAGTGGCGTAAATATCAGAATCCAAGTGACTTTCTCACACATAAGACCACCTACCACTCCTATCGTCAGGCCCTGGACACTGCCAAACAAACATATTTCCAATCTCTCATCTCTTTTCATGCCACAAACCCCAAGCGACTTTTTAATACATTTAAATCACTTCTTTACCCTCCCTCACCTCCTCCACTAGCCACTATCCGTGCACAAGAACTTGCTTCCTACTTCAAGGATAAGATTGATAAAATCTGAGATGAAATGGTATGCTCTAACTCAGCCAGTGACCTGCTCAATTCCCTACCTGAACCCTCTGGCACTATCTCTTCATTTGATCCAACAAGTGAAGATTAAATATCAACACTCTTTTCGTCCTACTTTTCGTCCTACCTCTCCTCTTGATCCTATACCCTCACAAGTCAGTAAAACTTTGTCTCGTGTGCTTATCCCAACCGTAACTAAAATCTGTAATCTCTCTCTCTACTGGTATCTTTCCTTCTCTGTTTAAGCATGCAGGGATTACTCCCATTCTAAAAAAAAACACAACTCTGACCCAAACACACTCTCTAACTACCGTCCCATTTCTCAGCTACCATGTCCCTCCAAGCTACTTGGGAGACTTGCCTACACTCACCTTACACACTTTCTTAACTCCCACAACTTATTGGACCCACTTCAGTCAGTCTTTCGTGCCCAACACTCCTCAGAGACGGCACTGACCAAAGTAGTGAATGATCTAGTCACTGCTAGATTGGAAGGCCATTACACACTTCTTATTCTTCTAGATCTCTCTGCTGCTTTTGACACTGTTGACCACTCTCTTCTCATACAAACACTACAATCCCTAGGTCTTCAGGACACATCCCTTACTTGGTTCTCATCCTACCTAATCGCTCTTTCAGTGTTCACTTCTCTGATTCTACCTCTTCTTCTCTACCTCTATCAGTTGGAGTACCGCAAGGCTTGGTCTTGGGTCCTCTGCTGTTCTCAATCTATAACTCATCTCTTGGTAAACTAATCAGCTCCATTGGATTTTGTACGCTGATGATACTCAAATCTACCTATCCTCCCCAGATTTATCATCATCTGTATTGGCTCATGTCACTGAATGCCTGTCTGCCATTTCATCTTGGATGTCATTTTGCCACCTCAAACTCAACATTTCCAAAACAGAATTAATTATTTTCCCACCAGGCAAGAGTAGTTACCAACCTGATATCTCCATATCTGTTGACAATGCGACCATCCACCCTACTCCACAAGCTCGCTGCCTAGGTGTCACCCTGGACTCTGAACTGTCCTTATTTCCACACATTCATGTCTCTAAATCATGTTACATGCACCTAAAAAACATATCCAAAATATGCCCTTATCTTACTCAAGACACTGCAAAAACTCTGATCCATGCACTCATCATCTCCCGCATTGATTTTTGTAATAGTCTCCTTACTGGTCTTTCCAATCATAGGCTCTTACCACTACAATCCATTTTAAATGCAGCTGTGAGGCTAATCTTTCTCGCTAGACGTTCTTCGTCTGCTGATCCGCTCTGTCAGTCCCTATTCCTCTGTGTAAATATAAAATACTTTTACTTACATACAAGGCTATTAACCAAACTGCACCATCATACATCTCCTCACTTATCTCAAAATATCTCCCTACCAGACCTATCCTCTCTGCACATAATCTGTGTCTCTCATCCACATGTATTACTTGTTCCCACTCAAAATTACAGAACTTTATCCGGGCTTCACTCACTCTGCTGAATACCCTCCCACGAACAATAAGACTCGCCTCTAGTCTCCAAACCTTTAAACGCTCCCTGAAAACTCACCTCTTCAGACAAACCTACCAAATTCCAGACCCACCCACATAACCTTCAATGCTTTCCTATCCATTTACATCCTCCCTGTACAGTCCACATAACCTCACATATTTTGTCTTCCAACATTGCTGGGTCATCATATCATACAACCCATTAAGAACCTAGCAATCTGGTGGACCATTATGTAATACATAGCATCTATCCTTGTATATCAATGCCTGTTTCCCTATAGATTGTAAGCTTGCGAGCAGGGCCTTCCTACCTCTATGTCTGTCTGTCTGTCTTTGCCCAGTTTTATTCTATAACTGTTGTTCTAATTGTAAAGCGCAACGGAATATGCTGCGCTATATAAGAAACTGCTAATAAATAATAATTAAATAAGTCACACTTTCATGAGATCAAATACTTTTACAGAATTTTAATAAGAAATTCCCATTAAATGCAAATTATATTAGTAAAAAAGTGCTAAACATTGAATATAAGTAGCTATTTAGGAACTGAACAAAACAAACAGATTTGGGATTGATGTAGGAGTTTAGAACAGTATATTACATGTGCAGTATATATCATATTATATGCCAAAGAAGACAGTCCCTCAAAACAATGACAGAAGGGATTTCTGGAAATAGTGAGAGGATATTCCGTTTTTCTCTGAATTTTAATCCTAACAAAATAACATTCAGGCATTCAGAATATCTGTTATCTGTTCAGTATAGGTTTGCTTGAGGATGCAACAAGATCATACTGTACCTCCCAACATTTAAAACCAGGCAAATCTGGATTATGTACATGCATCTTCGCGTGGCTTGTGTTATGTGGGCGTAGCTGCATAAAACGCTCCCATTCCTTGTCAAACTAGGGATGTGCCCAGCACTTCCCTAGCTGCTGGATGTCCACAGCCTCTCGTTCTCTACTGTTTGAATCCATTCACCACTGCACTGCAATGAAGAGCTTTACGTAAGACATAGAGAGTGACCGCCCAACCGCTCTACCCTGCGTGACACTGCGTCCTGTGGATGGGATGGTGGCACAGTGCTCAAAAAGCATGACTGTCCTGCCTAAACCGGGATGATTGGCAGTTTGGCAAAACGGGTGTAAATTGCTCAAAAGTAACATGCTAAGTAAAATAGCATACTGTATAGCTGTGCACATATCAGGAGGCATAAGCCTCTGCATCAGCAGCATATGTGCCTAGTTTATTGCTAGTTATCATTTGTGTGTACTTGCACCTGCCCTATACTATGTGCAAAAGATACACCTCTTACAGGCCCAGGTACACTTTACTCTAACCTATTTGTCTGCATGGCCTTTAATGAACTTTACTACATAAGAACACCCCCTCACACCCCGTACCACTTTTCCTGTCAGGTGTGCAGATGCACTCAGAATACATACAGTATGACTGCATTTTCCTATTTACGTGCAGTCATTCTCTGAGCGTGAGCAGTGCGGATGCATGCAATGCAAACGTTCAACCCAACAATGCCTAAAAGACAACACGCTGTACAATATATACTTCCATGTTCCAATCTGTAGCAGTCCTGGAGGGTTACTAGTAGTAGTATGACTGCATTGTAAGCGGTATCCTCACTGTATCCTGTGTCCCATTACAGTGTAACACCACTGCACATTCCTTACATCAAAATCTAGTAATCAAAAATTAAGCACATACTGCAGAACTACTACAAGTAGAGGAACAATGGCTGTGCGTAGCATTCTCCAATTAGCAAGACACATAACGGGACCTACTAAAAATGAATGGTTCATGTTTAAATTAACCATTAACCATCCCTAAAGAATCATAGCATTTGGTGATGCTGTCATGTGAATCACTGTTATACAGGTAAATCCTGTGTTCACGTTTTTATTATATGTTGTTATCTTTCTAACATGCTGTTATCATCTTTTGTACAGCAGTTATTTGCAGACAAATTAATATGGTGAATAGCTTATTAAATTGCAAGCCAGGCTATTACCACAACTATATTATCTTACATTTTGGCTCAGAATTCTAGATCAGTCTATATAAATAATCAACACATACTTTTAAACAGTGGTGGACTGGGGCATGAAGGGCCCTCCAGGGAATCCAGCGGTAGCGGCCCATGTTCAGAGGTGTGGCCAGCCACCACATTGGTTTGCCTAACCATCTGAGAGTGCATGGCCTGGGCCCCTTGATAAATATATACAGTAAATACTGATAGTGCATGCATGATAATGTATTACAGTAGATTAAGAATAGAAATGCACAATAGTCCTGTGCAGTATAAAATAACATGTGTATGTATAAATCCAGTGCAGTCTGGAACCTGATACCTAGAGAAGGAGGTGGGCCCCCAGGCAGTGGGCCAGTCCAATCCTGATTTAAAACACTGTAGACTGTCGCACATTGGGAAGCAGTAATGACCTTGCAGAAAAGTAATAGTCTGTTATTGCTACAAAACACTAAATATTCTGCAATTAAATCTAAAGCTGATTGACAGTAAATGAAATGTAAAACACAAATAATGTTTAATACAGCCATAGTTCATACTTGGAAACTCTCCCGCAACCTAGCGATTTTTCACCTCCTCCCCAAGACACATGAATCGTGGTATTTTGCCAAGAGAGGGGTGGTGCATAGCAATGAGACAGCCTGGCCCAGCCCCCTGAAGTGTCCTGCAGTGTCTCCTCTGTGGGCTTCTCCCAGAGAGACCAGAAAAATAGGTAAGTATACCATACTGCAGTTTTTCCCTTATGGGTGGATATTAAAACATTACCACTTTGCTAATCTAATTTCTCAAAGGCTATCCTTCCAGGATACATATAAATTATAGTGATGTGCACCGGAAATTTTTCGGGTTTTTTGTTTTGGTTTTGGATTCGGTTCCGAGGCTGTGTTTTTTGATTCGGACGCGTTTTGGCAAAACCTCCCTGAAATTTTTTTGTCGGATTCGGGTGTTTTTTTTACAAAAAACCCTCAAAAACAGCTTAAATCATAGAATTTGGGGGTCATTTTGATCCCATAGTATTATTAACCTCAATAACCATAATATCCACTCATTTTCAGTCTATTCTGAACACCTCACACCTCACAATATTATTTTTAGTCCTAAAATTTGCACCGAGGTCGCTGGATGACTAAGCTAAGCGACCCAAGTGGCCGACACAAACACCTGGCCCATCTAGGAGTGGCACTGCAGTGTAAGACAGGATGGCAGTATTAAAAAATAGTCCCCAAACAGCACATGATGCAAAGAAAAAAAGAGGTGCACCAAGGTCGCTGGATGGCTAAGCTAAGCGACCCAAGTGGCCGACACAAACACCTGGCCCATCTAGGAGTGGCACTGCAGTGTCAGACAGGATGGCAGATTTAAAAAATAGTCCCCAAACAGCACATGATGCAAAGAAAAAAAGAGGTGCACCAAGGTCGCTGGATGGCTAAGCTAAGCGACACAAGTGGCCGACACAAACACCTGGCCCATCTAGGAGTGGCACTGCAGTGTCAGACAGGATGGCACTTCAAAAAAATAGTCCCCAAACAGCACATGATGCAAAGAAAAAAAGAGGCGCAATGAGGTAGCTGTGTGACTAAGCTAAGCGACCCAAGTGGCCGACACAAACACCTGGCCCATCTAGAAGTGGCACTGCAGTGTCAGGCAGGATGGCACTTCAAAAAAATAGTCCCCAAACAGCACATGATGCAAAGAAAAATGAAAGAAAAAAGAGGTGCAGGATGGAATTGTCCTTGGGCCCTCCCACCCACCCTTATGTTGTATAAACAGGACATGCACACTTTAACGAACCCATCATTTCAGCGACAGGGTCTGCCACACGACTGTGACTGAAATGACTGGTTGGTTTGGGCCCCCACCTAAAAAGAAGCAATCAATCTCTCCTTGCACAAACTGGCTCTATATACTGGTGGTCAGCAAACTGTGCAAAACTGAAATGCACCACAGGTATGGGTGGATAGTATACTTGACGACACAGAGGTAGGTAGAGCAGTGGCCTACTGTACCGTACTGCTATATATTATATACTGGTGGACAGCAAACTGTGCAAAACTGAAATGCACCACAGGTATGGATGGATACTAGTATACTTGACGACACAGAGGTAGGTAGAGCAGTGGCCTACTGTACCGTACTGCTATATATTATATACTGGTGGACAGCAAACTGTGCAAAACTGAAATGCACCACAGGTATGGATGGATACTAGTATACTTGACGACACAGAGGTAGGTAGAGCAGTGGCCTACTGTACCGTACTGCTATATAGTATATATTGGTGGTCAGCAAACTGTGCAAAACTGAAATGCACCACAGGTATGGATGGATAGTATACTTGACGACACAGAGGTAGGTAGAGCAGTGGCCTTCTGTACCGTACTGCTATATAGTATATACTGGTGGTCAGCAAAGTGTGCAAAACTGAAATGCACCACAGGTATGGATGGTGGTCAGCAAAATTCTGCACTGTCCTCCTACTATATACTACAATGCAGCACAGATATGGAGCGTTTTTCAGGCAGAGAACGTATAATACTGGGGGTCACTGGTCAGCAAAACTCTGCACTGTCCTCCTATTATATAATACTGCTGGTCCCCAGTCCCCACAATAAAGTAATTAGCACACTGAGCACAGATATTTGCAGCACACTGAGCACAGTCAGATATGGAGCGTTTTTCAGGCAGAGAACGTAGATATTTGCACTTGCAGCACACTGAGCACAGATATTTGCAGCACACTGAGCACAGAAATTTGCAGCACACTGAGCACAGATATTTGCAGCACACTGAGCACAGTCAGATATGGAGCGTTTTTCAGGCAGAGAACGTAGATATTTGCACTTGCAGCACACTGAGCACAGATATTTGCATCACACTGAGCACAGATATTTGCAGCACAATTTGCAGCCCACTGAACATAGAAACTGAGAGGACGCCAGCCACGTCCTCTCACGATCATCTCCAATGCACGAGTGAAAAATGGCAGCGACGCGCGGCTCCTTATATAGAATACGAATCTCGCGAGAATCCGACCGCGGGATGATGACGTTCGGACGCGCTCGGGTTAACCGAGCAAGGCGGGAGGATCCGAGTCTGCCTCGGACCCGTGTAAAATGGGTGAAGTTTGGGGGGGTTCGGATCCCGAGGATCCGAACCCGCTTATCACTAATATAAAAGCAATTCTTTTACCACTGCTGGATATTACAGTACCTGCAATTCTGTCTATGTGACATGAGAAAAGCAATGGTAATGCCTAGTATTCTTGGTAACTAGCCAAGAGAATAGCTTTGTCTGGCTCTAAGCCTGTGGCCTACAGTATGATTTCTCTGTCAAATCAATCAGCCAAGCTATAAAGATATATGTGTCAAGCAAACAACCGACAGGGAATTCTCTTGCATGCTTTTGCCAGATACAACAGAAATATATATAACATTTCTTATTAGATTTATTTCCCAGGAAGATATAAAAGAATAATTTGGACTGTTACTGATACAGACTAGGGGAAAACATCAGGAACACTCTTAATAGAACAGAACTCATAATAGCATCCTTTAGCGGTGTTTACATTTCCATTAACTGATTGTGGAAAACTTTATCAGTCCCAGTACAGTATAACACCATGGAGGATTCCTGAACCAAAAAGCCACACTATAATAACTTCGTTCTAAGATGGAAATTACATTGTAAGTGGTGACAGTAACAGTTGAATGGGGTTGGGTTCGGTATGCTGATGGTCAGAACACTGACAGCGGCATCCCAATTGTGAGAATGCTGACAGTACACTTACCCTCCCCCAATGCTCCTAACCCTCTCTTCCCGCAGCCTAACCCTAACCCTCCCCGGTGGTGCCTAACTCTAACCACTCCTTCACGTAGCCTAAACCTAACCCCCCATCCCCACAGCCTAACCCTAACCCTCCCCGTGCAGCCTAAACCCACCCCCCACGTGGCTTACCTCTCCTGTGGCCTGGCAGTGTCTCGTTCGGGATCCCGACATACCGGCACCAGGATTGTGATCCCAGTCATGATGCCAGCGCCAGCATTCTGATCAGTGTCCGTATTTAGATTGCCCAGATCCCATTAAATGAAGGTACATCGTGGCCAATGAAATCAGTAACTTTACCTTGCTGCTTGCACCCCATAGAGCAATGTAGGAGTAATGTATTCCAACATTCATGGTGGCACAACGCAGCCCAATATTGTTGCGGCACATGGCAGAAATTCTCCCGCATAATATGCTATTACAGTAACACTTTCAGGTAAAACCGTGTCTTATATACAATTTCGGTATGCTGCAACTATTGTATTACATGGCACCTTTAGGAAGGCACCTGGTGGAGCCATAGTTGGGGTACCTGCAGTGCGGTGATATCTCCACCATGATTCCAACCAGCCCCACACCAGTTGGCATTAGGTTTCCCCAGGGAAGATGTACCTACTGCCCAAAAATTCACGCAGCCCCCCACCCCTCATCAGTATAACAATGTACCATGGTGCCAACCGTACCAGGGCTCTTCTTCATATCTGACACCCAGTGGATATGGAGGAAATAGTAATACAAATAGAATTAAAACACTTTGTCTTTGATAAAATACCGGACACAGCTAGACCCAGTTACAGAACATGGCTGCTGGTGCAACCTGGCACTTGGAAGCCACAAATGTCAGCTGGGACTTGTAGTTTGCCAAAGACAAATAGAAAAAAAAACAAGAACACAGACAAACTATTTGGACCCCACAGTATATGGCTGTCTGGCTAAAGTAAAAAAAAATAAAAAAATAAAATCAAATAAAGAAGCAAGTCCTTAAAAACAGTTGACTGATTTATAATGTTATTTCACTCAAAGATTGTAGCTAATAGAAAACCCTTCAACTTTATGTGGATTGTTTTTTATTCCCTAATCTGTTCTGTTTAACAACAGAGTTGTGGCGCTACCTAGCTGTAAAGGGAATCATTCACAGCGACATGCTGTGTAACTGAGGCTGACAGCTCAACGCTTTAACGTGATTCATTTATTTTAGAAAATTATATTAAATTGTCCACATAAGAATATGTACCAATCATACCCATGTTAAAGGAATAATACAGCTCTTGTACCTGTAGATGTATAGAACAAACGTGCATATTTATTAATATTTTTTTGACTAACAATGTGAAAATTTTCATATTATTTTCGATTCACCTAAATGTATCAAAGGGCTTTTGGAGGCGTTTTAGTACTAAAACTCCTCCAAGCCATAAATACGCATTCTTTTAGTAAGCGGATCACATTTCCTACACTTGTAATGGGGAATGTGATCGGTTTCAGATTTACTGAAACTAAATTGTAACAAAATATTATAAGAAGCCTTGTGATAATAACGGCATCATCCTGCCCTCCGTTTCCCCAAATCCTGCTGTGCCCTTTCTGATATCCAGCTTCTGTGATCAGTCTTTGTGTCTAATAGACCAGGCTTTCCTCAGAGAAAATACTTCTAATAGAAATAAAATAAAATGACACTTATCTCCATTCAGGGATCGGTGGACTCCTTCTCTGTGAGCCAGTCAGCTGATCTGTGGGGATGCGGTCAATTTACAATTGACCGACGGTCATAATCCCAACAAGGTCAAAATACCAACATTTAAAATACAGACAAGGTCATAATACTGTCATTTAAAACGTCGACAAGTCAAAAAGTCGACATGAGTTTTTCATGATTTTTGTAATTGAAACCGACTTGTTCATATTTTACCATCCCAGTGGACCTGGTGGGGGAATAGAATACTGTGCAGAGTGCAGCGAGGCACTGCGCTTGGAGCATGGCGAGTGCAGCGAACCATGCAAGGGGACGCAGTACACTTATACAGTGTCCATGTCGACCTATGTCAACATACACACCAAAAAACAATGAAAAACTCATGTCGACTTTTTGACCTGTCAACATTTTAAATATCGGTATTTTGACCGTCGGGATTTTGACTGTAGGTATTTCATACTGATCCCGATCTGTGCTGTCTGCTGAAGTTCAGTTAACGTCCTGGCAGCACAGAGAAAGTCCCGACCTTGGTTCATGTTAATTTGATTAATTTCTATTATAACTATGGAGATGGGCAGGAGAGGACGCCAGGAGATGGGCAGCAGCAGAAAGGGCAGGGCAGAGTCAGAAGCATGGCGATGGAGGGGCAGGATAGCAGTGCAGTGGAGGTACAGCCGGTGCAAGGGCAGTCACACACTCAGGTAGTTTTGGTGAAAAATACCCTAAGAAGTACAGGGCGGGAATTCACAGGAACAGAACTTTCTTGCAATCTCTGTCCCTGCATGCGGTTTTTAATACATTTCTGCAGTATTTTCAAACATTGCAGTGCGAATGTAGGCAAATTTATTGCATCAGAATTGCATCTGAGATGCTGATTGTGATTAACAAGCCCCAAAGTGTATAATGATATTATATTATCAGAAACTGATTACATTTTCATTGAGCTGAGTAAAGTGGGACAGTTCAAATGGTGTCAAATGGTTTACAAGTTTAGTGTATTTGCAAAATATCTTCTCCTATTCAGAGATTACCGAAAAATGGTCTATTCCACTGTCTAACTCAATGGAAAGGAATAGACCAAAACGGCTATGTCTGAAAGCTGCTAGTTCAAGGAGGGAGTCAGCCTCCAACATATATAGGAAAAGCAAGTAATAAAAAGGTGAACAGCGCGTAACAGTGATAAAGACAGTATATTGCAGTAGTATTGACACAATATAATGCTAAACAGTAGTACATAAATACAGGTTGAGTATCCCTTATCCAAAATGCTTGGGACCAGAAGTATTTTGGATATCGGATTTTTCCGTATTTTGGAATAATTGCATACCATAATGAAATATCATGGCGATGGGACCTAAGTCTAAGCACATAATGCATTTATGTTACATATACACCTTATACACACAGCCTGAAGGTCATTTTAGCCAATATTTGTAATAACTTTGTGCATTAAACAAAGTGTGTGTACATTCACACAATTCATTTATGTTTCATTTACACCTTATACACACAGCCTGAAGGTCATTTAATACAATACTTTTAATAACTCTGTGTATTAAACAAAGTTTGTGTACATTGAGCCATCAGAAAACAAAGGTTTCACTATCTCAGTCTCACTCAAAAAATTCCGTATTTCGGAATATTCCATATTTCGGAATTTTTGGATATGAGATACTCAACCTGTAGTATAGTAATATTGGTTCAATATGGTATTAGTTCATATAGTAAAAGATGCAATCAGAAAACATTAATAAATACAGGTTTCTAGTAGTGATGAGCGGGTTCGGATCCTCGGGATCCGAACCCCCCCAAACTTCACCCATTTTACACAGGTCCGAGGCAGACTCGGATCCTCCCGAATAGCTTGTTTAACCCGAGCGCGCCCGAACGTCATCATCCCGCGGTCGGATTCTCGCGAGATTCGTATTCTATATAAGGAGCCGCGCGTCGCCGCCATTTTTCACTCGTGCATTGGAGATGATCGTGAGAGGACGTGGCTGGCGTCCTCTCAGTTTCTATGTTCAGTGGGCTGCAATTTGTGCTGCAAATATCTGTGCTCAGTGTGCTGCAAATATCTGTGCTCAGTGTGCTGCAAGTGCAAATATCTACGTTCTCTGCCTGAAAAACGCTCCATATCTGACTGCTCAGTGTGCTGCAAATATCTGTGCTCAGTGTGCTAATTGCTTTATTGTGGGGACTGGGGACCAGCAGTATTATATAGTAGGAGGACAGTGCAGAGTTTTGCTGACCAGTGACCAGTGACCACCAGTATTACATGTTCTCTGCCTGAAAAACGCTCGATATCTATGCTGCATTGTAGTATATAGTAGGAGGACAGTGCAGAATTTTGCTGACCAGCAGTATAACTATATATATATAGCAGTACGGTACAGTAGTCCACTGCTCTACCTACCTCTGTGTCGTCAAGTATACTATCCATCCATACCGGTGGTGCATTTCAGTTTTGGACAGTTTGCTGACCACCAGTATATACTATATAGCAGTACGGTACAGTAGGCCACTGCTCTACCTACCTCTGTGTCATCAAGTATACTATCCATCCATACCTGTGGTGCATTTCAGTTTTGCACAGTTTGCTGACCAACAGTATATACTATATAGCAGTACGGTACAGTAGGCCACTGCTCTACCTACCTCTGTGTCGTCAAGTATACTATCCATCCATACCTGTGGTGCATTTCAGTTTTGCACAGTTTGCTGTCCACCAGTATATAATATATAGCAGTACGGTACAGTAGGTCACTGCTCTACCTACCTCTGTGTCGTCAAGTATACTATCCATCCATACCTGTGGTGCATATTAGTTTTGCACAGTTTGCTGACCACCAGTATATACTATATAGCAGTACGGTACAGTAGGCCACTGCTCTACCTACCTCTGTGTCGTCAAGTATACTATCCATCCATACCTGTGGTGCATTTCAGTTGTGCGCAGTATATATAGTAGTAGGCCATTGCTATTGATATATTACTGGCATATAATTCCACACATTAAAAAATGGAGAACAAAAATGTGGAGGGTAAAATAGGGAAAGATCAAGATCCACTTCCACCTCGTGCTGAAGCTGCTGCCACTAGTCATGGCCGAGACGATGAAATGCCATCAACGTCGTCTGCCAAGGCCGATGCCCAATGTCATAGTAGAGAGCATGTAAAATCCAAAAAAATAAAGCTCAGTAAAATGACCCAGAAATCTAAATCAAAATCGTCTGAGGAGAAGCGTAAACTTGCCAATGTGCCATTTACGACACGGAGTGGCAAGGAACGGCTGAGGCCCTGGCCTATGTTCAAGGCTAGTGGTTCAGCTTCACCTGAGGATGGAAGCACTCATCCTCCTGCTAGAAAACTTAAAAGAGTTAAGATGGCAAAAGCACTGCAAAGAACTGTGCATTCTTCTAAATCACAAATCCCCAAGGAGAGTCCAATTGTGTCGGTTGCGATGCCTGACCTTCCCAACACTGGACGGGAAGAGGTTGCGCCTTCCACCATTTGCATGCCCCCTGCAAGTGCTGGAAGGAGCACCCGCAGTCCAGTTCCTGATAGTCAAATTGAAGTTGTCACTGTTGAAGTACACCAGGATAAGAATATGGGTGTTGCTGGCGCTGGGGAGGAAATTGCCAAGGAGGATTCTGATGGTGAGGTGGTTTGTTTAAGTCAGGCACCCGGGGAGACACCTGTTGTCCGTGGGACGAATATGGCCATTGACATGCCTGGTCAAAATACAAAAAAAAAAATCACCTCTTCGGTGTGGAATTATTTCAACAGAAATGCGGACAACTGGTGTCAAGCCGTGTGTTGCCTTTGTCAAGCTGTAATAAGTAGGGGTAAGGACGTTAACCACCTAGGAACATCCTCCCTTATACGTCACCTGGACCGCATTCATCAGAAGTCAGTGACAAGTTCAAAAACTTTGGATGACAGCGGAAGCAGTCCACTGACCACTAAATCCCTTCCTCTTGTAACCAAGCTCCTGCAAACCACACCACCAACTCCCTCAGTGTCAATTTCCTCCTTAGACAGGATAGCCAATAGTCCTGCAGGCCATGTCACTGTCAAGTCTGACGAGTCCTCTCCTGCCTGGGATTCCTCCAATGCATCCTTGAGTGTAAAGCCTACTGCTGCTGGCGCTGCTGTTGCTGCTGCTAGGAGTCGATCGTCATCCCAGAGGGGAAGTCGGAAGACCACTTGTACTACTTCCAGTAAGCAATTGACTGTCCAACAGTCCTTTGCGAGGAAGATGAAATATCACAGCAGTCATCCTGCTGCAAAGTGGATAACTCAGGCCTTGGCAGCCTGGGTGGTGAGAAACGTGTTTCCGGTATCCACCGTTAATTCACAGGCAACTAGAGACTTGATTGAGGTACTGTGTCCCCGGTACCAAATACCATCTAGGCAGGCGATACCGAAAATGTACACAGACGTCAGAAAAAGAGTCACCAGTGTCCTAAAAAATGCAGTTGTACCCAATGTCCACTTAACCACGGACATGTGGACAAGTGGAGCAGGGCAGACTCAGGACTATATGACTGTGATAGCCCACTGGGTAGATGTATTGCCTCCCGCAGCAAGAACAGCAGCGGCGGCACCAGTAGCAGCATCTCGCAAACGCCAACTCATTCCTAGGCAGGCTACGCTTTGTATCACCGCTTTCCATAAGAGGCACACAGCTGACAACCTCTTATGGAAACTGAGGAACATCATCGCAGAATGGCTTACCCCAATTGGACTTTCCTGGGGATTTGTGACATCGGACAACGCCACCAATATTGTGCGTGCATTACATCTGGGCAAATTCCAGCATGTAACATGTTTTGCACATACATTGAATTTGGTGGTGCAGAATTATTTAAAAAACGTCAGGGGGGTGCAAGAGATGCTGTCGGTGGCCTGAAGAATTGTGGGCCACTTTCGGCATTCAGCCACCGCGTGCCGAAGACTGGAGCACCAGCAAACAGTCCTGAACCTGCCCTGCCATCATCTGAAGCAAGAGGTGGTAATGAGGTGGAATTCAACCCTCTATATGCTTCAGAGGATGGAGGAGCAGCAAAAGGCCATTCAAGCCTATACATCTGCCTACGATATAGGCAAAGGAGGGGGAATGCACCTGACTCAAGCGCAGTGGAGAATGATTTCAACGTTGTGCAAGGTTCTGCAACCCTTTGAACTTGCCACACGTGAAGTCAGTTCAGACACTGCCAGCCTGAGTCAGGTCATTCCCCTCATCAGGCTTTTGCAGAAGCAGCTGGAGACATTGAAGGAGGAGCTAAAACAGAGCGATTCCGCTAGGAATGTGGGACTTGTGGATGGAGCCCTTAATTCGCTTAACCAGGATTCACGGGTGGTCAATCTGTTGAAATCAGAGCACTACATTTTGGCCAACGTGCTCGATCCTAGATTTAAAACCTACGTTGTATCTCTCTTTCCGGCAGACACAAGTCTGCAAAGGTTCAAAGACCTGCTGGTGAGAAAATTGTCAAGTCAAGCGTGACCCGTCAACAGCTCCTCCTTCACATTCTCCCGCAACTGGGGCTGCGAGGAAAAGGCTAAGAATTCCAAGCCCACCCGCTGGAGGTGATGCAGGGCAGTCTGGAGCGAGTGCTGACATCTGGTCCGGACTGAAGGACCTGCCAACGATTACTGACATGTCGTCTACTGTCACTGCATATGATTCTGTCACCATTGAAAGAATGGTGGAGGATTATATGAGTGACCGCACCCAAGTAGGCACGTCAGACAGTCTGTACGTAAACTGGCAGGAAAAAGAGGCAATTTGGAGGCCCTTGCAGAAACTGGCTTTATTTTACCTAAGTTGCCCCCCCCTCCAGTGTGTACTCCGAAAGAGTGTTTAGTGCAGCCGCTCACCTTGTCAGCAATTGGCGTACGAGGTTACTTCCAGAAAATGTGGAGAAGATGATGTTCATCAAAAATAATTATAATAAATTCCTCCGTGGAGACATTCACCGGCAATTGCCTCCAGTAAGTACACAGGGACCTGAGATGGTGGATTCCAGTGGAGACGAATTAATAATCTGTGAGGAGGGGGATGTACACAGTGAAAGGGGTGAGGAATCGGACGATGAGGAGGAGGTGTACATCTTGCCTCTGTAGAGCCAGTTTGTGCAAGGAGAGATTGATTGCTTCTTTTTTGGTGGGGGCACAAACCAACCAGTCATTTCAGTCACAGTCGTGTGGCAGACCCTGTCGCTGAAATGATGGGTTCGTTAAAGTGTGCATGTCCTGTTTATACAACATAAGGGTGGGTGGGAGGGCCCAAGGACAATTCCATCTTGCACCTCTTTTTTCTTTGCTGTTTGGGGACTATTTTTTTGAAGTGCCATCCTGCCTGACACTGCAGTGCCACTCCTAGATGGGCCAGGTGTTTGTGTCGGCCACTTGTGTCGCTTAGCTTAGCCATCCAGCGACCTTGGTGCACCTCTTTTTTTCTTTGCATCATGTGCTGTTTGGGGACTATTTTTTTGAAGTGCCATCCTGCCTGACACTGCAGTGCCACTCCTAGATGGGCCAGGTGTTTGTGTCGGCCACTTGTGTCGCTTAGCTTAGCCATCCAGCGACCTTGGTGCACCTCTTTTTTTCTTTGCATCATGTGCTGTTTGGGGACTATTTTTTTGAAGTGCCATCCTGCCTGACACTGCAGTGCCACTCCTAGATGGGCCAGGTGTTTGTGTCGGCCACTTGTGTCGCTTAGCTTAGCCATCCAGCGACCTCGGTGCAAATTTTAGGACTAAAAATAATATTGTGAGGGGTGAGGTGTTCAGAATAGACTGGAAATGAGTGAAAATTATGGTTATTGAGCTTAATAATACTATGGGATCAAAATGACCCCCAAATTCTATGATTTAAGCTATTTTTGAGGGTTTTTTGTAAAAAAAAAAACACCAGAATCCAAAACACACCCGAATCCGACAAAAAATTTTCAGGGAGGTTTTGCCAAAACGCGTCCGAATCCAAAACACGGCCACGGAACCGAATCCAAAACCCGAAAAATTTCCGGTGCACATCACTAGTTTCTAGATACGTCTTGGTATAAAAAAATTAAATGATTTATTAATGAGCTGCAGATAACATGCATAGGTTCAGTATAAAATTCAGTTAAAAAAACCCAGGTGCAGCGGAGGTTACACACACTGCTGACTGCTAGTACATATAATGAGTTTTTCTTAAAAGTGTATCATAGGACTTATTTGTTCCCCCACAAACGGTATATAATGGGTATATCCAATTTGTTATACTTGCCCTGATGTGCAGGGGAGGAGGCTGACCTTTATCACTGTGTCTGGGAGTGTCCAGTGCATGTAGGGCGAGAGACTGAGACCCACATGGTCAACTTTGTGCCTGTCACTCCTGAACGGGCCATTCAGGGCATTTTTCCGAATGGGCAGAGACTTACCACGGGCAGCAGAAAATTATTGCTTTAAGTGCTGCAGCCAATAAGACCATTCTACAAGAATGGATACTCCCAACCCCTATTAATTCCAATTATACAGGGAGAAACTAACTTTTACCTTTCGAATGGACTGGGTGGAGACTGTGTTTGATAAAGAGGAGAAGGGGAAAGTTTTAATGCAACTTTGCCACCCTCAACGCAATCCCGGATCAATCATAGCATGCGTGTCTGACCTAGCGGTACAAAATTATATCTTCTGGGTGATCCTTTTATTACGTTGCCTTGCTGGCATTGGCATTTCTTTAATGGGTGCAATGTGTGCGGAGTACGCCGAAAAATGGGCGTGGCCACACTCCAGAAGGGGTGTGGCCACGCACCAGAAGGGGTGTGGCCACTGAAAATGGCCCACAGTGCCAGTTACATTGCCCCACAGTGCCAGATACAATGCCCCACAGTGCCAGATACATGCCCCACAGTGCCAGTTACATTGCCAGACACATTGCCCCACAGTGCCAGTTACATTGCCAGATACATTGCCCCACAGTGCCAGATACATGCCCCACAGTGCCAGATACATGCCCCACAGTGCCAGATACATGCCCCACAGTGCCAGTTACATTGCCCCACTGTGCCAGATACATTGCCCCACTGTGCCAGATACATGCCCCACTGTGCCAGATACATGCCCCGCTGTGCCAGATACATTGCCCCACAGTGCCAGATACATGCCCCACTGTGCCAGATACATTGCCCCACAGTGCCAGACACATGCCCCACTGTGCCAGATACATGCCCCACTGTGCCAGATACATTGCCCCACAGTGCCAGATACATGCCCCACCGTGCCAGATATATTGCCCCACAGTGCCAGATACATTGCCCCACAGTGCCAGATACATGCCCCACAGTGCCAGATACATGCCCCTCAGTGCCAGTTACATTGCCCCACTGTGCCAGATACATTGCCCCACTGTGCCAGATACATTGCCCCACTGTGCCAGATACATGCTCCACTGTGCCAGATACATGCCCACTGTGCCAGATACATGCCCCACTGTGCCCGATACATGCCCCACTGTGCCCCACTGTGCCAGATACATGCCCCACTGTGCCAGATACATGCCCCACTGTGCCAGATACATGCCCCACTGTGCCAGATACATTGCCCCACAGTGCCAGATACATGCCCCACTGTGCCAGATACATTGCCCCACAGTGCCAGTTACATTGCCCCACTGTGCCAGATACATTGCCCCACTGTGCCAGATACATTGCCCCACTGTGCCAGATGCATGCCCCACTGTGCCAGATACATGCCCCACTGTGCCAGATACATGCTCCACTGTGCCAGATACATGCCCCACTGTGCCCTGCTGTGCCAGATACATGCCCCACTGTGCCAGATACATGCTCCACTGTGCCAGATACATGCCCCACTGTGCCCTGCTGTGCCAGATACATGCCCCACTGTGCCAGATACATGCCCCACTGTGCGCCCCCCCGCCCCCCACCTGCTGTTGTGTCTGTGAGGGGAGGAGAGCGCAGCGCAGCGCCTCTCCTTCCCCTCACTGCTCCCGGTCCCCGGCGGCTGTGTGGCGCCGGTTCGCCAGCCAATCAGAGCTCGTGGACCGGCAGCCAATCAGGAGCCGGTCCGCAAGCTCTGATTGGCTAACGCCGGAGACCGGACACACGCAGCGCTGCTGGCAGCGCTGTTAGTGCTCTGGCGGCGGTGAGGGGAGGAAGAGACGCTGCGCTCTCCTCCCCTCACATTTCGGCGTGCTGGGGGCGAGTGGGGCATGATGCCCTGGCCGCCGGCGACGCCCCCCTCTCCTGGGCCTGCCAAGGCGCCCAGGGCACGTGCCCCACTCACCCTACCCTTGTTACGCCTCTGTTTGCAACTATATTTTTTACTGCATTTTATACTGAACCTATACACTTTTTCTGCAGCTCGTCTGCACAAGACCATTTTTTGCATGGTAATAAATTCCAATATTGCCTTATCTAAGTGTAAGCACAGTGTAGACCGAGACTAGTTCCTCATGCACCTGGTTCATTATGGGTCAAAATCTGCATATAAACAAAATTCATTTTAAAATGTTTTGAAACCAGTGTTCCATGGTAGACCAACAAACTAAAGTTTATCAACAAAAAGAATATGGTGAGCTGGTGTACTTAGCACTTAAAGTATTATTTGCATTTTTGTTTGACATGTATTAAAGCTTAATTGCAGTATGAAATTCCAGTGCTCATATACTGTGGAATAAATCCTTAAGAAGAGCCAGTTGATTGTTTACTTACGATTAACTTGACCTAGCTAAAAGGGCAACAGGGACCGTAATGTAATAAAATCTTTAGCTACCCTAAGGCCATATTAACTTGGAGCCAGTTCTAAATATGCTGATTTTATTAAGAAGCTCATTAAAAATTAAAATGTTTTTAAAAGCACGATTGGCAGATGCTACAGCCATTACACCAAGCTTTTTTTTCTCTTTGTCACACTATTATGTAGGAGGGTTAATTTAATAATGTGTTAGTAGGATGCAAATTTTCTAGTAGATATTTTTTTAAAGTGAAGATATATATATATATATATATTTACTGAAAAACGAGGAAGCACATTACAATTTCTAGGACCTCTAAATGGCAAAATGTAAATGTACAGACAGTAAGCATAAAATGAATTATTGCGGTGCTGCTGTTATAAACTATTAGCTTGCTAATGGACTACAGACAGCTGAAGCTCCTCCCACACATTTAGAACTTTATCCTAAGGTGAACACATAAGGGTCGTATTGTGGAGGATGTAGAATAGGTTGTTGTGATGTCACTGTAATTGTCCCTGCATATATGAATCCAACAATCCACACTGTGGGCCTGCTTCTAAGTCGGAAGCAGTCGCGGCCACCCTTGAACCTGTATGCTAGTGCCACTACAAAGCCCATCCCTGGCAAGGCCAGATACAGGGCTACATGTGCCTGGAGCTGAAAATGATCAAGGGCGTATTGTGAGAAGTAGAGGAGCGGTTACCAGTGCTGTTTGGGTGTTAGTACCATGTATGCACCTACACCATCAGCCCCCAATGTCTCCCTAAATATGTAATAGTAGAAAAATTACATAATTTTGTGAGGAAACTATTCATACAATTTTATTACTTATGGCTTCTGGGTGTTTGTGTGGCCAGCTTGGCGGCTGTTCATCATGCTGTCATTATGATGGGTTTTTATAAGGAGGCTTGGAGCTTTAGTCCCATCCATTGTTAATCTAGCCCTGATCCCTGGTGTACATAAATCTGTCGGAATGTGCTAGGACTGAGACACCACCTGTCAGCATCCACAGATGATAAAATACCGCTAGGTGCTTCTTGAGACACACCATCAAAACTTCGGCTCAGCCCCCCCTATGGCAGGTGCAGTTTCACCATCTATGGTCACCTATGTGAGTGGTTGAGTGTTTATGCAAAACGCTTTGAGCGACAATCCTGTGACACTCTCTTAGGATGTAATATCATCCCCCCCCCCCCTCCCATTATATCCCAGTCGTTGCCCAGGAGTGCCCAATATATTTCAGAGACCATGCATGCAAATCTGTACATCCCTGTACGAACACCATGCGTGTGCAGTGCAACTCAGACACATGCACATATGAAAAATATATATAAATGATACATGTAAGGCAGGGTCAGACTGGCCCACAGTGTACAAAGGAAACCTCCGGTGGGCCCCACTGGCTGAAGGCCCACCCCCTCCTTTAGGGATCAGGTTCCAGACTGTGCGCTTGAATTATACATATGTTATACTGCACAGGACTATGGTGTATGTTCTACAGTGCATTGCTGTTATTAATCTGGTACATTATCATGAACTGACTACCAGTATTTTCGGTGTATATTTATCAATGGGCCCAGGCCATGCACCTCTAATAGCCAAGCCTCTAGGGTGGCTGGCCACACCCCTAATCATGAGCCCCTACCACTTCACTCGCACGGGGGGGACCTTCATGCCCCAGTCCCACACTGGGGCTTGACGACCTATACTAAGGTGGGAGATTTTAAGAACTGGTGATGTTGCTTAAAAATCAGATTCTATCTATTATCTTCCAGACGCAGCTAGATAAATGTTAAGTAGAACCTGATTGGTTGCTATAGGCAACATCACTAGTTCTAAAAAATCTCCCACTTTAGTAATTTACCCCACTGTGTGTATGCAACTAAAACTGTCGAGTCTTTTGCAAACTATGGGCCTGATTCTGAGTTGCACCCAAATTGCAATACACACAGATTTTCATGGATTTTATTTTTGTTAATCAAAAAGTTTTATTATTTTTGGAAATTAATGGGGGGGAAAAGAGTATAGAAAAAGAAAATCTGAGGTGGGGGAGGGAGGATTAGGTAATAAGATTTTACGCTGAATTACAGTTTTAGACAGAAACATTACAGTAAATGTTTCTTGCAAGATATGCAGCAAAAATTATGTTGAAAGTGCTACAAGAAGGTCTAAGGGGATGAAGAGGAGGGAGGGTAATAATTACATTTGGAGAGAATTCTACGCAGGTCATATGACACAGGGGGTGCTTAGATGGAGAGAGGAAAAGTTGGAGGTGTTATGGTATGGGAAAACGGAAGTGGGGATGAAAGAGGAACTCTAGAATAAGCATCAGCTGTACTGAACAAACTAAAAGCCGAGGAGAGAGGAGTGTGAATCGCGTGTTTCAAAATAAGCGGCAGTGGGTAGGATAAGCTTTTTACATACAGATATACAGTTTAGTATAAACAGACGGATTCTCATTGCCCGCTACTGCCCCTGAGCCGATGCCCGCTGCCACCACCAGTGGCTTACAAACTCGCCCACTATCAACTGACCCAGCCCTCCGCCACTAATTTGCATCTCAGTCCGATGCCGCCAATTCCCGCTGCCTGCCTGCTCATCATACTTGTGATATATTGTACATTTTTATAGAAAAAATAATAATAGTTAGTGTTTGGGACTGGGAAGGGAGTGGGAGGAGGACATGAATGCTATTTTGTTGTCCAGGGCTTCCATTAACTTAATAGCACCGTGGATGTGGCGCCATTAAGTTAATGGATGTCCTGGACAACAAAATAGCCAGCAGAGGGTGACGCCAGAGAGAGGGTGACAGCAGTGATTGATGCCTGGGAGAGGGTGACAGCAGTGGGTGATGCCAGGGAAAAGGTGACGGGGTTTTTTTTATAAATGGAGGAGGGAGAAGTAAGCTCAGGCATAAAAATAAATCATTAACACTTTTCAGGTCATGGGGGTCACACTGAAAAGCTTGCTACAGAGAAAGATCAGTGATGGAGAAGAGAGTCAAACAAACTCAGGAGGTCAACGGTCTAAGCTGGTATTAAAGTGCAAGCTCTGCAGGCATCAGCCACCACACTGCTACTGTTGTGCAAGGTAGCATGAGAATGGGTCACCTTGGTGCATACACTGACTGAGTTCGGGTGGAGGTTGCTGCTTCGATCACAACAGCCCTAAACCTCTGATACAGGCCAAGAAGGAGCCCTGGACGTAATTTTGCGGTGCGAGCAGTGATGCTATCACACTGTCACACTGCACCGAGATGAGAGGAGAAAAAACAACACAGTGCCAGGGGTGGCAGCAGCAGGAGCTGGGGGCAGGTGAGGAGTGGAGTGGGGATGGGATGTGAGGAGAACGGAGGAGCTAAGAGGTGATGACGGCAGCCTGCATCGGCAGGTGAGGAGGATCAGGCTCTGACCGGACCAAAATTGCCGCTGCAACCCGGACCAGTGGCAAACACAGGATTTAGCGAGGGGGGTTTCCGTGGGTGTGTATGTATATGTGCATGCATGTGTAATATAGATAGATAGATAGATAGATAGATAGATAGATAGATAGATAGATAGATAGATAGATAGATAGAACGGAGAAACAATGGCGGCACTCTGGAGACTCGGTTAAAGATGTGTAGAAATAGTGCTGTTTATTCAACGTTTCGGGGTACAAGCCCCGGTCTTCATGATACACTAACCGTTACTGTATACTGAAGACGGGGGCTTGTACCCCGAAACGTTGAATAAACAGCACTATTTCTACACATCTTTAACCGAGTCTCCAGAGTGCCGCCATTGTTTCTCCGTTCTATCTATCTATATCTATATATTTATATTACACATGCATGCACATATACTAACCGTTAGTGTATCCTGAAGACGGGGGCTTGTACCCCGAAACGTTGAATAAACAGCACTATTTCTACACATCTTTAACCGAGTCGCCAGAGTGCCGCCATTGTTTCTCCGTTCCATACATGCAGACCGCTGTGTATGTTGAGGAGGGCACTGGAGCAGGAGCTTACAGTAGCTCACTTTGCCCATGGGTGAGTGCCAGACTTGTTTGCCTTCTATATATATATATATATATATATATATATATATATATTACACATACAGTACATGCACATATTCATACACAAACACATACACATGCATACATACTGTACATGCACCAGTGCTCAAACTCAGACATACTGTACATGCAAACATACAAATACACACAAACACTGGCTTTAAACTTACAGAGTCCATCAGGGGCTGGGAGCAGAAGGGTGGCAGTGGTAGAGATACTATAAGCAGAGAGCTCCTTAGCTCTCTCTTGCTGCTGCAGATCCGCGGTCGCGGCTTTTGCTGAGACGGAGACAAAGCTGTCTCCGTCTCTGTCTGCGCCACTGCAGACTATTCCTCATTCGAAGCTGCAGACCCGGGTCCCGTTCTGTCGGTCCCCGCAGACCCCACGGCACTTGATGACGCCCATGGCCGGATGCAGTCACAGTGACAGGGGCATGCTTTCAGATACGCTGAAAGCACGCCCCTGCTGTTCAGCGGCACTTGGACAGGTGCCGCTTCCATTCATTTTTTCAAAGGGCTTTTACAGCCATCTGCTTGTCCCTGCCCCCTGCCCGCCCCCTGCTTCCGGCCCATCACAATGGAGAGCAGGAGGCACCGTTCTCGGTGCCGCAAAATACATTTTAACAACAATTCAAACTGTAAAATGATTAACATAATATAAATAAAATACTTATGACACAGAATATGTGTCATAAGTATCTTCTTTGTATTATTTTAATCCCCTGACTGCACGTCCCTGGGTTGCAGCCACCAAGTGATTGACAGTCTGCAGATATTTGGAAGCAGGGAGGGGGCTGCGACACCTGCCTTTTCCCAAAACAGAGGCATGTCATCTGTTTTGGGGGAGCGATGAAGTGTTGATCTCCATTAGAAGACAGAGATTTCCAGGCCTCTTGGTTGGAGCTGCGACGGTCTGGTTATGTGACCTCATGGGTCACTCTGTCGGCCGATGGTGTTGCTGGTGGCGTCTACTTATACCAGGCTCCTGCTGCATTACTATATCAGATGGCTGCGCCCCTTGTTTCCATGTGATTTATATATATATATATTTTTTTTTTTTTCTACTTTACACCAATTGTTATTGTTCCCTTTGAAAATCTGTAATATCTGTTATTATGTATATATAACTTGCTTGGTATTATTACTCTATGTTGTGCTACAGAACTTTGTGGAGCTCTATAAATAATAATAATGATGATAATAATAATTATAATAACAGGTATCCAGATGATAGACAGTGTCTAGAAAGAAAGCCAATAGGTCGATACTGGGGTGGTATCGAAATACCTGCACCCATCACCTCGGCGGTCAGAATCCTGACCGCGCGATGCTGGGCGCCGGAATGCCGGCAGTGGGGTGAGTGCAAAAGAGCCCCTTGCAGGCTCGCTGCACTCGGTACACATGCCACACTATTTATTCTCCTTCCAGGGGTGTCATGGACACCCCAAGTGGGAGAAAAGGTGTCGGGATCCCGGTACCAGTATGCTGAGCGTCGGGATCCCGACAGCCGGGATATCTAATGCCTCCCATCGATACCATATTGTCAACGTGCATTAGATTGACAGGTACAAAAGGTCGATATGACAATGGCTGACACACATATGGTCTACAAAACTTTTTTTCCCCCACATATTTTTCCTTTGCTTGATTTACCATCCCACGTGGACTACGACTGGGAATAGTAACCTTGCCAGAAGTGTGGCGAGCGCATATTTTTGCACTAATTGTGGTCACATATTATGAAACACAAAATTACCCCCAAAAGTCTTTAAAAAACCTGTGTCGATTTTTTTTATGTCAACCATATCTACGTCAACTTTTTGACACTGTCAACATGCTGCATGCATGTCAATCTTTTGACTGCCTATCTAATTACTGTAGATCTATTATACCACGCCCTAATAATATGGCGGCTGTAATATTATGCAGGTGTTCAGTAGGTGTAGAAAATAGTGGTGTCTTGCCCAGGCCCTCAAATACACTGAGTTGAATAAAGTGACACATGACATTTTCCCAGCCTTTATAGGTTTGGGTGACATTACTATTTAATCAGCTTAGACATACACCATAGACACCTTATCCATCCGTCTTACATTGTGACCGAGTGAAACATTACTAATTAGCTCCCGGACACACTGAATACACTTTATAGTGTGCCACGCTTGTATTACTATACGCTCGACATGATTCCAAGCTGGTGACTGTGGTGACGTTGCCACAACACTTGGCACAGAAAGAAAAGCCATTAAGTTGTCTCTTATAGATGCCATTTCCTGTAGTTAAACAGGTTTGCGATTTCAAAGCGATAACCCTGTAGCTATTTTAAGCTTTTAATAAATAGAATTCTTCAAGATGCTGAATATATGACAAGCCTGAGCTATGTATTTATTAAACATGTTTATGTCCAAAGAAAAAAGTTTCTGTTTTCTAAGTGTGAACTAATCCATGATATAAGGTTTGAGTGTAACAATATCGTTCACATCTCTATATATGTTAATAAACCAACAACATGAAAATAATAATTAACTAAATTACTATTAAAACTATTTAATGAAGGAAAAGGAAGAAATAAACTAGTAGGTCACATAGTAATATTTCTATTTTTTTTAAGAGAAAATCCATTTGCATCCAGGCTAATAAAACAATTTCTAATATCTAATTACAATGTGTTATGAACACACATATTCAGTAAGGAGTGGTTTAGAAAACGGAAATTTTGCCTGTGATTGAGACAAATAAATAAGCCTTGACGTCTTTAAGTTCCCTCCTTTACGTAGACACTTGTATTGGTAAATGAGCCTGTACCATGTCTCTCCACTGAAGGATGACCTCTGCTGGCAAACAGTTCTGCAATCAATTTTATGCAGGAACCCTAACTCTGGACAGTGGCGCACCCAGGGGGGGTTTCCGAGCACCCAGAAACCCCCCTCCATCCGCCCCCCAAAAAATGGCTGTCTATCGTCCTCTGCAGCCTGCTGTCTTCCTGGTGGCACTTGTAAGTGCTTAATAAAAGTTTACTTTATTTTAAATAAGATTTTACTTACCGATAAATCTATTTCTCGGAGTCCGTAGTGGATGCTGGGGTTCCAGAAAGGACCATGGGGAATAGCGGCTCCGCAGGAGACAGGGCACAAAAAGTAAAGCTTTTTCAGATCAGGTGGTGTGCACTGGCTCCTCCCCCTATGACCCTCCTCCAGACTCCAGTTAGGTACTGTGCCCGGACGAGCGTACACAATAAGGGAGGATTTTGAATCCCGGGTAAGACTCATACCAGCCACACCAATCACACCGTACAACCTGTGATCTAAACCCAGTTAACAGTATGATAACAGCGGAGCCTCTGAAAGATGGCTTCCTTCAACAATAACCCGAATTAGTTAACAATAACTATGTACAATTTATGCAGATAATCCGCACTTGGGATGGGCGCCCAGCATCCACTACGGACTCCGAGAAATAGATTTATCGGTAAGTAAAATCTTATTTTCTCTATCGTCCTAGTGGATGCTGGGGTTCCTGAAAGGACCATGGGGATTATACCAAAGCTCCCAAACGGGCGGGAGAGTGCGGATGACTCTGCAGCACCGAATGAGAGAACTCCAGGTCCTCCTTAGCCAGAGTATCAAATTTGTAAAATTTTACAAACGTGTTCTCCCCTGACCACGGAGCTGCTCGGCAAAGGTGTAATGCCGAGACCCCTCGGGCAGCCGCCCAAGATGAGCCCACCTTCCTTGTGGAGTGGGCCTTTACAGATTTAGGCTGTGGCAGGCCTGCCACAGAATGTGCAAGTTGGATTGTGCTACAGATCCAACGAGCAATCGTCTGCTTAGACGCAGGAGCACCCATCTTGTTGGGTGCATACAATATAAACAACGAGTCAGATTTTCTGACTCCAGCTGTCCTTGCAATATATATTTTTAATGCTCTGACAACGTCCAGTAACTTGGAGTCCTCCAAGTCACTTGTAGCCGCAGGCACTACAATAGGCTGGTTCAGATGAAATGCTGACACCACCTTAGGGAGAAAATGCGGACGAGTCCGCAGTTCTGCCCTGTCCGAATGGAAAATCAGATATGGGCTTTTGTAAGATAAAGCTGCCAATTCTGATACTCTCCTGGCAGAAGCCAGGGCTAGAAGCATGGTCACTTTCCAAGTGAGATATTTCAAATCCACCTTATTTAGTGGTTCAAACCAATGAGATTTTAGAAAGTCCAAAACCACATTGAGATCCCACGGTGCCACTGGAGGCACCACAGGAGGCTGTATATGCAGCACTCCCTTAACAAAGGTCTGGACTTCAGGGACTGAAGCCAATTCTTTTTGAAAGAAAATCGACAGGGCCGAAATTTGAACCTTAATAGATCCCAATTTGAGACCCATAGACAATCCTGATTGCAGGAAATGTAGGAATCGACCCAGTTGAAATTCCTCCGTCGGAGCACTCCGATCTTCGCACCACGCAACATATTTTCGCCAAATTCGGTGATAATGTTGCACGGTTACTTCCTTCCTTGCTTTAATCAAAGTAGGAATGACTTCTTCCGGCATGCCTTTTTCCTTTAGGATCCGGCGTTCAACCGCCATGCCGTCAAACGCAGCCGCGGTAAGTCTTGAAACAGACAGGGACCCTGCTGAATCAAGTCCCTCCTTAGAGGTAGAGGCCACGGATCTTCCGTGATCATCTCTTGAAGTTCCGGGTACCAAGTCCTTCTTGGCCAATCCGGAACCACTAGTATCGTTCTTACGCCTCTTTGCCGTATAATTCTCAATACTTTTGGTATGAGAGGCAGAGGAGGAAACACATACACCGACTGGTACACCCAAGGCGTTACCAGCGCGTCCACAGCTATTGCCTGCGGATCTCTTGACCTGGCGCAATACCTGTCCAGTTTTTTGTTGAGGCGAGACGCCATCATGTCCACCATTGGTCTTTCCCAACGGGTTACCAGCATGTGGAAGACTTCTGGATGAAGTCCCCACTCTCCCGGGTGAAGATCTGCTGAGGAAGTCTGCTTCCCAGTTGTCCACTCCCGGGATGAACACTGCTGACAGTGCTATCACATGATTCTCTGCCCAGCGAAGAATCCTTGCAGCTTCTGCCATTGCACTCCTGCTTCTTGTGCCGCCCTGTCTGTTCACATGGGCGACTGCCGTGATGTTGTCCGACTGGATCAACACCGGTTTTCCCTGAAGCAGAGGTTCTGCCTGGCTTAGAGCATTGTATATTGCTCTTAGTTCCAGAATGTTTATGTGAAGAGACGTTTCCAGGCTCGTCCATACTCCCTGGAAGTTTCTTCCTTGTGTGACTGCTCCCCAGCCTCTCAGGCTGGCGTCCGTGGTCACCAGGATCCAATCCTGTATGCCGAATCTGCGGCCCTCCAATAGATGAGGACTCTGCAACCACCACAGAAGAGACACCCTTGTCCTTGGAGACAGGGTTATCCGTAGGTGCATCTGAAGATGCGACCCTGACCATTTGTCCAACAGATCCCTTTGGAAAATTCTTGCGTGGAATCTGCCGAATGGAATTGCTTCGTAAGAAGCCACCATTTTTCCCAGGACTCTTGTGCATTGATGTACAGACACCTTTCCTGGTTTTAGGAGGTTCCTGACAAGCTCGGATAACTCCTTGGCTTTTTCCTCCGGGAGAAAAACCTTTTTCTGAACCGTGTCCAGAATCATCCCTAGGAACAGCAGACGAGTTGTCGGCATTAACTGGGATTTTGGAATATTCAGAATCCACCCGTGCTGTTTTAGCACTTCTTGAGACAGTGCTAATCCCATCTCTAGCTGTTCTCTGGACCTCGCCCTTATTAGGAGATCGTCCAAGTATGGGATAATTAATATGCCTTTTCTTCGAAGAAGAATCATCATCTCGGCCATTACCTTTGTAAAGATCCGAGGTGCCGTGGACAATCCGAACGGCAGCGTCTGAAACTGATAGTGACAGTTTTGTACAACGAACCTGAGGTACCCCTGGTGTGAGGGGTAAATTGGAACGTGGAGATACGCATCCTTGATGTCCAAGGATACCATAAAGTCCCCCTCTTCCAGGTTCGCTATCACTGCTCTGAGTGACTCCATCTTGAACTTGAACTTCTTTATGTACAGGTTCAAGGACTTCAGATTTAGAATAGGCCTTACCGAGCCATCCGGCTTCGGTACCACAAAAAGAGTGGAATAATACCCCTTCCCTTGTTGTAGAAGAGGTACCTTGACTATCACCTGCTGAGAGTACAGCTTGTGAATGGCTTCCAAAACCGTCTCCCTTTCGGAGGGGGACGTTGGTAAAGCAGACTTCAGGAAACGGCGAGGTGGATCTGTCTCTAATTCCAACCTGTACCCTTGAGATATTATCTGCAGGATCCAGGGATCTACCTGCGAGTGAGCCCACTGCGCGCTGTAATTTTTGAGACGACCGCCCACCGTCCCCGAGTCCGCTTGAGAAGCCCCAGCGTCATGCTGAGGCTTTTGTAGAAGCCGGGGAGGGCTTCTGTTCCTGGGAAGGAGCTGCGTGTTGCTGTCTCTTCCCTCGACCTCTGCCTCGTGGCAGATATGAATAGCCCTTTGCTCTCTTATTTTTAAAGGAACGAAAGGGCTGCGGTTGAAAAGTCGGTGCCTTTTTCTGTTGGGGAGTGACTTGAGGTAGAAAAGTGGATTTCCCGGCTGTAGCCGTGGCCACCAAATCTGATAGACCGACTCCAAATAACTCCTCCCCTTTATACGGCAAAACTTCCATATGCCGTTTTGAATCCGCATCACCTGTCCACTGTCGCGTCCATAAAGCTCTTCTGGCCGAAATGGACATAGCACTTACCCGTGATGCCAGTGTGCAGATATCCCTCTGTGCATCACGCATATAAAGAAATGCATCCTTTATTTGTTCTAACGACAGTAAAATATTGTCCCTGTCCAGGGTATCAATATTTTCAATCAGGGACTCTGACCAAACTACCCCAGCACTGCCCATCCAGGCAGTCGCTACAGCTGGTCGTAGTATAACACCTGCATGTGTGTATATACTTTTTTGGATATTTTCCATCCTCCTATCTGATGGATCTTTAAGTGCGGCCGTCTCAGGAGAGGGTAACGCCACTTGTTTAGATAAGCGTGTTAGCGCCTTGTCCACCCTAGGAGGTGTTTCCCAGCGCTCCCTAACCTCTGGCGGGAAAGGGTATAATGCCAATAATTTCTTTGAAATTATCAGCTTTTTATCAGGGGCAACCCACGCTTCATTACACACGTCATTTAATTCTTCTGATTCAGGAAAAACTATAGGTAGTTTTTTCATACCCCACATAATACCCTGTTTAGTGGTACCTGTAGTATCAGCTAAATGTAACGCCTCCTTCATTGCCAAAATCATATAACGTGTGGCCCTACTGGAAAATACGGTTGAATCGTCACCGTCACCACTGGAGTCAGTGCCTGCGTCTGGGTCTGTGTCGACCGACTGAGGCAAAGGGCGTTTCACAGCCCCTGACGGTGTTTGAGTCGCCTGGACAGGCACTAATTGATTGTCCGGCCGCCTCATGTCGTCAAACGACTGCTTTAGCGTGTTGACACTATCCCGTAGTTCCATAAATAAAGGCATCCATTCTGGTGTCGACTCCCTAGGGGGTGACATCCTCATATTTGGCAACTGCTCCGCCTC
This sequence comes from Pseudophryne corroboree, assembly GCF_028390025.1. Classification (NCBI taxonomy): domain Eukaryota; kingdom Metazoa; phylum Chordata; class Amphibia; order Anura; family Myobatrachidae; genus Pseudophryne; species Pseudophryne corroboree. Next base: position 680,175,398 of record NC_086449.1, read on the forward strand.
CACACCAATATCGTCCTCATACATGTCGACACACACGTACCGACACACAGCAGACACACAGGGAATGCTCCTAACGAAGACAGGACCCACTAGCCCTTTGGGGAGACAGAGGGAGAGTTTGCCAGCACACACCAAAAGCGCTATATATATATCAGGGATAGCCTTATAATAAGTGCTCCCTTATAGCTGCTTTGTTATATCAAAATATCGCCATAAATTTGCCCCCCCCTCTCTGTTTTACCCTGTTTCTGTAGTGCAGTGCAGGGGAGAGACTTGGGAGCCGTCCTGACCAGCGGAGCTGTGAGAGGAAATGGCGCCGTGTGCTGAGGAGATAGGCCCCGCCCCTTTTCTGGCGGGCTCGTCTCCCGCTATTTAGAAAAATCAGGCAGGGGTTAAATATCTCCATATAGCCTCTAGGGGCTATATGTGAGGTATTTTTAGCCTTTATAGGTATTCATTTGCCTCCCAGGGCGCCCCCCTCCCAGCGCCCTGCACCCTCAGTGACTGCCGTGTGAAGTGTGCTGAGAGGAAAATGGCGCACAGCTGCAGTGCAAGGGGGCCGGCGGCGAGGCTCCGGTGACCATCCAGGCTGTACCTGTGATCGTCCCTCTGGAGCTTGATGTCCAGTAGCCAAGAAGCCAATCCATCCTGCACGCAGGTGAGTTGACTCCTTCTCCCCTCAGTCCCTCGCTGCAGTGATCCTGTTGCCAGCAGGAATCACTGTAAAATAAAAAACCTAGCTAAACTTTTTCTAAGCAGCTCTTTAGGAGAGCCACCTAGATTGCACCCTTCTCGGCCGGGCACAAAAATCTAACTGGAGTCTGGAGGAGGGTCATAGGGGGAGGAGCCAGTGCACACCACCTGATCTGAAAAAGCTTTACTTTTTGTGCCCTGTCTCCTGCGGAGCCGCTATTCCCCATGGTCCTTTCAGGAACCCCAGCATCCACTAGGACGATAGAGAAATTATAGTACATACAGTATATATCCATGTGCATGTATATATATATATATACACACACATGTATATACATACATACATATAAACACACACACACATATGATATATATATACATGTGTATATATACGTGTGTGTGTGTGTGTGTGTGTGTGTGTGTGTGTGTGTGTGTGTGTGTGTGTATATAGATTTCCAATGAATCCACACTCACTGCTGCAAATTACATCATGGGCAGTGCTCCATAAAGGGCTCTCAAATAGTCCAAAATATATTCAAGAAGAGTACAGGCACTCACCACTTCCTTGATGATAATGAATTTATTATACCTCACAGGTGTATCTCACAAAGAGATGAACGACAGCATGTCAGCAAAAATGTCGACGTTTCGGCTCCATCCGAGCCTTTGTCAAGACAGACAAAATCACAGCAAGTTAACACCCAGCAGCCTGATGTGATTTTGTATATATATATATATATATAGATATATTCCTCCAGCAGTCCTTGGAGTGCCGCGTGATTGCTGGAGGAATACTTATATCTTTATGCGAGCACCAGGACCGGGTGTAGTGAAGCGTGGAGTGCCGGCTGATTTGGATTGTTATATATATATATATATATATATATATATATGTATGCATGTTTAATATGCTATGTATATGTATGTATGTGTGTATGTATGTATGTATATATATATATATATATATATATATATATATAGATACACACACAGACACACTAGTTTTACGGACCCAGCATATACTGGGTCACCTCAGTCCCCACCCCAGTGATTGGCTCCACCCGGTTCTGGAAACACCCCCCCCCCCTCCCCATGTAAATCCTGCGTTTGCCACTGCTGGAGGCAGCAGCACCATTAAAAATGATTCTGACAAAAGCTTTATACAAGTAACCAGCACGGTTTATGCGTACTACCAACAAATCAGTTTCATATCTATAATGGGTGCAGTGTGTGCGGTGCACACAGGCCCCTGGGTCCCGAGCGGACCTCCACCACACGCACTACACCTATTTCTTCTATACTGATCTTTCTGGTGTCCTGTCCATCGGCCTCCATGTGTGAGCCCTGGCAGCGCTCTTAGTTCTCTGAGCACTAGAGACTATGGCACAGTGCCTTAGGGGGACATTTACTAAGCAGTGATAATAGTGGAGAAGTGAGACAGTGGAGAAATTGCCCATGGCAAGTTGCCACTCAGCTGCTCTGTATACTTTTATAGCATGCAAATTCTAAATGTTAAGTCAATGCTGATTGGTTGCCACGGGCAACTTCTCCAGTGGCTCACTTCTTCACTTTTATCACAGCTTATTGTTGGCCGTCGGACCCTTTTCCCGGCCACCTGCGCAAGCGCTGTTGTCTCTGGTACTGTTCCAGTGTCTCTAGTGCTCAGAGAACTAACAGCGCTGCTGGCTACGGGAGAGGAAGGGGACTGCACACGGGTCCCCACTTCTGTAGATACGCCCATGCTCCCCCCAGCCTCCCACAGTGACCACATGCATCTCTACCCTCCGGGAAATCTCCCAGTGGGTGACATAAGAAAAGTAGGCATGTATACTTGAAACGGGTGTGGTATGGTATGCCGATGGTCGGGCTCCCGGCGACCAGCATACCGGCGCCGGGAGCTCGACCGCCGGCTTACCCACAGTGTGGCGAGCGCAAATGAGCCCCTTGCGGGCTCGCTACGCGCGCCACGCTATTTTAGTCTCCCTCCAGGGGGGTCGTGGACCCCCACAAGGGAGAATAAGTGTCAGTATGCCGGCTGTCGGGATTCCGGCGCCGGTATACTGTGCGCTGGGATACCGACAGCTGGCATACTGAAGACCACCCCTTGAAACATTGTGTAATCTAGTAATTCAAGACCGACGAGCTGCCATACTCTGTACTTTTCCCTTGAATTAATAGTTTGCATAATTGTTGCAAGTGTACTGAAATTTCCTTGTTATTTAACAGTATTCATTTCAAATTGCTCTGGTTCTTTGTCAATCTGCAATACCTGTCCTGCCGAGACTGTATAGTGATCGGCACCACTTTTTTCTTATGGTAAATGTAAAGATATGAGGAAGAGGGTAAAACTGTATTTATGGCGTTTCAATCTTTATAGCGTTTAATGTACTTTTTATTCCTTTTGTTCTAATATTTCTCTTGCTTGTGTCACTATTACCCCATGTGTGTGTTCATTTGTTAGCCTATGGGGGTCATTCCGAGTTGATCGCTCGCTAGCAACTTTTTGCAGCGCTGCGATCATGTTAAATCTCGGCAAAACTGTGCATGCGTATGCACCACAATGTGCAGGCACATCGTATGGGTACAAAGAGGATTGGTGCTGGGCGATGGAATTAACGAAGAATCAATTTGCACAGCCGATCGCAAGGTGACTGACAGAAAGAGGGCGTTTGTGGGTGTCAACTGACCGTTTTCTGGGAGTGTTTGGAAAAACGCAGGTGTGTCCAAGCATTTGCAGGGCGGGTGTCTGACGTCAATTCCGGGACCAAAAATACTGAAGTGATCGCAGCGGCTGAGTAAGTCCAGAGCTACTCAGAAACTGCGAAAAACTTTTTTATGCCGTCGACTGCAAAAGCGTTTGTACACTTGCAAAGCGAAAATACACTCCCCCATAGGCGGCGACTATCTGATCACAGCGCTGCAAAAAGTTGCTAGCGAGTGATCAACTCGGAATGATCCCCTATAATTTTACTCAGCTAAATACTGCACATGTGTGCTGTGAGATGGCACATAGTTCTGTCATGTTTTGTTATTTTAGGAGGATGCCATTCTGTGTATGAGGTTACAAGTTATCATTAATAAGCCTATTGAGTCCATCTATTATCCTTACACGGTCGCACAGGAAGGAAACATGGGGGCAGGTAATCTCTCTCTGAAGATGCTCCTCCACAGGGGACAAACAAGACTTAAACCAATTTCCCTATCATTGTCCCTTCTGTTTACTTTCCTCTGTTAAACCCTGGGCTCTGACAGACAACTTGGAGACTGACCCAGCATGTGGTCAGCAGGAGAAGGCCAGCTGTGGGAGGGAGGACGGAGATACCTGAAATGGGAGTCCACCAATCAGGAACCTGAACATCCTCCCAAGGTGAGCATGGCATGATGGGCAGTTGGAAGATTTTAAAAGAGGTTGTGCAGGTCAGCTCCTTATGTTAGTCGCAGAACTCTGGCTAAGGGTGATTCTCTGCCAGGGTACCTTGTGGAACGCATCACCAGTGCTGTGTGGACTTATACAAATATTCTTCTGTGGACTAATCTGCTGTCACTGCTGTGTGGACTCAGTGATAGTTCTGCTGTGTGGACCTGTTTATCTGTAACCTCTGTGTGGAATTGCTGTGGACCTTAATCCTCTACTGGGACTTAATATCTGGACTGCTACCTGCGTATTGTTTCTGGACTATGTTTACTTCTGTTTCCTGTGAATTACCTACTCGTGTGTGCTATGAGAAATAAACCATCACTTTGGTTTCTTCGGCTCTGAGTCTGAGTGATTAGAAGAACCCTGTTTCCTCACAGTACTCAAGACAACGCATTCTTATAACTAGTTATGTAATCAGAAAGAAATAAGGGAAATCATTTTAGAAATGGATAAATTAAGTGTTTGAATACTTGTCCAGAGTATGAAAGCTACTAAAATTCTTGTATGAACATGTAACATTAGGTTAGTACTGACACCTTTCCTCTGTGATCTATTAATTAAAGCTTCCAAGTGCTTCTTCTACATTGCAAAATAACCAAAAGAGACCTGTTAAATAGTTCAGTTATATAGGGGCACATCCAATTGACAATCCAAACCTATCCAATTTAGTCCTGGGCTTTAACGCCTGGGCAGAGCCGGCCCTAGGCATAGGCAAACTAGGCAAATGCCTAGGGCATTTGGTATGCCATGGGGCACAAGCAGGTTCCGCTGATTAAAATGATATGCGGCATGCCTATATTCTGTGTGTGACTGCGACTGTATCTACATATGAAATCTACGTTGCAGTGTATTCCTGGAAATCACTGTAATGTTGCATTTTATATGCAGATACAGCCACAATCACACACAGAATATAGGCATGCCGCATATCATTTTAATCAGCAGAAGCTACTTGTGCATCCTAGTCACATAGTAATGCAAATAAGACACATTTTCATAAAAAAGGCGCCCAACGTTAGCAGAGATGCCAGCTGACTAACGCCAGGTATCTGTGTGGTCTAATGTGAATAAAGAGCAATATGGTGTGGTGTAATGTGAATAAGGGGCACTACTGTGAGGAGTAAGAATATAAGGTAAAGTGGTACTGCTGTGTAATGTGACGTGAATAATGGACACTATCGCATGATAAAATGTGTATAAAGTTGCAGTACTGGTTGGTGTAATTTGAATTGGGGTTACTATTGTGCGGACAAGCCCCTTTCTAGCAAGAACACACCTCTTTTTGGGCTGTGCGCCGAATGTGTGCACTGTTCCTATTTAAAATATAGGTGGTAAGAACACCAAAATCAGGACTGCTATGGGTGAGGGGTGATGGGAAAGGGGTGCAGGGTCAGAGGCGGAACTAGCGGTGGTGCTAGGGGGCACCAGCCAAAATCTTGCCTAGGGCATCATATTGGTTAGGGCCGGCTCTGCGCCTGGGTAAACCCATAAATTGCAGCATTTTACGTGGAATCTATGGGTTGCCGTGCATTACCCCAGGTTTTACCGCACAGGAAAAAATGCAGAAAAATATAATAGCTCTGAACTCTGAGTATCTGAATAATAAGATTTTACTTACCGATAAATCTATTTCTCGTAGTCCGTAGTGGATGCTGGGGACTCCGTCAGGACCATGGGGATTAGCGGCTCCGCAGGAGACAGGGCACAAAACTAAAGCTTTAGGATCAGGTGGTGTGTACTGGCTCCTCCCCCTATGACCCTCCTCCAAGCCTCAGTTAGGATACTGTGCCCGGACGAGCGTACACAATAAGGAAGGATATTGAATCCCGGGTAAGACTCATACCAGCCACACCAATCACACCGTATAACTTGTGATCTGAACCCAGTTAACAGTATGACAAACGTAGGAGCCTCTGAACAGACGGCTCACAACAATAACAACCCGATTTTTTTGTAACAACAACTATGTACAAGTATTGCAGACAATCCGCACTTGGGATGGGCGCCCAGCATCCACTACGGACTACGAGAAATAGATTTATCGGTAAGTAAAATCTTATTTTCTCTGACGTCCTAAGTGGATGCTGGGGACTCCGTCAGGACCATGGGGATTATACCAAAGCTCCCAAACGGGCGGGAGAGTGCGGATGACTCTGCAGCACCGAGTGAGAGAACTCCAGGTCCTCCTCAGCCAGGGTGTGCCCCTGACCAAGTAGCAGCTCGGCAAAGTTGTAAAGCCGAGACCCCTCGGGCAGTCGCCCAAGATGAGCCCACCTTCCTTGTGGAATGGGCATTTATATATTTTGGCTGTGGCAGTCCTGCCACAGAATGTGCAAGCTGAATTGTACTACACATTCAACTAGCAATCGTCTGCTTAGAAGCAAGAGCACCCAGTTTTTTGGGTGCATACAGGATAACAGCAAGTCAGTTTTCCTGACTCCAGCCGTCCTGGAAATCTATATTTTCAGGGCCCCGACAACATCTAGCAACTTGGAGTCCTCCAAGTCTCTAGTAGCCGCAGGTACCACAATAAGCTGGTTCAGATGAAACGCTGACACCAACTTAGGGAGAAACTGGGGACGAGTCCGCAGCTCTGCCCTGTCCGAATGGACAATCAGATATGGGCTTTTGTGAGACAAAGCCGCCAATTCTGACACTCGCCTGGCCGAGGCCAGGGCCAACATCATGGTCACTTTCCATGTGAGATATTTCAAATCCACAGATTTGAGCGGTTTAAACCAACGTGATTTGAGGAATCCCAGGACTACGTTGAGATCCCACAGTGCCACTGGAGGCACAAAAGGGGGTTGTATATGCAGTACTCCCTTGTCAAATTTTTGGACTTCAGGAACTGAAGCCAATTCTTTCTGGAAGAAAATCGACAGGGCCGAAATTTGAACCTTAATGGACCCCAATTTGAGGCCCATAGACACTCCTGTTTTCAGGAAATGCAGGAATCGACCGAGTTGAAATTTCTTCGTGGGGCCTTCCTGGCCTCACACCACGCAACATATTTTCGCCACATGTGGTGATAATGTTGTGCGGTCACCTCCTTCCTGGCTTTGACCAGGGTAGGAATGACCTCTTCCGGAATGCCTTTTTCCCTTAGGATCCGGCATTCAACCGCCATGCCGTCAAACGCAGCCGCGGTAAGTCTTGGAACAGACATGGTACTTGCTGAAACAAGTCCCTTCTTATCGGCAGAGGCCCTGAGTCCTCTGTGAGCATCTCTTGAAGTTCCGGGTACCAAGTCCTTCTTGGCCCATCCGGAGCCACGAGTATAGTTCTTACTCCTCTACGTCTTATAATTCTCAGTACCTTTGGTATGAGAAGCAGAGGAGGGAACACATACACCGACTGGTACACCCCTGGTGTTACCAGAACGTCCACAGCTATTGCCTGAGGGTCTCTTGACCTAGCGCAATACCTGTCCAGTTTTTTGTTCAGGCGGGACGCCATCATGTCCACCTTTGGTCTTTCCCAACGGTGCACAATCATGTGGAAAAAACTTCTCGATGAAGTCCCCACTCTCCCGGGTGGAGGTCGTGCTGAGGAAGTCTGCTTCCCAGTTGTCCACTCCCGGAATGAAAACTGCTGACAGTGCTATCACATGATTTTCCGCCCAGCGAAGAATCCTTGCAGTTTCTGCCATTGTCCTCCTGCTTCTTGTGCCGCCCTGTCTGTTTACGTGGGCGACTGCCGTGATGTTGTCCCACTGGATCAATACCGGCTGACCTTGAAGCAGAGGTCTTGCTAAGCTTAGAGCATTGTAAATTGCTCTTAGCTCCAGTATATTTATGCGGAGAGAAGTCCTCAGACTTGATCACACTCCCTGGAAATTTTTTCCCTGTGTGACTGCTCCCCAGCCTTTCAAGCTGGAATCCGTGGTCACCAGGACCCAGTCCTGAATGCATAACTGTGGCCCTTTAGTAGATGAGCACTCTGCAGCCACCACAGAAGAGACACCCTTGTCCTTGGAGACAGGGTTATCCGCTGATGCATCTGAAGATGCGATCCGGACCATTTGTCCAGCAGATCCCACTGAAAAGTTCTTGCGTGAAATCTGCCGAATGGAATCGCTTCGTAAGAAGCCACCATTTTTCCCAGGACCCTTGTGCAATGATGCACTGACACTTTTCCTGGTTTTTGGAGGTTCCTGACTAGCTCGGATAACTCCCTGGCTTTCTCCTCCGGGAGAAACACCCTTTTCTGGACTGTGTCCAGAATCATCCCTAGGGACAGCAGACGTGTCGTCGGAGACAGCTGCGATTTTGGAATATTTAGAATCCACCCGTGCTGTCGTAGAACTACTTGAGATAGTGCTACTCAGACCTCCAACTGTTCTCTGGACCTTGCCCTTATCAGGAGATCGTCCAAGTAAGGGATAATTAAGACGCCTTTTCTTTGAAGAAGAATCATCATTTCGGCCATTACCTTGGTAAAGACCCGGGGTGCCGTGGACAATCCAAACGGCAGCGTCTGAAACGGATAGTGACAGTTTTGTACCACGAACCTGAGGTACCCTTTGTGAGAAGGGCAAATTTGGACATGGAGGTAAGCATCCTTGATGTCCAGGGACACCATATAGTCCCCTTCTTCCTGGTTCGCTATCACTGCTCTGAGTGACTCCATTTAGAATAGGTCTCACCGAGCCGTCTGGCTTCAGTACCACAATATAGTGTGGAATAATACCCCTTTACTTGTTGTAGGAGGGGTACTTTGATTATCACCTGCTGGGAATACAGCTTGTGAATTGTTTCCAATACTGCCTCCCTGTCGGAGGTAGACGTTGGTAAAGCAAACTTCAGGAACTTGCGAGGGAGAGACGTCTCGAATTTCCAATCTGTACCCCTGGGATACTACTTGTAGGATCCAGGGGTCCACTTGCGAGTGAGCCCACTGCGTGCTGAAACTCTTGAGACGACCCCCCACCGCACCTGTTTGTACGGCCCCAGCGTCATGCTGAGGACTTGGCAGAAGCGGTGGAAGGCTTCTGTTCCTGGGAATGGGCTGCCTGCTGCAGTCTTCTTCCCTTACCTCTATCCCTGGGCAGATATTATGGGGACGAAAGGACTGAGGCTGAAAAGACTATGTCTTTTTCTGCTGAGATGTGACTTGGGGTAAAAAAGGTGGATTTTCTAGCTGTTGCCGTGGCCACCAGGTCCGATGGACCGACCCCAAATAACTCCTCCCCTTTATACGGCAATACTTCCATGTGCCGTTTGGAATCTGCATCACCTGACCACTGTCGTGTCCATAAACATCGTCTGGCAGATATGGACATCGCACTTACTCTTGATGCCAGAGTTTCGCATATATAGAAATGCATCTTTTAAATGCTCTATAGTCAATAAAATACTGTCCCTGTCAAGGGTATCAATATTTCCAGTCAGGGAATCCGACCAAGCCACCCCAGCGCTGCCCATCCAGGCTGAGGCGATCGCTGGTCGCAGTATAACACCAGTATGTGTGTATATACTTTTTAGGATATTTTCCAACCTCCTATCAGTTGGCTCCTTGAGGGCGTCCGTATCTGGAGACGGTAACGCCACTTGTTTTTATAAGCGTGTGAGCGCCTTATCCACCCTAAGGTGTGTTTCCCAACGCGCCATAACTTCTGGTGGGAAAGGGTATACCGCCAATAATTTTCTATCGGGGGAAACCCACGCATCATCACACACTTCATTTAATTTATCTGATTCAGGAAAAACCACATGTAGTTTTTTCACACTCCACATAATACCCTTTTTTGTGGTACTTGTAGTATCAGAAATATGTAACATCTCCTTCATTGCCCTTAACAAGTAACGTGTGGCCCTAAAGGAAAATACGTTTGTTTCTTCACCGTCGACACTGGAGTCAGTGTCCGTGTCTGTGTCTGTGTCGACCGACTGAGGTAAAAAGGACGTTTTAACGCCCCTGACGGTGTTTTAGACGCCTGGACAGGTACTAATTGGTTTGCCGGCCGTCTCATGTCGTCAACCGACCTTGCAGCGTGTTGACATTATCACGTAATTCCTTAAATAAGCCATCCATTCCGGTGTCGACTCCCTAGAGAGTGACATCACCATTACCGGCAATTGCTCCGCCTCCTCACCAACATCGTCCTCATACATGTCGACACACAAGTACCGACACACAGCACACACACAGGGAATGCTCTGATAGAGGACAGGACCCCACTAGCCCTTTGGGGAGACAGAGGGAGAGTTTGTCAGCACACACCAAAAACGCTATATTATACAGGGACAACCTTTATGTAAGTGTTTTTCCCTTATAGCATTTTAATATATATATACATATCGCCAAATAAGTGCCCCCCCTCTCTGTTTTAACCCTGTTTCTGTAGTGCAGTGCAGGGGAGAGCCTGGGAGCCTTCCCACCAGCATTTCTGTGAGGGAAAATGGCGCTGTGTGCTGAGGAGAATAGGCCCCGCCCCCTTTTCGGCGGGCTTCTTCTCCCGTTTTTCTGAGACCTGGCAGGGGTTAAATACATCCATATAGCCTCCAGGGGCTATATGTGATGTATTTTTAGCCAGAATAAGGTATTATACATTGCTGCCCAGGGCGCCCCCAGCAACGCCCTGCACCCTCCGTGACCGTTGGTGTGAAGTGTGTGACAACAATGGCGCACAGCTGCAGTGCTGTGCGCTACCTTCATGAAGACTGAAAAGCCTTCTGCCGCCGGTTTCTGGACCTTCTATCTTCAGCATCTGCAAGGGGGGTCGGCGGCGCGGCTCCGGGACGAACCCCAGGGTGAGACCTGTGTTCCGACTCCCTCTGGAGCTAATGGTGTCCAGTAGCCTAAGAAGCCAATCCATCCTGCACGCAGGTGAGTTGAACTTCTCTCCCCTAAGTCCCTCGATGCAGTGAGCCTGTTGCCAGCAGGACTCACTGAAAATAAGAAACCTAAAAACTTTTTCTAAGCAGCTCCTTAAGAGAGCCACCTAGATTGCACCCTGCTCGGACGGGCACAAAAACCTAACTGGGGCTTGGAGGAGGGTCATAGGGGGAGGAGCCAGTACACACCACCTGATCCTAAAGCTTTAGTTTTGTGCCCTGTCTCCTGCGGAGCCGCTAATCCCCATGGTCCTGACGGAGTCCCCAGCATCCACTTAGGACGTCAGAGAAATTATGATTAAGCACTGAAATAAAAGAAACAGTGTTTGTGATAATTTACATTATTTAAATTACTGTGACGCCCCTGTGCTTAATTACAGATATAGCCATGTTCATCTTTGCTATAATGCACAGCTTGCTGCATGCATGCCAGGCTATGACCATTCATAGTCAGCAATCGCTCCATCAATTCCTAATGTCTGCAAACAGTTCTGGACTCTTGATCTCCTTTGTGTTATCACTACATTCTGATAGTCTGAATAAACCCTTTGTGTATTTTAACATAAAGGATGTAAATCCCACCCTAATCTAGCACTTTCTGCGACACACAAGACTGTTGCAACAACTCAGACACAAGAGTGTGAAATTGAGGCCTCCGCTTTGACCTCACAAATAGCAGCAATAATGGAAGTAACTGCTCATTGTCAGTCTATCATTCCTGCAAAAACACATACTACCCAATTAGAATTAATCAGACATAGTTAAGAAAAACAAATGGCTGAAGAGGAACAGAATATTGGAGAGATAGCTAATGCATCCACATCAACCATGCTTCTGTGGAATATATAAAACCACGTTGACAAGCTAACAATCAGAATAGAGGATTTTGATAAAGTATTTTAAAGGGAAAACAAAGGGAACAACAATATTTACCAAAAAGTTGAGACACAAAAATCCCACTAGACAAATACCTTCTAATTTGCAGTACAAGGGTCAAGTTTTTACAAGTTTTTACCTTGACCGTATATAATTTTTATACCTGCTTTCCACAATGATTAAAAAAAAAAAAACCCACTCCTGGTGGGACAGAGACTCCTGCTTAATACCCCTTTCACACCGAGCCTTGGACCCGGGATTTAGGTATGAAGGGGTATAAAGTGGAGTTTCACAATCACTTTTCTTCCAGGTTCTGACCCATTTTTCCTTTTTAGTATTGTAATAGCTAACAGGGACAATCTGCAAAAAAATAAAATAAATAAAAATAACCTTTTAAGATCTTGATAGATAACTTTTGTTCACTTGGTGACCTTGATCTTTAATTGTAGTTTGGTTACAGCAGGAGTTATCACTGATATCTCATTCAATTAGCTTATTGTTAATTACGTGATTATGTGATTTATGTAGACATGACCCACTTCACTAGGGGAGAACTTCACTGGGAGAGTAGGAAAGTATTTGCTAACGTGCCTGTGATTCTGAAGTTCCTGCTTTTAATATACAGGACAAAGAGTTGCCCCTACCATTTATCATTCTCAAATCATAGTTTCCATGTTACAGTTAGGCAAAGGATTAGCTTTGCTAAGTGCAACATGTAAACTATGATTTAGATTTAGTTTGATCATACACAGAATCAGTTAGCAGAATAATTTAATGTGCGGTTAAAATATATATGTGTCACTATATTATAACACAAATTACTTTTATTATTGAAACAATCTGGTTCAAATATTATCAGAAAGTACAACTTTCACAGAACAGTGGGGCAGATGTATTAACCTGGAGAAGGCATAAGGAAGTGATAAACCTGTGATAAATGTAAGGTGATAAGCGCACCAGCCAATCAGCTCCAATATGTAAATTAACAATTAGGAGCTGATTGGCTGGTGCCTTTATCACCTTGCACATATCACTGGTTTATCACTTCCTTATGCCTTCTCCAGGTTAATACATCTGCCAGGTTCTTTAAAGATTCCCAGTGTGATTGTGAGAGTGATGAAAAAAGACGAAAACTAGTTGACCCCAAAGTTATCCAGACAAATTCTACAAAAACACCAGCCTCCTAGGATAGCTTGGGATCTCGCTCCAGTATAGAAGAACAGTTTTATCTACAGAAAGAAACTTCCAGGTCATAAAGTCAGTTGCATAAACCTTCCACTACACATAGCAAATGAATGGTAGGAACTAAGAGTTTCTGCTGTTGCATTGTTTTAGCTACAAATCTAAAGTAATAAAATATCCTACAGGAATTTAAAACAAGGTGAACAGATCTCCTATAAAACACATTTATTTTCTAAATATACCCACTGGCATTTACTAAGTGAACATTTATTTCATAGAGGGTGCCTGACAAACATTGATACAAGCAAATGAAAATATACTTAAGGAAACATACCAAAGCCATGAGGCAGTTTATGAAGAAATAAATGCATTTTGCAATACAGTATGTACAGCACAGCAGATTTCCCAGGCAACACAGTTCTCTGTTGTAAACATTCTAATATCGAATATCACCATAGTACTGATGTAGCAGCACTCCTCACTGGGTTCACTACGATATATACCGGCGGTCGGGCTCCCGGCGACCAGCATACCGGCGTCGGGAGCCCGACCCCCGGCTTACAGACAGTGTGGCGAGTGCAAATGAGCCCCTTGCGGGCTCGCTGTGCTCGCCACGCTACGGGCACGGTGGCGCGCTACGCGCCACACTATTTTATTCTCCCTCCAGGGGGGTCGTGGACCCCCACGAGGGAGAATAAGTGTCGGTATGCCGGCTGTCGGGATCCCGTCGCCGGTATACTGTGAGCCGGGATTCCGTCAGTCGGCATACAGAAGACCACCCCTCCTCACTGCACCAATGCATATGCACACACATTGAGTTAACAAGTTAGCGCGCCGACGGTTTTATGTCCAGCAAAGTAGACTTCTACTGCGCATGTGTAAACCTCTGGAAAAATTATGACGTTGCCGTTTTCCTCTGAGGCTGCTGCACAGGGTAAGTATATATAGTGGGTGGTGTGGACACCCTACATATACTCTTGGAAAAAAACGGCACGGTCATAATTTTCCCCGAGGTATAAATATGCGCAATAGACATTGGTAGACATCTACTTTGCTAGACATAACACCAATGATGACATAAACAACATATGGAGTCTTGAGTCCATTTTTAATTAACACCCAGGTATATTCAAAATTAAAGATGTTGTTTAAAAATTCAAAAAATATATATTTAAAAAAAAAATCAATAAAGATGTTCTATATTTGACATCAGGAAAAATATATATACAGTACTTTAGTCTGTTATATGTTTTCAGTTGTTGCTTTTTCTTTAATTTTTTTTTATAGGCCTAAAAGTGGACAAAAATAGTACATTTCCATTATTTCAAATAAAGTCATTTTATTTAGATTAATAAAACACAACATATTTAATTTAGATAGTTGAATAACTAACCAAAGTTTAACTTTACATTTCAAAAAGACGTGGAGTGTTGTATTTCTTAAAATGACCCCTTCCACTTAACCTGTTTCCTAGGTGTACATTCTAACTGAATTAAACACTTGTTAAACTGTAGCCTAAAGGAAATGTATGACCACCCGAGGAGCTTCAGACATAATGTCAGAAATGCAGGAATATATTGCATTACAGTGAAAGGTAGCAGTGTAAAAATATGCTACATCAACAATATATTCTCAGTTGCCAGATATTCGTTATTTTATAATGAATTAGAAATCTCATTATATTAAACACCCGGACACAGAAACTCAAGGCACCGGGTTTATAAACTATGATGGAAAATTAAAAGAGAAATACATTAGTAAAATAACACAGTCACTAAATAATTTATATTTCAGCAATTGATATCAGAATTCAGTAGCGGCTGTGTTTGTTTCTGTGTAAATCTGTTGAAAGAACGGAATACAAAACGGAAAAGAGCTATACAGGTTGAATATCCCATATCCAAATATTCTGAAATACGGAATATTCCGAAATACAGACTTTTTTGAGTGAGAGTGAGATAGTGAAACCTTCGTTCTCTGATGGCTCAATGTACACAAACTTTGTTTAATAGACAAAGTTATTAAAAATATTGTATTAAATGACCTTCAGGCTGTGTGTATAAGGTGTATATGAAACATAAATGAATTGTGTGAATGTATACACACTTTGTTTAATGCACAAAGTTATAAAAAATATTGTCTAAAACTACCTTCAGGCTGTGTTTTAAAGGTATATATGTAACATAAATGCATTCTGTGCTTAGACTTGGGTCCCATCGCCATGATATCTCATTATGATATGCAATTATTCCAAAATACGGAAAAATCCGATATCCAAAATACTTCTGGTCCCAAGCATTTTGGATAAGGGATACTCAACCTGTACTAGTTTCAGGGCCGGTTCAAGGGCGCAGAGCGCCCCGGGCAGGAAAGGGGCGTGGCCTAATACAGGGGGCGTGGTGAGTCACGCCCCCTGTACATTGAAAGCGCCGCTTGAATGCTGAGCGGTGCGCGATGACGTCATCGCGCACCGCACAGCAAAAGGTCCTCTCCACGAAGAGAAACTAGACGCTATGCGTCTAGTTCCCTTCGTGGAGAGGACCTTTGCTGTGCGGTGCGCGATGACGTCATCGCGCACCGCTCAGCAGTTACTCTCCACGAAGGGAAACTAGACGCATAGCGTCTAGTTCCCTTCACAGAAGGCGCCGAGGACGGGGACGGCAGCGGGCAGCGGAGGCGGACGGGGGACACAGCGGGCAGCAGTGGCGGATCTTGCCACGGTGCGGCGCCCTCCGGATGGCGCCAGCGCCCTCCGGAAGGCGGCGCCCCGGGCAAAAGTCCTGCTTGCCCGTGGCAAGAACCGCCACTGACTAGTTTACTGTGTGCCACCACCACCATGTGTTGTCTTTTAAAATCAAGAGGGAAAATAAGAATTTACTCACCAGTAATTCTATTTCTCGTAGTCCATAGTGGATGCTGGGTACTCCGTAAGGACCATGGGGAATAGACGGGCTCCGCAGGAGACTGGGCACTCTTAAAAGAAAGATTAGGTACTATATCTGGTGTGCACTGGCTCCTCCCTCTATGCCCCTCCTCCCGACCTCAGTTAGAGAAACTGTGCCCGGAAGAGCTGACATTACTAGGAAAGGATTTGGAATCCAGGGTAAGACTCATACCAGCCACACCAATCACACCGTACAACTCGTGATAACTATACCCAGTTAACAGTATGAACAATAACTGAGCCTCTTTCAACAGATGGCTCAAAACAATAACCCATTAGTTAAGCAATAACCATATACATGTATTGCAGAGAGTCCGCACTTGGGACGGGCTCCCAGCATCCACTATGGACTACGAGAAATAGAATTACCGGTGAGTAAATTCTTATTTTCTCTGACGTCCTAGTGGATGCTGGGTACTCCGTAAGGACCATGGGGATTATACCAAAGCTCCCAAACGGGCGGGAGAGTGCGGATGACTCTGCAGCACCGAATGAGCAAACTCAAGGTCCTCCTCAGCCAGGGTATCAAACTTGTAGAATTTTGCAAAAGTGTTTGAACCCGACCAAGTAGCTGCTCGGCAAAGTTGTAAAGCCGAGACCCCTCGGGCAGCCGCCCAAGAAGAGCCCACCTTCCTCGTGGAATGGGCTTTTACTGATTTAGGATGCGGCAGTCCAGCCGCAGAATGTGCAAGCTGAATCGTGCTACAGATCCAGCGAGCAATAGTCTGCTTTGAAGCAGGAGCACCCAGCTTGTTGGGTGCATGCAGGATAAATAGCGAGTCAGTTTTTCTGACTCTAGCCATCCTGGAAACATAGATTTTCAGGGCCCGGACTAAGTCCAGCAACTTGGAATCCTCCAAGTCCCGAGTAGCCGCAGGCACCACAATAGGTTGGTTCAAATGAAACGCTGATACCACCTTAGGAAGAAATTGGGGACGAGTCCTCAATTCTGCCCTGTCCATATGGAAAATCAGAATTGGGCTTTTACATGACAAAGCCGCCAATTCTGACACACGCCTGGCCGAAGCCAAGGCCAACAGCATGACCACCTTCCATGTGAGATATTTTAGCTCCACGGTCATAAGTGGCTCAAACCAATGTGATTTTAGGAAATCCAACACGACGTTGAGATCCCAAGGTGCCACTGGAGGCACAAAAGGGGGCTGAATATGCAGCACTCCCTTAACAAACGTCTGAACTTCAGGCAGTGAAGCCAGTTCTTTTTGAAAGAAAATAGACAGGGCCAAAATCTGGACTTTAATGGATCCCAATTTTAGGCCCATAGTCACTCCTGACTGTAGGAAGTGCAGAAATCGGCCCAGCTGAAATTCCTCTGTTGGGGCCTTCCTGGCCTCACACCAAGCAACATATTTTCGCCATATGCGGTGATAATGTTTTGCCGTCACATCCTTACTAGCTTTTATCAGCGTAGGAATGACTTCATCTGGAATGCCCTTTTCCATTAGGATCCGGCGTTCAACAGCCATGCCGTCAAACGCAGCCGCGGTAAGTCTTGGAACAGACAGGGCCCTTGCTGTAGCAGGTCCTGTCGGAGCGGCAGAGGCCATGGGTCCTCTGAGATCATTTCTTGTAGTTCTGGGTACCAAGTTCTTCTTGGCCATTCCGGAACGATGAGTATAGTTCTTACTCCTCTCTTTCTTATTATACTCAGTACCTTGGGTATGAGAGGAAGAGGAGGGAACACATAAACCGACTGGTACACCCACGGTGTCACTAGAGCGTCCACAGCTATCGCCTGAGGGTCCCTTGACCTGGCGCAATATCTTTTTAGCTTTTTGTTGAGGCGGGACGCCATCATGTCCACCTGTGGCCTTTCCCAACGATTTACAATCAGCTTGAAGACTTCTGGATGAAGTCCCCGCTCTCCCGGGTGGAGGTCGTGCCTGCTGAGGAAGTCTGCTTTCCAGTTGTCCACTCCCGGAATGAACACTGCTGACAGTGCTAGTACGTGATTCTCCGCCCATCGAAGAATCCTTGTGGCTTCTGCCATTGCCATCCTGCTTCTTGTGCCGCCCTGTCGGTTTACATGGGCGACCGCCGTGATGTTGTCTGACTGAATCAGCACCGGTTGGTTTTGAAGCAGGGGTTCTGCTTGACTCAGGGCATTGTAAATGGCCCTTAGTTCCAGAATATTTATGTGCAGGGAAGTCTCCTGACTCGACCACTGTCCTTGGAAGTTTCTTCCCTGTGGTTTCAGGAGGTCCCTGACCAGAGATGATAATTCCTGGGCCTTCTCCTCCGGGAGAAACACCTTTTTCTGTTCTGTGTCCAGAATCATGCCCAAGAACAGCAGACGCGTCGTAGGAATCAGCTGCGACTTTGGGATATTCATAATCCAGCCGTGCTGTTGTAGCACTTCCCGAGATAGTGCTACACTGACTAACAACTGCTCCTTGGACCTCGCCTTTATAAGGAGATCGTCCAAGTACGGGATAATTATAACTCCCTTCTTTCAAAGGAGTATCATCATTTCGGCCATTACCTTGGTAAATACCCTCGGTGCCTGGACAGACCAAACGGCAACGTCTGGAATTGGTAATGACAGTCCTGTACCACAAACCTGAGGTACTCCTGGTGAGGTGGGTAAATGGGGACATGTAGGTAAGCATCCTTGATGTCCAGCGACACCATAAAATCCCCCTCTTCCAGGCTTGCAATAACCGCCCTGAGCGATTCCATATTGAACTTGAACTTCCTTACATAAGTGTTCAAGGATTTTAAATTTAGAATGGGTCTCACCGAACCGTCTGGTTTCGGTACCACAAACATTGTGGAATAGTAAACCCGTCCCTGTTGAAGGAGGGGAACTTTGATAATCACCTGCTGAAGGTACAGCTTGTGAATTGCCACCAGTACTACCTCCCTTTCTCTGGATGCAGCTGGCAAGGCTGATTTGAGGTAACGGCGAGGGGGAGTCGCCTCGAACTCCAGCTTGTATCCCTGAGATACCACTTATAGAACCCAGATATCCACCTGTGAGCGAACCCACTGGTCACTGAAGTTCCGGAGACGCGCCCCCACCGCACCTGGCTCCACCTGTGGAGCCCCAACGTCATGCGGTGGATTTAGTGGAAGCAGGGGAGGACTTTTGTTCCTGGGAACTGGCTGTCTGATGCAGCTTCTTTCCTCTACCCCTGCCTCTGGGCAGAAAGGATGCGCCTCTGACACGCTTGCCTTTCTGAGGCCGAAAGGACTGTACTTGATAATACGGTGCTTTCTTAGGCTGTGAGGGAACGTGAGGTAAAAAAGTCGATTTTCCAGCTGTTGCTGTGGATACAAGGTCCGAGAGACCGTCCCCAAACAATTCCTCACCCTTATAAGGCAAAACCTCCATGTGCCTTTTAGAATCAGCATCACCCGTCCACTGCCGAGTCCATAATACTCTCCTGGCAGAAATGGACATCGCATTAATTCTAGATGCCAGCCGGCAAATATCCCTCTGTGCATCCCTCATATATAAGACTACGTACTTTATATGCTCTATGGTTAGCAAAATAGTATCCCTGTCGAGTGAATCAATGTTGTCTGACAGGGTATCCGACCAAGCTGCTGCAGCACTACACATCCATGCTGAAGCAATTGCAGGCCTCAGTGTAGTACCTGAGTGTGTATATACAGACTTCAGGATAGCTTCCTGCTTTCTATCCGCAGGCTCTTTTAGGGCGGCCGTATCCTGAGACGGCAGTGCCACCTTTTTAGATAAGCGTGTGAGCGCTTTGTCCACCCTAGGGGATGTTTCCCAACGTAACCTATCCGTTTAGGGGGAAAGGGTACGCCAGCAGTAACCTCTTAGAAATTACCAGTTTCTTATCAGGGGAACACCACGCTTCTTCACACAATTCATTTAACTCATCAGATGGGGGAAAAGTCACTGGCTGCTTTTTCTCCCCAAACATAATACCCTTTTTAGTGGTAACCGGGTTAATGTCAGAAATGTTTAATAAATTTTTCATTGCCGTAATCATGCATCGGATGGCCCTTGTGGACTGTACATTTGTCTCATCCTCGTCTACACTGGAGTCAGACTCCGTGTCGACATCTGTGTCTGCCATCTGAGGTAGCGGGCGTTTTTGAGCCCCTGATGGCCTCTGAGACGCCTGGGCAGGCGCGGGCTGAGATGCCGGCTGTCCCAATACTGTTACGTCATCGAACCTATTATGTAAGGAGTTGACACTGTCGGTTAATACCTACCACATATCCATCCACTCCGGTGTCGGCCCCGTAGGGGGCGACATCACACTTATCGGCTCCTGCTCCGCCTCCACGTAACCCTCCTCTTCAAACATGTCGACACAGCCGTACCGACACACCGCACACAGGACCCCACAAAGTCCTTTGGGGAGACAGAGAGAGAGTATGCCAGCACACACCACAGCGCTATATAATACAGGGATGTACACTATACTGAGTGATTTTTCCCCTATAGCTGCTTATTAACACAGTTTGCGCCTAAATTTATGTGCCCCCCCCTCTCTTTTTTAACCTTGAAGTCTGGAAACTGCAGGGGAGAATCTGGGGAGCGTCCGTCCAGCGGAGCTGTGAAGAGAAAATGGCGCTGGTGTGCTGAGGAAGATAGCCCCGCCCCCTCCCGCGTTTTTAAATAGTTAATGGCGGGGGTTATTGCACATATACAGTTTATTAGACTGTATTATGTGCCTTTTTGCCAATAAGGTAATGTAATTGCTGCCCAGGGCACCCCCCCCCCCCCCCCCCAGCGCCCTGCACCCATCAGTGACCGGAGTGTGTGGTGTGCTAAGGGAGCAATGGCGCACAGCTGCAGTGCTGTGCGCTACCTTAATGAAGACAGGAGTCTTCAGTCGCCGGTTTTCAACTTTCTCTTCAGTCTTCTGGCTCTGCGAGGGGGACGGCGGCGCGGCTCCGGGAACGGACGATCGAGGTCGGGCCCTGTGTTCGATCCCTCTGGAGCTAATGGTGTCCAGTAGCCTTAGAAGCCCAAGCTAGCTGCAAGCAGGTAGGTTTGCTTCTCTCCCGTCAGTCCCACGTAGCAGTGAGTCTGTTGCCAGCAGATCTCACTGAAAATAAAAAACCTAACAAATACTTTCTTTTCTAGGAAGCTCAGGAGAGCCCCTAGGGTGCATCCAGCTCTGACCGGGCACAGATTCTAACTGAGGTCGGAAGGAGGGGCATAGAGGGAAGAGAAAGTGCACACCAGATATAGTACCTAATCTTTCTTTTAAGAGTGCCCAGTCTCCTGCGGAGCCGTCTATTCCCCATGGTTCTTACGGAGTACCCAGCATCCACTAGGACGTCAGAGAAATAGCTCATGCAAGCTAAAACTCGGATGCAAGAGAACATTTTGAAAATGTCTTGACGTTGTTCAACCGGTTTGTGTCATGACCCATAATTGGTGCCATAGACCAATTATCAAGAAGGAAGTACTCTAACATTAAAGCCATTTTGTGGCTATAAAAGTGTTAACTCATAGATTTACCTCAACAGGCAAAAGTTACATACGTTACTCTCCATGGGCAAATTCTATTCCGTCATGTATTACCATGAACTGTTAGTACTTGGCATTGATTACTGATGATTGACAGCCTACTGCCGTTTGGGGATGGGGAGCAGGTGGCGATGTGCTCCCTTTGTGAAAACAGAGGTGTGCCACTGCCGTTTAGGGGAAGGGAAGAGGCCAGGGATCTCCATAGTTTCATTGATATTTCCTGGCCTCTTCAACGGGTGATTTGGGTGTCTCCATGGGTGCCGCAAGCCACCTGATGGTGCCAGGTAAAATCTGATACTGCTTCCTTGGACGCAGTTTGCTTAGTAATGCATGATGCCTCCTGTTGCATTACCATATTAGTGCCACCGATGCACCTCAAACCACAACTGAATGAGGGCTCATATGCTGAAGAATGTTTTAATGCAACTGATCAATCTACTGTATATCATAAAGTTGAAATGTAAAAAAAAAATGTAATATACAAATTTTCTTCTTATTGTTATCTTGCTAATTGCCACTGTGCTCTACAGCACCAAACATTGGGGAAAAAAGGCATGTAAAAAGACTTTAAAATAAAGGGTAGAGAGGGCGAGGAAGAGGGCAAAGCTGAAAATAGAAGAGTGAAAATGTCTCAGAGTGTGACTGTTGTGAGAGCGTATTAGTGTGGATAGTATAAGTGTGGGTAGTATAAGTAAGTGTATTAGTGTGGGTAGTATAAGTAAGTGTATTAGTGTGGATAGTATAAGTGTGGGTAGTATAAGTAAGTGTATTAGTGTGGATAGTATAAGTAAGTGTATTAGTGTGGATAGTATAAGTGTGGGTAGTATAAGTAAGTGTATTAGTGTGGATAGTATAAGTAAGTGTATTAGTGTGGATAGTATAAGTAAGTGTATTAGTGTGGATAGTATAAGTGTGGGTAGTATAAGTAAGTGTATAGTGTGGATAGTATAAGTAAATGTATTAGTGTGGATAGTATAAGTGTGGGTAGTATAAGTAAGTCTATAGTGTGGATAGTATAAGTAAGTGTATTAGTGTGGATAGTATAAGTAAGTGTATTAGTGTGGGTAGAATAAGTAAGTGTATTAGTGTGGATAGTATAAGTAAGTGTATTAGTGTGGATAGTATAAGTGTGGATAGTATAAGTGTATTAGTGTGGATAGTATAAGTAAGTGCATTAGTGTGGATAGTATAAGTACGTCTATAGTGTGGATAGTATAAGTAAGTGTATTAGTGTGGATAGTATAAGTAAGTGTATTAGTGTGGGTAGTATAAGTAAGTGTATTAGTGTGGATAGTATAAGTGCATTAGTGTGGATAGTATAAGTAAGTGTATTAATGTGGATAGTATAAGTGTATTAGTGTGGGTAGTATAAGTAAGTGTATTAGTGTGGATAGTATAAGTGCATTAGTGTGGATAGTATAAGTAAGTGTATTAGTGTGGATAGTATAAGTAAGTGTATTAGTGTGGATAGTATAAGTAAGTGTATTAGTGTGGATAGTATAAGTGTGGGTAGTATAAGTAAGTGTATTAGTGTGGGTAGTATAAGTAAGTGTATTAGTGTGGGTAGTATAAGTAAGTGTATTAGTGTGGATAGTATAAGTAAGTGTATTAGTGTGGATAGTATAAGTAAGTGTATTAGTGTGGATAGTATAAGTAAGTGTATTAGTGTGGATAGTATAAGTAAGTGTATTAGTGTGAATAGTATAAGTGTATTAGTGTGGATAGTATAAGTAAGTGTATTAGTGTGGATAGTATAAGTAAGTGTATTAGTGTGGATAGTATAAGTAAGTGTATAAGTGTGGGTAGTATAAGTAAGTGTATGAGTGTGGATTGTATAAGTAAGTGTATTAGTGTGGATAGTATAAGTAAGTGTATTAGTGTGGATAGTATAAGTAAGTGTATTAGTGTGGATAGCATAAGTAAGTGTATTAGTGTGGATAGTATAAGTGTGGATAGTATAAGTATATTAGTGTGGATAGTATAAGTAAGTGTATTAGTGTGGATAGTATAAGTAAGTGTATTAGTGTGGATATTATAAGTAAGTGTATTAGTGTGGATAGTATAAGTAAGTGTATTAGTGTGGATAGTATAAGTAAGTGTATTAGTGTGGATAGTATAAGTAAGTGTATTAGTGTGGATAGTATAAGTAAGTGTATTAGTGTGGATAGTATAAATAAGTGTATTAGTGTGGATAGTATAAGTAAGTGTATTAGTGTGGATAGTACAAGTAAGTGTATTAGTGTGGATAGTATAAGTAAGTGTATAAGTATGGATAGTATAAGTAAGTGTATTAGTGTGGATAGTATAAGTAAGTGTATTAGTGTGGATAGTATAAGTAAGTGTATTAGTGTGGATAGTATAAGTAAGTGTATAAGTGTGGATAGTATAAGTAAGTGTAGGAGTCTGGATAGTATAAGTAAGTGTATTAGTGTGGATAGTATAAGTAAGTGTATTAGTGTGGATAGTATAAGTAAGTGTATTAGTGTGGATAGTATAAATAAGTGTATTAGTGTGGATAGTATAAGTAAGTGTATTAGTGTGGATAGTACAAGTAAGTGTATTAGTGTGGATAGTATAAGTAAGTGTATAAGTATGGATAGTATAAGTAAGTGTATTAGTGTGGATAGTATAAGTAAGTGTATTAGTGTGGATAGTATAAGTAAGTGTATTAGTGTGGATAGTATAAGTAAGTGTATAAGTGTGGGTAGTATAAGTAAGTGTAGGAGTCTGGATAGTATAAGTAAGTGTATTAGTGTGGATAGTATAAGTAAGTGTATTAGTGTGGGTAGTATAAGTAAGTGTATTAGTGTGGGTAGTATAAGTAAGTGTATTAGTGTGGATAGTATAAGTAAGTGTATTAGTGTGGATAGTATAAGTAAGTGTATTAGTGTGGATAGTATAAGTAAGTGTATTAGTGTGGATAGTATAAGTAAGTGTATTAGTGTGGGTAGTATAAGTAAGTGTATTAGTGTGGGTAGTATAAGTAAGTGTATTAGTGTGGATAGTATAAGTAAGTGTATAAGTGTGGGTAGTATAAGCAAGTGTAGGAGTCTGGATAGTATAAGTAAGTGTATTAGTGTGGATAGTATAAGTAAGTGTATTAGTGTGGGTAGTATAAGTAAGTGTATTAGTGTGGGTAGTATAAGTAAGTGTATTAGTGTGGATAGTATAAGTAAGTGTATTAGTGTGGATAGTATAAGTAAGTGTATTAGTGTGGATAGTATAAGTAAGTGTATTAGTGTGGATAGTATAAGTAAGTGTATTAGTGTGGATAGTATAAGTGTGGATAGTATAAGTATGGATAGTATAAGTAAGTGTATTAGTGTGGATAGTATAAGTAAGTGTATTAGTGTGGATAGTATAAGTAAGTGTATTAGTGTGGATAGTATAAGTAAGTGTATTAGTGTGGGTAGTATAAGTAAGTGTATTAGTGTGGATAGTATAAATAAGTGTATTAGTGTGGGTAGTATAAGTAAGTGTATTAGTGTGGATAGTATAAGTATGGATAGTATAAGTAAGTGTATTAGTGTGGATAGTATAAGTAAGTGTATTAGTGTGGATAGTATAAGTAAGTGTATTAGTGTGGATAGTATAAGTAAGTGTATTAGTGTGGATAGTATAAGTAAGTGTATTAGTGTGGATAGTATAAGTAAGTGTATTAGTGTGGATAGTATAAGTAAGTGTATTAGTGTGGATAGTATAAGTAAGTGTATTAGTGTGGATAGTATAAGTGTATTAGTGTGGATAGTGTAAGTAAGTGTATTAGTGTGGATAGTATAAGTAAGTGTATTAGTGTGGATAGTACAAGTAAGTGTATTAGTGTGGATAGTATAAGTAAGTGTATTAGTGTGGATAGTATAAGTAAGTGTATTAGTGTGGATAGTATAAGTAAGTGTATTAGTGTGGATAGTATAAGTAAGTGTATTAGTGTGGATAGTATAAGTGTATTAGTGTGGATAGTGTAAGTAAGTGTATTAGTGTGGATAGTATAAGTAAGTGTATTAGTGTGGATAGTATAAGTGTGGGTAGTATAAGTAAGTGTATTAGTGTGGATAGTATAAGTAAGTGTATTAGTGTGGATAGTATAAGTAAGTGTATTAGTGTGGATAGTATAAGTAAGTGTATTAGTGTGGATAGTATAAGTAAGTGTATTAGTGTGGATAGTATAAGTAAGTGTATTAGTGTGGATAGTATAAATAAGTGTATTAGTGTGGGTAGTATAAGTAAGTGTATAAGTGTGGGTAGTATAAGTAAGTGTAGGAGTCTGGATAGTATAAGTAAGTGTATTAGTGTGGATAGTATAAGTAAGTGTATTAGTGTGGGTAGTATAAGTAAGTGTATTAGTGTGGATAGTATAAGTAAGTGTATTAGTGTGGATAGTATAAGTAAGTGTATTAGTGTGGATAGTATAAGTAAGTGTATTAGTGTGGATAGTATAAGTAAGTGTATTAGTGTGGATAGTATAAGTGTATTAGTGTGGATAGTGTAAGTAAGTGTATTAGTGTGGATAGTATAAGTAAGTGTATTAGTGTGGATAGTATAAGTGTGGGTAGTATAAGTAAGTGTATTAGTGTGGATAGTATAAGTAAGTGTATTAGTGTGGATAGTATAAGTAAGTGTATTAGTGTGGATAGTATAAGTAAGTGTATTAGTGTGGATAGTATAAGTAAGTGTATTAGTGTGGATAGTATAAGTAAGTGTATTAGTGTGGATAGTATAAGTAAGTGTATTAGTGTGGATAGTATAAGTGTATTAGTGTGGATAGTGTAAGTAAGTGTATTAGTGTGGATAGTATAAGTAAGTGTATTAGTGTGGATAGTATAAGTGTGGGTAGTATAAGTAAGTGTATTAGTGTGGATAGTATAAGTAAGTGTATTAGTGTGGATAGTATAAGTAAGTGTATTAGTGTGGATAGTATAAGTAAGTGTATTAGTGTGGATAGTATAAGTAAGTGTATAAGTGTGGATAGTGTAAGTAAGTGTATTAGTGTGGATAGTATAAGTAAGTGTATTAGTGTGGATAGTATAAGTGTGGGTAGTATAAGTAAGTGTATTAGTGTGGATAGTATAAGTAAGTGTATTAGTGTGGATAGTATAAGTAAGTGTATTAGTGTGGATAGTATAAGTAAGTGTATTAGTGTGGATAGTATAAGTAAGTGTATTAGTGTGGATAGTATAAGTGTATTAGTGTGGATAGTGTAAGTAAGTGTATTAGTGTGGATAGTATAAGTAAGTGTATTAGTGTGGATAGTATAAGTGTGGGTAGTATAAGTAAGTGTATTAGTGTGGATAGTATAAGTAAGTGTATTAGTGTGGATAGTATAAGTAAGTGTATTAGTGTGGATAGTATAAGTAAGTGTATTAGTGTGGATAGTATAAGTAAGTGTATTAGTGTGGATAGTATAAGTAAGTGTATTAGTGTGGATAGTATAAGTAAGTGTATAAGTGTGGATAGTATAAGTAAGTGTATTAGTGTGGATAGTATAAGTAAGTGTATTAGTGTGGATAGTATAAGTAAGTGTATAAGTGTGGGTAGTATAAGTAAGTGTATAAGTGTGGGTAGTATAAGTAAGTGTAGGAGTCTGGATAGTATAAGTAAGTGTATTAGTGTGGATAGTATAAGTAAGTGTATTAGTGTGGATAGTATAAGTAAGTGTATTAGTGTGGATAGTATAAGTAAGTGTATTAGTGTGGATAGTATAAGTAAGTGTATTAGTGTGGATAGTATAAGTGTATTAGTGTGGATAGTGTAAGTAAGTGTATTAGTGTGGATAGTATAAGTAAGTGTATTAGTGTGGATAGTATAAGTGTGGGTAGTATAAGTAAGTGTATTAGTGTGGATAGTATAAGTAAGTGTATTAGTGTGGATAGTATAAGTAAGTGTATTAGTGTGGATAGTATAAGTAAGTGTATTAGTGTGGATAGTATAAGTAAGTGTATTAGTGTGGATAGTATAAGTAAGTGTATAAGTGTGGATAGTATAAGTAAGTGTATTAGTGTGGATAGTATAAGTAAGTGTATTAGTGTGGATAGTATAAGTAAGTGTATTAGTGTGGATAGTATAAGTAAGTGTATTAGTGTGGATAGTATAAGTAAGTGTATTAGTGTGGATAGTATAAGTAAGTGTATAAGTGTGGATAGTATAAATAAGTGTATTAGTGTGGATAGTATAAGTAAGTGTATTAGTGTGGATAGTATAAGTAAGTGTATTAGTGTGGATAGTATAAGTAAGTGTATTAGTGTGGATAGTATAAGTAAGTGTATTAGTGTGGATAGTATAAGTAAGTGTATTAATGTGGATAGTATAAATAAGTGTATTAGTGTGGACAGAATCGGCTAAAAACTGACCCACAATCGCACGAAAACACAACGGATTGGGGTTAAATCCCATGTGTTATTGCGGCTCCGGCAGTCACTTATCGGGGATTATGCTTTGGGTGCAAATTGCGATATAAGTGCCAGCATCAGGGGGAGGAGCCCGCCACATCAGGGCTAATAGGATAGCCCCTGGCAATACAAATAACCACGTTTATGTTTGTACAAAATTATCTTCCAAATTGCAATAACTTAGACTGAATTAAAATATATATTTATAGCATAACCACTACAGTATATTTCTCCTCTATTTTACACACTGTTTCAACAACATTAACATTCACGGACATCCCAATAAAGTACATATAATAATTATTTTTATTATCTTTTTATTCATTTGTATATGATTAATAATATTACATTGTAAAAATGCGTAACTACCTTAGAAATGATAATTCCCGCAATTGTTATCCGGGAACAATGAATGGCCGAGTTGTTTTTAGTACAAACACCAGGAAACGTGGGTGCTGGCAAGCTGCTCATTCCCATGCTAGATATGTACCTTTACTGTTTGATATGTTGTTACTGTGACATTCATATTTCTGGTATAATCATTTTTAGCATTATACTGTAAATCTGAAATGAACTTGAAGTATCAGTGACGCTGTGCAGTGAATCTGTTTACTATTAGAGGACAACTCCACCTTTGCCGATATAATTTTTTTCCATGCATAGTAAATGTAACCAGTGGGCATATTTTGGTAATGAAAGCAGACACAACAACCTGAAGTTGCTCAAGGCCAGCTAAAACTGCATCTAGACATGTACTGTGTCTTGTATTAGGCACATCTAAAAAAATATAATGATAACAGCTGAAGTCACTTTAGCTTCCCTATAAGCGCCTTAATGGCTGGTGATGGCTTGGATTTAGACATCTTAAATACATACGAGCACGGAATAACTGTCCTATATTAATGACATATAAAATGAAGGTGGTTAAATTGATCATCTTTATTGATAAGAAATAAATAATGGTGATAGACAATGTGTGGCCAGACCAGGGTGACTAGGGGTAACAACGTAACTATACAATGCAAAGGCAAATTCCCCAGCACAACTATCAGATGTGTAAGGGAAAGGATAAGTTAAAGGGGTCCTAAGTTGGGGAGTCAATGGGTTAGCGATAGCCCAACCAACAAGTTGTTATTAATTAGGCTTCCAGCACTCTGTTATATCATGTTGCCTCCAGATCAGTATGCGTTTCCTACAATCAAAATCCAGACGGTCAAAATACCTACAACAATTGACCGATGGTCAAAAAAAAGTCAAGATCAAAATACTGATATGGTCAAAATACCGTCATTTAAAATGCCGGCACGGTCAATATACGACATTTAAAATGGTCAATGGTTGTCGGTATTTTGATTGTATGTATATTGACTGCATCCCGTTGCCTCATACCTGCCTGAATGGGTGACAACTGAAACTCCTCAGCCAAACTTACAGATCTCAGACAAAACAATCAATAAATAAAAGGGAAATGTATCAAACTTTCTAAAAAGAGTAGAAAAGGCAACAAATGGAGAAATAAGTCAGTTTCTACCTATATTTTTAGTGAATGCACTTAATAATCCTAGCTAGGAGCTGACTGCTTGCTATGGGCAACTTCTCAATGCTTTCAAAGGTTTTATACATTTCCCCCACAGGTAAAGAAGATGAGCTGAAAAAGAGTCTAATCACTATTCAATTTGCCCACATAAACTCTCATCCCCCCAATACTTCTCCTAATATGGGGTGTATTCAATACCTGTCTGACCCTTTCCGACGGAAAGGATCCGACAGGTTATTATTCAACCCGAGCGGCCAAATCCGACAGTCGGATTTGACCGCTCCCAACAACTGTACCTGGGGAGGCAGACGCCGCTCAAACACCGTGCTGTCACGTCCAGCGGGCGGGTCCTCCGTGCTGCTGTTTCCTCTCCTCACCTCAGAAACAGGTCTGCTTGCAGCCGCTACTCACCCGTCCCCGGTCCTCTCCGTCACATGCTCGCCATCATGACGTGTCCCACTCCCCCGTCTCATCTCTCCGGTTCCAACAATGTCAATCCAACTTTTAAAAAAAGTTGGATTGACATTGTCGGAATCGGGGCCAAAACCTGTCAGATTTGGCGCGGAACACGTGGATCGTCAGCTATTCCGGCAATCCATGTGGTTTCCGACAAATCAGGAATTCCCGACTTGACGGAAAAAAATAGCCCGGCATTGAATAGGTCGGAACCCCTTCCGACCTAAACATGTCGGAAACTGCTGTCTTTCCGACAAGACGGCCGTTTCCGACAGGTATTGAATACAACCCTATATCACTTTTGGCATAACCTAACACTGTAACTGAGTGTCAGCAGACAAACCCAACTACAGCCTCAGGGTTTAACCCCTGTCAGGCTTATGGTCAGCATTTTACATGTCGGTATTTTGACCTTGTCGTATTTTAAAGGTCGGGATTTTGACCGTCGGTCAATTGCTGCTGGGATTTCGACCGTCGGGATTTTGATTGGAGGTAAATTGACTGCATCCCCTTAAAATATCTGATTGTAGTGTGAGATTCAGCTATGTTAAATATGTTAATGCAATAGATCTGAGGCAGATTTTAATTACTATGCAGTATGAAAAGGCTTCAAATTATAATTTTTTAGGACAATGTTTAAATGTATGCGACTAGATGTGTCAGACAAAAAGTAATATCTACCAGCATTCTACATTGAGAAGAGGATGGAAATGGTAAAATCACTGTTGTCAAACCTTCAATTTTGAGGACCAACTAACCATACCACTTATGGGCCCTACACATTGGCCGATCCGCCGCCGAGCTGGCCGACGGCGGATACGACCGACAAGCGATTTGGCGGCAGTGGGCAGTGACGGGGGGAGTGAAGTTTCTTCACGCCCCCCGTCACACGGCTCCGTAGCAGTGCAGGTAAATATGGACGAGATCGTCCATATTGGCCTGCATGCACAGCCGACGGGGCACCAGAGATGAACGAGCGCGGGGCCGCGCATCGTTCATCGCTGGAGCCTCCACACTCAAAGATATAAACGGTATCTCGTTCATTTATGAACAAGATCAGTGTGTAGGGCCTATTAGTTCCGCAATTTCTTCTATTATAAGAAACATGGATTTGATGGGTGTGGTACATAATGTTCTCAATGTCAACATTCAAAGGGGGAATTCAATTAGGTGAGAGTTTGACTCCGCAAGGCAAATTCCTGTAAAATTCACATTGCGAATTATATTTGGAATTACAGTAAATTCCAAACTTGCATTCCTTTTTAATAGTAAATTTGCCTGTTTTTTGTCCGCACCCCCCTGAGCAGGTGAAAAGGTAGGGAAAATCTTTGGTTGAAGGTAAAAATGTCAGGACTTGCTTCAGAACCCACTAGAGACCCCCCCACTAATGGCTAGTTAGGCATTTGGAGGTTTTCAATTAGCTTAATTGGGCCAATAATTACATATAATTTTTTTGGTGGGAAAAAATAAATGGCCTAAAAGTCCCCCAAAATCAACTTTTTCATGAGTTCATGCACCCTAATTTGAAAGTATCATTTCAATGAAAAATAATTGCTTTTATTTATTTTTGTATGTAAAAAAAAATCACTGTTGTTTTTTGTTGTTGTTAAATTCCTTGGTAATTGTACAAAATTTATAAGCTTTTTACTATATTTTACTGTTGTTTTTTTAATGCACAAATCAGCCATTTGACACCGTTTATAAAGGTAAAGTACTTTCTTCTATATGACTCTGCTAACAAAGTTGTCACTTTTTGGGGTCTAGGAAAGACTAACCTGTTTTTCATGCTATTATCCAAGTTCATTTTTTTAATCAAAATTATCAAGAGTAGCACAAATTGTCATTTCTAAGTGAATTGTGCAAACCTCGGGTGTGCAAACTTACAGGCGAAGTGTGCGAGTTTAACGCCTTTTGCAAACTCGCACCTAACATTTCTCCTAGAATGTCAACATTCACATTGTTGAAAATAACATATTGGGGTATATTCAATAACTGTCGGAAGCTGCCGTCTTGTCAGAAAGACGGCAGCTTCCGACAGTTTTAGGTCGGAAGGGGTTCCGACCTATTCAATACGGCCCCATTTTTTCCGACAAGTCGGGAAACCCGACTTGTCGGAATGCACGCTGATCGGCGGCTTCAGCCGCGATCAGCGTGCATTGTTGGGAGTGGGGCCAAACCCGACAGGTTTTAGCCCCGTTTCCGACAATCTCAATCCAACTTTAAAAAAAGTCAGATTGAGATGAGGGAGCTGAGAGCAGGAGACGGGGGGAGCAGCGGGGAGAGCAGGAACCCAGCGGCAGCGTCCACCCGGCTCCAGCAAGCGAGGTCCCATTTGTTGTATTCACATATCTGTATCACAAGACATACCTAAGAACAAGTACACTAAGGGCATCCCGATGCGATACAGTCCGCCACTTATCAGGTACCTACAGGTGTTGATAACGCCAGTATGTAGCTAGAAATTTTCCTGATGAAAAATGTCCTTTGCGATTGCTGGATTTCCAGGTTTAGGACTCTGGAGTCTTTCTGCACATGCACAGTGTGACGCAGGCCATAGGAGGTGCTGGGATTGGATCCCTTTCAGAGGAAAATGTGAAAAGACGCCCATAGGCTTCTATTGGGTAACACCATCTAAATATGGCATTACCCACAGTGTCCAAGCTCCAGAATGTATTGCATTCTGGAATTTGGGATATTTAGGAATGCAACCAAAGCTGCATTTTCTGACTTTTAGCCACATTTCTACTTATAGTACATCCTGCCCTAAATCAGTAAAACATTATATTGGTGACATGGTCGTATATACTAAGCGTTGGCGTTTCTATCATGGGTGCAATGTGTGCGATGCACATGGGCCCCTGGGTCCAGGGGGGCCACACCGCACCCACGTTTTAATACTTACCATTCCGGTGACCCGAGACGGGCGCTGCATCTGCAGCAAAAATCAATGAAAAAATGGCTGCCACGCATGTGCAGGAGATAGTCTACAGGTCACGGTGGGCGCCTGGAGAAGGCCCATCCGGAGTCTGCACATGGGCCCCCTCCTCTCTTAAAACGCCCCTGATACTAAGTACAGTAATATGGCCCGTATCTATGTAGATCAGGAATGCATATGATGATATCCCAGCAGACGGGATGCTGGCTGTCGGTATACCGACAGCGGCATTCTGTCTGCGGAAAATCTGTCCGTGACTTCCCTTGCGGACTCGCTGCGCTCACCACAGGTTATATTCCTACTCTGTTGGTGGCATGCAACCAAGTGGGAATACGAGGAGGTGGTCAGGATTCTGGGCGTCTGTAGTGTCCTGAGCGCCAGCATCCGACAACCGGTATTGTAACTGCATTCTGTATATAAGATGATGATGTTTGAAGTGAATTAATCAGTTAAAGAATATGCATAATTTTTAACATTTCATTATGAAAACTACTAGCTATATAGGTTAAAATAAAGAAAAAAGTTTGGTGCTTTAAAACGGAGTGCAGCTCTATCTCAAAGCCCACCTGCAGGGACACAAAGTGTAGAAAATAGGGTAAATATAGATACAGCGCAAACCCCTATGGAGTAAATGTCCGTGATCTAAGATGCTGTCTGTAATGGCCTATTTACAATGGCCCAGTTGTAGTCAGAAAGTCCATATGAAAATGTCTTTTATCACCAACTTTAGCCAGGAAATTCTTCTATATCCTTCAACACAACCGACTGTAACACTCTCTCCTCCCTCTGTTTCACTCTGAGACTGTGATTTGGTAGTATTCATGCACTGCACAAACTCTATTATTGGTTGCACTTGTTTGGTGCCCACTGGGTCTTCCTGCGATTTGTACACCTATTTAGGCTTACCACACTATCCCTTCAAACCAGGACACTCATGACTTGCACAGGTTCTGTGGCTGGCTGACTGAAGCCTGCATTTCACCTGGCTTCAGTCAGCATCTTAGATCACGGACACTTACTCCATAGGGGTTAGCGCTGTATCTATATTTACCCTATTAGCTATATAGGTTATTGGGATAAGTGTCTCATTTTTAAGGCAAACAACTGCAGATGATGAGAGCCTCTATCGGCATTTGCCCACTGTTCTCTCTACAGTATATGGAGTTTTTGCAGTGGAATGTATAACATACACTATAGATAACACATCTGAGGAGTGAGGGCCACCTTGTGTTACTAGCTTGTGTTCCTTCACACTAAGGTGTTTTGCCTACCAGCATTAAACTGCCTGCTGAAGACACAAAAAGAAAATTCATCAGGTTTTCAAACATTCTCTGCAACTATTACTATTCAATGTGGGTGTTTAGCAGAAGTGAGGCCTCATAAATCAGACAGAAAGATGGCAGATTTAGCAAGGGTGATGTTGTCAAATACAGTCATTTACACAATTTATCATGTACTACATGGGATGTAGAAACAGAGCACAACCACGTACAATGTTAACAACGAACATTTACATTTTCTAACAATGACTTGTAATTGCTTAAAGATGTTTGCAGGAGAATACGCAGCGCTCTGAAATGCCAGGCTCCGTCACACTCTCTCTAGACTAGCAACCTAAATAATCCAACTATTTCCTTTCTGAAATGAGGATTCCCCATTATGCTGGAGCTAAAAAAGATAAAGAGTAACACCTTAGATTCATATTTGAACCATTCAACCTGAGTATGTACAATAAGTGGATGTAACTGGCTTTTTCAAACACATGAACATCAGTTTAATTTTTACTCTACTGAAGACAATTTGTATTTATTTATTTATTTGTTTGTTTCGGTGGGAGGGGGAAATATTTCATTTATGGCACAATGGGGGTAATTCTGAGTTGATCGCAGCAGGATCTTTGTTAGCAGTTGGGCAAAACCATGTGCACTGCAGGGGAGGCAGATATAACATGTGCAGAGAGAGTTAGAGTTGGGTGGGGTGCGTTCAATCTGCAATCTAAATTGCAGTGTAAAATAAAGCAGCCAGTATTTACCCTGCACAGAAACAAGATAACCCACCCAAATCTAACTCTCTCTGCACATGTTATATCTGTCCCCCCTGCAGTGCACATGGTTTTGCCCAACTGCTAACAAAATTCCTGCTGCGATCAACTCAGAATCACCCCCATATTCATAAAAAAAATTTCATAGCTAGTCTCATAAAAGAAAATCAGCCCACAAAATATACTTCTTACTTTATTCTGAGGCTGTTACATTTCCAACAGGTGGCACTTGATATGCCCTCTGTCGGGATCCTGGCACTCAGCATACCGGCGCCAGAATCCAGACAGCCGGCATACCGACAACTATTTTCCCTCTTGGGGTGGTCACCACTATTTTGCGCTCGCCATGCTGCCAGTATACGGGCGGTCGAGGTCCCGGCACCGGCATACCGGCAGTAGTGATCCCGGCGCCGGCATACCGTAGTAGAAACATTAACAACACCACCCAATAAGCAACATGGGCCATACTTGCCTACTCTACCAGAACGGCAAAAGTGGGCAAGCCTCCTGCAGCCAGCTAACTCCCATTCCCTAGACAGACGGAGGAAGCAGCCACAAAGTCAGCAAGTATGATATTTAATTGGAGTTTTTGTCTGCACTTTATAGAACGACATCATTAGCACCTGATAGTAGTCTTTGCGCGACCATTCAGGGATGACTCTACAACAGGCACTATTAGTGAAACACAAGCAAATGTCTTTTCCAATGTTCTATAAATGTTTCTGATCAAAATAGTGAGCATGGTATGCTGCAGACTTCCATTTCCACTTTCAGAACCATAAATGGATTTACAGTAACTGAATGAATCATCTCTTTGGAATATTAGTATTAT
Organism: Pseudophryne corroboree; assembly: GCF_028390025.1. Taxonomy (NCBI): domain Eukaryota; kingdom Metazoa; phylum Chordata; class Amphibia; order Anura; family Myobatrachidae; genus Pseudophryne; species Pseudophryne corroboree. The sequence continues at coordinate 680,211,019 of NC_086449.1, forward strand.
GCAGCAGAAGATTCACAAGAAAAAATCAATAATAATAATAATGATGGGTTTATGACTAACATGTAATACATATTGATATTATACAACTATTGTGCATGTGCAGTTTGGGTCCTGCGTCCTCGCATGAAGTGCGCTGCAGACGTCAGGTGAGTGACAGTTTGCAGTCATTTGGGGACAGGGAAGGAGCAGCGATACGCACCATTTCACAAAACGGAGTATAGATTACTCAGATAACTGATGGTCCAACAAAGTCATTGGATGCTACATCCTCGGATGAAGTAGTGGATCACAGAAGCAGCCAGGAGATTGGCCATAGGGTCCACTGGGAAGATTCCCGGTGGGCCGGTGCACCCGTGGGGCCTGTTTTGTTTGAGGACATGTGGTCCTTTTTATAGACATAATAAATAAGATGCTAAATAATTTGCATATATGAAAATTACTTTGCCACTTAAAGGCCCTACACACGGGCCGACATCACTCAAAGATATGAACGATCTCGTTCATTAATGAATGAGATACCGTTCATATCTTTGAGTGTGGAGGCTCCAGTGATGAACGATGCGCGGCCCCGCGCTCGTTAATCGCTGGTGCCCCGTCGGCTGTGCATGAAGGCCAATATGGACGATCTCGTCCATATTTGCCTGCACTGCTACGGTGCCGGGGGGAGTGAAGAAACTTCACTCCCCCGTCACTGCCCCGCCACCGGGTTGCCCGTCGGCCATATCCGCCGTCGGGCAGATCGGCGGCAGATCGGCCAATGTGTAGGGCCCTTAAGCCTGTGATTGCAGATGATCTAGTGTATGCTCTGTCTGCCTGCTTGGCTGACATATAAGATTGAGTGAATAGTGATTGGGATATGGTTGGTGTAATAGGCAAGAAAATATATATTTTTAAAGAATGATATAGTTTCCTAAATTCTGAAGGTGTATTATATAATGTGCTCATAATATTTCATTTTATTTCTTTTTAACGTCCCCCTTGATGCTGGACATGCCCACTATCTGGAAAGTCTTGGGGGGAGGGTGCTGCTGCCATGGCCCATGGCTAGACCTTACACCTCTGGTGCTGCCCATGTGGGGCAACTTGTACAAATTTTTCCAGGGCCGCTTTTTGTTCCCAATCCGCCCCTGCCAGGAGGGGTCTACTTACATAAGATGCCTCCTGCTGCATTAGCTTATTAAAGCATTACTGCTGTAATGTTAATAGCGTCCAACAATGAATCGGGCTTTAAGTCCATAAAGTGCCATCCTGCATTTATATATAGATGAGGTTTTCTGACAGGCACCCCGGCAGCTGCAACATTTGCTATGGGAGACTCTTACATAAATATCTATCTAGGAAGTAAATGTGCACTCCAAACTGTGGGTGCCAGATGAAGTATTCATTGGAATGCAAAGATAACAGAACTCCAAGTATAACATGTATAAACTGCAACATTTCAGATATAAAAATATCCTTTTTCATTTTTGAAAAAGGAACATTTTATTTACATCAGAAACATTGCTTACTTCTGCATAATAAACTAATTTATGCATTTACAGCATTTGTACTTGGAGTGCTGCTTTCTTTGAATACCTATATATACCTCATGGTTGCAGGCCTCGGCCCCTCAGAACATTCAGTTCCTGCTTGTCAGACATGCAGAGGAGATATATATATATATATATACACATATATATATATATATATATATATATACACACACACACCTCTCTCTCTCTCTCTATATATATATATATATATATATATAAAACTGGTATGGTCGGCACTCCCTTCACATTAAACAACTGCCCCGATGCCTTCCTTGCAAAGCATGTACAAACTGGTGGTCTTCTAGAGAGGGGTATGCATCCTTCCACTCTCAATCCATAAAGAACAAGGCGGCACTCCAGAGGACTTGTGAATAACAAAGTGTAATAAGCAAATGTTCCCAGGTACTGTGTCACCCCTTCCCCCTCATGTGTCCAGGGCTTGTGTCACCCCTCCATATACTGTGTCAAGCCCCCCACCCATTGTCCCATGTACTGTGCCTCCTCTCCCTCTATCTACCCTCATGTTCCCAGATCCTGTGTCATCTCCTCCACCTTGTGTACTGTACATGTCCTATGTCATCTCCCCCCATGTCCCCAGATTCTGTGTCCCTCCTCTCCCACTCTCCACCCTCATGTCCCCAGGTCATGTGTCACCTCCTTCTCCTCATGTGTAAATGTCCTGTGTTACCTCCCCCAGTCCCCAGGTCCTGTGTACCATCCCCCCCCCCCCCCCATGTCCCTAGGTCCTGCGTTACCACCACCCCCTCGTGTGCCCAGGTCCTGTGTCACACCCCATGTACCCATGTTTAGTGTCATGCCCCCATGTACTGTGTCACCCCCTCATGTCCCCAGGTCCTGTGTCCCTCCATCCCCTCCTGCTCCCGTCATGTTGCCATGTCGCCCCCTCATGTACCCATTTCCTGTGTCACAGCTTCACCGGGCTCCTACATCCCTGCAGGGGGGCAGAAGGCTGAAGTTTTGCCTAGGGTGCTGAGAAACCTTGCACCGGCCCTGTGTACTGTATTACACTTTCTACTTGTGGAACTGCTCTTGAACAAGATGTCTGGCACAAATCCTAATTAGATGAATATCATGACCTGCAAGAAGTTTGTGAAGTCTCACCAGAGGTTAGGTTGTAAAGCCCAAATCATGTGTAATCATTTTTTCTTTGCTTCCAAGAAGTTGTAAATGTTAGATGCATGTTGCCTTGTGGACCAATAAATCTTGTGTGTGAAATTTGATGTTCAACTAGAGAAAACTTCTAAGGAAAATAAACTTATTGACTGATCAAAAATCCAAAGTTCTGCTGTAGCCAGGATGCACACCCTACACCCACTGCATTTACTTAGCTCTTGCCCTACCTGTCGGCCCTGCTGTTATTCTGGCAATTTTGTCAGAAATAGGGTGCTGGTGCCATATTAATTAATTATAATTAAGGCTATTGTGCATGCACAGAAGACTCTGAAAAGTGCAAAAGTCTTCTTGTTTTTGTGGAGGGTGGGGGCCCACGGGCATTGACAGATTCAGTCTTAAAATGCCCCTGAATGTAGCTGAAATACTACCATAATATGGCAGTCATTAACACCAGCAGATAGTATTGTAAGATAGCAGTTTTTGGTAACAGCATTTTTTTTTAAATATCTATAAAGGGGGTCTGGCCAAACCTCTGCGCATTGGCCACACCCCCCCTGATTACCCATGCCCGGCTCAGCTGTCTGCGTCCCTGGCTGTGTCTAAGGGGCTAAAGCACACACATGTACTAACATTTAAAAATGAATATAAAAATCCTCTGCTAGTAAATGTGTGTTATGACCCCTGAATCACAATATTCATTTAAGACGACTTCCATGAATTTTAATTAGATGAAAAATGACCCTTAGTAAATATATCCCTAGGAATATTGGACCTGCCACATATACCGCTCCTAATGGTGGCAAAAATAGGTTACGGAGTAACACCTTATACCAGCATCTAGTGTATTTTAAATAAGCTTTTTAAAGATTGTTTATTGTGTTTTTATTGAGGTTATTATTGAGGTCAAATTGCAAATTGTGGCAAAAATAGGATTTTGGTTACCTACCGTTAAATCCTTTTCTCGTAGTCCGTAGAGGATGTTGGGGTCCATATTAGTACCATGGGGTATAGACGGGTCCACCAGGAGCCATTGGCACTTTAAGGGTGAGATTCAAATGATACATCACGACTAATTTCCTTTCTAAAATGATCTCGGTTATCGCGCATATTGCGCCCATAGTAATCAGGTTTAGCTGTGTAAAGGGTTGGGTGCCTCCCTACTCTGGGGGTAGCGAGCTGAAATAATGATACAACGTCCCTGAGGACAGAAACAGAACGGGTGTGAAAAGGGGTGAAAAGAATTGAATCTCCCCCTAAGAGTTTAATAGTGTGGGCTGGCTCCTCCCTCTATGCCCCTCCTACCAGACTCAGTCTAGAAACTGTGCCCGAGGAGACAACATACTTCGAGAGAAGGAATTACACAGATAGTGGCGAGATTCATACCAGGTCACACAAACATGAAAAACTGGCCAACATGCCGGAACAACTCAGCAACAGCTGAAACATTAAATAACGCAGAACTTATCTAGGAACCAGGTAACACTGAACTATAAAACCAATGCAGGAAACGAAGCGCTGGGCGGGCGCCCAGCATCCTCTACGGACTACGAGAAAAGGATTTACCGGTAGGTAACCAAAATCCTATTTTCTCTTACGTCCTAGAGGATGCTGGGGTCCATATTAGTACCATGGGGATGTACCAAAGCTCCCAGTATGGGAGGGAGAGCGCGGAGGCTCCTGCAACACCGCCTGACCAAACTTGAGGTCATCAGAGGCCAAAGTATCGAACTTGTAAAACTTGGCAAACGTGTTCGATCCAGACCAAGTAGCTGCTCGGCAGAGTTGTATCGCCGAGACACCACGGGCAGCCGCCCAGGAAGAACACACTCTACGAGTAGAGTGGGCCTTTATGGATTTTGGACACGGCAATCCTGCCGTGGAATAAGCATGCTGGATAGTGAACCTGATCCAGCGTGAAATCGACTGCTTGGAAGCAGGACATCTAAGTTTCTTTGGCTCATAGAGGACAAACAGAGAGTCACTTTTCCTATGACGAGCCGTCCTCTTCACGTAAATCCTCAAAGACCTCACTACATCCAAGGCCTTTGAATTAATTGAGGAGTAAGTATCCACTGGCACCACAATAGGCTGGTTGATGTGGAAAGCCGACACAACCTTACTCAGGAACTGGGGATGAGTCCAAAGTTCCGCCCTGTCTCCATGGAAGATCAGATAGGGGCTTTTACAAGATAAAGTCCCCAATTCCGTCGCGCAGAAGCCAAGGCCAACAAGGTGACCGCCTTCCACGTGAGAAACTTGAGATCAGCCTCCTGTAAAGGCTCAAATCAAGCAGATTGTAGGAACTGCAACACCACATCCAGATCCCAATGGAGCCGTAGGCGCCACAAAGGGAGGCTGAATGTGCAGAACCCCTTTCAAAAAGCTCTGAACCTCAGGAAGAACAGCCAATTGTTTTTGGAAGAAGATGGACAAAGCAGAGATCTGGACCTTGATGGAGCCCCGTCTCAGCCCCATATCCACCCCTGCTTGCAGAAAAAGGAGAAAACAACCAAGTTGAAACACCACCGCTGGAAACTTCTTGGCCTCATACCAAGAAACATATTTCTTCCAAATGCGATGGTAATGCTTAGACGTTACCCCCTTCCTGGCCTGTATCAGGGTAGGAATTACCTCACTCGGGTTACCCTTCTGAGCTAAGATCTGGCGTTCAACCGCCATGCCGTCAAACAAAGCCGCGGTAAGTCTTGATAAGCGAACGGCCCCTGCAGAAGCAGATCCTCCCGAAGAGGTAAAGGCCGTGGATCTTCTAGCAGAAGATCCAGCAGGTCCGCGTACCAAGCCCTCCTTGGCCAGTCCAGAGCAATGAGGATTGCCAGAACCTTCGTTCTTCTCACGAGTTGAAGAACTCTTGGTATCAGAGGAAGTGGAGGGAACACATACACTGACTTGAACACCCAAGGTGTCACCAGTGCGACCACCGCAACTGCCTGTGGGTCTCTTGACCTGGAACAGTACCCCCGTAGCTTCTTGTTGAGGCGGGAGGCCATCATGTCTATGTGGGGAACCCCCCACCAACAGGTTACCTCCTCGAACACCTCCGGATGGAGGCCCCACTCCCCTGGATGGAGATCGTGTCTGCTGAGGAAGTCTGCTTCCCAGTTGTCTACGCCCAGAATGAAGATTGCCGAAATCACCACCGCGTGCCTTTCTGCCCAGACAAGGACCTTTGACACCTCTGCCATGGCAGCCTTGCTCTTCGTTTCACCTTGTCGGTTTATGTAGGCCACTGTGGTCACGTTGTCCGACTGCACCTGAACAGCCCGATCCTGTAGAAGGTGTGCTGCCTGTAGAAGGGCATTGTAAACGGCCCTGAGTTCCAGGATGTTTATTGGGAGAAGTGACTCTTCAGCCGACCATCGTCCTTGAAAGGTTTCCCCCAGAGCGACCGCTCCCCAACCTCTTAGACTTGCATCTGTGGTCAACAGGATCCAGTCTTGAATTCCGAACCTTCTCCCTTCCAGAAGGTGTGGAAGTTGCAGCCACCAGAGCAGTGAAATCCTGGCTTTCGGAGACAGGCGTATCCTCTTGTGCATGTGTAGGTGAGAGCCCGACCACTGGTCCAAGAGGTCCAGTTGAAAAGGTTGAGCATGAAACCTGCCGTACTGCAGAGCCTCGTAGGCAGAAACCATAATCCCCAGAAGGCGTATGCATTGATGAACTGATACCCGGGTAGGCCGTAGGACATATCGGACCATTGTTTGAATCACCAACGCTTTCTCCGCCAGGAGAAAAACCCTCTGCACTTCTGTGTCGAGGATCATTCCCAGGAAAGACAGCCGCCTTGTCGGCTCCAGATGAGACTTTGGAAGATTCAGGATCCAACCGTGCTTCCTGAGCAGCTGCGTCGTGAGTGCGATGGACCGTAACAACCTCTCCCTGGATGACGCCTTGATCAGGAGATCGTCCAGATATGGAATTATGTTCACCCCCTCTTTGCGGAGGAGAACCATCATCTCCGCCATCACCTTGGTTTTGTTGAGAGGCCAAACGGCAGCGCCTGGAACTGATAGTGATCATCCATTAACGCAAACCTGAGATAAGCTTGATGCGGTGCCCAAATTGGAATGTGGAGGTAAGCATCCTTGATGTCCAGGGACACCAGGAACTCCCCCTCCAACAGCCCTGAAATGACAGCTCTCAGAGATTCCATCTTGAATTTGAACTCCTTGAGATAAGGGTTCAAAGATTTAAAATTTAGAATAGGCCGTACCGAACCATCCGGTTTCGGTACCACAAAAAGGTTTGAATAATAACTCTTGTTCCGTTGTTGAAGAGGGACCTGAACAATGACCTCTGACACCACCAATTTCCTGATGGCCTCCAGAAGAATTGTCCTGTCCGCCTGCAGAGCTGGTAAGCCTGACTTGAAGAAACGGTGAGGCGGGGGCTCTTGAAACTCCAGTCTGTACCTCCTGTCACTTTATCCAGAACCCAGGGGTCCAGACCCGATGACACCCAGACGTGGCTGAACTGCCTGAGTCTCGCCCCCACCTGACCTTCCTCCAGGCCTAGCTGTACACCGTCATGCGGAGGACTTAGGGGTATCAGAAGCGGGCTTCTGGGTCTGGGAACCTGTGGGAGCGAGTTTCTTTCCTTTGGCACGACCACCTCTGAAGGTGTTCGAAGGCTTATTCTTTCTAGGCCTCACGGCCCGAAAGGACTGTGACGTGTTAGATGAAAAGGGCTTCTTCGTAGCCGGTGCAGCTGAGGGGAGAAAAGGAGACTTACCCGCGGTAGCCGTGGCAATCCACGCATCCAGCGCCTCCCCAAATAGAGCCTAATCTTTGTACGGAAGGCCTTCCACACAGTTCCTGGATTCCGCGTCCGCAGACCAGTTGCACAGCCAGAGACCTCTGCGAGCCGAGACTGACATGGAGGAGATCCCCGCAGCCATGGAACCCAGGTCCTTCATGGAATCCACCAGGAACCCTGCAGAATCCTGAATATTACGCAAAAACAAATCGATTTCACTTTTGTCCAGCGTAGACTATTCCTCCTGCAGAGTGATCGACCCCCTGGCAATAGCTTTAGCAATCCAAGCACAGGCTATGCAATATAGCCCCCGAAGCCGTGTAAATCGATTTCAGTGTAGCATCCACCTTGCGATCTGCCGGGTCCTTTAAGGCGGTAGATCCCGGGACCGGTAAAACTACCTGTTTGGACAGCCTGGAAACAGAGGCGTCGACTATCGGCGGGGACTCCCACCTCTTCCTATTTTCCTCTGGGAAGGGAAAAGCCACCAACACCCTCTTGGGAATATGGAATTTCTTTTCCTGAGTTTCCCATGCCTTTTCAAAGATATCATTCAATTCCTTGGATGCCAGGAAGGTGAGGGGGGGGGGGGGGCTTCTACTTATCTGTGAAGAAGGCCTCCTCCACCTGTTCCGGAGCTGTGTCTGAAATGTGTAAAACATCCCTAACAGCCTCAATCATCAACTGCACCCCCTTGGCAAATTATGCCGTCCCCCGCAACACCTCCCCATCACCGTCTGCAGCATCAGAGTCGGTGTCCGTGTCATCCTGCATAATTGCAAGCGCACGTTTATGAGAATGCACCGCCGGGGACTCTGAGGAGGTAGAATCAGACCATACCACCATAGAGGACTGGAGGACCTGAGTGGCGTGCTCAGTCCTAGCCACTCTATTAGAAATCTGGGAAATAGTCCCCCTCAGAGAGACTAACCATTCTGGTTCTCTAGCTGGGATCTGCGCTAAAACTGTGCAATCCTGATTACATGGTATGGAGTCCTCCTGGGAGGACAAATCCTCTGCAGCATATAACACATTGTCCCTAGACATGATACCCCCCCCCACACACACACACACACACACACACACACACACACACACACACCACAAACACACAGGGTATTATGCAGGCAGAGTTTCCCCCCCAAGAAAGGCAGAGAGATACAGAGATTGGAGCCAACCCACACACAGTGCTTTGTAGGCAAAGAGAGTCCCTTCCCAGCGCTGACTGTGCCCCTTAATAGGTGACACAGCCTATTATGCAGCCTCCCCTCCCTTCTACAGCCCCCTGATACCGTACAGACTGCTGGAGAAAGCTCTGGAGGGACCTGGATCCAGTGGATAGCGACTGCAGGCAGAGAAAATGGCGCTGAACGCTGCTGGGTCCGCTCTGAGGAGAAGCTCCGCCCCCTTTAATGGCGCCGGCTTCCCGCTCTCAAGAAGATTATACTGGCCTGGAGGATTTGGCTGACCTGGATCCGCAGACCTCGACATGCAGGAAACGACCAGTGCAGGGTACAGTGCTGGCCCAGGGCGCTACCCCCCAGCGCCGCACAAGGTACCGCTGAGCCTTCCAGGAGCGCGGTTAAAACCGCGCTCCTAACCCTCTAGCCGCCTACTTCACACTGTCCCCCCCGCTTGCAAGGGGGGACAGTGACTCACTTGCCATCTTAAGCTCCTGAGGGGGTGACGGCCGGCTGCCGGGGCGTGCTTTCCCCTGCGGCGGGAGCGTGATCGGACCCCTCTGGAGCTAGTGCCCAGTCAGTGGGAGCAGTGGCTCAAGACCCCGCGGGGCGGACACTGCTCCCCCCCCCCCCCCACTCAGTCCCACACTGCAGGGAGGCTGTCGCCAGCAGCCTCCCTGTAAAATAAAAAAACTGAGAAAGAAGAAATAAACACTATTACTAAGAGAACTCTGTGGAGCTCCCCTAGCTGTGACTGGCTCCTCCGGGCACATTTTCTAAACTGAGTCTGGTAAAAGGGGCATAGAGGGAGGAGCCAGCCCACACTGTTAAACTCTTAAAAGTGCCAATGGCACCTGGTGGACCCATCTATACTCCATGGTACTAATATGGACCCCAGCATCCTCTAGGACGTTCGAGAAATAGTATTATGCTTTGTTGTTTGGGTCATTTGTAGGCATAATGTGGATAAGAATTATTCCTGGGCCATACTTGCCTAGTCGCCCGTAAGGTACAGGAGACTCCAATTTTTTTTGGGTAGTCCCTCGCATCTCCGAAAGAGTGGGTGGTTCCAGATGCCATGGCAGGGAGGAGTCTGGTGGTGGCAGCGTAGTACCCACCCATTGCGCAGTGGGTGGAGTCAGTAACAGGCGGTTATGAATGTAAGCGGGAATCCCCTATTTGGCCAGGGCCCATGTGACCTAATCTCCATTCTGTGACTGGGGGCGGGACGTGAAGCAGTGAGGGCTCTCGTACGGAACCATCTGGTCACAGGGGAATTCAAGTGTTTTGCATGCCGGCGGCCACTAGATTGCGCCCGATGGAGCAATTTAAATGTTGCTCCATTCAGGCGTGCACAGCCGCCGGCGCTGGTATTACTTTTATGTTGACTGGTAACAAGTAGATAGAGATATATATTCTCACACACACCATTCTCTCTCTACATATACATATACATACATATACATATACATACACATACAAAGAGCAGACAGGGACGTTCAGTGCAGTTTGTAAGCTCACTGAAGTATTTGAAGATCCAAGTTGGCAAGAAGCGTAAGATATTTTCCAGAGCCAGTGACTGTGCTTTAGGAATAATGTGACGGATAAGAGTTAAGAAGTCTTGTTGACATGTGTCCAACAGACACTGAAGCCATGCAAGGCTCTCCAGTCAGCTGTTGCCCGAGACCACCCTCACACTACTGTAATCATTACATTTCCTTTATGTGTGTGTGTTTATTATGAAAGTTTGCCCTTGCTGGTGGTGCATTATTTATCTTCAGGTATGTTTTTACTTATGCATTGTCTCTGCAGTATACTTTATAATTCTCTTAGCTGTCTGCAGGAAAACAAATGTGTGAAAGCACCCAAGTAATACATTCTTTAAACTAAAATACTGTATATATAAAAGATAAGTGAAAACCGAAACGTCACACCAAAGAATGTACTTTCTCTAGACTTGTATTTATATTGAACAAGAACAAACATTTTAATCTCTGATACAGTCTGTATTTTGATTCTCACTCCTCCAGCTACAATAAATGTCACCACTGATGGTTATAACACAGATGGATGAAAGAATAAGTGTTTTGATTTGTTTAAATGATCACCCCAACAGCCGGCTATGGGTACAGAAGCTAGAAATGTAATTCAGAGATGTAAAATATATTTTCTGTGTATTACTGACATGCATTAGGTTGCCAGCCTTAAGGTATTTATTATACAGCGCCCGGCAATTAAGTGCCTCCTGCTTTGATATTACAATAACAACATACATACACTGCAGTTATCAGATAAGATCTCCTGCGTAGTATCAACACAGAATCTGGGTGGTAGGAGTTTCTTCTTGTTTATCCATCACTGGATAAAATGCCATCTGAAGTAATCTGCCTATATTTTAGATTTTTGGCATCTCAGCTATGACTCCCTCACAGGATGAATATAGTCATAACACATTGTCTTCATGTTGTACTGGCCTATATCTTACTAAAAAACACACAAAAAATACTTATTATTCCACTGACATTATTTGCTGCCATGGCAACTTCTGCCACAAATGGATGGATTTTCACCTTCAAAGCAATCAATTAACTATTTGTAACATACCTGCTCTTTATCCATAGCGTAATACCATGCTGTCCCATTGAGGAGTGCAAGTATCGGGGTACATGTTTTCACAAACCCTGACCCCCAAATATAGAATCAGGCAAAGTGTTTTATGTTGCTAGTTGAGGAGAGTAAGGTATTAAGAAATGGACTTGTTCTATGTCCTAATTGATGCGTTGCCTTTCATGGTTTGATTAGAAAAAAGTAAATCTTATAGAGGATACAGTAAATTAAGTACTCTCCACTTTAAAGACCCCAGATAAATTTTGTCTAAGTGGGGTATCCTATTACCTGCGGTAAAATACAGGCACTAATGGATCCCCTGGGGGCTATCCAGTTAGCCTTGAATTAGACTGAGGCACGCGACTAACACGTGTCCAGGAACTTATCTCGGATCCTGTGTTTTATCGCCTGAAAACAGGTCATTTACCGCATGGTAAAAATGGGCTATAATTGGATAGCCCAATAAGACTATCGTGCTAAAAAAACCTGTTTTTACCATGTGGTAAATTAGCACCGGCAACTGGATACCGCCCTAAGCCTTAGTTCAAAACAAGCTGAATGCGGTCTATTGTTAGGACATACTTGCCCATCCTCTGGGAGACTCCTAAATTTGACAAGGCACTCCCTGACTCCCAGAAAAATACGAGACCCTGCTAAATCCCATCTGGTCAGATCGCACAATGGGCGGGCACATGATGACATGAAATGCTACTAATCGCGTCATCATGCCACAAGCTCCAGTTCTACGATGGCAGAGGGAAAGTCCATAAAGTGTACAAGTATGAGTTAAGCTTGAACAAATAACTACACAAACTAAAAATAACAAAGACTGAAGACAACATGATTACATATGTATATTCACAGGTCTGGGTATTTTTCAACATACCATTCTCCATTTTAGGGCTTGTCATCACCGGCATAAAAGAGACAGAAACTTGGATCATGCAACAAAAGCAAAAACTGATATATAGCACATTTTATTTTGCTGGTCTCATCCATGTGTTCCCCTTGGAGTGAGCATAAACATATCAACACATATGCAATAGTCATCTCAGAATGGAACAAATGAATGCAATGCTTTATATTGGCCTCACACATACACAGGCTTTTCAAGCATTGTGACAGTAGCTAATATACCATTTTGTGTTCTATTTGCTGTTTTGGTTTTATAAATACAAAATAAAATGTTTTAATAACATTTTATATATACGTGTATATATATATATATCTAATATTTTACAATATTTTTATTTTTTCCTTCCAAAAAAGCTTAAAAAACCCCAGTGAACTATGACAAAAAACTATTGGAATGAATCCAGTATTCCCACACGTGCTCTGTTTTCCTCACATACAGTACAAATGCTATCTGAGTGTGGTATGAGATTAGGTGCAATAGCTGTGGAACATGCTGTCTGGCTTAAGAACAAATCAGACAGAACCATGTTGCACTGCAGGTGACCACTTACTGTTATCTGTTTCCAACTTATCCCAGGCCTGGGCTTGTAATGTCTCTCTGTAATACGGCACTATTATGAGCTCCTGCATGTCAGAGTCCAGAACTGAAGTCAAATTCAAACTGATTCTGTTTCAACGTTTGTGCTTGCTTGCACACAGTGGTCTCACACTGCCCCCCTAATGAGCTGTATATGAGTTTGGAACTACACCTTATTTGTATACTTAGTAAAATATTACAGGTTGAGTATCCCATATCCAAATATTCCGAAATACGGACTTTTTCGAGTGAGACTGAGATAGTGATACCTTTGTTTTCTGATGGCTCAATGTACACAAACTTTGTTTAATATTCAAAGTTATTAAAAAATATTGTATTAAATGACCTTCAGGCTGTGTGTATAAGGTGTATATGAAACATAAATGAATTGTGTGAATGTACATACACTTTGTTTACTACACAAAGTTATAAAAAATATTGGCTAAAATTACCTTCAGGCTGTGTGTATAAGGTGTATATGAAACATAAATGCATTCTGTGCTTAGACTTGGGTCCCATCACCATGATATCTCATTATGGTATGCAATTATTCCAAAATACGGAAAAATCCGATATCCAAAATACTTCTGGTCCCAAGCATTTTGGATAAGGGATACTCAACGTGTAGTTATACCACTGGTTGCTGAACTGGGTGCCTCAGTGCACTTGCAGGGGTGCCCTGGGTTGGTGATCCAGGACCAATTCAAATTATTTATGGTCAATGCAACAGTCAAAACCAGTACTCGTGGTGTCCAATCATAAAACATGTGAACAAACAAAAGTAAATCACATAACTGACCTGAGGATGACGTATAAAATAAGATTTTACTTACCGGTAAATCTATTTCTCGTAGTCCGTAGTGGATGCTGGGGACTCCGTAAGGACCATGGGGAATAGACGGGCTCCGCAGGAGACGGGGCACTTTAAGAAAGAATTTGGATACTGGAGTGCTCTGGCTCCTCCCTCTATGTCCCTCCTCCAGACCTCAGTTAGAGAAACTGTGCCCGGAAGAGCTGACAGTACAAGGAAAGGATTTTGGAATCCAGGGCAAGACTCATACCAGTCACACCAATCACACCGTATAACTTGTGATAAACTTACCCAGTTGACAGTATGAACAACAACGGAGCATCAGATCAACCCTGATGCAACCAAACATAACCCTTATTTAAGCAATAACTATATACAAGTATTGCAGAAGAAGTCCGCACTTGGGACGGGCGCCCAGCATCCACTACGGACTACGAGAAATAGATTTACCGGTAAGTAAAATCTTATTTTCTCTAACGTCCTAGTGGATGCTGGGGACTCCGTAAGGACCATGGGGATTATACCAAAGCTCCCAAACGGGCGGGAGAGTGCGGATGACTCAGCAGCACCGAATGAGCAAACACAAGGTCCTCCTCAGCCAGGGTATCAAACTTGTAGAACTTTGCAAAAGTGTTTGAACCCGACCAAGTAGCCGCTCGGCAAAGCTGTAATGCCGAGACCCCTCGGGCAGCCGCCCAAGAAGAGCCCACCTTCCTTGTGGAGTGGGCTTTTACTGATTTTGGAAACGGCAATCCAGCCATAGAATGAGCCTGCTGAATCGTGTTACAGATCCAGCGAGCAATAGTTTGCTTTGAAGCAGGAGCACCCAGCTTGTTGGGTGCATACAGGATAAACAACGACTCAGTTTTCCTGACTCTAGCCGTTCTGGCTACATAAACCTTCAAAGCCCTGACCACATCTAGTAACTCGGAATCCTCCAAGTCACGAGTTGCCACAGGCACCACAATAGGTTCGTTCATATGAAAAGATGACACCACTTTTGGCAGAAATTGTGGATGGGTCCGCAATTCTGCCCTGTCCACATGGAAAACCAGATAGGGGTTTTTATGTGACAAAGCCGCTAATTCTGACACACGCCTAGCTGAAGCCAAGGCTAATAGCATGACCACCTTCCAGGTGAGAAATTTTAACTCCACGGTTTTGAGTGGCTCAAACCAGTGTGACTTCAGGAAACTCAACACCACGTTAAGATCCCAAGGAGCCACTGGAAGCACAAAAGGAGGCTGAATATGCAGCACTCCCTTTACAAACGTCTGGACTTCAGGAAGAGAAGCCAGTTCTTTTTTAAAGAAAATGGATAGGGCCGAAATCTGGACCTTAATGTAACCCAATTTTAGGCCCAAAGTCACTCCCGACTGTAGGAAGTGAAGGAAACGGCCCAGCTGTAATTCCTCCGTAGGGGCATTCCTGGCCTCACACCAAGCAACATATTTTCGCCATATACGGTGATAATGTTTAGCCGTCACGTCCTTCCTAGCCTTTATCAGCGTAGGAATAACCTCATCCGGAATGCCTTTTTCTGCAAGGATCCGGCGTTCAACCGCCATGCCGTCAAACGCAGCCGTGGTAAGTCTTGGAACAGATAGGGCCCCTGTTGCAACAGGTCCTGTCTTAGAGGCAGAGGCCATGGGTCCTCTGTGAGCATTTCTTGCAGCTCTGGATACCAAGTCCTTCCTGACCAATCCGGAACAATGAGTATTGTTCTCACTCCTCTTTTTCTTATGATTCTCAGCACCCTGGGAAATACATAAACCGACTGGAACACCCACGGTGTCACTAGTGCGTCTACAGCTATCACCTGAGGGTCTCTTGACCTGGCGCAATACCTCTGTAGCTTTTTGTTGAGGCGGGATGCCATCATGTCCACCTGTGGCAGTTCCCACCGACTTGCAATCTGCGCGAAGACTTCTTGATGAAGTCCCCACTCTCCCGGGTGGAGGTCGTGCCTGCTGAGGAAGTCTGCTTCCCAGTTGTCCACTCCCGGAATGAATACTGCTGACAGTGCTCTCACGTGATTCTCCGCCCAGCGAAGAATTCTGGTGGCTTCCGCCATCGCCACCCTGCTCCTTGTGCCGCCTTGGCGGTTTACATGAGCCACTGCGGTGATGTTGTCTGACTGAATCAGCACCGACTGGTCGCGAAGCAGGGTCTCTGCTTGACTTAGGGCGTTGTATATGGCCCTTAGTTCCAGGATATTGATGTGAAGGCAAGTCTCCTGACTTGACCACAGACCCTGGAAATTTCTTCCCTGTGTGACTGCCCCCCATCCTCGGAGGCTTGCATCCGTGGTCACCAGGACCCAGTCCTGAATGCCGAATCTGCGACCCTCGAGAAGGTGAGCACTCTGCAGCCACCACAGAAGAGACATCCTGGCCCTGGGGGATAGGGTGATCAGCCGATGCATCTGTAGATGTGATCCGGACCACTTGTTCAACAGATCCCATTAAAAGGTCCTCGCATGGAACCTGCCGAAGGGAATGGCCTTGTACGATGCCACCATCTTTCCCAGGACTCGCGTGCAGTGATGCACCGACACCTGTTTTAGTTTTAAGAGGTCTCTGACCAGTGTCATGAGTTCATGAGTGTCATGAGTTCCTGAGCCTTCTCCGTCGGGAGAAAAACCTTCTTCTGTGTCCAGAATCATGCCCAGGAAGGGCAGACGTGTCGTAGGAATCAGCTGCGACTTTGGAATATTTAGAATCCAGCCGTGCTGTTGTAACACTTCCCGAGAGTGTGCTACGCTGACCAGCAACTGCTCTCTGGACCTCGCCTTTATGAGGAGATCGTCCAAGTATGGGATAATTGTGATCCCTTGCTTTCGCAGGAGCACCATCATTTCCGCCATTACCTTGGTGAAAATTCTCGGTGCCGTGGAGAGACCAAACGGCAACGTCTGGAATTGGTAATGACAATCCTGTACCACAAATCTGAGGTACGCCTGATGAGGTGGATAAATGGGGACATGAAGGTATGCATCCTTTATGTCCAGAGACACCATAAAATCCCCCCCTTCCAGGCTTGCGATGACCGCTCTGAGCGATTCCATCTTGAACTTGAACCTTTTCAGGTATATGTTCAGGGATTTTAAATTCAATATGGGTCTGACCGAACAGTCCGGTTTCGGAACCACAAACATGGTCGAATAATAACCCTTTCCTTGTTAAAGGAGGGGAACCTTGACCACCACCTGCTGAAGATACAATTTGTGAATTGCAGCTAACACAATTTCCCTCTCTGAGGGGGAAGCCGGCAGGGCCGATTTGAGGTATCGGTGAGGGGGCATCTCTTCGAATTCCAGCTTGTATCCGTGAGACACAATCTCTAATGCCCAGGGATCCACCTGGGAGTGAACCCACTTGTGGCTGAAATTTCAGAGACGCGCCCCCACCGGGCCTAGCTCCGCCTGTGGAGCCCCAGCGTCATGCGGTGGATTTAGTAGAAGCCGGGGAGGACTTCTGTTCCTGGGAACTAGCTGTGTTGTGCAGCTTCTTTCCTCTACCCTTGCCTCTGGCAAGAAAGGACGCACCTCGGACTTTCTTGCCTTTTTGTGAACGAAAGGACAGCATCTTTTATATGCCCCAGGGTCATTAATATAGTATCCTTGTCTAAGGTATCCAGATCCTCAGATAAGGAATCCGTCCACGCTGCTACAGCACTACACACCCAGGCCGACGCAATTGCCGGCCTTAGTAAGGTACCTGAATGTGTGTAAATGGACTTTAGGGTACCCTCTTGATTTCTATCCGCAGCATCTTTTAGGGTGGCCGTATCCTGTGACGGCAGGGCTACCCTCTTGGATAAGCATGTTAGAGCTTTGTCCACCCTAGGGGAGGATTCCCAGCATAACCTGTCCGTTGGCGGGAAAGGATACGCCATAAGCATCCGTTTGGAAATCTGCAGTTTTTTATCTGGAGATTCCCAAGCCTTTTCACATAACTCATTTAGCTCATGTGAAGGGGGAAAGGTCACCTCCTGCCTTTTTTCCCCAGACATATGAACCCTCTTGTCAGGGACTGGGGTTTCCTCTGTGATGTGCAACACCTCCTTCATTGCTATAATCATATAACGTATAGCTCTAGCCAATTTAGGCTGCAACTTTGCATCATCATAGCCGACACTGGAGTCAGACTCCGTGTCGGTGTCTGTGTCAACAATTTGGGATAGTGGGCGCTTCTGAGACCCTGACGGCCTCTGCGACATAGGATCAGACATTTGCTGTGACCCCGACTGTCCTAAGGTTTCTTTTTGTATAATCTGTTTTTATTGTAATAATATAGACTTACAACAAATTGCAAACATATCTGGGTATCAATCAAAGGCAAAATGGTATGACAACATGAGCGTATATAGATCGATAATCGCATATTCTGGATAGTTGTAGTCCACATCAACATTTTGGTTTAAGGGAAACTAATAATGGATAGATATGTAACAAGAAGAAGAAAAAGGGAAAGAAAACATCAGAAGATTGGGGTGACTAAACCGAGTATGATAAGCAAGGAGAGTAAGACATGTGCAGTGATTCAGGCATTAGGCTTTTTCATCTAAGATCCCATTACCAATTGAGTCAAAAGCCAGTTCCCGTCCTTTACTCTATTTTGTAGAGGAAATGTAAGTCGTATATGGTTCGGATGTCTTGTAATCTATCCAAGGCCACCATATAGCAGTAAATTCGGAACGCCTGTCCCCTGCGCTCATTAATACATCTTCCATGTTCATATAATAATCTAATCTGGAAAACCAGGTATTCCTTGTGGGGGGGTTGACAGATTTCCACATTGTGGGGATCACTGCTCGTGCGGCGTTGCCCAGGTGTCGTATTAATGATGACTTGTAGGTAGAGATTGGGGTAGTGGAATGATTTAGTAGCCAAAAGGCTGGGTCAGACGGGACGGAGGTATGTAAAATGGCTTTGGAGGTTGAGATTACATCATCCCAGTAATTTTTAATAAGGGGACAGGTCCACCAGATGTGTAGTAGAGAGCCTAGGTCTCTATGACATCTCCAGCAGGTAGGTGAGATGGATGGGGAAATGACGTGTAAGAGAGTGGGGTGTCTGTACCACCTCATTAGGATCTTATATTGTGTTTCTCTGACTTGGATACATATGGAGCTCTTATGTGTTTTAAGAAAGATAGAGTCCCATTCCTTATCCGAGAGTGAGATGTTTAGATCTCTCTCCCACTTTTGAATAAAATGGGGAGGCATCAGGGAGTTAGATGCACATAGAAGCTTGTACAGGGTGGAGATAGTGTGTATTGGATTCATAGGGGCCACACACATTTTTTCAAACGCGGTCAGCTCCCTTGATGCTTCACGGTATGCATTATTTGTATGTAGGAAGTGACGGATCTGTAGGAATTTCCAGAAATCTCTTTGTGGAATCTCCCATTTCTCTCGTATCTCCGAGAACTGTTTAACTCCGGATGGGTGGACCAACTGCCCCACTCTAAAGAGTCCCTCCAATGCCCAGTTTTGATAATATCCTAGTGAGAGGCCAGGTGGGAAGGTCTGATTACTCAGAAAAGAGGTTAGGGGGCCAAAAACAGAAGAGATGCACGATCTTCTTCGTGTCCCCTTCCAAAAAGAAAGTGTAGGAGAAATGGTCGGGTGAGGTCGTATTAATTTGGGCAAGGTCGGGAGCCATGGGAAGATTTCTGGGAACAGCTGCAGGTATGAACCTTCCAAGACCACCCATTGTTTAATCTCCCGGCTCCTGGTCCAGTCCAAGACTCTGCTCAGGAGGATTGCTTGGTAGTAGATTTCAATATCTGGTAATAGAAAGCCCCCTTTCTGGGGAGGTCGAGTCAGGATTGACCTTTTGATTCTGGGTCTCTTACGACGCCATATAAATTGCTGGATCAAAGATCTCACGGTCCGGAACCAGGAGTCAGGGATCTGAATCGGTAAGGTCTGAAGGAGATAAAGCAGTTTGGGTAGTGTATTCATCTTTACAACATTGATTCTACCAAGCCAAGAAAGATTATGATATTGCCATCTGCAATAGTCGTTTCTAATGGCTTGGAGAATGGGGTGGAAATTCAAGGACAGTAGACGTGAGGAGTCGCTGGATAGTTGAACTCCCAGGTATGTAATGTGGGAGTCCCTCCACTGGAAAGGGAACATAGCTTTCAAGCCAATTAGCACCGACTGGGGGGTTGAGATATGAAGGGCATAGGATTTGGATGTGTTGATTTTAAAACCTGATAGTGAACTGAAAATGTCTAATTCGCTCATCAGGTTGGGGAGCGAGTGTGCGGGGTCTGTGACCGTCGTCAGCAGATCATCTGCAAATAGAGCAAGTTTATAATCTATATCCCCTACTTGTAGTCCCTTAATCTTGTCATTAGCTCTAATTGCTCTGGCTAGGGCTTCAATACAGAGGACAAAGATCAGGGGGGATAAGGGGCAGCCCTGTCTCGTTCCATTACCAATTAGAAAGTTATCAGAGAGAGTCCCATTAACCCGTACCTTAGCTGATGGTTGTGTATACAAAGATAATATTCTATGGAGAGCTCGTGGGCCCAACCCAATATGCTCCAGCACCGCTCTCATGAAATCCCAATTTACCCTGTCAAAGGCCTTTTCGGCATCTGTGGACAGTAATACAGTAGATATCTTACTGCTGGAGGCCAAATGGATTAGACTGAGGAGTTTAGTCGTGTTATCCTTCGCTTCCCGACCGGGTACGAAACCCATGTCCTAAGGTTTCAACTGTATCCAACCTTTTATGCAAGGAATTAACATTAGCATTTAAAACCTTCCACATATCCATCCACTCAGGTGTCGGCGCCGTCGGCGGCGACCCCACATTCATTTGCTCCCGCTCTGCTTCCACATAGCCTTCCTCATCAAACATGTCGACACAAGCGTACAGACACACCACACACATACAGGGGATGTTCCTTTTTGAAGACAGTTCCCCCATAAGGCCCTTTGGAGAGACAGAGAGAGTATGCCAGCACACACCCCAGCGCTATATGTCCCAGGAATCACACAGTAACTTAGTGTTTACCCAGTAGCTGCTGTATATAAGCTTTTTGCGCCTAATTTATGTGCCCCCCCTCTCTTTTTACCCTCTTCTACCGTGTTTTGCAGGGGAGAGCCTGGGGAGCTTCCTCTCAGCGGAGCTGTGGAGAGAAAATGGCGCTGGTGAGTGCTGAGGAAGAAGCCCCGCCCCCTCAGCGGCGGGCTTCTGTCCCGCGTTTGTGTGTAAAATAATGGCGGGGGTTCATGCATATATACAGTGCCCAACTGTATATATGCTGCTTTTTGCCAAGAGGTTCCTAATTGCTGCCCAGGGCGCCCCCCCCCCCCTTCCCCTGCGCCCTGCACCCTACAGTGACCGGAGTGTGTGGGTTTAGTGTGGGAGCAATGGCGCACAGCTGTAGTGCTGTGCGCTACCTCAGTTTGAAGACTGGAGTCTTCTGCCGCCGCTTTTGAAGTCTTCTTGCTTCTGTCACCAACTTCTGTCTTCCGGCTCTGCGAGGGGGACGGCGGCGCGGCTCCGGGATCGGACGACAAAGGGTGAGATCCTGTGTACGATCCCTCTGGAGCTAATGGTGTCCAGTAGCCTAAGAAGCAGGACCTATCTTCAGTGAGTAGGGCTGCTTCTCTCCCCTCAGTCCCACGCTGCAGAGAGTCTGTTGCCAGCAGATCTCTCTGAAAATAAAAAAAACTAACAAAATACTTTCTTATAGTAAGCTCAGGAGAGCTTACTAAGTAGCACCCAGCTCGTCCGGGCACAGATTCAAACTGGTCTGGAGGAGGGACATAGAGGGAGGAGCCAGAGCACACCAGTATCAAAATTCTTTCTTAAAGTGCCCTGTCTCCTGTGGAGCCCGTCTATTCCCCATGGTCCTTACGGAGGCCCCAGCATCCACTAGGACGTTAGAGAAATACATTTTACTTAATTTTAAAAAAAAAATCCTGAATTTCTGAATAAGAAGTGTTTGGCCTTGGCGTGACGTGAAAATAAATTCTCATACGCCTGGGCACCGTGAATCAACAAAGGTTTGGAACCACTGGGCTATATTTGGTCTTTAATTCTTTACAAACCTAGTTCGATTTCATATATTCAATACAACTGTGCAGGATGTAGCCAATAAAAATTAGTGATGTGCACCGGAAATTTTTCGGGTTTTGTGTTTTGGTTTTGGATTCGGTTCCGCGGCCGTGTTTTGGATTCGGACGCGTTTTGGCAAAACCTCCCTGAAATTTTTTTGTCGGATTCGGGTGTGTTTTGGATTCGGGTGTTTTTTTTTTACAAAAAACCCTCAAAAAGAGCTTAAATCATAGAATTTGGGGGTCATTTTGATCCCATAGTATTATTAACCTCAATAACCATAATTTACACTCATTTCCAGTCTATTCTGTACACCTCACAATATTATTTTAGTCCTAAAATTTGCACCGAGGTCGCTGGATGACTAAGCTAAGCGACCCAAGTGGCCGACACAAACACCTGGCCCATCTAGGAGTGGCACTGCAGTGTCAGACAGGATGGCAGATTAAAAAAATAGTCCCCAAACAGCACATGATGCAAAGAAAAAAAGAGGCGCAATGAGGTAGCTGTGTGACTAAGCTAAGCGACCCAAGTGGCCGACACAAACACCTGGCCCATCTAGGAGTGGCACTGCAGTGTCAGACAGGATGGCAGATTTAAAAAATAGTCCCCAAACAGCACATGATGCAAAGAAAAAAAGAGGTGCACCAAGGTCGCTGTATGGCTAAGCTAAGCGACCCAAGTGGCCGACACAAACACCTGGCCCATCTAGGAGTGGCACTGCAATGTCAGACAGGATGGCACTTCAAAAAATAGTCCCCAAACAGCACATGATGCAAAGAAAAATGAAAGAAAAAAAAGAGGTGCAAGATGGAATTGTCCTTGGGCCCTCCCACCCACCCTTATGTTGTATAAACAGGACATGCACACTTTAACGAACCCATCATTTCAGCGACAGGGTCTGCCACACAACTGTGACTGAAATGACTGGTTGGTTTGGGCCCCCACCAAAAAAGAAGCAATCAATCTCTCCTTGCACAAACTGGCTCTACAGAGGCAAGATGTCCACCTCCTCCTCATCGTCCGATTCCTCACCCCTTTCACTGTGTACATCCCCCTCCTCACAGATTATTAGTTCGTCCCCACTGGAATCCACCATCTCAGGTCCCTGTGTACTTTCTGGAGGCAATTGCTGGTGAATGTCTCCACGGAGGAATTGATTATAATTCATTTTGATGAACATCATCTTCTCCACATTTTCTGGAAGTAACCTCGTACGCCAATTGCTGACAAGGTGAGCGGCTGCACTAAACACTCTTTCGGAGTACACACTGGAGGGGGGGCAACTTAGGTAAAATAAAGCCAGTTTGTGCAAGGGCCTCCAAATTGCCTCTTTTTCCTGCCAGTATACGTACGGACTGTCTGACGTGCCTACTTGGATGCGGTCACTCATATAATCCTCCACCATTCTTTCAATGGTGACAGAATCATATGCAGTGACAGTAAACGACATTTCAGTAATCATTGGCAGGTCCTTCAGTCCGGACCAGATGTCAGCACTTGCTCCAGACTGCCCTGCATCACCGCCAGCGGGTGGGCTCGGAATTCTTAGCCTTTTCCTCGCAGCCCCAGTTGTGTGATAATGTGAAGGAGGAGCTGTTGACGGGTCACGTTCCGCTTGACTTGACAATTTTCTCACCAACAGGTCTTTGAACCTCTGCAGACTTGTGTCTGCCGAAAAGAGAGATACAACGTAGGTTTTAAATCTAGGATCGAGCACGGTGGCCAAAATGTAGTGCACTGATTTCAACAGATTGACCACCCGTGAATCCTGGCTAAGCGAATTAAGGGCTCCATCCACAAGTCCCACATGCCTAGCGGAATCGCTCTGTTTTAGCTCCTCCTTCAATCTCTCCAGCTTCTTCTGCAAAAGCCTGATGAGGGGAATGACCTGACTCAGGCTGGCAGTGTCTGAACTGACTTCACGTGTGGCAAGTTCAAAGGGTTGCAGTACCTTGCACAACGTTGAAATCATTCTCCACTGCGCTTGAGTCAGGTGCATTCCCCCTCCTTTGCCTATATCGTAGGTAGCTGTATAGGCTTGAATGGCCTTTTGCTGCTCCATCCTCTGAAGCATATAGAGGGTTGAATTCCACCTCGTTACCACCTCTTGCTTCAGATGATGGCAGGGCAGGTTAAGGAGTGTTTGCTGGTGATCCAGTCTTCGGCATGCGGTGGCTGCATGCCGAAAGTGGCCCGCAATTCTTCGGGCCACCGACAGCATCTCTTGCACGCCCCTGTCATTTTTTAAATAATTCTGCACCACCAAATTCAATGTATGTGCAAAACATGGGACGTGCTGGAATTTGCCCAGATGTAATGCACGCACAATATTGGTGGCGTTGTCCGATGTCACAAATCCCCAGGAGAGTCCAATTGGGGTAAGCCATTCTGCGATGATGTTCCTTAGTTTCCGTAAGAGGTTGTCAGCTGTGCCTTTTTATGGAAAGCGGTGATACAAAGCACAGCCTGCCTAGGAACGAGTTGGCGTTTGCGAGATGCTGCTACTGGTGTCGCCGCTGCTGTTCTTGCTGCGGGAGGCAATACATCTACCCAGTGGGCTGTCACAGTCATATAGTCCTGAGTTTGCCCTGGTCCACTTGTCCACATGTCCGTGGTTAAGTGGACATTGGGTACAACTGCATTTTTTAGGACACTGGTGACTCTTTTTCTGACGTCTGTGTGGAATTATATGCCAGTAATATATTTATCAATAGCAATGGCCTACTACTATATATACTGCGCACAAAAACTTAAATGCACCACAGGTATGGATGGATAGTATACTTGACGACACAGAGGTAGGTAGAGCAGTGGCCTACTGTACCGTACTGCTATATATTATATATACTGGTGGTCAGCAAACTGTGCAAAACTGAAATGCACCACAGGTATGGATGGATAGTATACTTGACGACACAGAGGTAGGTAGAGCAGTGGCCTACTGTACCGTACTGCTATATATTATATACCGGTGGTCAGCAAACTGTGCAAAACTGAAATGCACCACAGGTATGGATGGATAGTATACTTGACGACACAGAGGTAGGTAGAGCAGTGGCCTACTGTACCGTACTGCTATATATTATATACTGGTGGTCAGCAAACTGTGCAAAACTGAAATGCACCACAGGTATGGATGGATAGTATACTTGACGACACAGAGGTAGGTAGAGCAGTGGCCTTCTGTACCGTACTGCTATATATTATATACTGGTGGTCAGCAAACTGTGCAAAACTGAAATGCACCACAGGTATGGATGGATAGTATACTTGACGACACAGAGGTAAGGTAGAGCAGTGGCCTACTGTACCGTACTGCTATATATTATATACTGGTGGTCAGCAAACTGTGCAAAACTGAAATGCACCACAGGTATGGATGGATAGTATACTTGACGACACAGAGGTAGGTAGAGCAGTGGACTACTGTACCGTACTGCTATATATGTAGTTATACTGGTGGTCAGCAAAATTCTGCACTGTCCTCCTACTATATACTACAATGCAGCACAGATATGGAGCGTTATTCAGGCAGAGAACGTCTAATACTGGTAGTCACTGGTCAGCAAAACTCTGCACTGTCCTCCTACTATATAATACTGCTGGTCCCCAGTCCCCACAATAAAGCAATTAGCACACTGAGCACAGATATTTGCAGCACACTGAGCACAGATATGGAGCGTTTTTCAGGCAGAGAACTTAGATATTTGCACTTGCAGCACACTGAGCACAGATATTTGCAGCCCACTGAACATAGAAACTGAGAGGACGCCAGCCACGTCCTCTCACGATCATCTCCAATGCACGAGTGAAAAATGGCGGCGACGCGCGGCTCCTTATATAGAATATGAATCTCGCGAGAATCCGACCGCAGGATGATGACGTTCGGGCGCGCTCGGGTTAACCAAGCAAGGCGGGAGGATCCGAGTTGCTCGGACCCGTGCAAAAAAAGGTGAAGTTCGGGCGGGTTCGGATCCCGAGGATCCGAACCCTCTCATCACTAATAAAAATGTTGACAACCAATCAATGTCGACACCACAATGCTGACAATTAGGATGCCACCATTGTAAAATGTCGACAGGCAACATGTCAACATTTTCAGAATGTGGACAGGTAAAATGTCAACATTGGCAGAGTTTCAATTCTGATTGGTATTTATGGGCAACATCTCCACTTCTATAAACCCGCACTTTAGTAAATATACCCTTAAATGCAAATCCGGTCTGTGCACTTTTTCCTCAGTTGTGCCTCCTACTTTGCTTACTAGGCACAGTACTAGGTACTAGGGACCTCATTCAGTATCAGTTGCAGTTTTGCTATTTTGGCCAAACTGCAACTGCTAGAATTGCATGCTGGATGCCGCCCTTGCAATTGCATCACTATTAGACCGCAATCAAAGCAACTAGGGTCGACCCCTGCATATGTAGCTCGGGGCACCGGCAACATTTTTTCCTTTGCAGCGGCATACCCTAAAATGTTCCGGACACAACTCTGTTGTCAGCACCACTCCCCCCAGTGCTGGGACGCATTTACGTTGCTTACTGAATAAGGCCCTAGGTATTTAGGATTAGTATTTTTGTAGCAAAAGAACTGGTATACAGTTACAGATTATGCATAATCATGCATTGCTCAGGTCTCTCGTATATAATCATGCATAGCTCAGGTCTCTCGTATATAATCATGCATAGCTCAGGTCTCTCGTATATAATCATACATAGCTCAGGTCTCTCGTATATAATCATGCATAGCTCAGGTCTCTTGTATATAATCATGTATAGCTCAGGTCTCTCGTATATAATCATGCATAGCTCAGGTCTCTTGTATATAAATATGCATAGCTCAGGTCTCTCGTATTGGACAAGTCTTTTGCCTTTTTACCTTGGATTGTGTACCTTTTCATCCACTGTGGAATTTTCGCCTACATTTTGCATCTTAATTCACTTATAGGGGGTATTCAACTACCCGCGATCATTGATCGCAGGTAATTGTCTCTCCGGGGGCTATTCACTTAGCCCCGATAAACCAGCGCGAGATGTGGCTTATCAGGGTTTCTGTTTCACCTGCCTCAGGCAGGTGAAGCAAAATGCCCCAAAACAGCCCTGTTTTCATCCGAAAATGGGGCTGTTTCTACCGAAAACACACAGGTTTCACTGAACCTGTGTGTTTTCGGGTGAAAAGGATTTTGTTTTCGGGTTACCTAATTGGATACACGGTAAAAAAAATATCAAAGAAACCGGGGGGAAAAAATCGATGTTTCTTTGTCAGTAATTGAATACCCCCATAGTATACCAGGATCAGTGTTTTGTCGCGGCTATATAGCACAATTTGAGAAAAGGTGTACATGGACAAATCTGTAATGTGTACGCAAATAACGTTTCAAAAGTGTCCAAAGCCCACCGGAAGCAGAGTCTCTTTACTTTGTGTATTAGTAATTTGCATAGCTCATTGTCCTTGCAAAGAAAATGTGTAATAAAAAGCATCCCCTAACATACCATGTATACTGTGCACACACAAACACACACACATATACACATACACAGTGCTTAAAGTGGTCCTAGAGAGGTGGTGGAACTTGCCCCCCCACCCCACGGAGCCCATGTAATAAAGGTATTGCGCACGCCGTAGGGGCGTGGTCTCAAAAAAAAGGGGAATGGTCACACAATTGTATCCCCAATTAAAATTATGCCACACAGTAGCACAATCTTATTCACAATACACCACATAGTAGTGTCCCTTATTCATGTTAAAACACACATTAGTGCCCCTTATACACAAAGCCCACAGTAGTAGCACCCCTAGTACACATAATGCCCACAGTAGTAGCACCCCTAATACACAATGCCCACAGCAGTAGCGCCCCTTATACAATGCCCACAGTAGTAATGCCCCTTATGCAATGTCCACTGTAGTTGTAGTACCCACAGTGGTAGTGCCCTTTATGTAGAGCCCATAGTAGCGGTGACCCTTATGCAATGTCCCCAGTAGTAGTGCCCCTTATGTTCCCAGGAGTGATGCCCCTTATGAAGTGCCCCCTATACAATGCCCTCATTAGTAGTGCCCCCAGTAGTAATGCACTTAGTGGTAATGCCACAGTGTAGTATTGCCCCCAGTAGTAATGCCCACAGTCATTTAATCCCCAGTGGTAATGCCCCCTGTAGTTATGCCCCCAGTTGTAATGCCCCCAATGGTAATACCCCCCTGTAGTTTAGCCCTCAGTGGTAATGCCCCTGTAGTTATGCCCCCAGTAGTTTAGCCCACATGCAGTTTGCCCCTATGCAGTTAGCCCCCAGTAGTTAGCCCCTATGTAGTTTATCCCCAGTAGAAGAGCCGCTTACACTCAAACATATAAAAAAAAAAAAAACTTGCATACTCACCAAGCCCCTCTCCCACGTCCAAACGCTGCAGTCCTCCTGGCGTCCGCTCCTCTGCACTATGGGAGAGATGTCATGACGTCTCTCCCATACCGCACACTGACTGAGCTGGAAGCCAGAGCCCAGTAGTGAGCTCCTGCCTTTAGCTTGAGAGAGCCGGGCACCCGTGGGTAACACAATCTCAGCGGGCGCCCGTCATCTTCCTGCTGCGCTGGGCACACATCGGGTTAGATGAGCCAGATGAGGCGGAATTGCGTTCAGTCTCCAAATAGAACTGACGGAACGGCTCACTTTAACCCCTGCACACACGTGTGTATATATATATATATATATATATATATATATACATACACACACACAGATGCAGATATCCGGCACTAGTGTCTCTATTTCAAAAGCTTATGCTCTGGTGCTTACCATGGGTGAAAAGTCCCAATGTATATGCGCAAAATGGTGGCACTCAAAGACTTGTAAGTAGATGCTAAAGAGTGCTTTAATTCGACGTTTCGGGCATCAGCCCATCATCAGGAGTGACAAAACCATGACGGGCTGATGCCCAAAACGTTGAATTAAAGCACTCTTTTGCATCTACTTACAAGTCTCTGAGTGCCACCATTTTGTGTATATATATTCCTATTGAAGCCCCCAAGGTCAACTCTTAAAGGCTTTTTTAAGGCGAAGAACGAGGACTATATAACCCCTTCCTGAACAGCGTCTCTTGTTAATAGCAAAACATTTTCCTGTCAGTTCTCCAAGAAACACAAACATAAAATTAAGTAACATGAAGCAGCATAAAAAAGTGCAGGTTTTGAAATGGCCTGGAAACTGATCCAATGTAAAATATCATTACTGTTATTAAGATAAGGTAGAGCTCTGACGGAAACTTAATCATGTGAGAATGAATTCCATGTTGCATGGGCAAATTATACTATTTATTTTCAATTCAAAACTAATTTTAAATGTCTGTTAGAATAATGTTAAACATAATAAGGCATGAGATGACAACCCCTTTTCTTCTGCTTAATACAGTAAAAGTGCACAATTCTCTGTCTGCTCAGGGCAGGCGCTTGTTACATTCTGTATACAGTATAATCTACATTTGAATGATGAGAATACAGATTGATACAACAAACCTGTTTGTAATTTTTATTCTTTGCTAAAAGGAGATAAAAAATAGATGAGACATCTGCACAAATATATATTGTCTGACAGCTAAGGCTGGAACAAAAAAAATGTGGCCATGGAATTGCTACTACAGTCGGGTACAGCAGATGGAAGTGAATAATTGTAATACATATTATAAGTGAATCTTTTTTTTATGGCTACATACATGATCTTCTAATGTTTTAATTGATCTAAAAAAAATCAATGTTTGTCATGTATTACAGCAGAACATTCAGATTTTTAAATAGATAATATGTTGCTCTATAGACGGTAACATTTGATTATTGATCATATGATAAAACCAGTCTCCGTTTCACTAGGGGTGTAGCATATTATATGGAATACATGTGATATCCCGGGAGATGTGATGCCAGCTTTCACTATATCGACAGCGGCATCCCGTCTGTCGGATTCTCAGCAGGGAGGCAGCGAGTCCCTTCACCGTCACGCTGTGCTCACCACACTTCAGGCCCCGTGGCTCGCTTCACTCGCCACAGATTATATTCACACTCAGTTGGTGCATTGACCCAAAAACCAAGTGGGAATAACCCACGTTTTTCATGATTGCGACCGGCGGCAATTAACCCGCTGTCGGGATTCAGGCATCGGTCTCCTGAACGCCGGGATCCTGACAGCCGGGATATTAACTGCATCCCAGTATGCCAATATTTAAAATGTTGACATTCATTAAGGAGACTTGAGAATGTTGACATGGTTAGAACGTTGACATGTTCAAAATGTCATTAACTATCTTGACATTCAGAATGTCAACACTGCAGTAATGTCGACATTGTAATATTGTCAATGTCTATTTTACATGATTCTCTCCCTAACCTTATCGCTAACCCTAAAGTTAATCCTTGCACCAACCAGTACCAGAATAAGGTCTACATGGCGCTGAAATTGATGAAGGGCCTATTGTGTGCCACCACAGGGGTGTGACCAGTGGTGTGGGGGTGTGACTAGTTATGTGTGTGTGGGTGTGTGTGTGGGGGGGGGGGTGTACTGTGCTGTGGGGTGGCATTCAGGGGTGTAAAGTCATTCCAGTGGCAAGTTAGAATTTTGAGCTCATGTGGTCCGCTATGTATGTATGTGCCTACAGAACGCATATATGTGCTCCCTATGTCTGTATGTGCCTATGTCCATATGTGCTAACAGTATGCCTATATGTGCTCCTCTATGTCTGTATGTGCCTACAGTATGCCTATATATGCTCATCTATGTCTGTATGTGCCTACAGTATGCCTATATATGCTCCTCTATGTCTGTATGTGCCTTCAGTATGCCTATATGTGCTCCTCTATGTCTGTATGTGCTTACAGTATGCCTATATGTGCTCCTCTATGTCTGTATGTGCCTACAGTATGCCTATATATGCTCCTCTATGTCTGTATGTGCCTTCAGTATGCCTATATGTGCTCCTCTATGTCTGTATGTGTCTACATTATGCCTATATGTGCTCCTCTATGTCTGTATGTGCCTTCAGTATGCCTATATGTGCTCCTCTATGTCTGTATGTGCTTACAGTATGCCTATATGTGCTCCTCTATGTCTGTATGTGCCTACAGTATGCCTATATATGCTCATCTATGTCTGTATGTGCCTTCAGTATGCCTATATGTGCTCCTCTATGTCTGTATGTGTCTACAGTATGCCTATATGTGCTCCTCTATGTCTGTATGTGCCTACAGTATGCCTATATGTGCTCCTATATGTCTGTATGTGCCTACATTATGCCTATATGTGCTCCTCTATGTCTTTATGTGGCATGTCAGTATGTGCTCCTTTATCTCCATATGTGCCTATGTCTGTATATGCTCCTCTATATTTGTATGTGGCTATAGTATGCCTATATGTACTCCACTATGTCTTTATGTGCCTATGTCTGTATGTATGAGCTCCTCTATGGGTTGGGTAAGGAATCCTGGTAGTGAGGATGCTGATGGTCAGAATACCAACACTTCTTGGTAAGTAAACTAAGGGTGTGGTATGTTAGGCAGATTAGACTTAGGTCGACCACTATTGGTTGACAGGAAATAGGTCGACAGGGACTCTAGGCTGACATGTACTAGGTCGACATGAGAAAAAGTCGACCTGAGTTTTTTATTTTTTTGGGGTGTCGTTTTCTTCCGTACAGTGACCGGAAACCCTGTGCGCTCGGCACAGGTTACCGTTCCCAATTGTAGTTCACGTGGATCGTAAAGTATGAAAAAGTACAAAATAAATAAATAAAAAAATTAAAAAACTCACGTCGACCTTTTGTCATGTTGACCTAGAAACCATGTCGACCTACTTACGGTCGACCTAGACAGTGTCGACCTATTTACTGTCGACCTAAAGACAGGATCCCGTAAACTAACCCTACCCCTAACCCTCCCCTCATGCATTCTAATTCCCCTCTCTTGCATCCTAACACTAACCTTCACCCTAGTGCCTAACCCAAACCTCCCCTCCCACAGCCTAACCCTAACCCTCTCTGGCATACTTAAGTTTGGGAAAGGGGAGAGAGAGAGAAAGGTAATTATGGTGGCTTTTTTTTTTTTTTTTTAAAGGCACGTCTACTGGGGGCAAGCTACAAGGGGTAAACTACTGGGGGCAAGCTACAGGGGCGCATTACTACTGGGGGCATTACTAGTTGGGGCACACTACTGGGGGCATTACTACTGGGTGCTAAACTACAGGGTGGCTAAATTACAAGGGGCATTACTACAGGCTGGCTAAACTACAATGGGGCAAACTACAGAGGGCATTACTACTGGGGGCATTACTACTTGAGGCAAGCTACATGGGGCTAACTACTGGGAGTAAGCTACTGGGGGCAAACTACAGGGGTGCATTACTACTGGGGGCATAACTACAGGAGCGCAATACTACTGGGGGCATAACTACAGGGGCATTACTACTGGGGGCATAACTACAGGGGCATTACTACAAGGGGCTAAACTACAAGGGGACATTACTACTGGGGGCATTACTACTTGGGGCAAGCTACAGGGGGCTAACTATTGAGGGCAAGCTACATGGGGATAACTACTGTGGGCAAACTACAGGGGCGCATTACTACTGGGGGCATAACTACAGGGGCACATTACTACTGGAGGCATAACTACAGGGGGCAAGCTACAGGGTCTAAACTGCAGGGGACATTACTACTGGGGGCATAATTGCAGGGGAGAGACTACAGGGGGCATTACCACTGGGGACTAAACTACATGGGGCTAAACTACTGGGGGCATTACCACTGAAAGGCTCAAGTGGGGGTAAACTACTGGGGTCATAACTGCAGGGGCATTACTACTGGAGGCATAACTACTGGGGCTAAACTACAGGGGGCTGAATGACTGGGGGCATTACTACAGGCAACATTACTACTGGGGGCAATACTACACAGGGACATTACCATTAAGGGCATTACTAATGGGGGCACTACTAATGAGGGCATTGTAAAGGGGGCACTACTAATGAGGGCATTGTAAAGGGGGCACTTCAAAAGGGGCATCACTCCTGGGGACATAAGGGGCACTACTACTGGGGGCATTGCATAAGGGGCACCACTACTATGGGCTCTATATAAGGGGCAGTACCAGTACAGTGGACAATGCATAAGGAGCACTACTACTGTGGTCATTGTAAAAGGGGCACTACTGTTGTGGGCATTGTGTATTACGGGGTGCTACTACTGTGGGCATTATGTGTATTAGGGGTACTACTACTGTGGGCATTATTACCATTGTGTGACCACGCCCCTTTTTGGGGCGCACCCCTATGGCGTGCACAATATTTTTAGGGCATGGGCGCCGGGGGCAGG
This sequence comes from Pseudophryne corroboree, assembly GCF_028390025.1. Classification (NCBI taxonomy): domain Eukaryota; kingdom Metazoa; phylum Chordata; class Amphibia; order Anura; family Myobatrachidae; genus Pseudophryne; species Pseudophryne corroboree. Next base: position 680,243,981 of record NC_086449.1, read on the forward strand.
AGGGTGAGTTCCACCACCTCTCTAGGACCACTTTAAGCACTGGGTATAGAGGCCCCACATTGTGTTTGCAGGATTACCTTGAAATTAAACCAGTTGCCTAGGGTTGTCAAAAGAGATACTATGACCCCATGCTGAACTTTCCCTGACCCGGTTGCATCTAATGCGACCATGTCTGATACATCTTCGGTGCTGCTGCAATGTAATCTTTCAGCAGCCGTCGGGCTCAGCCAACCATCCGGCCTATCGCCTGCTATGGCATCCTCCTCCTAACCTCATCCTGCCAGCCAGGGTACAGGAAAGTGATCCTCAATTGACTGTTTCCCTGCAGCCCAGGCTCAGTGAAACTGTGGATTCCCTTCTCTCCCCCAGCTGTAGTCACTGGCGGGGTGGGGGCTGAGAATGTCAATCCTAGTAGTATCAAGCACCAGACCGGACTGCCTGCACTCCAGCAACTCCACCTCCCCCTGCTCTCTCGCCCTCCCAGCCAATAGTGAGTCATGGATCACCCACTCCATTGCTAGCTGCTCTTATTTATTTATACTTTATAAAAGTATTTTTTTCCCACCAGAAATGTCACCAAAATTGTGGATTTTTTCAATGATCAAATGATGTAATAATAAATGGTAGTGATTCTGCATAATCCCCTCTTGGAGAATGCATGTTGTCATTATTTGCCTGTTTATCAATGGGAGAGATAGGGTATGATAAGTGTTTGTCATTTGAATCTAAAGGGGGGTACTCACGGAGCGATCGCTGCTTAAAATCTAAGCAATCTGACTAGATTGCTTAGATTTTAAGCAGTGATCTCTCCGTGTGTACCACCCACAGCGATAGCATGCAGGCCAATCTAGCGGGTCACTCACTTCACCCGCTGGGTGAAATTAGCGCCCCCCGCTAACCTTGCATGCTCAGCATAGATCGCGCTGTGCTGAGCGGTTCGCTCAGCACACATCTCTCCCCACATCTGCCAGTGAGTACTGGCCTTAAGTATCTCAAAGTAAATTCTGTAGTGGCCATTTTCAACTGTACAGTGCTATTAATCTATAGGGGGAAATTTTATCACTGAGTTATTTGAATGAAGGTTAATTAATTATGAATTAATTTGCAGCCGTGCAATTTAGCATGTGGAAGTATATGCTTACTAAACATTACCATTATTCAATATTTAACAGTGTCATATTATTTGATAATTAGCATGTTACATACCTCCCAACATTGGGTCCTCATAAAGAGGGACTGCCTCATCCCCGCCCAAAAGGGACGTGGTTTCTTGGGCTTCCCACGATCACAGGCCACGCACACTGACTACATGGGTGGTAGTCATGTGACCGCCGGTCGGCTGACCGACAGTCACATGACCTCCTCCGTGAGCCCGACGGCTCACTATCCCGATGGTCGGCATGCCGACCAACAGGGACTATTTCCACTCGTGGGTGTCCACGACACCCATAGAGTGGGAATAGAACCCGTGGCGACCGCAGGTCGCCACCGAGCCCGCAGCGTGGCGAGCGCAGCGAGCCCGCAAGGGGCTTGCTGCACTCGCCCCTCCCCGCCGGGATCCCGGCGTCGGTAAGGTGACCGGCGGTCAGGAGACCGCCGGTCACCCGTACTACACCCGACTACATAGTTGGCAACACAACCATGTCCAGGCTACTAATCATTGGCACTGGGCTGGAAGATAGCCTGTTAGTTAATAGGCAGGCCTTGTAACAGGCTGCATGTTCAGTGTGTTTTTTTTTTTTTATATTAATACTTTTTATTGAGACTTTTATGTATACAAGATAACATATTGAAGCATACGAAAGTATACAGTCAAATCCAAATATCATATCAAAAGGATCTTCAACAAACAATATACTCTCGGAAACACACACAGACAAGACGCACACAGAGGGGATTGAGACGAGAGGGAAAATAAATAGGCAAAGGGTCAGGAGAGAAAAGAGTAGTGGAGATAATATCGTAAGGACCCAATGGGTATCTCATAGTCGAGGGGGATCCAAACACTGAGAATACAAATAATAAAGAGGATAAGAAATATTCAAATAATATTTCTACCATTCGAAACCAAACTTTAGGAGATAGGAATGGTAAATATTATAAGTGGTAAGTATTAGTAAATTGAGAACTCGCAAATTGGATGTTGTACAAAATCAATTATGTAGATATAAACAGAAAAATCCTGGCTCTCGACCAATCTCGAAGTCCAAAGTATCCTGAGACTGTATTTCTTGAGTCTTCATCCAAGGAGTTTATAAAATAGTCCCATTGTTTGTGAAATGTAAGTATGGACAAGGTGGGATTTGACAACAAAGAACGCATATCAAAGTATAGAAGGAGGAGGAGTCTCGACTTTAGTTCATGAATTGTTGGCGCAGACTTCTTAGTCCAGTGGATTAGTATCAACTTTTTGGCTAGAGTTAGTAAAGTCACAACAAATGGGATACATCCAGGAGCCTGAGGGCCCAAATTCCACTTTTCAAAGTTAAGTAATAAACAAGCGTCTGGGATAGAGGTCAAGGAGACATGAAGTAATGTATTTAAATAACATATCGCTTTAGACCAAAATCGTCGAACTGCAGAACACTCGCATATACAATGAAATAAATGAGCATTCACCATGGAACAATTGGTACAATTACCGGATTCTTGAGGGACCATATATTTCCTCTGGGCAGGAGATACATAAGCCCTGTGTAAGTATCGGAAATGGGATTCCTGCAGATAAGCTGATTGCAAGTGTCTAGCGTAATTGCAATAATTGTGTAGTATGACCTCCTTAATGGTTGTCAGCTGTGGAATATCGACATACCAATTGGAAAGAAGATGCTGAGAGTGTTGGGGTGATTTCACTTTTGTATCAATCAAGTATGGGTATAGATGCTTCAACCTATATGCTGTGTTAGTTCTACAATGCAGTACTCTAAGAATAACATGCGGGTCAGAAATAAACGGGAAGGTGATTGGAAGGGCCTGTATATAGTGTCTAACCTGAAGGTAAAGATAAAAGAGGTTATTTGGAAGGGAACATTGTTGCTGAAGGACCTGAAAAGAGAGAATATATCCCCCCTGGGTCAAAGACTGTTCAAAAGAGCAATTCCTTTTAGTCTCCAAATTTGAAAAGAAGGGTTGTGGAGGGACGGATTGAAGGTAGGACTGCACCATAGGCGAAGATACAGGGAGAATCTAAAGTCTCTCTTCAAGTTTTTGTGTAGGCTTATCTAGTTGATGAAAGTATCATGAAAAATAACATGGGAATAAAGGTTTTTTGGGATGGCCGTAGATTTAAGATGCAGCAAAACTGAGGGAGACTAGGGTTCGAAGATAGCTTTATCCAATAGGGCTTCAGTATAGGTGGATTTCTCAAGCAACCAGTCACTAGCATACCTAAAAACACTGATATAGTGTAAGATTTAAAATCAGGGAGATTGAGACATCCCTTCGACCTGAAAAGCTTCAATTTGGATAGAGCAATTCTAGAGCGCTTCCCTTTCCATAAAAAGTTGGAAATAGAGTTAATAGTTAAGATGTCTCTATTGGCCAAGGCAATGAGTAACATCTGGATGGGATAGAACAGCTTCGGAAATATCACGGACTTTACTGCAGCGGCTCTCCCTAACAATGAGAGGGGAAGTGAGTTCCATGATGACATTAACGTGGACAATTTATTAACCAGAGGAGAAAAATTTGTTTTGTATAGTTTATCAGTTGATCTAGTAATGTTAACCCCCAGGTATTGTATGTGTGTAGTATTAATCTTAAAATTAGCAAAAATCGGGGTGGTCAGAAGATCCATGGAAAATGTACCTACTGGTAGAATCTCGGATTTATACACATTCACCCTATATCCGGACAGTTTGCCAATACAATCAATCAAGTCCATTATTGCTGGGATCGAATTCACGGGGTCCGAAATAAAAAGCAGCATATCATCTGCGAATAGGGAAACTTTTAACTCCTACGAGGAAATATGTATACCTCTAAAAGCAAAGGAATCACGGAGTAGGATAGCTAAAGGTTCTATGGCGATGGCAAATAATAAAGAAGATAAGGGGCAGCCTTGCCTTGTGCCTCTGAATAGGGAAAAACGGTCTGAGAATTGTCCATTACACATAATCTGGGATACTGGGTTTGAATATAATAGTTTAATGTAGGAAATAAAAAAAGGGGGGAAACCAAATTTATCCATGGTTTGAAATAAATGGGGCCTATTCCGCATCCAGGGGCACAATCACACCGGGGGGAGCATAATCAGAGGTATGCTGGAGATGTTGGATAGCTGAAACTACCTTCCTAATATTCAGGACCGAATGTCTGCCCATGATAAATCCGGATTGATCCAGGTGAATAATAGTTATAGGTAACAAAGTCTTGAGTCGGTTTGCCAACAATTTTGCTAGGATCTTATAGTCCGAATTAAGAAGTGAAATGGGTCTATACGAGCCTTTTAGACTCAGGTCACGGCTCAGTTCAGGCACGATTTTAATATATGCTGCATTAAAATACAATGGGGCCGAGACAGATTGTAACATGTGATTAAATGCAAGAACTAGTGGGTTGAGAATGTCAGATTGCATTACTTTATAAAAACTAGTTCCAAACTCATCTGGCCTTGTTCGTTTGTAAAAAATTAATAATCTTGGAGACTTCCCCAGGTGTGAGTGGGCCCATGAGCGCAGTTTTCGTATCATCAGAAATGGTAGGGAAGATGAGGTCATTCCATGGAGGGTCAGGAATTGAAGGGGATGTGTCAGAAGTCTTAGGAACTGAGGTAATCGAGGCGTATAACTCAGCATAATATTATTTCATCATAGATGCTATTTGTTTGTTAGAGAAAGTGAGTGAGCCATCTGGGCGTTTGAGGGGGTGAACCACTGCAGAAGATCTGGTACCTTTTAATATGTTGGTGAGGAGTTTTCCGGATTTGTACCAAATCTGTGATATCTATAATTAATACTGTAAAAATGCTTGTTTATTAAGATATTCATTAAAGTGTGTTTTAGCCGCGTTGTATGTAAGTTTATTGGCTAAGTTTGGCAATCGACGAAAGTCAGAATAGACTGTAGAAAGAGCCTGTTGTAATTTAAGATAGGAAGTGGCATAGGATTTATTCAGTTTGGCACATAGGATATTATATCCCCTCTTATTAGCGCTTTGCCAGAATAATGGAGGGTCCAGAGTCGCCTGTGAGTGGTTGTTTGAGCAGTAATCTTTCCAACTCTCCGCTAACATATCTTTAAATTCAGGGGAAGCTAATAGATGGGAAGGGAAGCGCCAAGAGAACTGGGAAGGTCGCTCGTCAGAAACATGCAGAAGAAACCATTGCATAGCATGGTCTGAAATGGAGATCGGCTCAATTTCCACAGAGGAAACTCTTGTGAACAGAGACTGCGAGACCAGCAGGTAGTCTATTCTGGAAAGGGTTCGATAAGCAGCTGAGAGACAAGTAAATTCTTTTGTAGTAGGGTTAGAAGACCTCCATATATCTACTAAAGACAACTGAGAGGTAAACTGAGGCATTCCACATGTGAGTAAAGAAAATGAAGGTTTGGGGGGTGAAGATCTAAGAATTTATTTGAAATCAGATTAAAGTATCCACAGACCACAAGATGCTCATTCATATAGGGTATAAGCTCAGTGAGCAGTTGCATAAAGAATTGTTTTTTATAAACTATAGGGGCATACACATTACATAGGACATCAGTCTTAGAGTGCAGGGACACATGCGCAATGACAAATCTACTTTCAGGATCCGAAATTAATTTTATTATCTCTATTTGTATTGTACGTCTGACCAGGATCACTACACCTCGGGCTTTGGAGGTAAAGGGGCAGCAGGCTAGCAGTTTCCATACCAACATTTGGAGTTTCAGCATTTCAGAGTGTATTAAATGAGCTTCCTGAATAAAAATAAAATCTAGCTTCAGCTTATTACAATAGACTAATACTTTCCTACGTTTTGCAGGGGAGTTGAACCCCTCTACATTCAGGGAACCTACCTTAAGCGTAGACATAGCTTTGGACAGAAAAGGAACCAATCATTGTTTGGGTACCAGATATACAATATACTGTGGAAAGCCAGAAGAAATGGGGGGGAAACACTGAGGGGGAGGGAGACACTAAGGCATTATAAACTAAGATAAACAGAAAATGGTGTGACATGCGCAGCATGTCTGAAACAGGTAATGCACATTCACATAACTTCAGGAACTCGACAAAAAACAACAAAACTGGCAAATTTAGGGAAAAACCTAACATCAACCCAACTCCTACCATGACTGGCCAGTGTGACATTACTTTCCCCTGTAAAAAAAAAAAAGGATTAGGAAATAAAGCTTTGTGGACATTATAATGAAATGAACAAACAACAGTAATTAGCTACCAATAGTCATGAGGCTAACAATTCAACCATCTGAGCTGAAAGCTACTGGTAAAGAAATATAGAGTAAAGAGAGTTGAGGAAACAGAGCCCATTAAGTGTGGTCAGTGGTATCAGATTCCTGATGGCATCCTCTGTCTTGCAAGAAGTCTGCAGCCTCATCAGGGGAGAGAAAGTCAAAATGTTTATCTTTGTCAAGCTTGGCTGGGTAGATGAGAGCAAACTTCTTGTCAGCAATCAAACGGGTACAAATAGGGGAGAAAGCTCTGTGGGCTTTTGTCAGTTCCACTGAGAAATCTTGAAATAGCCTCAGGGTTTTTCCTTCCCATTTGAGTGCGGGTTGTTTTCTGGAAGCTTTCCATATTTCCAACTTTTGAGTATTATTGCGCCTTGAGAGATTTTCAATTTCTTCTAATCTATGTATTAAAATATAATTTTCCTTTTCCAGCCTCTTAACATTACTTTGGAGGTCAGCCATATTGTGGGCTAAAGAGCCTATCCTGTTCTCAGCGGTGGAAACCCTCACAGTGAGCTGCTGAATCTGCGTTGTGATGTCACTTACCGCTTTAGTGAGAAGCGGACCCACTGTGGAAGAAATCGCGTCCACTAAGTCCCCATAAGAGAGTGGTGAGTCACGGAGCCGCTCTGGTGAGGTAGCGTCTGAGACCGGAGTGTCAGTAGCCGGTTTCTTACTAGCAGGGGATGCATCTGGCGTCTCTGTATCCGGTGCCATGGCAGGGTCCGGCCTTCTCTTCACTTGGCGCAGCGATTGCTGCTGCGACCGCGGCGGCTGTGAGGACGTGTCATATTTGTCCATCCTCGGTGCTTGGACGGTAAGGGGGGTCACAGGGGAATTGGAGGCTAAAAGTAGCCTTGTAATAGTGGCAATGAGGCCGGTCACTGAGCGGAGCAGCGAGACCAAGCTGCTCACTCCATGCACCCGGAACCAGAAGTCCATTCAGTATGTTATTAATGTAAACTTGGTTATTTTAATAGCCAACTGGAAACCCATCTAAGTGTATACCTGCTTACTATACAGAAAATTCATATTTATTAAATCCACATCTGCCTTTACTAAATACACCAGCAGTAACTCATTCAGGGACGGTGCTATGGTGTTCAGCTTGCCCCTGAAAACTATAAATAATACCCCCAATTCAAATTAAACCACACAGTAGCACAATCTTATTCATATTACATTGCACATAGAGCCCCTGATTCACATTACGACACAAAGCTTTATTCATGTTACGTCACTAAATAGCGCTACTTACACAATGCTCACAGTAGTGCCCCTTATACACACACAATGTGCCCAGTAGTGCCCCTTATACACATAATGCACACAGTAGTAGCGCCCCTTATACACATAATGCACACAGTAGTAGTGCCACTTATACACATAATGAAGTATAAATTTTGTGCTGTTTGTGTAGATTAAACAGTGTGATTAAGCAGCACATACAATTTAAGGAAAAAATCACCAATTTTTCCCAAAAAACAAGAGCATAACAAATTGAAAAAATTTACAAATTGCGCTTACACCGGATACTCAAAGTTCCCATGCATTTTAAACCTTCCTAGGTTCTTCCTCAGAAATTCTTCTGAAGAACCTAGGAAGGTTCGAAATGCATTAAGCAGTTGTGGCTATTCTTCAAACCTACTGGAATTGGAGCTTTCCATGGGAACTTTGAGTATCCGGAACTCTATGGGACCTATGAGAGACTGATCATTTGATGAGTATATGTGACTCCATCCACCAGTGTTTTAATATAAGCTTCCTACTTTTCTATGTTTGTGAGTGCATTCTGTGCCAATTAAATAGCTACCTTGTCTACAGGTGTTTGCACTATTGCATGTTTATTTATTTTTTAGTATTTTACACCTTTGGCTTAATTTATCAAGGAATATTGAATTTAATAATCGCTTCTAATCGTGGACCAGTGTTGTGTGATATGTCTTAAAAAAAAACCTACGTTTGTGAGTGCAAAATTCTGACCATTAAAAGAACATTTATAGTATTTGGTGTTTTTTCACTATTGCTTCTTTTTTTCCCTAGTACAGCACATTAAGGGATTGAATTCCTCTAGGGTCCACTCTCTCTCCTATCCAATTGTGTTAAAGGGACTCAACCAGCACCCCTTGTATTCATTTTTAACAGTGTAAGTGTAAGCGCAATTTGTAATTTTTTTCTATTTGTTATGCACTTATACACATATTGCCCACAGTAGTTGTGCCCCTTACACACATAAAGCCCACAGTAGTAGTACCACTTACACACATAACGCCAACAGTAGTAGTGCCCCTTATACACATAATGCACACAGTAGTAGAGCAACTTATACACATAATGCCCACAGTAGTAGTGCAACTTATACACATAATGCTCACAGTAGTAGTACCCCTTACACACATAATACCCACAGTAGTGCCCCTTACACACATAATGCCCACAGTAGTATTGTCCCTTACACATAATACCCATAGTAGTTCCCCTTACACATAATGCCCACAGAAATAGTGCCCTTACACAAAATGCCTACAGTAATGCCACTTACACATTATGCCACACAGATACAGCACTGTATTTACCTAGCCCAGCTCCTGTTCCGTCATCTCACAGCTCCTCACACTTGGCACTATGGGAGAGACATCATGATGTCTACACACACTGCGGGAGTTGGGATGCAGAGATCAGGAGTGAATTCCTGCCTCAGGTTGCAGGGAAGAAGCCAGGCGCCCACTGGTAAAAAAAAAATCTAAGCGGGCACCTGGCAAATGGAGAAGGCAGTGGTGGCGCATTTGCAACCTGGTGCCTTCCTGCATCGCAGAGCCCACTTACCAAATTGCCCTAGCCCTAAACTCATTCATGAGCTGCTATAACATTTTCTAAATTCAGTATATCTCAAGAAACTCCAGAAACTACACAGTACAAAAGTACACATGCAAATATAATAACAAAAAAACAAAAACTGTTAATGTATTTAAGTTTTTCTCAGATTTTCAAAGTAAAGTAAATAGCAAAAATAACTAGAAAAGGGAAGGGTTAGGAAAAAAAATACACAAAAATCTATTTTTTTTTTGTACGTACAGTATATAATACATATGAAAGGTTCCATATATTTACATGTATTGAAACCCATGTGATCACTGAACAAATTATATAATTAATATTTAGCAATTATATATTACGGGTACTATACCGTATGGCATGGTATTATATTTACAGTATTGGTACTGTTATTATAACTATTACAGGTTGAGTATCCCATATCCATATATTCCGAAATACGGAATATTCCGAAATACGGACTTTTTTGAGTGAGAGTGAAATAGTGAAACCTTTGTTTTTTGATGTCTCAATGTACACAAACTTTGTTTAATACACAAAGTTATTAAAAATATTGTATTAAATGACCTTCAGGCTGTGTGTATAAGGTGTATATGAAACATAAATGAATTGTGTGAATGTAGACACACTTTGTTTAATGCACAAAGTTATAAAAAATATTGGCTAAAATGACCTTCAGGCTGTGTGTATAAGGTGTATATGTAACATAAATGCATTCTGTGCTTAGATTTAGGTCCCATCCCCATGATATCTCACTATGGTATGCAATTATTCCAAACTACGGAAAAATCCCATATCCAAAGTACCTCTGGTCCCAAGCATTTTGGATAAGGGAGACTCAACCTGTATTAATATTATGGTGTATGGGTACTGGGACTATTTACAAACAAAAATCTGATTCTTCAAAAGAGACACATTAGAAAATTGCAACTCAACTGTATCAACTGAAATGTGGACTCATTACCATTAGTATGGCTAACATTGACAATGAAGAAGAGAAGCATGGGAGGCAGGCAGATGTCAAGGGATGAAAGTGGAAGCGGGAAGTATGATCACACAGAATCCAGGTTTATGGACATAAAGAACAGGAAATGTAAAACAAGGATGACACAAGATAAATGAGCAGATGGGTAAAGGAAGCAAGATATACGAGTTACCATGGGACAATCTAAGATGATGTGAGTGGTAGTTTACATCAGAGATGAGGAACATTTACTAAAGAACTTGAAATCAATGTAAAGTGAAGGGTAGCATTTATACAATATATCTCCCACAGAACTATGCTAATGGAGCAATTGCAGTGAAAGCAGACACAGGCCTGCTATTCAGGCTACAAAGGGATCACTTGGTGGGCACAAAGCCTAAATAGGTCCTATGGTATGTAATGGTATAGCTATGGAAACAATAAGTAGGTTGTATGCAAAAACTACAATAGGGTAGTGTGAAAAAGGTCTATCTACACTAGAATTTGATTGGCTTTATTCAAAAAAATCATTTTATACACTTCAATTCTTTAAAAAAAAAAGTATACTTTTTATTCTATTTATAATTTTTTATTCATGTTTCTTTTTAAAAACATGGAATTGAAGGCCCGTGTCCATGTGTTCAATTCCACTACACTTACATGTACTGGCTAATATCCAGAGGCAGGCTGGACCGGAGGGCAGGGTGCCATCTGTTCCCCGTACCAGGGCCGAAACTAGGGGGGGGCTAGGCGGGCAGGCGACCTGGGCGCCGGATTGGAGGGGGCGCCGAGACCCCCTAACACCCGCCGCGGCACTTTTAAACCCCCTTCTCCCGAGTGCCCAGCTCGGGGGGCGGGGTTTCGCGGAATGACGCGATTGCGTCGTGACGTCACGGCGCAAACGCGTCATTCCACGAAACCCCGCCGGAGGAGGGAGAAGGGGGAGCCGCGCAGACGAGGAGGGAGAGGCGGCTGAAGAGCGGCGAGAACCGCTTCAAATGTAAGTCAGCCCCTCTCCCTTCCTCTCTCTCTCTCTCTCCCTCCACCACCTGCCGCAATGTGTAAAATGGGGACCTGTGCCTGCCGCAATGTGTAAAATGGGGACACTTGCCAGCGTACTGTGTAAAATGGGGACCTGTGCCTGCCGCAATGTGTAAAATGGGGACACTTGCCAGCGTACTGTGTAAAATGGGGACCTGTGCCTGCCGCAATGTGTAAAATGGGGACACTTGCCAGCGTACTGTGTAAAATGGGGACCTGTGCCTGCCGCAATGTGTAAAATGGGGACACTTGCCAGCGTACTGCGTAAAATGGGGACCTGTGCCTGCCGCAATGTGTAAAATGGGGACACTTGCCAGCGTACTGCGTAAAATGGGGACCTGTGCCTGCCGCAATGTGTAAAATGGGGACACTTGCCAGCGTACTGTGTAAAATGGGGACCTGTGCCTGCCGCAATGTGTAAAATGGGGACACTTGCCAGCGTACTGTGTAAAATGGGGACCTGTGCCTGCCGCAATGTGTAAAATGGGGACACTTGCCAGCGTACTGTGTAAAATGGGGACCTGTGCCTGCCGCAATGTGTAAAATGGGGACACTTGCCAGCGTACTGTGTAAAATGGGGACCTGTGCCTGCCGCAATGTGTAAAATGGGGACACTTTTTCCTGCCGCAATGTGTAAAATGGTGACACTTTTTCCTGCCGCAATGTGTAAAATGGGGACACTTTTTCCTGCCGCAATGTGTAAAATGGGGACACTTTCTCCTGCCGCAATGTGTAAAATGGGGACACTTGCCAGCGTACTGTGTAAAATGGGGACACGTGCCTGCCGCAATGTGTAAAATGGGGACACTTTTTCCTGCCGCAATGTGTAAAATGGGGACACTTGCCAGCGTACTGTGTAAAATGGGGACACGTGCCTGCCGCAATGTGTAAAATGGGGACACTTTTTCCTGCCGCAATGTGTAAAATGGGGACACCTGTCTGCCGCAATGTGTAAAATGGGGTCACCTGTCTGCCGCAATGTGTAAAATGGGGACACTTTTTCCTGCCGCAATGTGTAAAATGGGGACACCTGTCTGCCGCAATGTGTAAAATGGGGTCACCTGTCTGCCGCAATGTGTAAAATGGGGAATGGGGACACTTGCCTGTCGTACTGTGTAAAATGGGGACACTTTTTCCTGGATATGAAATCTATGTTAGAAAAGGCAGTTTTTCAGGTAAAAAAGTTCTGAAAGATATATATATATATATATATATATATAATCTTTTTATTCATTTATTTATTTATTTATTTTTATTTTATTTTTTTTATTTATTTATTGTAAAAGAAATGTATTTATTTATTGTAAAAGAAATGTATTTATTTTTTGCGGGGGTGGGGGGGGGGTGTCAAATGACTACCTTGCCCCGGGTGACAAAAATCCTAGTTTCGGCCCTGCCCGTACCAGTCTAGTTTTTGGGATCTGGGGAAGCCCGCAGCCGAATGTGCATGGCTAACTGCCAGAGGCAGGCAAGGAGAATGCTGAGCTTCCTGGACACGCTCTGTACAACGAGAGCAGCCAGATAGCACTTCAGCGCTTCCTTGAGCTCCGGCTCACAATCTCATCTGGTGTGCATGTGCGATCGTCACATCAGTGCAGGCTGCTGTGCGCCACTGAAGATGCACTAGTTTGAACTTGAGAAGCAAGAAGTTTGCTGGTGCTGTCCATGGGGGGAATACTGTTGTGCAGGGCAAACTGACGGAAGAGGAAGGGGGGGGGGGGGGGATGCTGAGATGTGGTGAATATTGAAGGAAGGGGGTGGAGTGCATTGAAGTGGGGGAGTGCTGGAAGTGGACAATGAAAGCAGTAAAAGGGGTGCTGTGACCAGACCTGCCTCACATAATCTTTCAAACTGTCACTCACATCTACTCCCACAGACTCTCACTCTGTCACCCACCAGACCTATCCCTGAAGACTCTCTCACCATGTCACCCATCAGACCTGTCCCCGAAAACTCTCACCCGATCACCCACCAGACCTGTCCACAAACATTATTTCCCCCTGTCACCCCCCAGACCTGTCCCTGCAACTTATCCTGTCATCCACCAGACCTTTCCTCGAAGACTTTTATGTTGCCAAACACCATATCTATGCCACCAATGGCTTTTGCTACTGAAAGGTCAGGTCAGTCATCTGTGACGGGCTAGGGAGATTAATAGGAGTTTTATTTTTTCCTATTGGGGCTAATGTGTGTGTTTTAATCATGTGGGTGCCAATGTGTATGTTTTTGTTTTCTATGGGGACCAATATGTTTTATTTTTTTCCAATGAGGGTAATGTTTTTATTTTTTTTCTGTGGGGACAATGCAGGGTTTTTCCCTATCGGGGTCATTGTGTGTATTTTTTCCCTGTGGGAGCCAGTGTGTGTGTGTTATTGTTTTCCTGTGGGGGGAAATGTGTTTTATTTTTTCCTGTGGGAGCCAATGTGTTATTTTTTTTTCTGTGTTTAAAATTTTCCTGTTGGGACCTATGTTTTTTTCTGTGGGTGCCAATGTGTTAGCTTCGTCTGTGTTTTTTTAATCTACAAAATAATAGAAGTATTTATTATGGAATTAGTTGGAAAAGGGCGCTCCAGAATCTCATCCATGGTGCTAGTGCAGAGGGAGTTCTGTGAGGTGAACAATGGATCGGTTGAGGTGGTGCTGTAAGGTGGTTATTAAAGTGTCTGGGGGGGGGGGGGGTACTGTGATGTGGATAGCGGGGAGAATAGAGTGGTGTCAGATGGACATTAAAAGGATGGGGGTTGCTATGAAGTGGAAGTGAAGAGGGAGGTGGACGCTGAAAGGAACAGTGAGTGCTGTGAGGGGGCAATGAAGAAGGGGTGTGGTTCATTGGGTCGACCCTAACTAGGTCGACACTTTTGGTCGACAGTGAGTATGTTGACACCTGAAATAGGTCAACACTCATTAGGTTAACATGGGGAAAGGTTAACATGAATTTTTTTTGTGGGGGTGTCATTTTCTTGATAAAGTGACCGGGAACCCCAATTAGTGCACTGTGTTCACTCACCATGCTGCGCTCGGCACAGGTTACTGTTCCCAATCATGGTACACGTGGATGGTAAAGTGAGACAAAGTAAAAAGAAATTTAAAAAGATTTGGAAGCTCATGTGGACCTAAAGACCAGTTGCTAGCCCCTGCTAATAACCCACAAAAAATGGCCTATTGTGAAGCAGAAAGTTAAGCTTTAATGCTCCTAGCCAGTAATGCCGAAGCAGTAGAATATCACTCAGCTGCCTTGACAAGATGTTAATGATAAATTGTGTCAATTTTGGTGAGAGGAAATCAGCCTTCTCATTACAGATATATAATAGGCCCGTTAGTCTGAACAGAGTCTCCTTATTTCCTTACTTGGACTTCATTAATATCAAGAAAATCCTTTATTTAAAATGAACTTTGCCATAACATAAATCTTTAGAATTAGAAGGAAGGCATTTGGAATATACATCAGTATCTTCCTTGCAAGATCTGTAACACCATTTACACTGTAACCTTTTTTTATCAATGCTACAGTATCTATAATCTGAGCATGACAAAGGACCGCAATGAGACAGAATTCAATATCAGTGCTGAGGTCTTCTGCTCAGCATGTTAAACACTATAGCAATGACCTCAGTTTGTGTACGCAAGACCTTTAAAGCTCCTTCCTATTGACTATATGTAAATAGGTGTTTTCATTGCGCAAGCTGTCACTTTTTACAATTGATATTATCTGACAAACAAAAAAAAATCTAAAATGGTAACACAGATATCTAAATTTGACACTCTATAAGCCAGCTTTTGTAAAAGTGAAACTATCGGTATATGAGGACCAGGAGTATAAAATCAATAGAAGGAAAAATGGATACATACTGTATTATGTAGAAAAATAATCCACAGACACAGTTTATGCCACGTCTGCTTTGCATCAACTAATGCATAACAAACTGCGTCTATAGTCCGGCCTCACACCAACAGACCTCATACAGTTTATCTGTTACATGACAAATTGGATGAAATGGTCTTCTGATCTTTTTAGTACCAAACTCCAAATACTATTTAATTAGTTAGTCATTGACCAAATGTACCATTTGCAGTTATGCTTATTAAAACGTCTTAAAGTCATTATAACATATGGAAGAAATATGGATATTGCTATCTAATAAATATAATCCTGCTTTAAATTAAAATTACATTTAGATGCACTGACGTATATGTAGTCATTTGCCTATGTACAAAGTAGCCAGTGTAGTATACTGTATAAATAAAAACTCCCTTTTCCCTAAAAGTCTGAAGCACTTAAATCACTGAACACAGCTTTCAAAGTCCAAAAATATGTTTAGTCCCTTTTCTAACACTATTGACCTCAAAGTCTAAACTGGTCCTCAGTCTTTTGATGTTATACTTGAGCAATGTTAATTATGTCTTAAGATTGAAACCTAGAATTTGATGCTCGATAACAACCACTTAGCCCACCTAGTCTGGGCCCAGATTTAGGGTATTCTCACTATTATAGGAATTTTGGTCTCCTCAACTAAATACTTTTTTCTTTTCATTTGTATTTATTGAAAGAAGAAAACACACCGCATATGGGCAATATACATGATAATAAAAATATAGTACATTGCAAGTAACATACAATAACACAATCCAACAGAGTAACTAAAGAGATTGTATAATTCCCTCACTGAATTAACCTTTGCCACCTCTGTTGATTCATTCCTTACATCATTATTTGTATGCATTGGGCATTGTAATGCTTACTGCCATGTAAAAATAAATATTTGCTGTGTTAAAAATACAAGGTACGTTCTCTGCAAGTAAAGTGTTATTTATTCTTGTGGTAAGGTTCAATTATTTTAATAACAGCGCATGGGCAGTTACATTTTCCAGGTACCATAATTCAAACTGTACTCAGGTTTCCAAGTTCTAACAGTCCCAATACTTTCATTTACCATGTAAAGACTGCATCAAACCTTGTAGAACACTTTCATTTCAGAATCAGGGGCACAAGGGGTTGGTACAACCTACTTTAACCTGTCTATGGAAGGTGTAACCTGTCTAGGAGCTGTGACCACACCCCCTTTGGTGGGCTAAGTGCAACTTCTGCAGAGCACTTCAGCATTCGCAAAGGGCGTCTGGCCACAACTCCACTAGTCTGGCCAATATATGGTGCAAAGTGAGGGACAGAAAGCTTCCTCGTCTATAATCTTGATTAGGCTCTAGGAATTCCCAAATGCAAATCTCTAATTTACAGTATGTTTAATAATACAGCCATTTGTGTATGTTTAGGAGGATTTATGGAGAAAAAAGTGCTTCATTTATCTATTGCAATATAGAAAAAATACTCTATGACTGAAGCAAGGAAATATCTAGCATAGATGTAAGCCATATCCTACCACTGCTATAAGTAAAAACACACAGCAAAACCATGCCATGGGCATCTAATGTGAGTATCGCAGGCATGCCAGTGGAAGTGGGCTGTGTTCTCAGATGCATAGCCGCTTCCACGGAGGCCATGTTCAGACAGAGAGACTGCACCTACCATAGGCAGGGGCAAGTGTCAATGGTGCGCCGATAGTGGAGTGTCAAGACACACCAATAGCGTTACAGCATGCAGGGGGGCAGAAAGTGGGCATCTCAATGCTTGCATATTCAGACACATGCATCTGCACCAGGGTAATGCAAAGACCACTTCGATATGAGTGACCCTTGCTATGCACAATGAAGGAAAAAGCAGCAAAACTTTGGAAAAAGTACACAGCACATGAATCTAGCCACATGTTTTATGCCATATGGTGCAAAAAGGATATGTGTATGAGGAAGCTTTTGTATAAGGAACAACCTACCACTGCAGAAAGAAACTACTACTTTTGTAGACTATAAATATGGCTGATGTGAAATAAACAAGTCTATTTTGAAATGTCTAATAGGCCCTACACACTTAGCAATTTCACTTAAAGATATGAACAATCCCGTTCATTAATGAACAAGATATCGTTCATATCTTTCAGTGTGTAGGCACCAACGATGAACGATGCGCAGCCCCGTAATTGTTCAACGCTGGGGCAGGCTTGTTTAAGCATGCAGGCCAATATGGACAATCTCGTCCATATTAGCATGCAGTGCTATGGAGCCGGGTGATGGGGAGAGTGAAGAAACTTCACTCCCCCGTCACCTCCCCCCACGCCACCGGGTCGCCCACCAGCTGTATCGGCCGTCGGGCACCTCATTGGCCAATCGCTAGGTGTGTAGGGCCCTTTAGTATATTTCCCAGAATTTTGCAATCCTTTATGACTAGAGCTGGAATTGTTAAGTACATACATTTTATTCCTGGCTATCTAGCTTATTTTTGTATATTCCAAAAATCTTAGGCTTACAGTATTTGATATTACAGGTTTTTACAACCTCTACATATTTAGCTAGTTACTGTAACTACATTTTTTGCAACATGATGCCACATAAAAATTACAGCTCTATTTATTACTGACCTTTTGCAATTGCTGCATTTTCAATAGCACAATGTTGCTTTAAAATATGAAAATTTTATATGCAGCACTCGGAAGGTGGTCCTTATAGTTTTGCAAATTAACTTCATCTGCCTTCATTAAGAGATAATAATTAATTGAGGTCAACACAAGTTTGGCAGAGCATTTGGAGATTTTTAATCCTGCATCATCTGTATTACCTAATACATCAATAAGACAGTATCCCTTGGGATGATGATGGAGGAGTAATTGAGATGCTACACCAGCTGGGATCCAGATGAAGAATGCAGTACAGAGCTTAATCACAATCATGTTGACCACTTAATATTCATCTTTCTTCCTTCCAGCATGCAGGAAACGAAATTATCAAGAAGTGGGAGGAGTTGGGATGGATAGATAGATAGAGCTATGATCTCAAAGTTAAGTTTACATGTAATTTAACAGCAGCAGGTAGACTTACATCGACTGACTTACTGAGTTTACTTCACAATCACTGAGTAAATATTATTATTATTATTATTATTATTATTAGAATTGATAACAAATCAGAAATAAAACAAGAGTATAAAGGTGCATACACACGGTGAGAGTCGGGCTAACCTCGATTCTCACTATGCGACAGGGACTAGGTAGTATCGGAAGCATATAATGACTGTTCATGCGATACTGACTATGTGTGATTTTGGCTAAGTGTCAATTTGACTATCTTTTCTATGAGATAGCCAAAATTGACTTTCCTGCACAGTCTATCTAGGCTTGCGATGCAGACCGCGCGGGACCGCGCATCGGCATCACATCGGGATCGAAAGGTGACTTTCACCATGCGATCTGCACTAACTTTTCTTAATATCTCACAGTGTGTACACACCATAACAACAGACAGACACAGAAATAAGAGGACTCTACTCCCAAACTTGCAATCTACAGTATATAGAAATAGGCACAGGGCCGGTTATATCCCTTATGCGCCCAGGGCGAAAGTTTCCTGTGCTGCCCCCCCCTGCTAAAATAGAGATTGTCAAAGTCAGAAAAATATCACGATGCACACTACCATATTTGCACCTCATACAGGTCCGCGCTGCGCATGCGTGCGCTCTCCCATGCGTGCGCATACCCGCTGTTACGTGCACCCGCAGGCGCATGGTATGCGCATTTACGGTAGAGATTCTGTGTGCCCAGCGTGCGACTCAATCGTTACATATTTTAACTATATAATGTATTTTGTAGATCATGGTCCCCTTGATAGATTCTGAAAGTTTAGTTAATATAGCATGTTCATGGACAAAGAGATCCCTCTTTGTTTGATACGAAGGGTCAGACATGGGTCATACAGTGGTGTTTAGTATCCATCGGAAGAGTATTTAATTAGCAATATTCCGGTGTTGGTTTGAAGCGGATTAATCGCTCGTGCGAATAGTTATGGACATAAGAAGTTTATGTCCATTTACTATTATTTGCACTTACTTATCCATGCGGCGGGAAACCTAGTTTCCCACCCACCTGAGCAGTTGGAAATAGACACAGCCCACCTGTATGAATCAACCTATGACCTTTTGTTATAATGCGAAGACGAATTCCTGTGTCCAATGAACAATGAGATTGTAGGGACCATTGAATTGTATTGTGTGTGGGGCATAAATAGACAAGCCGATCTGATCCAGCTCACTCTCTTCAACGGTTCTCATCACTGATAATCGGGAGCTGGATATTCAGAAAGGCGCATGCGATCGTTTCCCCTTGTGCGTAAGTTTTCTCCGCAATCATATTGTCTTTATTGTTATTGTGAGCCATATCTCTCTCTCTCTCTCTCTCTCTCTCTCCTCCTCTTTCTCTCTCATTTTCCCTTAAACGTAATTGTATTGTATTGTATTTCCTGTGTAGTTATCTGGTTAGTTAGTCTATGTTATATTGTAGTGTATGACTTGTATTGTATTATTCTTTTTCAAGTATAACATTCATATAAGGCGTTAGACCCTAAGCCCAGTATTTGTGTATTTCTTATAGTGTTAAGTATTCTCAGAGCGTCGGTGATGCTCGAACAGCTTTTAAGTTAATAAGGTTACACTGTGTTGCATCTACACTCTATCACTACACTAAGGTTTTCCTGTATAATACATTGTTCATGGTTTACATATAAAGGTTTAACATTGTGAGCGTCAGCACCGCTGGTGATCTCCTCGTGGTCCCGAGCGTCCGCTACGCTATAGCGAACCATTACGTTAGTCGGCAGCCAATAGCGTGCCTGCCTGTGATCTCTTGGCCGTGAGCGAACGTGACGCTTGAGCGTTTCGACTACGGCTAAACGATTGTTACGCAACGTGCGCACCCTTACGGTATTCCATACGTCAATAGCGTACAGTGTTCTTAGACCTCTTAAAGGGTTTTAAATAAGATAAATATTTGGCTTTATCAATTGGCGGCTCGTCCGTCCTTCACATATCTCTGCTAGGTAATTTCAGCAGACATTATCCATCAGCAAAGGGCGGGAGATCATATTCCTCGTAGTGCTGCCTGGATAAGCGTCTGCTTCGCTTAGTAAAGGGTGCTGAAGGAATCCGGAACCGGAGGTAAGAACAACACGCTAGTATCTTTGAAAACTGTTTATTTCTGTCTTGCGTACGCACACACGCATATCTGCATTTCTTTTTCATTCGTGTATTTTCATATATCACTCTCCTGTTTGCCATTTTATAATTGATAAACGTGCTAAGAGAGATTTGTCGCTATTTCATAGTTAAAGTGTAAAAGTAATACATTAAGGGATAAATTGCAAAGCACGCACGCAGCTCTACCTAAAGATACAAGGAGAGATTGGTGTGGTGTTCGGTAGATGATCGAGGATCATCTACATTGACAAACGTGTAAATTGTGTTACGGTGGATATTTGCTTTGTGTACACATGTCTCTAACAAAGGGCTGAGACTCGCGTACGCAACTCAAAGGCCGACGCACGCAGCGTATATTACGCAACGGAGCGTCCGGGTACGCCCACGTAACTCAAATCACACACTAGTGTTATTTTAACAGGCGAAAAGGTGGCAACGCGATAAATAGCGCAAATCGATTTTAGTGTCCGAAATTTAGACTAACAGATCCTTCTCCAAATTTACAACACATCTGGTCTAAAGGAAAGAAAATTTCTGCGCAGAAATAGAAATAGAAACAAAAGTGTACATGTGGTGAGTGAGTGTTTGCAATTATATAAGTTCTACAATTTTTGAGGTTGAACCACAAGAAGTCGAGTTCTCGTGAGGTACATGCATGTAAGTGACGTACATGGTGGCTAGGGAGGCATCCCTTGTTAAACATAAAACTTGAGCATTAGAGTGTAGCAGACCAGGAGGTCACACTGTAGCAGCAGACCAGGAGGTCTTATAACAAGACCAGGAGGTCCAGTTACAGCAGACTAAGAAGTCCGCTATAGAGACAAGTAGCACAACACCAGGAAGGGTTGGTGCGGAACCCATATAGGCCATAAAGCTCTGGCTGAAGGAATTTGCAGCCGTAATTTTCGATTCCACTGGTCGCTCCGCACATAAGATTAGTTGCTTATGTGCAGAACGATTGTACCGCACGTAATTGTGTGCATTAGTTAGTAATCTGACCCAGTGCCATTTGTGTACGAAAGGGGTCATAAACGCTATTTGTACATTCTAACGTGATTTGTGTAATTTTTTTTATTTTAAGGGAAGTTCGCTTGTCACTAAGGAACTATCCAGCAACCAATAGTTACTGGAAAGAGTAAGTGCTCTGCGGATCACCCTCACATGTTCCAGTAAATAGCGGTTCAGGTCGCAGGGGCCCTGGGTCGAGTACGCCAGCACTAGGGCAGTGTGTAGGTCGTATTGGTCGGCGTGGGCGAGTGAGTGGGGTACTCGGTAAACCGCCACCGTCAGCCTATCTTGAACATTTTGGTTTTGTAAGGGTTCGCTGAAGAAAGCAACACCTACAGGTATGGGGGCCAATTGTTCAGGTAGGGGGCGATCAACCTCGGTTCGGGTTGATTCAGTGAACCGACCACTCGGGTCGGCAAGGTACGTAATGTGTGAAAAATACGGTTCACACACAGAAGTTTTATGTGATGAATGGGAGAGAATGACGGTACATGACGGGGAGAAGTTCCCAAGAGTAGGCAGCTTTAGCCCAGAAGTGTTACAAAATCTAAGGAGGAGGATATGTCTCATTAAATCAACAAAGAGACGGATCAAACATTATGATTATTTGCAGTTATGGCAACAGGAGGGTGAAATACAGAGAGGATTGGCTCAGGCGGCGGGATCCAACCCTATCAGGAAACTGATAGCCACGGCCCCGCCGCCACCATACATATCAGGAGAGAAATTGGTTGCGGAGAATGACGCACTAGGGTGTAACAAACAAACACTTAGCAACTGTGTAAATGTTAATAAGTTAACCAATGCAAGTATTAACCCGTGCAAGTTGTACCCTGTTTTGAACTTTCCCCAGGAGTGTGATCAAGAAGACGAAGCATCAACAATATCGGCACTCTCTCTAGCAGCCACCATATCAGAAACTACAGTAGGCACGGCCCAACCCTTAAGATTAGTAACAAAGGCCCCTAGCGGAGGGACAGGTGAGGTCGTATCTACGGGTAAGTACGGCACCATACACTATGCTGAAACCATTTCACCACAGGCTGTAGAATCTACACAGAATGATGTTGCTAGACTAAATCCTGTTAGGGTAATAGCAGTGCCAAATGGAAAAACTGACACTTCAGGAGTCACTCCTGTTAGGAACATTGCCATGTACAGCCCATTTTCCCGAATGGAATTAAGAACCATAGTGTCTGAATTCCCTGACCCTAGGAAAGACTTAGTTGCTAGCCAGAAATACATCAGAGACCTAGGGAACACTTTAGAGCCCAATAACAAAGACTGGCAGGTATTGCTGAGGGCTTGTTTACCCTCCAATGTCGACTCGGCTCAATTTTTAGCTGACTGTGGATTGGATCAGGATGTACCTCTTACAGATGTGTACAACCAAGACAATGTAAAAAGGATAAGTTTACAGTTAAAGGAGTATTTTCCAGCTGTAGTTAAATGGAACAAGATTTTCTCCATTAAACAAAAGGAGTCAGAAACAGCTGCAGAGTATTTTCACAGGGCATTATTAGAGATGGCTAAATACACATGCATAGAGGACATTAAAACCAACATAAACCATAGAGTAGTAGCAGTATCTGTGTTAATGGATGGTTTGAAAGAAGCATTAAAAACAAGGGTACAGACCACGCAACCATGTTGGCGAGGTCTGTCGGTGGCTACTTTGAGAGAGGCAGCTATTGATCACGATCGGAATATCACCAGACACAGGGAATTACAAGGTGATAAATTAATGGCCGTAAGTATACAGGCCCTGACCACAAGGCAGCCTTTGTATAAATCACCAAACCCTGTGGGTAAGTCAAATGTGGTAACTTGTTATTCTTGTCATAGACAGGGACACATGGCACGAGACTGTAGAGTGAAAAATTCACAAAAATCATACCAACCCCCTAGACCACGACATGACACACGAAATTGGGATCAGGGTCCACAGAGACGGAGTTATGAGCCACATGCAGGGGAAACAAAAAGATACCCCCCGAACAGAGACTGGCAAGCCTCTGCTAGTTCCCAGTTAACTCCCACTCAAGTAGTTGCTGCCAGCGGGATTCAGGGAGGTCACCATACCCAATAGGGGTGTGGCCATACCTGTAATCTGCAGCCAGTAAAATTGATTGCAAGTCTTGGAAGTGAACCCGAAATTGCAATTAATGTAGCTGGTAAATCATTAAACTTTCTTGTAGATACGGGGGCGGCCAAATCAGTGATAAATTCGACAGTGGGCATGAGAACCACTGGTAAGACAATTCCAGCCATGGGAGTAACGGGAGTAGTCCAGCATTACCCTGTTAGCAAACCAGCAGAGATTACAATAGGGCCTTTACATACCAAGCATTCCTTTTTGCTGGCTGCATCGGCACCGACTAATCTCCTGGGAAGAGACTTATTGTGTAAAATGGGGTGCGTCATTTATTGTACTCCTGAAGGTGTATTCTTGGACATACCTGAGAATCACGCTCAGGAAGTGCGAGACATGTTAGACTCCCCATCAAAATTAATGTCACATACCATTATGACAAATAGGACTCCCTCCCAGGTAGAAGAAATGACATCCCAGATACCAGAGTCACTTTGGACTAAAGATGGACAAGACACTGGATTGATGGCAAACGTAGCTCCAGTAGTTGTGCAAGTAAAAGATGGTAGGATAGCTCCAAAAATCCCACAGTACCCTCTGAAACCAGAGGTGGAGTTAGGAGTGTATCCCGTAATAGAGCGCTTGCTACAACAGGGCATTCTGGTAAGAACATCCAGCACTGCCAATAGTCCCATCTTCCCTGTGAAAAAGAGTGGGGGGAGGGGTTACCGGCTAGTGCAGGATCTAAGGGGGATTAACAAAATAGTTGAGAGTCAGTTCCCCGTAGTGCCAAATCCAGCTGTCATCCTTATGCAAATCCCTCCCACTGCGAAATTTTTCACTGTTATTGACCTCTGCTCCGCTTTCTTTTCGGTACCTCTGCACCCTGACAGCCAATATTTGTTCGCATTTACATACAGAGGAGTCCAATACACATGGACTCGATTACCACAAGGATTCATAGACAGCCCAAGTATATTTTCCCAGGCTTTGCATGATTGTTTACAGTCTTTCCAACCAGAGAGTGGATCAGTATTGATACAGTATGTGGATGATTTACTACTGTGTTCAGATTCATTGGAAGCGTCCCTGAAGGATACGAAACAGCTCCTGTTTCATCTTTCAGACACAGGACACAAGGTTTCCAAAGACAAGTTGCAATTATGCCAAACTAAAGTAAAATATTTGGGACACTGTCTAACACAAGGACTGAGACACCTGACCGCTGATAGAATTCAAGCAATTAGAGACATGACTCTGCCACAAACCCAGCAACAGATCAGAACGTTTTTAGGAATGTGTGGGTATTGCCGTAACTGGATCCCAGGATTTTCCATTCTAGCGTTACCTTTGCAGGAGATGGTCTCATCAAACAAACCTGATCGGATTTCGCACACAGACGAATCCGAGATGGCATTTGAGAAACTTAAACAGTGCCTAACGCAGGCGCCAGCATTAGGTATGCCAGACTATGGGAAACCCTTTGAGCTGTACGGAACAGAAAGTGCTGGTTGCGCGGCAGGCGTCCTAACCCAAAAGCATGGTGATGCCAGCAGGCCGGTAGCATACTACAGCGCTCAGCTAGATACGGTAGCGCGATCCCTCCCCACATGCTTGCGAAGCGTTGCTGCGATAGCATTGCTAGTAACGAAAAGCGAAGATGTAGTGCTAGGTCACAACCTCACAATTCATACACCACATGCAGTGTCAGCCTTGTTAAACTCTGCCCAAACCAGGCACGTCTCATCAGCACGGTTTACAAGATGGGAATTGGCACTAATGGCCCCCGTAAACATCACCATAAGGAGATGCAGTGCATTAAATCCTGCAACATATCTCCCAGGTGTGCCTGGACAGGCACAAAGGGTGGAGGATGAGAGTGATGGGGAAGGAGGATTTAATACAAAAGATGACATGCATGATTGTATGGAATATTTGACCCAAAATTTTACCGCAAGGCCTGACATCAGTGACAACCCACTGGAAGATGTAGATCTTACCTTCTACACGGATGGTAGTTGTCACAGACAGTCAGACTCGGGAGACTTGTGTACTGGATACGCAGTCGTAGACGACCAAGGCACCATAGAAGCTGAACCGCTAGGCCCACCTCACTCGGCCCAGGTTGCTGAACTGGTTGCCCTAACCAGAGCATGTGAATTGGCTAAGGGCAAGTCAGCCAATATCTACACCGATTCTAGATACGCCTTCGGGGCAGTCCATGATTTCGGAGCCCTATGGCGCCTCAGAAATTTCATGACGGCAGCTGGTACACCGGTAGCGCATGCAGCTCACATCAAAAGGCTTCTAACAGCAATACAGGAACCCGACAGAGTGGCTGTTATCAAGTGTAAAGCACACACATATAGCCAGGACCCAGTATCACTTGGTAACAGCCGAGCAGACGAAGCTGCTAAGTTAGCAGCTGGTACACCCAGACAGACAGACACCACACAATTGATGGTATTTAATACCATCAACACACAGAAGTTGTGTAAAATGCAAAATTTGTGTTCTACACAGGAAAAGGCAGTCTGGAAGGCAAAGGGATATGGCCAGGAGTCCTCAGGACTCTGGACGGATGGACAAGGTAAACCAGTGGCCCCCAGAGCATATCTTCCATGTTTAGCTGAGGCAGCACACGGGCTGACTCATCTGGGCAAGGAGGGAATGTGCAAGTTGGTAAGAGCATATTGGTGCGCCCCAGGATTTTCATCTCATGCGAGTAAGAGAGCAATGTCATGCCTTACCTGCTTGAGAAAGAATATCGGAAAGGCAATACCAACAGAACCATCTCATATCCCACCTACAGGCGGCCCTTTTCAGGTAATACAGATTGACTTTATTCAATTACCCCCTTGTCGAAATTTGAAATATGTACTTGTTTGTATAGATGTATTCTCAAATTGGGTCGAAGCATTTCCTGTGGCCACAAACACCGCTATGTTTACTGCTAAGAAAATTGTGCAGGAATTTGTATGTAGATATGGTATCCCTAGAATAATTGAAAGTGATAGGGGTACCCATTTTACAGGTGATGTCTTTCAAGGAATGTGTAAGTTGATGGGAATTGATAGCAAGCTGCACACTCCATACCGTCCCCAGGCGAGTGCGAAGGTGGAAAGAGTGAACAGCACTATTAAAAATAAACTGAGCAAAGTTATGGCAGAGACAGGATTGACATGGCCAGAAGCTTTACCCATTGTACTATACAGCATCAGAACCACTCCCAGGTCCCCTCTTAATCTGTCTCCCTTTGAGATCTTATTTGGTCGACAACCGCATGTTATGATTAACCCTCAGGATGATTTGAAGTGTAACAATGAAGTGACTGTAAAGTACCTGGTTAACATGAGTAAACAGCTAAGGAATCAAAATGATAATTTGAAGTTAGTGATTCCTGATTTACCAGATAGTAATTGTCATGACATTGAACCTGGGGATTATGTAATGATACGGAATTTTCTACGCTCAGGTTGCCTTATTGACAGATGGGAAGGACCATACCAAGTCTTATTGACTAGCACTACAGCATTGAAGGTTGCCGAGAGAGAGACTTGGGTTCATTTGTCCCATTGTAAGAAGGTTGCTGATCCAGAGAGGTCCCGTGATAAGGAACAGACGGTAGAGGAAGTTGTATCACTGGAGTGCCTGTTCCAAGAGAACTGAGGCGGCAACTGAGCATTGAAAATCATAAGATCGGAAGCAGTTGTCGATTTCCTGTTCCCTTTTATTGTTTTTCTCCAAACTTCCCACCCTATCTCCCTCAAACTATTTCTTTCCCCCTTCTCATTCTACTCCGTTTCCTCATATAAGATGGACTTGCCCCAAGAGACTGTGATCCGGATTTTCCTGTTGACCATGATGTTGACCAGAGCAGTCTGTTCCGGCGAGAGTACCATGGAGGTCGAGAGAGGTTCTGGAATGGGTTCTGATGATAAAGATGGAGGCGTAGTTTTCCAAGAACAACTTAACCAACAAGTAAAGGCGAGTATCAGAAAACGGTCCGATAGCATTGACAATCGAAGGAATTGTGAAGGATTGTTAGCTGAAGAAAACTATCTGTAGGCTCTGTGACAATGTAGTTGAGGATGGGTGCATTAAGAAATGCCAATCCAGTTTTAATATCCACATGGACCGGCATCCATTGAGTGACTATCACTCCTTAGTGGGTAGTGTGTTAAATCAAACAGATTGTTGGGTATGCTCTCAAGTACCTCAAGGTCATAGCAAATCAGGACTAGTACCATTTCCTTTAACGGTAGGGGAGGTACTTGAGCTAAAGGGTGGGAGACCGGTGGACAGGAGGTTTAATATCTCCAGTCCTCCTAGTTTGAAGCTCCACCAATATCATGTGGATAGATCCCTAATATGTTTTAACATTACCAATCCCCGAAAGCCGGGAAATTGGGAAGTGTCATGGAGTAACCAAACCATGACCTTTTCATATAGAGCGGATAGAATGCCTACAGATACAGAGCTTATACGCCACATAGCCAGTAGAGAAAAATCTTTCCGATATAGGTATACCCTAGGAAGTAGGATTACGAGAGTTGGAGAGGTATCACCAGGATACTGTGCACACATCGTACAAACTGATACGTGTACTAGACAGATGGGAGAATTAGGGGTAGGAGATTTCACATGGAAGATGTGTAATATGGTTATGTCCTACTCTGTCCCATATGTTCTCCCCGATGATGCATATTTCATATGCGGGAGGAAGGCGTATAAGTGGCTTGCCCCAAACTCTGAAGGATTGTGTTATATTGGAAAAGTACTGCCTGAAGTAATAACTGTATCACATGCCAAAATGAAAGATATACACCGTGGTGCCCAAGCTCCTTATACTCACACCCACTACGAGCACGTAGTTAAAAGGCAACTGACAGAAAGGACAGAGCATTCGGCCTCTGACATGATCCATGAATCCACCGGGATTCAGGTTCTACTTGCGCTAGATTTCACTCGCACCGCTAGAGGAGTGATGAACTATAGATATATCTCTGCGCTTGCAAATTTGTTAGATAATATCACAGAAATGTATGATGACACTTTTAGGTATACTGGAAGAGAGCTTCAAGCTTATAAAACAGAACTGGTTCAGCATAGAATGGTTCTTAATTATCTCACAGCAGTGACAGGTGGATATTGTGTCACACTGGCAACGCAGTACGGCGTGAAATGCTGCACATATATTACGAATAGCACCGAGGATCCGGTCGAAGTCATAGACCAAAAGATGGACGACATTCTCCAATTAAAGTGGGAATTTCGCAGGAGACACAATCTCACCCTTGCTGCTGTGGGTAATGAGCTGACTGGTTGGGTGTCATGGTTGAACCCGCGAAATTGGTTCTCTGGTTTAGGAAAATGGGCTCAAGGAGTCATAATGGATGTAGGGAAGTTTCTCCTATGTATCTTAGGTGTTGTCATATCGATTGGCTTGATATTTAGATGCGGACAGGCTTTAATGAAGTGCAAACGTAGTACCAGGGTAATGAATCTAAGGAGTGAGGAAATTGTAATTCCAATGGATTTGATTTATGACCCAACGGTAGAAACAATGATGTGATGAAAATGCGATTATACGGTCCGTTTCTTTCACCTGTTTTTCCGTTTTCTCCAAGGTAAAAAGACCCACTTGGACAAGGAATTTGATGATCCCGTATACAGACAACTGATGGATTAAAGAAGAAGTTTTGACAACCTTATACACAGATATTTGATGAACTATGCCATAGACCCCCAGTTTCCCTAGAAATTTTAAAATTACGCTAGCCCAACACTTTTGTAAGTCTATGGACATTGACAAAGCTTTTGCCCACACTTTTTGGCAAAAGCCCAAAGAAGACTGCATTCAACAGACACCGAACAAGACTTCAACCGACAAATGTTCATTAACCTGACATAGAATACCACTGCATTTACCATAATTGTTCTTTATCTTCATCTCTACAACCTTCAGGTAATGACACACATAGTCGATAGGGAATACAGGTACAGATATCAGCAATCACATATCCCCCCATTCATGTATCATCAACTAAAATGTGCTCCCCCATTTTGTTGCAACCAAGATCCGAAAAGAGCTCGGCAAAGTTTGACAGCCCATCCACAGACCCGTACCTCGGGATAAGAAGGAATTTAAATGTATACTTCGCAATACCTCGAAGCTTGATCTAAAACACGTACGGTACGATGATACATGACCCCCCCAAACATGGATCATACACACATGCTACTGCTATCTCACTAGGTCATACCCTTTTCACACCTTCTTCTCTCCTCCCTTACCCAATCATGGAAATGTATTTACACCTGACATATATTTTTCTCGTTTTGAAATGTTTTAGGAAGTGGCAGTTATTGTTGACTGCCAAAGGGTGGACTGTCAAAGTCAGAAAAATATCACGATGCACACTACCATATTTGCACCTCATACAGGTCCGCGCTGCGCATGCGTGCGCTCTCCCGTGCGTGCGCATACCCGCTGTTACGTGCACCCGCAGGCGCATGGTATGCGCATTTACTGTAGAGATTCTGTGTGCCCAGCGTGCGACTCAATCGTTACATATTTTAACTATATAATGTATTTTGTAGATCATGGTCCCCTTGATAGATTCTGAAAGTTTAGTTAATATAGCATGTTCATGGACAAAGAGATCCCTCTTTGTTTGATACGAAGGGTCAGACATGGGTCATACAGTGGTGTTTAGTATCCATCGGAAGAGTATTTAATTAGCAATATTCCGGTGTTGGTTTGAAGCGGATTAATCGCTCGTGCGAATAGTTATGGACATAAGAAGTTTATGTCCATTTACTATTATTTGCACTTACTTATCCATGCGGCGGGAAACCTAGTTTCCCACCCACCTGAGCAGTTGGAAATAGACACAGCCCACCTGTATGAATCAACCTATGACCTTTTGTTATAATGCGAAGACGAATTCCTGTGTCCAATGAACAATGAGATTGTAGGGACCATTGAATTGTATTGTGTGTGGGGCATAAATAGACAAGCCGATCTGATCCAGCTCACTCTCTTCAACGGTTCTCATCACTGATAATCGGGAGCTGGATATTCAGAAAGGTGCATGCGATCGTTTCCCCTTGTGCGTAAGTTTTCTCCGCAATCATATTGTCTTTATTGTTATTGTGAGCCATATCTCTCTCTCTCTCTCTCTCCTCCTCTTTCTCTCTCATTTTCCCTTAAACGTAATTGTATTGTATTGTATTTCCTGTGTAGTTATCTGGTTAGTTAGTCTATGTTATATTGTAGTGTATGACTTGTATTGTATTATTCTTTTTCAAGTATAACATTCATATAAGGCGTTAGACCCTAAGCCCAGTATTTGTGTATTTCTTATAGTGTTAAGTATTCTCAGAGCGTCGGTGACGCTCGAACAGCTTTTAAGTTAATAAGGTTACACTGTGTTGCATCTACACTCTATCACTACACTAAGGTTTTCCTGTATAATACATTGTTCATGGTTTACATATAAAGGTTTAACATTGTGAGCGCCAGCGCCGCTGGTGATCTCCTCGTGGTCCCGAGCGTCCGCTACGCTATAGCGAACCATTACGTTAGTCGGCAGCCAATAGCGTGCCTGCCTGTGATCTCTTGGCCGTGAGCGAACGTGACGCTTGAGCGTCTCGACTACGGCTAAGCGATTGTTACGCAACGTGCGCACCCTTACGGTATTCCATACGTCAATAGCGTACAGTGTTCTTAGACCTCTTAAAGGGTTTTAAATAAGATAAATATTTGGCTTTATCAAGATGATGCGCGCCGAAGGCGCGTGCCCAAAAATAGGGCCATGGCCACAGTTATCCCCCCCGTACTTGTGCACCCCCTGTAGCTGTGCCTCCAGTGGTTGTGCCCCCAGTAGCTGTGACCCCAGTAGTTGTGACCCCTGTAGCTGTGCCCCCCTGTAGCTGTGCCCCCAGTAGCAGTGCCCCCTGTAGCTGTGCCCTAGTAGCGCTGCTTACAAACACACACAATAAAAAAAAAAGAAACTACACAATACTTACCAGCCCCGCTCCTGCTTCCGGACCGCTGCTGCGCTGCCCTCAGTCTCCGGCTGCCGCAGCTGCTGCGAGTCGGGGAGTGATGAGTAGCTACCGGCCAGCACGCTAAAGCTAAGCTGGCCGGGAGCTACTCCTAAAGTGCAAAAGCATCGCCGCTGTGCGATGCTTTTGCACTTCTGCGGGGGAGAGAGGGGGCGACACTGACATGCGGGGCGGGATAGCCCTGTGCTACGATCAACTTGGAATCACCCCCAATATCCACTAGCAGGGCTTGAAACATTGCAAAGACAAAGGCTGGAATGGTTAACATCTGTAAACTGAGCTGACATATCATCTCTGCAGTCTATGTGCTTATTGGATATACAGTAACATAAACAGTCAAAGTACCTAAGCATTAAAAATTACACATCAAAAGGGTGCTTTATTCCCAAAGAAACATAAAACTACCAACACATACCAAAAAAGTGAGTAGTATATGGGCTCATAGGATGTATGTTATTAATAAATACAGTACCTTCATATAAAATACTGTACTTGTAAGAAACTGTACACCATATTTAATGATCTTTAAGTTGCTCCAATGAAAGCAGAGCGGAACAAAATGTGGTAAAATTTCACATGAATCAAGTGACATGGCAAAACAGTTTAGTAGTATGAAGTAAGCACATACTTGCCGATACTGCTGCCCCCTCCCGGGGCAAACAGGGGGCGTGTCTGGTAGTGAGGAGGCGTGTTTGGGGCGTGGCGGCATAAAAAATGTTTTATTGTGTGCTGCGCCCCCCGCTATTCAGTGCCAAGGAAACAGGCACTGGAGAGCGGGGGGCGGAGCTACAATGACGCTATTCACCGCAAATCACGTCATCGCGTCCCCCTCGGACCGCCCACTGTTGCTCCACTGTGGGCGGCCAGAGGGGGGTGCGGGAGCTGGTGGCGGATGTGGGACACTTGCAGACCTTTACGGGGGGCTGGGAGCGCCACCCGATTTGCGGGAGCCTCCCAGCCATTCCGGGAGGGTAGGCAAGTATAAGAAAGCATGACGTTCCAATGATACACTTTTTCAAATATTTTCTGTGGAATTTTCACCTCTGCATTTGTCAATATAACATTGCAGATTTCAGCAGCGGAATTTGAGCCTAAAGGGGCATATACACGAGAGGATAAAAATGGACTATATGCACGATAAAGATATTATCATGTATATTGGGAGTAATTCTGAGTTGATCGCAGCAGGAATTTCGTTAGCAGTTGGGCAAAACCATGTGCACTGCAGGGGAGGCAGATATAACATGTGCAGAGAGAGATAGATTTGGGTGTGGTGTGTTCAATCTGCAATCTAATTTGCAGTGTAAAAATAAAGCAGCCAGTATTTACCCTGCACAGAAACAAAATAACCCACCCAAATCTAACTCTCTCTGCACATGTTATATCTGCCTCCCCTGCAGTGCATATGGTTTTGCCCAACTGCTAACAAAATTCCTGCTGCAATCAACTTGGAATTACCACCATTGATCAGTGTGTATGCATGGTAACGATAACAATGCGTGCTCCCGCGGGTTGTTATATTTTATCTTTATCAACTGAACATGCAGTCCAAGCTAGGCTATATCTTACTTGACTCCATGTTCAGGGATGGGCTGGGTGACATCACTAAACAATATCTATTACTATATCGTTCAGTGTGCATGCTCTATCCTCCATTCTGCTGCTGGGGACATTTCAAGGGAAATCTTTATCTGTATTGAGGCAAAATCTTCTTGTGTGTGTATGCCCCTTTAGTGTTCTGAGTTCTACATAAGCTACACTGTTAGAACCACACATTCTGCTCTTGATGAAACCTGCAAAACATTGAGGCCAAATGCAACAGTAAACCTTTCAGATATGTTTTGCATGGTTATATCTCCAAATGCATGAAACATCAGAACGTCATATCCAGTATGTCCCCTATATTTGTTGTTGCTTTGCAGCCCACGTGTTAGCTACTGTAGAACAACCATACACGTGTAAATCAACTAGTTTGCATTCAGAACTGGCCACATTATTAATTTTACAGTAATAAAAATAACCAGTTCTCAGTAGGAAGCCCTTAGTGAACTTGCTTGGCCAACTACAGTATGGATTTCTTTCATACCACTCAGTTTCTCTGAGTGACCTGTGCTTCATAAACTGAATTAAATACATCTTCTCAGCCCCGTAACTACGTGTGTGCCAGGTGTGCCTGGCACACAGAGCAGTTGCCCTGGGCTTGTAATGAGTCAAATTGACTCATTACAAGCTGCCTGTTCTGTGCTGTGTGCACCCGTGCGCCGCGCTGGAGGAGAGTAGCAGCACCGGAGGCACTGAAGGAGGAGAAGAGAGGGGGACTGGAGCAGCAGCAGCGCTATGTAATTGGTAGTAGCGCCGCTGCAACAGTCCCCTCTCCTTCCGCATTGGCTGCCCGGCGCTGCTGTGAATGCTGGGATCCGCTTCCCCCATCCCAGCATTCACAGCGGCGGCCAGCCAATGTGGAAGGAGAGGGGACTGCTGCAGCGGCACTTCTACCAATTACATAGCGCTGCTGCGGATCCAGTCCCCCTCCCTCCTCCTCCTTCTACCCTGCGGCTGCCCGGGATCTGCCAGCACGAGGAGCCTGACTGCCAGAGGGGAGAGATGGTAAGTATCTCTCTCTCCTCTCTCTATTCTGTCTGCCACAATGTGTAAAAAGGGGGACACTGTCTGCCGTAATGTGTAAAAAGGGGGATGCTGTCTGGCGTAATGTGTAAAAAGGGGGACGCTGTCTGCCGTAATGTGTAAAAAGCGGGACGCTGTCTGCCGTAATGTGTAAAAAGCGGGACGCTGCCTGTGGTAATGTGTAAAAAGGGGGATGCTGTCTGCCGTAATGTGTAAAAAGGGGGACGCTGTCTGCCGTAATGTGTAAAAAGGGGGACGCTGTCTGTCGTAATGTGTAAGAAGGGGGACTGTCTGCCGTAATGTGTAAAAAGGGGGACTGTCTGCCGTAATGTGTAAAAAGGGGGACTGTCTGCCGTAATGTGCAAAAAGGCACGCTGTCTGTGGTAATGTGTAAAAAGGGGGATGCTGTCTGCCGTAATGTGTAAAAAGGGGGATGCTGTCTACCGTAATGTGTAAAAAGGGGACGCGGTCTGTCGTAATGTGTAAAAAGGGGGACGCTGTCTGCCGTAATGTGTAAAAAGGGGGACGCTGTCTGCCGTAATGTGTAAAAAGGGGGACGCTGTCTGCCGTAATGTGTAAAAAGGGGGACGCTGTCTGCCGTAATGTGTAAAAAGGGGGACGCTGTCTGCCGTAATGTGTAAAAAGGGTACGCTGTCTGCCGTAATGTGTAAAAGGGGCTCTACCTGGTGTAGTGGCGCTACTGTGCAGTGTAATTTGAATAATGGAGACTACTGTGCACCGTAGTATGAACTGGTATTATTTTGTGACCACGCCCCTTCCCCATGAAGCCACGCCCCTATATATATATTGGCGCACTGCCCCAATCTTGCATGGGGGGGCGCCAATGCAGTTTCTTGCACACAGCGCTAAAATGCCTAGTTACGGCACTGTATCTTCTTAACCAATATTAAAGTCCTTTCCTACGTGTCCTGCATTTGTATCAGGAAAAATAAATGAAAACCATAAGTGAAAATGCATATAAATGCTATGCCTATATAGGGCCAGATTAACAATGGGACAGACGGGACTACAGCTCCAGGCCTCAGTATAAAATAGGCCCAATTCAAAGTTATAAAATTGTATTTCTATTTTCCATAGAAAATGATGTATGGCGAGACGCAGAAAAGTGAGATATGAGGTCAAACCTCAGAAAATACAGTTTCTAGAGGTTTGGATGCATACCGCATATGCACCACGCCCTGGAATGCATCAGAATCCAGGGCTTGGATGCCGTGGGCTTTTATCGAACCTCCCCGCTGATAGGACGCCAGGTCCAAAACCCAAAGGTTTTATTATCGCAAAGTATAGCTCTTACCGCAAGAGCTGTCCTTTGTGAGTATCTTCATGCATACAGTGTTACTAAACGCCAATATGCATGCAGAGTGCGGCGGGATGCATCACAAGCAAAATGCAATGCTTGCTGCATCCTGCCCGGAATGTCTTTACATCCAGTATTTAGGGAAACATTTGATCGGATAGCACTGGCCACACCCACACAGTACTGGTAAGCCTTTGATCATTTTTAACCCCACGCCCATCAGGCCCTTCATTTGGCCCTGATTTGATATGGGGTTCACATGTGGCATATATGCAGCTAATATTTGATGAACATGTTTAGATGCTTTAGTGGTAAGGTCCAAAACACAAGTGGCATAAAGTTTTTAATGGACTAATGCAGAGCTTCCCGAACTCCGCCATTATAATCCAGGTTTTAAGTATATCCATGCTCGAGTGTAGAAGATCAAATAAAATTAACTGAGGTACTAGTTAGGTCACCTGAATTAAAACATGGATATCCTTAGAATCTTGGCTGTAATGTGGGAGTTTGGGAGTCTCTAGACTAATGAAATGACTAGTACAAATAGTGATAAAATCTCTGTCAATAAACCAATAATTTATATAAAACTATCAGTGAAGGATCCCCCCCCCCCCCCCAATCCCCTGCCAAGTTCTTCACCAAACCTCCGTGTTTGATGGCCTAGGCTTTCCCACTAAAACAGAGGGGCAATGAGTGTGGGGACCATGGGCTAGTATCGCCATGATATCTCATTATGGTATGCAATTATTCCAAAATACGGAAAAATCCGATATCCAAAATACCTCTGGTGCCAAGCATTTTGGATAAGGGATACTCAGCCTGTATTAGTAAAAAGAAAAAATTATGCTGCCTGGATTCCTTTTGTCATTGTGAAAACCAGTGGGCAGGGAGCTGCTATGGGCGGGTGGAGCAAAAAGCAGGCTGGCACTCTGGGGAGCACCTTTCATGTTAATGGTCCATTCATTTAAATGCACGCACAACTCCACTGAAATAAAAGGGCTATTGGAATAAATAGAACAATTGCATGAATGGGTAGAATAAAATACAGTTTTTGCTGTAAATCCTCCTGTTAACCCCTAATGCTTAAAAATAATATGCTCCCATATATATCAATAGACTTTTTCAAGTGCACTGACAAGCCGACAACACACTGAAATCGATCAGACAAGACACAAATTAAAATAAACCTCCAACAATGCAAGTGCATGCAGGTGCATGGATGAACAAAAATTTGTATGGATGCACAGCATAAAGCGTACTATGGGGGTCATTCCGAGTTGTTTGCTCGTTATTTTTTTCTCGCAACGGAGCGATTAGTCGCTAATGCGCATGCGCAATGTCCGCAGAGCGACTGCGCCAAGTAAATTTGCTATGCAGTTAGGTATTTTACTCACGGCATTACGAGGTTTTTTCTTCGTTCTGGTGATCGTAATGTGATTGACAGGAAGTGGGTGTTTCTGGGCGGAAACTGGCCGTTTTATGGGTGTGTGCGAAAAAACGCTACCGTTTCTGGGAAAAACGCGGGAGTGGCTGGAGAAACGGAGGAGTGTCTGGCCGAACGCAGGGTGTGTTTGTGACGTCAAACCAGGAACGAAACTGACTGAACTGATCGCAGATGCCGAGTAAGTGTGGAGCTACTCAGAAACTGCTAAGAAGTGTCTATTCGCAATTTTGCTAATCTTTCGTTCGCAATTTTACTATGCTAAGATTCACTCCCAGTAGGCGGCGGCTTAGCGTGTGCAAAGCTGCTAAAAGCAGCTAGCGAGCGAACAACTCGGAATGAGGGCCTTTATTTTGTAAATAGCACAAACATCAATTAATACCTAATGCGCAGCTAATCAAGCATGACTAGTTGATAACATAAAATTTTATTTTATATAGACCACTGGAAGATGTGGGCCCCTAAGTTTACATCCATTTAGAAGGTCTGATGTTATTTACAATAGAAATGTGAAATCTATACTACTTATATAGTTACTGGTCACATGACTATGATGACATCACGAACTAAAGGATATTTATTTTAAATGCAGAAGTCTGAACTGAGAGCAGTTTTGCAAAAGTACATTGGTGCGTGTGCAGTACAACTGTAGCACATGCGCAGTCTTTCCATAATCACTTAACTACATAAATATTGGCACTGCATACAAATAGAAATTATACTCATTTACACTAAAACGCTGTGTCACAACCGGGATTTTGTATATGGGTCCAACCTTGGTGCGACCCGGCTGAGACCCCTTTCAGAGTGGCAGCTGGACCTGGCCGATGTCACTGAGCACGTGAGCAGCCCGGCGCTTGGAGATTAGATCATCTCCTAGCCCCGGCTTTCCCTATGCTGTGAACGGGAGTAAGGTCGCATCAACTCGGCTCACCTGTTTACACTGCAATGCAACCCTGGTCCTTCCCAGGACCAACCCTGCAAGATAGCCAGGTTGGATTCCCGGGTTAGTGGACCCGGGTTAACCCATTTCCACTGAATAAGTTGATTACTGCAGTTCTGAATAGCACTATAGTCATGCCGTAGGAAGGAGTCAGAGATACTGTTGCTGCGTACGGGATCACAGTTGCAGCTGCAAACACCCCCCCCCCCCCCCTAAACAAGTTGCGGCATGCCTTCGTTTTTTTCTGTCACTCCCCAGTTACCTCCCCAAATGGTCCTTGACTGTCAATAACTTTACAAATAAATCCTCTCTGCGACCACAATCACAAGACCACTGCGACAAATGACGCATGTGCAGACTGGTGAGAATTGGTCAGCTGGGTTTGCATACATCTCTGAATCAGACCCCTAGAATGTCGGGGTGAACCCAAGGCAATTCTTTCTGGAGACCAATCATCAGCCTGCAAAGCCGCAGGCTTATAAAACATGTTATAATGAAAGAAAATGCATCATCAAGCCCAGCTACCTGGCTGCTCATCTGTGGCATGATGATGTGGTTTGTTGCATTATATATTTTGTCCCACTCATATCAAGTCACACCAATGGCCACTCACCCTACCTTCTCACAGAGGGAAAGTAAGAATGTAGGTAAGTATGCTGGAAAATCCTCCCCCCTCCTCCCAAGTCTGCCATCACTGTGATCTTCTTTACCAGAACAGGTGAGAGCTCTAAGACTACTACACAATGGGTCTAATCCAGACCTGGTCGCACGCAGGTGTTTTTTTGCACTGCTGCGACCAGGTAATCGCCGCCTACAGGGGAGGGGGTAATCGCTGTGCAGTGAGCTGCACAAAAAAAAGTTTGTGCAGTTTCTGCACAGACCAGGTCTTACTCACCCGCTGCGACGATCCGGGCCGATGCTGACGGCAGGAATCCTCCTCCCGAACTGGGCATGCCTGCGTTTTCCGGACACTCCATGAAAACGGTGAGTTGCCGCCCACGAATGCCTTCTTCCTGTCAATCTTCTTGCGATCATCGGTGCGATCACTTTCTTCATAAGTTCTGTTGC
Organism: Pseudophryne corroboree; assembly: GCF_028390025.1. Lineage (NCBI taxonomy): Eukaryota > Metazoa > Chordata > Amphibia > Anura > Myobatrachidae > Pseudophryne > Pseudophryne corroboree. The sequence goes on from NC_086449.1 coordinate 680,282,854, forward strand.
TGCCCGGCGATCCCCGGCGCCCGACACGCCTGCGCATTGCGGTGCATGCGCTGTTCAGACCCGATTGCACAGCTGCAAAAAAAGGCAGCGTGCAAACAGGTCTGAATGACCCCCAATGAGCAGTATGCTTCAACCATTCACAAATCAAGTAGAAAAGACTGACAATAGTGCAGTACTCTCTTTTATCCGAAAGCCCTTTCTTAGTCCAACAAGTCTCTGCTGTTTTTATTTCCTGTGGGAAAATGTACAACAAATGCCATGTTACAAGCTGTGGGGGAGATGTAATAAGCGGTGAAAACAACGGTGAAGTGATCCAGTGGAGAAGTTGCCAATCACAGTGGGTGCCATGGGCAACTTCTCCACTCTTATCGCTGCTTAGTACATCTCCCCCACAGTGTTTGAAAAGTGAATGTTAGGAGCTGATAGTAGTTTATCACTCCCAAAAGCTTAGTACATCTGCCGCTAGCGTAAATATCAAACCTTTATTTTTATGTCTCCATCTTGCTTCTGGGACATACCTGATACTGGAACATTGGGGCAAATGTATTAAGCCTGGAGAAGTGATAAAGCAGTGATAAGTGCAAGGTGATAATGCACCAGCCAATCAGCTCCTGTCAATTTACATATTGGAGCTGACTGGATGGTGCATTATCACCTTGCACTTATCACTGCTTTATCACGTCTCCAGGCTTTATACATCTGCCTCACAATCACATCTGCCCTCTTTATCACACTTATGGTGTGTACACACGGTGAGATATTTCCTTACGATTTTGACTATATAATCAAAATCGTAAGAAAAGTTAGTGCAGATCGCAAGGTGAAAGTCACCTTGCGATCCCAATTCGATGCTGACGCGCGGTCCCGCGCGGTCGGCATCGCAAGCCTAGATAGATTGTGGAGGCAAGTCAATTTTGACTATCTTATAGAAGAAATAGTCAAAATTGACACTTAGCCAAAATCGCACATAGTCAGTATCGCAAACACAGTCATTATGTGCTTGCGATGCCGACCTAGCCCCTGTCGCATAGTGAGAATGGGGCTTAACCCGAATGTCACCGTGTGTACACACCATTACTAGACACACCGCTCTGCTTAACTTATACACATTCCGAATACCCCCCATAACTTCAAAGCACCAATGAGCCCTGGGAGAGAAGTATCCTCACTTTGTACAGTATGTCACCAGTCACAAAGTCATATGGCACTTTTTCCGCACACCATAGTCATGGCAGGGATGTCCATTCACACACATCTTTTACTTCAGTGCTGATCTACACCTGACAGCATTGAGGAGAAACAAATCTCCAGTAGCTGCAATGCCTCACTATTAAATCCAGATGGACCTCAGTCAGTACTCAGCAGAGGCTCAGTCCCTGGACAATTTCCAGATGAGGATACTACAGGGAGACTGCAAGTACTTTCTTTCCTACATAAGCTTCTTTCTTTCTGTTGTCTTAATAAACTATACAATGATTCTGTGTCCACAGCACTGAATGAGTTAACTAAATTTGGTAGGTCACAAAACGTGTTTGACATTTTTTAGGATTAATTTCCTGTGTATTATTCAGGTTGTTCTATTCTCTGCAACATGTGTTGTTGTTGAAAATACAGTAATTTAGGGAAATTTTAAATGTATTTGCCATCTTCACTTGTTCTGCATAACTTAACACCCACTTACTGTAAACTCAGCAGGGAGCAATTAATGTTAGGAAACCAATTTAAAAATTCAGTAGGGTCTATTTGTATGCCTATGCGTACCAGAGGCTAAATTGCACTTAATATTGACATAAGTGGCTTGCCAAAACAAATGTAGGTGTCAAGGATTTGGTGTGTAAGTGCAGAAAGAACTGTGTAACGTGTTGGAAAGTGTTTGGGGGGCGAGTAAGGTATGTGGACAACAAGGGATATTAAATATTTGATTTGGATTAGAATGGGAATCCAGATGGCCATAGAAGTGCCTGAAATATAACATTCATTGCTTCTATTCTGCTGACGAATAATGTAGATTCCAGTTAGTACACAGTAATAAAATAATATTATAATGACAGGTATGCATGTTTGCTAATGATTGATCTACACAAAGTGAGTCAACAATGCTACACAATTCTTTTGACAACAATACTTGGGTGTCACAGCTGCAGGGGCGGATTGGGAACAAAAAGCGGCCCTGGAAAAATTTGTACTAGTGGCCCCACTTGGGCAGCACCAGAGGTGTAAGGTCTAGCCATGGGCCATGGCAGCAGCACCCTCCCCCCAAGACTTTCCAGATAGTGGGGATGTCCAGCATCAAGGGGAAGTTAAAAGGAAATAAAATTAAATATTATGAGCACATTATATGATACACCTTTAGAATTTAGAAAACTATATAATTCTTTATAAAAATATATTTTCTTGCTTATTACACTAACCGTATCCCAATCACTATTCACTCAATCTTATATGTCAGCGAAGCGGGCAGACAGAGCATACACTAGATCAGTGGTTCTCAAACTCGGTCCTCAGGACCCCACACGGTTCACGTTTTCCATGTCACCCAGCAGGTGCACTGTGTATCACCAACTGTCACATTTTAAAAATCTACCGGTGACCTGCAAAACATGAACCGTGTGGGGTCCTGAGGACCAAGTTTGGGAACCTGTGCACTAGATCATCTGCAATCACAGGCTAAGTGGCAAAGTCATTTTCATATATGCAAATTGTTTGGCATCTTATTCACTATGTCTATAAATAGGACCACATGTCCTCAAACAAAACAGGCCCCAGAGATGCGCAGGCCCACCGGGGGTCTTCCCTGTAGACCCTATGGCCAATCCGCCTCTGCGCAGCTGTCATATAGTAATTATGCATTAAAACTATATTTCACGTAATCAGCGACGTAAAGGGCTTTATGGTACAATGTTCCAGCCACGCCCACTGAGTACATGATGCGAGTGAAAGCTGCCAGGTGCCAGGAAGAACAGTGGTGCTCTGTGCAACTTCAGAATGCTCCAGGAGCTGTACAAACTGCATTGTGCATGCAGGGCCGGCCCAAGCTTATTTTTTTTAGTAAGCAAAAATCTATTTTGGCGCCCCTTGATGGGATAAAAGGGGTGTGGTCTTACGAGAAAGGGGTGTGGTTAGACAATTGTACTCCCTGTGGTACAGGGTGATAGTGGATGACAGGGAGATAATAGGTTACTGGTGAGGCAGGGGTGACAGGGAGATAATGGGTGACTGAGGCAGGGTGACATTGAGATAGTGGATGACTGATGTCCCCAGTGCAGGTACACATATCCCCACAGTGCCAGCTATGCCCCCAGTGCAGATACACATATCCCCATAGTGCCAGCTATGCCCCCAGTGCAGATACACATATCCCCATAGTGCCAGCTATGCCCCCAGTGCAGATACACATATCCCCACAGTGCCAGCTATGCCCCCAGTGCAGATACACATATCCCCACAGTGCCAGCTATGCCCCCAGTGCAGATACACATATCCCCACAGTGCCAGCTATGCCCCCAGTGCAGATACACATATCCCCACAGTGCCAGCTATGCCCCCAGTGCAGATACACATATCCCCACAGTGCCAGCTATGCCCCCAGTGCAGATACACATATCCCCACAGTGCCAGCTATGCCCCCAGTGCAGATACACATATCCCCACAGTGCCAGCTATGCCCCCAGTGCAGATACACATATCCCCACAGTGCCAGCTATGCCCCCAGTGCAGGTACACATATTCCCATAGTGCCAGCTATGCCCCCAGTGCAGATACACATATCCCCACAGTGCCAGCTATGCCCCCAGTGCAGATACACATATCCCCACAGTGCCAGCTATGCCCTTAGTGCAGATACACATATCCCCATAGTGCCAGCTATGCCCCCAGTGCAGATACACATATCCCCACAGTGCCAGCTATGCCCCCAGTGCAGATACACATATCCCCACAGTGCCAGCTATGCCCCCAGTGCAGATACACATATCCCCACAGTGCCAGCTATGCCCCCAGTGCAGATACACATATCCCCACAGTGCCAGCTATGCCCCCAGTGCAGATACACATATCCCCACAGTGCCAGCTATGCCCCCAGTGCAGATACACATATCCCCACAGTGCCAGCTATGCCCCCAGTGCAGATACACATATCCCCACAGTGCCAGCTATGCCCCCAGTGCAGATACACATATCCCCACAGTGCCAGCTATGCCCCCAGTGCAGATACACATATCCCCACAGTGCCAGCTATGCCCCCAGTGCAGATACACATATCCCCATAGTGCCAGCTATGCCCCCAGTGCAGATACACATATCCCAACAGTGCCAGCTATGCCCCCAGTGCAGATACACATATCCCAACAGTGCCAGCTATGCCCCCAGTGCAGATACACATATCCCAACAGTGCCAGCTATGCCCCCAGTGCAGATACATATATACCCACAGTGCCAGATATGCTCCCAGTGCAGATACACATATCCCAACAGTGCCAGCTATGCCCCCAGTGCAGATACACATGCCCCCACAGTGCCAGATATGCCCACAGTGCTGATACACATGTCCCCACAGTGCCAGCTATGCCCCCAGTGCAGATACACATATCCCAACAGCGCCAGCTATGCCCCCAGTGCAGATACACATATCCCCACAGTGCCAGCTATGCCCCCAGTGCAGATACACATATCCCCACAGTGCCAGCTATGCCCCCAGTGCAGATACACATATCCCAACAGTGCCAGCTATGCCCCCAGTGCAGATACACATATCCCCACAGTGCCAGCTATGCCCCCAGTGCAGATACACATATCCCCACAGTGCCAGCTATGCCCCCAGTGCAGATACACATATCCCAACAGTGCAGATACATATATACCCACAGTGCCAGCTATGCCCCCAGTGCAGATACACATATCCCAACAGTGCCAGCTATGCCCCCAGTGCAGATACACATATCCCCACAGTGCCAGCTATGCTCCCAGTGCAGATACACATATCCCAACAGTGCCAGCTATGCCCCCAGTGCAGATACATATATACCCACAGTGCCAGATATGCTCCCTGTGCAGATACACATATCCCAACAGTGCCAGATATGCCCCCAATGCTGCTACACATGCCCCCACAGTGCCAGATATGCCCACAGTGCTGATACACGTCCCCACAGTGCCACCCACAACACCAGATATGCCCCCAGTGCTGATACATGTCCCCATAGTGCCTTCCACAGCGCCAGATATGCCCCCAGTGCTGATACATGTCCCCACAGTGCCTCCCACAGCGCCAGATATGCCCCCAGTGCTGATACATGTCCCCACAGTGCCTCCCACAGCGCCAGATATGCCCCCAGTGCTGATACATGTCCCCACAGTGCCTTCCACAGCGCCAGATATGCCCCCAGTGCTGATACATGTCCCCACAGTGCCTCCCACAGCGCCAGATATGCCCTCAGTGCTGATACATGTCCCCACAGTGCCTTCCACAGCGCCAGATATGCCCTCAGTGCTGATACATGTCCCCACAGTGCCTTCCACAGCGCCAGATATGCCCCCAGTGCTGATACATGTCCCCACAGTGCCTTCCACAGCGCCAGATATGCCCCCAGTGCTGATACATGTCCCCACAGTGCCTTCCACAGCGCCAGATATGCCCCCAGTGCTGATACATGTCCCCACAGTGCCTCCCACAGCGCCAGATATGCCCCCAGTGCTGATACATGTCCCCACAGTGCCTCCCACAGCGCCAGATATGCCCCCAGTGCTGATACATGTCCCCACAGTGCCTCCCACAGCGCCAGATATGCCCCCAGTGCAGATACACATGCCCCCACAGTGCCTCCCACAGTGCCAGATATGCCCCCAGTGCTGATACATGCCCCCACAGTGACTCCCACAGTGCCAGATATGCCCCCACAGCGCCAGATAGGCCCCCAGTGCTGATACATGCCCCCAGAGTGCCAGATATGCCCCCACAGCGCCAGATATGCCCCAAGTGCTGATACATGTCCCCACAGTGCCTCCTACCCTGAAAAAAAAAAGTGCTGCTCACCTGCTGCTGCTGCTGCTGTGAGGGGAGGACAGGGCAGCGCGCGCCTCTCCTTCCCCTCCGTCTCCAGTGGCGGTGTGTACCTGAAATTCGGCGCCGGCCCGTGAGCCAATCAGAGCACGCGGTCCGGCAGCCAATCAGGAGCCTCAGCCGCCGGTCCGCGAGCTCTGATTGGCTCACGGGCCGGCGTCGAATTTCAGATGGAGATGTCAGTGCGCGCCGGGCAGCGGTGGCCGGGAGCGGATCGAGCCGCTTGCTAGCCACCGCTGCTGTAGAGAGTTAGTCACTGTGACTCACTCTCTGCAGCATCGCACTCTACGGCCCGGCGCTCAACGCGGCTGCGTAGCCCGCGTATGCGTCGGGCCGGCCGTGTGTGCATGTTTGGAGCATCAAAGGATGCTCCGGGGAGGCACTACAGCAGCAATTCCAGCTGTACGGCGCTGTTCCAGGCACCCTGCTAGCCAGATACAAGGACTGTGAGGCAGAGAGGGTGTTTTCCACAGATCCATGCTCCGTCAGACCCCACCGCTCACACAACACTAGTTATGGTCTTGCATGTTAAGGAATAAAAACATTTAAGAAACTCTCCTTTTCTCTATCTACACATCCTCATTAGGTGAGCTCATTAGCCCTTTTGACTTAAAATATCATCTCTACGCTAACGATACTCAAATATACCTGTCCTCCTCTAACCTCTCCCCTGACCTCCTCACTCGTATCTCCAACTGTCTCACTGTTGTCTCCTCCTGGATGTCCCAGCGCCTTCTTAAACTTAACATGTCTAAGACTTACTCCCTTTGATGGCACCTAAGCCCTGGTTTTCTATACCTGCCCTATATTGTCTTGAACTGTAAGTGCTGTTTTCTTGTTTGCTCATTTGATTATGTACTGTGTAATGGGCACTGCAGATCCCGTGTGGCGCCATATAAATAAAGGATGATGATGATAATAATAATAATAATAATAATAATAATAATAATAAAACATGTACTTAACTGTTAATCATAACTTTAAATGACATAGTATTACTTTATGCAACAGACTGCAAAGGTTAGTGTACATTTAGTAAAGAGCATTTGCAGGTCATCCCCTAAAAGACAGTATTCTTTATTTTTATTTTTATTTTGGGGGGGGGGGGGGGGGGTACACATATCTACCATGGTCTCTCCATCTCCAAATGCAAAGCAGCTTGGCCCCGGCAGCTAACACTATTTTCAGATGGTGTTAGCCATTGTAGACTATGGACTACACTACGCACAAAGGGGGTCATTCTGAGTTGATCGCAGCAGCAAGTTTGTTAGCAATTGGGCAAAACCATGTGCACTGCAGGGGGGGCAGATATAACATTTGCAGGGAGAGTTAGATTTGGGTGGGTTATTTGGTTTCTGTGCAGGGTAGATACTGGCTGCTTTATTTTTACACTGCAATTTAGATTTCAGTTTGAATACACCCCACCCAAATCTGACTCTCTCTGCACATGTTATATCTGCCTGCCCTGCAGTGCACATGGTTTTGCCCAACTGCTAACAAAATTGCTGCTGCGATCAACTCAGAATTAGGCCCAAAGCACAGGGAGAAGGAACCTCCAGATCAATCCCTACTCACACAGCAGACAGTGCACGCACAGTGGTGCACCTGGGTCCAGAAACTGAGAGTATAGTTATCTCATCAGCGATCACTTTTCTTTTACACATCACAGGGACGATCCTGACCCTGAATGTGGTTTTTGGTAAATCCCTGTGCTTGACGAATTAGAAGCACTGGCCATGCTCCTCTCATGTGCCTACCGCCCCATTTCTGTATGTGCATGTTTGACCCGAATCCCCAACTTGGAAAATTGGGCTGTATGCTTTGTTAAGTATAAGAAATTGGAGAGTGAAATACTGTATCATAGTGTTCTAGTACTTATCCTACAAAGAAAATAGAATCAAATGTATATGTAAAGGCTTTATGCAGCATATACCTAAGCTGCAGTGCATTCTACCACTGTTCCTTTAGTAGCTATTTAATGTTCCTTGGCTGTGATACTCTGGATGAACCAGCTTTTTTTTTTCCTTTAAATTTGCTCAGTAGGAAAGCAGAATTGTTGCTTTTGTGGTCTATGGTTTAACTGAGCTCACAGACCAATATTGCTGTGCCATTGCTGCACTTTTCCATGGTTCAATCTTGCAGATGATATAGTTGATATACTGTAACTTATTTGACTTGTCATATGTAGAACATTCAAGCTAGTAAATCATTATTTATATCAAAGTCAACATTTGTATTTAATTAATTTAATATTGCAATAGCTGAGTGTCATTGTTATTGCTATAGCTACAGTATGACAAATCTCTAATGGCCTCTTTTATAGATCGGAGCAAAATGTTGCAAATTTCTGAATCATGAGGAGATCAGCGGTATTGGATAGGCACAAGTATCCGGTCTTGTCTGGGGGCCCAGACACAGTCACAACCAGTGGCATTTACCTATTGGCTGCAGAACTACAGCCCCCCAGATCCCCCCACCCCCCCAGTAAAATCCACCACCTCAACTCAGTGAGCTAGATGCGGTACGTGAGACTACACTGGCTACACTGTGACTGCCAGTGACTTCCTATTGGAAATCCTACCTGCCAGTCACCCGCATGACAGGCAGTCCCATTGAGAGGTGTTTCCCCCCTCTGGGACTGTCAGACCAGGCTTCGATCCCACCTTTCAGCTCTAGCCAGTTTCTATGAGCTGCAGTCGAAGCAGTACCACTGCTGCTACAGTGCATGCGCCTGTCCTGGCACCTGTCAGCTACATTGTACAGGTGCGGGCCCCAGGACCTGGTCAGTGACAAGAGCAGGCGGCAGGGACAAGATGGCAGGGTTCAAGCAGCACGGCCTGCAGTAGCCCCCCTCCTCCATTCAGGTAGGAGTCGCCGCTGGTCATGACCCATATATAGTATGGCCACATCATGCCAACATAGTGGGGACCTCCCGGGCCTGTTATTTGCAGTGGGGATATGGTATTCGCTACATATAGTATTCATACATACAGACTTTCTGCTGCTTCCCCTGGGAGGGAGCAGCCAGGTTGGCTCAATAGAGGGCATGCTCCTGAAAAGGGGGCGGTCTGGGAGCATGGAGATGGAATGGCGTCATCATGGCTCTGCCCCAGCTACACAATGTCAGCATGACAAATCATATCATCGCCCCTACCACTTTGCCACTTTATGCAGGTGGCTGCAAGGGTGAGCAGGGGACAGTGCGGGGATGCAGACTGGATGTGGGTGGTTAGCCCACTTTTCCAGGAGTGTCACACGATTTTCGGGAGCCTCCTGGCCATTCTGGAAGAGAGTAGGCAAGTAGGACAGTAATATCCTTCTAGAAAACGAACTAGTATTTCCAAACAGGAAGTGACCACTCCGCTACATGTTTCTACATAGGTGATCTGGTGTTCACAATGGGATGTTTATAGATGGTTATTTGCAATGGGGCATGATCACACCCACACTTTTTTGGCTACACTCACCCTAGGTACAGTATCTTCTGTTCTAAAACCTATTGGTGGTAATGCAAGGAGTGCAAATACAATTTTGATTTCTTTTTATGCAAACTTGGCAAATAAAGCATTGCAACTTAGGGTCTGATTCCGAGTTGAGAGCAAAGCAAAAAAAGCAAGTAACTTGGTATATGGAATAATCCATGCTGCAATGAAACGGATACAAATCCATTTATTTATTTTTCTACATGCAGAATAAATGCTAGCTGTTTTTGCATGTAATCCACACATGTTGGACAGCTTACACTTTACAAAGTAATATAGATTTGAGTTTGGTCACAACCTCTAAAATGTAAATCTTTCTGCACATTTGAAATCTCCCCTACCTGCAGTGCAACATGGTTTTGTCCAGGTGCAAAGCTGCTTACTGACTTTAGCTTGCCCCCAACTCAGACTTATAGGTCTATTTACTAAGCCCTGGAAAGAGATAAAGTGGACGGAGATAAAGTACCAGCCAATTAGCTCTTAACTGTCATTTTTCAGACACAACCTGTGACATGGCAGTTAGGAGCTGATTGGCTGGTACTTTATCTCTGTGCACTTGATCTCAGTCTGAGGCTTAGTAAATATATCCCCCCTCCCCCCCCAGGTCCCTTAGTGGTAGATTTACTAATGCGTCTGAAACAGAAAAGTGGTGGTCTTACCCATAGGAACCAATCTTTCTAGAATGATAGATGGAATCTGATTGGATGCTATGGGCAAAACCATCATCTGTTTTAGAAACTTTAGTAAATCTACCCTGAAATGCCTTACTACTAAATCTTAGTGATGAGCGGATTCGGTTTTACTCGGTTTTACTCGGTTCTCAAAACCGAATCTTATTGGCTATCCAAAACACGTGACATCAGTGAGCCAATAAGATTCGGTTTTGAGAACCGAGTAAAACCGAATCCGCTCATCACTACTAAATCTGTCCTGTCATTTTAAATATGCCCTCCGTGTAGCACATGGTGTTGTCAATGTACACATTGCAACTGAACCTCTAGCTGGATTTTCTCTTACAGTAACTCTGAATGAGGCCCCAAGTGGGCAGCATGTTTTCCTTATTGAGCAGAGGACATATCCTTCAGGCTTTCTTTTTTGCAGTTTCTGTTGAAATGAAGAATCATACCCTAAATTACACTTGCCGCTGCTGATGGAGACAACCCAGCAAAGGAAAGGAAGCCAAGTCCAATTATCTTTAACAACTGCTTTCAGCAGAGCCATTAACATACATAAATGAAGCATTGAGCAACAATGTGGTATCAAACAAATGAGGAAATAATGATTACTAATTCATATCCCTTCTGAACATCTCCAACAAAAGGAAACTCCCTTTTCAGGACAAAAGTGCTGCAGAAATGGTCAGACATTTCAATGTTGTCTCACAGTGCTGGATTACTGCATCTCAAAGGCTCCAATCCAAACACAAGCCATTTCATCTTATGATTCCAACAGGTTTTGATTAATAATATTTAATTATCTTGGAATATATGACTGTACACGATCCTAAATACATGTTTCTTCCATTTCACTACATGTTTCTTTTATTTCGTGGGTGGTTGAGAAATTAGACCAATATGTTAATGTAAGCATGTTCCCATTCTGAATCTGCCAAATAAACTAAATGTTCTCAAAGGCGATTCTTTCAAAACAATAATAATAAAAAAACAAACTTTAGTACGGCATCAGACTGTCAGTAATTGACAGTCTGATGCCATTTGGCGGTGGAGAGGGGGCAGCAACAGCCTCCGCATTCCAAAACTGAGATGTGTTGCCACCACTGTGGGGGAGTGCAGACAGAGGTGGATTTAGATCTTGTGGGGCCCTAAGCACACACTTCCTCAAACAATCCAGTACACTATATGGTATTTTTGTTATGCCTGATTAAAAATTTTAAATGAATTTATTCTATTTTTTTTACCTTTTTCACATTGGTGCAACTGGATGCTTAAATCTGTGTTATGCATGTGCACATCTGCAAAAACTAGAAACAACTTTGACAGAAGATAAAAACCATTGGGTCCATGTAATCTGCCCTTAAATGTGTTTCTAAAGAAATTATTTTGTAAAAAAAGAAATAAAAAAAATAGTAAAAGATTAATTCGCTCAAGCTAAAAACAAAAATTAGTTAATCAATAACAAAACATTTGTCAGTGGACAAAAACCCCCACTATTCCTATCCAAAAAATATGTACTGATCACCTGAGCAAAGGTAACAGGAAAAAGATGCACCTAACATACTGATATCATACCTCTCAACTATTCAGTTGACGGCAGTGGGACTCCGGAAAGGGAGCATGGCCTCCGGAGGTAGAGTGCGCCCCACTGTTTTTGGTATTTTGGAAGCATGCCCAGTGCTCCCCGAGAGAGTGTGACAGAGAGAGAGAAGGCGTCAGGGAGAGAGAGGGGGGTGGGGGGACAGAGAGAGGGGGGGTAGGGTGTCAAGGAAGGCAAGAGGGGCACGAGAGAGGGGGAGAGAGAAAAGGGTATGTGGGATAGAGAAAGGTATCGAGGGAAGGGGAAGAAGAGAGTAAAACCCAAACCTAAATCCTAGATAACTGCATTCATTGGTCATTCTTACCATGCACAGAAATGGTACAAACAAACTATTCTGTTTTATTTGTGTTTTACTGGAGAGATTTGTGTTATACGAGAGAGAGAGAGAGTGTCAGGGAGAGAGAAAGAAGGGGTTGTGTCAGGGAGAGAAAGGGGACAGAGAGAGAGTAAGATTGAGGGTGTCAGGAAAAGAGAGAGAGAGGCCGATAGAGAGGTAGAAAGAGAGGAAGGGTGTCAGAGAAAGAAGGTAGTAGAGAGGGGAGAGAGAGCGAAAATGTGTCAGAGAGAGCAGAGAGAGAGGCAGATAGAGAGGTAGAGAAAAAGATTGAGGGGGTCATAGAGAGAGAGAACAAGACAGGGAGAGTTGCGGGGGTGGGTGTCTGGGAGAAAGAGACAAGAGTGTCACGGAGAGAGACACTGAGGTTGTCAGGGTGAGGAGAGGCAGATAAAGAGGAAGAGTGAAAAAGAGGGGGCCAGAGAGAAAGAAGGTAGTGAGAGAGAGAGAGAGAGCGAGAGAGAGAGAGAGAGGGGAGACAGAGCGAGAAGGTGATGGAGAGAGTGTGTCAGGGAGACAGAGAGAGGGCGGGGAGAGAAAGAGGGTGTCAGGAAAAGGGTGTGCCAGGGAGAGGGGAAGTGGGAGAGACAAAGTGTCGGATAAAAAGAGAGTGAGTAGGTGTCAGTGAGACAGAGAGAGGGAGGGTGTCAAGTAGAGAAATAGAGAGGGGGGAGTGAGAGAAGGTGTCAGCGGGAGAGAGAGAGGCGGCCAGGGAGAGAGAGGGGGAAGAGAGATCGAGTGTGCAAGGGAGTGAGAAAGAGACGGGGGAGAGAGAGAGCATGCCAGGGAGAGAGAGAGGAGGATGGGCACTACCTGTTCCACCAGCAGGTCTCTGATCGGAATATGGACTTCATGACATTAGACCCTGCACTTTCACCATCCACCAGTGAATTCACTGCATTATGCAGTGGTGCTACAGTGGTCAGTGGTCAGCCATGCCCAGCCTCTACAGATGGAGACAAAGCTGTCTCCATCTAAATAAACAAAACTCACCAACTGCGCTGCATAATGGAGCAGGCGGTTAGGGCACTGTCTGCTGCAGTGTGGGGGGTCCTGGCAGATCATCCTGCCTCTAATGCAGCCCTTGTTTTGCCCACTCCTCCATGCAAAAATAGCTAACACTGGTAAAACAAGTGATACAGAGCAGGTTCCGCCAACAAACAGCCTGCCCCTGTCCCAGTCCAGGCTGACTGCAGACTAGTGACTGTGCCTGTCTCCCAGAGGCTGTGCTGTGGGCAGAACTCTGGAGATTTTCCTATATGCAACCGAGGCCCCAACGTTAGGACACATGGGAGCTACATATAAGCAGGACTTGTTTGACTTTCTCAGCGCAGCACTACCACAGCTATACATCCTCCCCAACAGCGGGTGTCTGTCTGCTAGCAGTGCTAATGCAGTCATTCAGTAGGGCCCTGTCAGCGGGCCCCCTTGGACCCACCGGGCCCTAAGCTGCGGTCTTGGATGTCTAGCGGTAAATCCGATACGGAGTGCATAGACTCAAGGATTTCCTGGCCTCTTTGTTGCATCTTGCCCAACCCCATGGGTCATGCAGCCGGCCGATGGAGTCACAGATGATCTGATGCTGCATCTTAGGATGGAGCTCGGATCACTAATGCATATAGGTGTGCTGCAGTACCATATTAGAGCTATCGCTGTTACTTGTAAGTGGCAGAGAAAGCTACTCCGTCCACATGTGAATCAGGCACACTATACAGAAACATACCACTCTTGGATTCTAAAACCTACGCTAAAACTATGGTGCCTACAGCATTTATGAAACAAACACTTTGTGTGGATTTTTGTTCAAGCTTTTGAATATATAAAAAATATGTGGACCATATAATATATACAGTACCTTTCATTATATCTATCACTTAACCCCCTTTTGCCCCTGAAAATTGTATAGTTTCCATGTATGAGTCTCTGCTCTGCAGACATATTACCATGTTGCCATGAAGTGCACGGGTGAGTGTGACTGGCAGACTCTGCTCTATAAACACACCCTGGCAAGAAGCACTCAGGGGTAAAATTATTAAGAGACTATCTTCCACTGTATTTTATGCTGTAAATTATTTTGTAGTGCAACGTAAACTAGCTTGCAGCACATATGAGATATGGCTATGATGTGAGCTCAAGCACTGAAGAAGTCACTGGTGACAAGCTTATAAGTCATAGGTAGTTAACTTATTAACCATAAGCATTAACAAATTAGTAGTCTATGCTGCTATCATAAAAAGTAATAATTAACTAATAATGTACAGACTGTCTCCATGCATAAACCGCTGAGTAGATCCCACATGCAGAGTTCACACAGAGGCAGTGGTTTGACACACAATTCTCACAAGGGAGCAATTTAGTAGCTTTATGTAAGTGAAATTGAATATTTTGCTGCCAGGCTAACTGCATCTTCTTAATTATGTTCCTATTACGACGGCCTCGATTCCATTACAATTAATATCACATTATGAACTCCATTTTGCTGTTCATGATGCCAAATTATATGTGGGCAATTACCACCTTCAGAGCTCTGTGTCATATGGTAACTATGTAAAATGATGAGTTTTGTTATTCTGGAATAAGCATATTTTCAGCACACTTTGCCATGCATATTTAGAAACCCAAGGACTTTCCTAGACAAGTACGTTTTCCCTGCCTTATTGCGGATGGCATTAAAGTGCAGTTAAATACTGTTTGCACTGGGATCACGGATTCCCCCGTTTATAATTATTACATTGCACTAGGAAAAATGTAAGACAATAACCACTGATTTCTGTGCTTGTACTTTACTTCCATATCATCTGCTTTCCATTTGAAAAGTACAGCAGATAAACCTGAGAGACTAGTCAGCCCAGTGCTGGAATCTCTAGAGAAGTGGGGCCCCACAACAAAATTAGTTCCTCCCTCCGTAAGGACAACCTGCCACGGACTGAAACTTTTTCAATAAAAAAAACAAAAAAACAAAAAAAACCACAAACAAATGTGATGAACTTTTTTTGCATAAGTATAAATTCAAGTTGCAAAAAGCTTCCCAATAAAAGTATAGGAATAGGCCCAATCCTTGCCACTTCATAAGAAGAAAAATCAATTTGTTTTGTTGAGAGAAAGAAATCTGCGGATATCTTCTAAGTTCGCCATCTCTATCTCTTTATTTCAATTAGAAAATAAAAACTTAAGGTGTGTACACGGTGAGATATTTTCTTACGATTTTGACTATATAGTCAAAATCGTAGGAAAAGTTAGTGCAGATCGCAAGGTGAAAGTCACCTTGTGATCCCGATACGATGCGCGGTCCCGAAACTGACCGTGTGTATGCACCTTTAGAACAAAAAGTAAACATTTAACCTACACATACCCAACCTGGATGCTGTCATTGTCTGCTATAATCCTTAAAGTTTTGAAAAAAAAAAAAAAAAAAATCCAAGGAAACTAAGCTGATACAGTAGATAGCTGCCAACTGTCTAAAAAAAAAAAAAAAAAGACAGTGGGCCTGATTCTGAACCATACGCAAATTCAAATGTGGACACATCTATGTACTTTTCTCATACTGGACATTCATCATGGGCTGCATACGCACCTTTGCTTTTGTACGTATGGTTCAGAGCCGTACGCCTCTCAGAGTTATTTCTCTGCGGCCACTAGAGGGGCATTTCTGGGTGGCAAATAGTAGCTATACGAACGCATGCAAGAGAAGCACTTAGTGGGGGTGTCAGGGTGTGTTGTGATTAGTGTAATGAGACTTACTTGGTATTCTGAGTTGTGCGTCTGCATTGTGAACATTAAACTCTGGTATATCGCCTGCACTCAGCATGGGGAAGGCGTAAGGGCCGATGACAATGATCACTACTCTTGCAGATGGAAGAGCGGGGTGGCATGATCACATAAGGCTGTAAAGAGGGTGGTGCAGGGAGTGCTGTGGCACAGAGCAGGATGCCATGGGGTCAGAATCGGCCATACTCACCCGCCGCCGCACCCCGCGGTCTGCATCGGCTCCTGCACTATGTTAGGAGAGACATCATGACATCTCCCACAGTGCTGTGGGATCTGTACTGCCACCAAGGATGCTTCTAAGGACACTCCAAGCAACACCCTAGTTACTGCTGCCTACTTTCCACCTGCGGCGCAGGTTTCTGACAGTATGAACACTTGCTCATGGGCAGGTATGGCACAGGGCTGTGTATACCACTGAACGTATGTGCAGTCATTGGCATTCTGTTCTTAATTCACTTGTGTTTTGTTGGAAGCGGGCATCCAGATTTGCGTTAGCATGACACATGAATCAGTCCCAGCAGGGCCGTAACTAGGGGGGGGGGGCTAGGGGGGCAGGCGATCTGGGCGCGGAAAGAGAGAGGGCGCTGTCGCGGGGGTTGAAGACGCGCTGCTCCTGCTCCTCTGCGCCGGGTTGCTCCAGAGATCTGTTTCCCGGAAATACGTGTGTGGAGCCTGGAGGCGGTAACCGTAGCATGCAGGACGGCGCAGGGTTGAAGAGGCGCCGTCCCCACACCACTGCGCCGGGACGGTCAGGAAAGCTGCTAACCGGAGACACATGCCACTTCACACACATGCAAGCCTCTGCCAGCGCTGTGTGTGTGACACTTCAGAAACTGAGAGGAGTCTGGAAAGGTAGGGACAAGCGGTCAGCTATACAGTATATGTACAATATGTGTGTGCTGTGTACTGTAACCCAGTGTGTATGTGTGTGTTAGAGCAGGGAGCAGTGCAATGTAACCTTGTGTGTGTGTGTTGGAGCAGTGAGCAGTGCAGTGTAACCGTGTGTGTGTGTGTGTGTGTGTGTGTGTTGGAGCAGTGAGCAGTGCAGTGTAACCGTGTGTGTGTGTGTGTGTGTGTGTGTGTGTGTGTGTGTTGGAGCAGTGAGCAGTGCAGTGTAACCGTGTGTGTGTGTGTGTGTGTGTGTTGGAGCAGTGAGCAGTGCAGTGTAACCTTGGGTGTGTGTTGGAGCAGTGAGCGGTGCAGTGTAACCGTGTGTGTGTGTGTGTTGGAGCAGTGAGCAGTGCAGTGTAACCTTGTGTGTGTATGTGTTGGAGCAGTGCAGTGTAACCCTGTGTGTATGTGTGTTGGAGCAGTGCAGTGTAACCTTGAGTGTGTGTTGGATCAGTGAGCAGTGCAGTGTAACCCTGTGTGTATGTGTGTTGGAGCAGTGCAGTGTAACCTTGTGTGTGTATGTGTTGGAGCAGTGCAGTGTAACCCTGTGTGTATGTGTGTTGGAGCAGTGCAGTGTAACCTTGAGTGTGTGTTGGAGCAGTGAGCAGTGCAGTGTAACCCTTTGTGTATGTGTGTTGGAGCAGTGCAGTGTAAACCGTGTGTGTGTGTGTGTGTGTGTACTGGAGCATTGTAGAGTATCCTAGTGTGTGTCTGCTGGAGCAGTGCAGTGTAACCCTGTGTGTGTTGGAGCAGTGAGCAGTGCAGTGTAACCCTTTGTGTATGTGTGCTGGAGCAGTGCAGTGTAAACCGTGTGTGTGTGTGTGTGTGAGCATTGTAGAGTATCCTAGTGTGTGTGTCTGCTGGAGCAATGCAGTGTAACCCTGTGCGTGGGTGTGTGCTGGAGCATTGCAGTGTAACCGTGTGTGTGTGTGTGTGTGTGTGTGTGTGTGTACTGGAGCAGTTCTGTATAACCCGATGTGTGTGCTGGAGCAGTGCAGTGTAACCAGGTGTTGTGTGTGTATGCTGGAGTACCCGGGGTGGGTACTTCATTTGTATGTATAAAAGGGGTGTATTTAATCACAGTATATTGGGGTTTGTGTGTATATACAGGGGCATGTACACAGTATATGTTTAATGTGGTGGTATGTGTATATTCAGGGGCCGTACTGTGTTTATTGATTGTGTGTACATGTACAGGAGGATGTATTTGTGTTTTGTTTTTTTTCCAAAATTAATAATAGGGCCCACAGGCAGGACACACAGAATACAGGCATGCTGCATATCATTTGAATCAGCAGAAGGTGCTTGTGCGTCTTATTATATTGCTTGCGTCTAAGATGCATTTATGCGGCCAAAAATACAAAAATAAGACGCTCGGCACTACAGAGTATGTGATGTCACATACGTGCTGTTTAGGTGTCTGTAGCTGAATGCACTGTGATGTCACAGATGTACTACTTAGGTATCTAGTGGAATGCATTGTGAGGTCACAAATGTGCTATTTAGGGTTCTATAGTTGAATGCATTGTGATGTCATAGGTGTACTATTTAGCTGTCTGTTTAGGAATGCATTGTGATGTCACAGATGTGCTATTTAGGTGTCTGAAGATGAATGCATCGTGATGACACAGACGTGCTATTTGGGGTTCTATAGTTGAATGCATTGTGATGTCATAGGTGTACTATTTAGCTGTCTGTTTAGGAATGCATTGTGATGTCACAGATGTGCTATTTAGGTGTCTGAAGATGAATGCATCGTGATGACACAGACGTGCTATTTGGGGTTCTATAGCTGAATGCATTGTGATGTCAGAGGTGTACTATTTAGCTGTCTGTTTAGGAATGCATTATGATGTCACAGATGTACTACAGGTAGAGTATCTCTTATCCAAAAATCGCAGATTTTTAGGTCCCATACTGAGATAATGACATATATATTATAAATATATTATGAATATAATATATATGTCATTATCTCAGTAGGGGACCCAAAAATTGGGGATTTAGAATTTTGGATATGTATGCATTGTGATGTCACAGATGTGCTCTTTAGGTGTATGTATCTGAATGCACTGTGATGTCACATACAGTAGTGTACAATCTTATATATTTGTCCTGGAAAAAAGTTTACCCTGGAAATTACCTCTTTATAGAAGATCACAAACCTTACAAAAATAATTATTGTGTAATATTATTGGCGTTACGTAATTAATAAATAAGAATTTACTTACCGATAATTCTATTTCTCGAAGTCCGTAGTGGATGCTGGGGTTCCTGAAAGGACCATGGGGAATAGCGGCTCCGCAGGAGACAGGGCACAAAAAGTAAAGCTTTAGGATCAGGTGGTGTGCACTGGCTCCTCCCCCCATGACCCTCCTCCAAGCCTCAGTTAGGATACTGTGCCCGGACGAGCGTACACAATAAGGAAGGATTTATGAATCCCGGGTAAGACTCATACCAGCCACACCAATCACACTGTACAACCTGTGATCTGAACCCAGTTAACAGTATGAGAACAGCGGAGCCTCTGAAAGATGGCTCACAACAATAATAACCCGATTTTTGTAACTATGTACAAGTATTGCAGATAATCCGCACTTGGGATGGGCGCCCAGCATCCACTACGGACTCCGAGAAATAGAATTATCGGTAAGTAAATTCTTATTTTCTCTATCGTCCTAGTGGATGCTGGGGTTCCTGAAAGGACCATGGGGATTATACCAAAGCTCCCAAACGGGCGGGAGAGTGCGGATGACTCTGCAGCACCGAATGAGAGAACTCCAGGTCCTCCTTAGCCAGGTTATCAAATTTGTAGGATTTTACAAACGTGTTTGCCCCTGACTAAATAGCCGCTCGGCAAAGTTGTAAAGCCGAGACCCCTCGGGCAGCCGCCCAAGATGAGCCCACCTTCCTTGTGGAATGGGCATTTACATATTTTGGCTGTGGCAGGCCTGCCACAGAATGTGCAAGCTGAATTGTATTACACATCCAACTAGCAAAAGTCTGCTTAGAAGCAAGAGCACCCAGTTTGTTGGGTGCATACAGGATAACAGCAAGTCAGTTTTCCTGACTCCAGCCGTCCTGGAACCTATATTTTCAGGGCCCTGACCACATCTAGCAACTTGGAGTCCTCCAAGTCCCTAGTAGGCGCAAGACACCACAATAAGCTGGTTCAGGTGAAACACTGACACCACCTTAGGGAGAGAACTGGGGACGAGTCCGCAGCTCTGCCCTGTCCGAATGGACAAACAGATATGGGCTTTTTTGAGAAAAAAAACACCAATTTGACACTCGCCTGGTCCAGGCCAGGTCCAAGAGCATGTTCACTTTTCATGTGAGATGCTTCAAATCCACAGATTTGACTGGTTTTAAACCAATGTGTTTTGAGGAATCCCAGAACTACGTTGAGATCCCACAGTGCCACTGGAGGCACAAAAGGGGGTTGTATATGCAATACTCCCTTGACCAACTTCTGGACTTCAGGAACTGAAGCCAATTCTTTCTGGAAGAAAAATCGACAGGGCCGAAATTTGAACCTTAATGGACCCCAATTTGAGGCCCATAGACACTCCTGTTTGCAGGAAATGCAGGAATCGACCGAGTTGAAATTTCTTCGTGGGGCCTTCCTGGCCTCACACCACGCAACATATTTTCGCCACATGTGGTGATAATGTTGTGCGGTCACCTCCTTTCTGGCTTTGACCAGGGTAGGAATGACCTCTTCCTGAATGCCTTTTCCCTTAGGATCCGGCGTTCCACCGCCATGCCGTCAAACGCAGCTGTGGTAAGTCTTGGAACAGACATGGTACTTGCTGAAACAAGTCCCTTCTTAGCGGCAGAGGCCATAAGTCCTCTGTGAGCATCTCTTGAAGTTCCGGGTACCAAGTCCTTCTTGGCCAATCCGGAGCCATGAGTATAGTTCTTACTCCTCTACGTCTTATAATTCTCAGTACCTTAGGTATGAAAAGCAGAGGATGGAACACATACACCGACTGGTACACCCACGGTGTTACCAGAACGTCCACAGCTATTGCCTGAGGGTCTCTAAACCTGGCGCAATACCTGTCCCGTTTTTTGTTCAGACGGGACGCCATCATGTCCACCTTTGGTAATTCCCAACGGTTTACAATCATGTGGAAAACTTCCCCATGAAGTTCCCACTCTGCCGGGTGGAGGTCGTGCCTACTGAGGAAGTCTGCTTCCCAGTTTCCATTCCCGGAATGAAACACTGCTGACAGTGCTATCACATGA
This sequence comes from Pseudophryne corroboree, assembly GCF_028390025.1. NCBI lineage: Eukaryota > Metazoa > Chordata > Amphibia > Anura > Myobatrachidae > Pseudophryne > Pseudophryne corroboree. Next base: position 680,303,912 of record NC_086449.1, read on the forward strand.
TTTTCCGCCCAGCGAAAAGTCCTTGCAGTTTTTGCCACTGCCCTCCTGCTTCTTGTGCCGCCCTGTCTATTTACGTGGGCGACTGCCGTGATGTTTTATCCCACTGGATCAATACCGGCTGACCTTGAAGCAGAGGTCTTGCTAAGCTTAGAGCATTATAAATTTACCCTTAGCTATATTTATGTGGAGAAAAGTCTCCAGACTTGATCACACTCCCTGGAAATTTTTTCCTTGTGTGACTGCTCCCCAGCCTCTCGGGCTGGCCTCCGTGGTCACCAACATCCAAAACTGAATGTCGAATCTGCGGCCCTCTAGAAGATGAGCACTCTGTAACCACCACAGGAGAGACACCCTTGTCCTTGGATATAGGGTTATCCGCTGATGCATCTGAAGATGCGATCCGGACCATTTGTCCAGCAGATCCCACTGAAAAGTTCTTGCATGAAATCTGCCGACTGGAATTGCTTCGAAGGAAGTCACCATTTTTTTACCATGGCCCTTGTGCAATGATGCACTGATTTTAGGAGGTTCCTGACTAGCTCGGATAACTCCCTGGCTTTCTCTTCCGGGAGAAACACCTTTTTCTGGACTGTGTCCAGAATCATCCCTAAGCACAGGAGACTTGTTGTCGGGATCAGCTGCGATTTTGGAATATTTAGAATCCACCCCTGCTGTTGTAACAGTATCCGAGATAGTGCTACTCCGACCTCCAACTGTTCCCTGGACTTTGCCCTTATCAGGAGATCGTCCAAGTAAGGGATAATTAAGACGCCTTTTCTTCGAAGAAGAACCATCATTTCGGCCATTACCTTGGTAAAGACCCGGGGTGCCGTGGACAATCCAAACGGCAGCGTCTGAAACTGATAGTGACAGTTCTGTACCACGAACCTGAGGTACCCTTAGTGATAAGGGCAAATTTGGGACATGGAGGTAAGCATCCCTGATGTCTCGGGACACCATATAGTCCCCTTCTTCCCGGTTCGTTATCACTGCTCTGAGTGACTCCATCTTGATTTGAACCTTTGTAAGTGTTCAAATTTTTTTAGATTTAGAATAGGTCTCACCTAGCCTTCTGGCTTCAGTACCACAATATAGTGTGGAATAATACCCCTTTTCTTGTTGTAGGAGGGGTAATTTAATTATCACCTGCTGGGAATACAGCTCGTGAATTTTTTTCCCATACTGCCTCCTTGTCGGAGGGAGACCTTGGTAAAGCAGACTTCAGGAGCCTGCGCAGGGGAAACGTCTCGACATTCCAATCTGTACCCCTGGGATACTACTTGTAGGATCCAGGGGTCCTGTACGGTCTCAGCGTCATGCTGAGAGCTTGTCAGAAGCGGTGGAACGCTTCTGTTCCTGGGAATGGGCTGCCTGCTGCAGTCTTCTTCCCTTTCCTCTATCCCTGGGCAGATATGACTCTTATAGGGACGAAAGGACTGAAGCTGAAAAGACGGTGTCTTTTTCTGCAGAGATGTGACTTAGGGTAAAAAACGGTGGATTTTCCAGCAGTTGCCGTGGCCACCAGGTCCGATGGACCGACCCCAAATAACTCCTCTTCCTTTATACGGCAATACACCTTTGTGCCGTTTGGAATCTGCATCACCTGACCACTGTCGTGTCCATAAACATCTTCTGGCAGATATGGACATCGCACTTACTCTTGATGCCAGAGTGCAAATATCCCTCTGTGCATCTCGCATATATAGAAATGCATCCTTTAAATGCTCTATAGTCAATAAAATACTGTCCCTGTCAAGGGTATCAATATTTTTAGTCAGGGAATCCGACCAAGCCACCCCAGCTCTGCACATCCAGGCTGAGGCGATCGCTGGTCGCAGTATAACACCAGTATGTGTGTATATACTTTTTATGATATTTTTCCAGCCTCCTGTCAGCTGGCTCCTTGAGGACGGCCCTATCTATAGACGGTACCGCCACTTGTTCTGATAAGCGTGTGAGCGCCTTATCCACCCTAAGGGGTGTTTCCCAACGCGCCCTAACTTCTGGCGGGAAAGGGTATACCGCCCATATTTTCTATCGGGGGGAACCCACGCATCATCACACACTTCATTTAATTTATCTGATTCAGGAAAAACTACGGTAGTTTTTTCACATCCCACATAATACCCTCTTTTGTGGTACTTGTAGTATCAGAAATATGTAACACCTCCTTCATTGCCCTTAACGTGTGGCCCTAATAAGGAATACGTTTGTTTATTCACCGTCGACACTGGATTCAGTGTCCCTGTCTGTGTCTGTGTCGACCGACTAAAGTAAACGGGCGTTTTAAAAACCCTTGACGGTGTTTTTGAGACGTCTGGACCGGTACTAATTGTTTGTCGGCCGTCTCATGTCGTCAACCGACCTTGCCGCGTGTTGACATTATCACGTAATTCCCTAAATAAGCCATCCATTCCGGTGTCGACTCCCTAGAGAGTGACATCACCATTACAGGCAATTGCTCCGCCTCCTCACCAACATCGTCCTCATACATGTCGGCACACACGTACCGACACACAGCACACACACAGGGAATGCTCTGATAGAGGACAGGACCTACTAGCCCTTTGGAGAGACAGAGGGAGAGTTTGCCAGCACACACCAAAAACGCTATAATTATATAGGGACAACCTTATATAAGTGTTTTCCCTTATAGCATCTTTTTTTATATATTTCTAACGCCAAATTAGTGCCCCCCCTCTCTGTTTTAACCCTGTTTCTGTAGTGCAGTGCAGGGGAGAGCCTGGGAGCCTTCCCTCCAGCCTTTCTGTGAGGGAAAATGGCGCTGTGTGCTGAGGAGATAGGCCCCGCCCCTTTTTCGGCGGCCTCGTCTCCCGCTCTTAACGGATTCTGGCAGGGGTTAAATATCTCCATATAGCCCCCGGAGGCTCTATGTGAGGTATTTTTAGCCAAATTAGGTTTTCATTTGCCTCCCAGGGCGCCCCCCTCCCAGCGCCCTGCACCCTCAGTGACTGCCGTGTGAAGTGTGCTGAGAGGAAATGGCGCACAGCTGCAGTGCTGTGCGCTACCTTTAGAAGACTGAGGAGTCTTCTGCCGCCGATTCTGGACCTCTTCTCGTTTCAGCATCTGCAAGGGGGCCGGCGGCGAGGCTCCGGTGACCATCCAGGCTGTACCTGTGATCGTCCCTCTGGAGCTAATGTCCAGTAGCCAAGAAGCCAATCCATCCTGCACGCAGGTGAGTTCACTTCTTCTCCCCTAAGTCCCTCGTTGCAGTGATCCTGTTGCCAGCAGGACTCACTGTAAAATAAAAAACCTAAGCTAAACTTTTCTAAGCAGCTCTTTAGGAGAGCCACCTAGATTGCACCCTTCTCGGCCGGGCACAAAAATCTAACTGAGGCTTGGAGGAGGGTCATGGGGGGAGGAGCCAGTGCACACCACCTGATCCTAAAGCTTTACTTTTTGTGCCCTGTCTCCTGCGGAGCCGCTATTCCCCATGGTCCTTTCAGGAACCCCAGCATCCACTAGGACGATAGAGAAATAATAATACTTGTTGGCAGCTAAGATCACATCACTGGATATAAATTACCGTATAGCAGTAAATAAGACTATACAGTGGACAAAGCACTGTTACCAAAAGCAGTTACAGCACTGCTAAAGAAGAAGCCAAAGTAATAGTAGCATAAAATGTTAACTATGAAAACACAGTAAAATAAGCAAAAATAAGAAAACAATTTAGCACAAAACCCCAAGTACTGGATAAAAATAAACTTCTAAGAATTAAAGATAAACAGGACAGATAAACATTTAAAGTGAACGTCACATGCTTTACACTGGTTCTAAAGGGCCCTACACACTGGCCGACCCGCCGCCGAGCTGCCCGACGGCGGATACGGCCGACGAGCGACCCGGCGGCGGGGGGGCAGTGACGGGGGGAGTGACGTTTCTTCACTCCCCCCGTCACCCGGCTGCATTGAAGTGCAGGCAAATATGGACGAGATCGTCCATATTGGCCTGCATGTACAGCCGACGGGGGACCAGCGATGAACGTGCGCGGGGACGCGCATCGTTCATCGCTGGAGCCTCCACACTGAAAAATATGAACGAGTTCTCGTTCATTTATGAACGAGATCGTTCATATCTTTCAAAAAAATCGGCCAATGTGTAGGGCCTATAAGTTTAGCAATCTGCTATAAAAGGTGTATTCCATTGAACCAGGATATGTGGGCTTAACAAATTAGTCTCAGTTTTACAATAACCCTTGAGCTATTTACATAATTCACAAGTCATTTGTTATGCACCATTACTTTCCCCCCTCAACAAATGATCAGCATCTGCATAATAAAAAGTACTGAAAAATGTTTTCTAAAGGATGCAATGGTGATATTAAAGACCTTCAGTAATAGCAGTCATCCATCTCAGACATGTACATGAATTCTTATCAAGTTAATGTAAAATAGGCTTTTAACTTTGACAAATGATGCCTGGGTTTCAGGCTGCACGATCAGATCAAATTATTTATGGTTTTCAGATGTAAGGGCAGACAGACCATTGACCCAAAAAGGAAGGGAAAGGGGGAGCGCACTGACCTATAATAACCCTGAAATATACTAACTTTGTTTTCGCCAGACTAGAAGCACGCCTAATAACAAGAAAGGACAGCCTTACTGTTGTATCTCCTTTTCTGGTTTGCCTGACGTTAAATATTTACTGTATGAATAAGCAGAATTATTTAACAGCACACCTCTGGAGCTTAGTGACGGGCAAGACACTGTTTTAACAGATTAATGCCCAGATTTATCAAGCCTTGGAGAGTGATAAATTGCATGGTGATAAAGTACCAACCAATCAATTGCCATGTCTGGCTGTGTTTGAAAAATGACAGGAGCTGACTGGTTGGTACATTACCACCATGCAATGTATCACTCTACAAGGCTTGATAAATATGTGTCATAGTTTAAGAGCTGTGTTTATTTACTTGAAACTCAAGTATTCAACATACAAAAAAAAAAAAGTAATGCCTTTCCTAAAGTGCACTTGACTAAGGTAAGGATACCTCTTTTGTTTTTGAACGTTCATCTCCTTTTTATCAATGTTAACAAATAGACAAGGAAAGAACATTCAGTAGCCAATCAGATTATCTTTACAGCAAACTTAGTATTTCAGGAATGAGTGTGCTGGTTTTGTGGAAGGTAGGGAACTTTACACTTGAGTGATTTGAGCCATTATATGTGGAGGAGAATAAAGACAAATACAGTAGAAGCCATGGGCGTGATGTAATGGCGTCTGAGATCGCTGGAGGTGCAGGTTGCAGGCCCATCTCTGCCTTTTTTTTTTTAAGGAGCAATCACTTACAAGGCAGCGTTTCTCTTTAGATTGTAAACTCTCACGAGCAGGGCCCTCTTCCCTCATGTGCTTATCTTTTGTCTTACTTTAATAATCTTCTATCTTCAACTGTGCCACATCCAGCAGTCTTCTGCCACCTGATACTTATTCCAGTGTCATCTGCTGATGTAACTATGTTTATTTACCCTGTACTTGTACTATACTGTCATCAACTGTAAGTTGCTGTTTTCCTGTTTGATTATTTATGTACTCTATAATTGGGCGCTGCGGAACCCTTTTGGCGCCATATAAATAAAGGGTAATAATAATAATAATAAGTGATTGCCCCTTCAACAAAAACATCCGAGATCGGCCGGCAACCCGCACCTCCAGCAATCTTGGACGCTATGAGGTCATTTTAACCTTACTGGAAGCAAGGGGCCAGCACAGTGTTTTGCATTACCGGATCATTGCACGGAGTTTATGGGCTTACGTAGGGGCAAGAACCACTTGGCCCATCTATCTGCCCCTTTTTTTTTTATCCTTTAGGCCAGGCATGTCCAAACTGCGGCCCTCCAGATGCTGAGAAACTACACATCCCAGCATGCCCTGACACAGCTTTAGCATTCCCTGACAGCAAAACTGTGTCAGGGCATGCTGGGATATGTAGTTTCACAACAGCTGGAGGGCCGCAGTTTGTACATGCCTGCTTTAGGCAATCTCAACCCTTTTTGAACCTTAATTATTTGTAAGGATATTCATGGGCCTATCCCAAACATGTTTAAATTGCTCTACAGTCTTAGCCTCTACCACCTCTGATGGGAGGCTATTCCACTTATCCACTACCCTTTCTGTGAAGTAATTTTTCCTTAAATTTCCCCTGAACCTCCCTCCCCTCCAGTTTCAGTGTATGTCCTCGAGTTCTAATACTTCTTTTCCTTTGAAGAATGTTTCCCTCCTGAACTTTGTTAAGACCCTTGATATATTTGAAAGTTTCTATCATGTCCCCCCTTTCCCTTCTCTCCTCCAAACTATACATGTTAAGATCTTTTAGCCATTCCGGGTAAGTTTTGTGATGTAGGCCATGCACCATTTTAGTTGCCCTTCTTTGTACACTCTCTAATGTATTTATATCCTTCTGGAGATATGGTCTCCAGAACTGGACACAGTATTCCAGATGAGGCCGTACCAATGTACCAATGACCTATACAGTGGCATTATCACTTCTTTTTTCCTGCTACTGATTCCTCTCCCTATGCAACCAAGCATCTGACTTGCCTTTCTCATTGCTTTGTTGCATTGCTCTCCTGCCTTTAAGTCACTTGAAATAGTGACTCCTAAATCCCTTTCCTCCTCAGTAGTTTCCATTATTGTACCCTTGATACTATATTTTTAGCCTTTGGGTTTTTGAGACCCAAGTGCATGATTTTGCATTTTTTAGCATTAAACTGTAGTTGCAACGTTCTTGACCATTTCTCAAGATTCCAACTAGAGTCCTATATGTATGTCGTTTGCATGTCCTCACCATGTTTACATGAGTTTCCTTCGTGTGCATCAGTTTCCTCCCACAATTCAAAAATATACTAGTAAGGTAACGAACTTCTGACAAAAAAAAAAAAGACCCTAGTGTGTATGGGTGTAGGGTCTGGTCAGGATCTCATCACAGCTGGTAATGCTCCAGCATCTCGACAAGGTTCACAAACCCACCTCTGCGATCCTGAACAACCGCATGCCGGGCCAACAGAGAGGTAAGCCGCTGCGGGAAAGGGGGTTTGGTTTAGGCACCCCCAGGGAGGGCTAGTGTTAGGCTGCGGGAAGGGGGGGTTAGGTTTAGGCGCTACCAGGGAGGGTTAGGCTGCGGAGGGGAAGGGGGGGGGGGTTTAGTTTAGGCTGTGGGTACAGAGGGTCCTAAACTTGGAAGTCCCTGCATAACAAAGAAAGCTGTCCTTGGCAATAATACTCGCATATGTACAGTATGTACATATGCGATTATTATCTATGTGGTAAGGGGTGCGATGAACAGATAGAACAGTTATGTCAGGCTCCTTAGAAACTGCACTTATATGCGAGATAAAAGCCATAAACCTGTGATTAATATTAGGACAAATGGCAAATAATGCTGTTGGCTATAAATCAGTTAAGTAAAGTGTTTGTTTCTAGTGCACCAGTGAGGATGAATTTCACAAGTGTTATCTGGAGGAATAATATACTCAGTAGTCACATTATCAAAAGAAAAGTTCAAGATTTTCACCCATGACTAACCTACAAATTTACTTCATCTGCATTTTCCTTATCCATACATCACACTTATGTCATTATGCTGCTATGATTTCTATACCCCTGTATTTAGACAGTAATTAAATGTCGACATGTTAGAATGGTGACATTTCGTCCCAGAGGTCCAAGGCAATTTACCTTTTACTGTCGGCTCCAGCGAGGTCTTAAGGGTCCCGGTGGACATTTGACTGTCACTTCCGGGTCAGACATCTGATCCTCCAGTATTCCAGTAAGTATTTCTCCCTTAACTCTCCCTTTAGCAGCTAACCCTAACCACTCCTCTGCAGCCTAACCCTAAAACTCTCACAGTATAACACTAATGTAAAGATTCTGACAATGTCGATATTTCACCTTTCAACATTCTTAGAATGCTGACATGTGCGTCAACATTTCTACAATGTCGACATCATAACTATGACATTCTGGTGTCAACATTGTTACTGTCGACCATGTGACTAAAGAGGTTGGGTGAAAAATGCTGACAGTCATAGGCCGGGATTCAATTCTTTTCACCCCTTTCCACACCCGTTCTATTTCTGCCCTCAGGGACGTTGTATCATTATTTCAGCTCGCTACCCCCGGAGTAGCAAGGCACCCAACCCTTTACACAGCTAAACCTGATTACTATGGGCGCAATATGTGCGATAACGGAGATCATTTTAGAAAGGAAATTGGGCGTGATATATCATTTTAATCTCACCCATAGGGGGATATTCAAATGTTTGAAAAGTCAGTTGGGAGTCTGTTTTTTCCTATCTAATAGACAGGAAACAACAGACACCCAACTGATTGTTCAAACATTTGCATCTCCCCCATAATGTTGATTTCATTATGTGTCCACGACTATGTTGACATTCATCATGTAGACAGTGATGAAATGTCACTATATGTTATAGTACTGCTACTATCAGAGGGCGGCGACAGCATCCGTTTCCTAAGACACAGCATGGATCCCTAATGCACTACTTATATCAGACGGTACCATACTAGTGCTTCCAAGTAAGCAGCGATGCCACCTCCTACCACATCCGAATTAGGCACATAGTGCGGCTAATTTCTTTTGTGGCTTTCTTAAGGTGTAGTAATTATTGATTACGTTTTAATTTCATGTCAACGTGATAGCGTGAAAATTGGCTGCATCCGGAACTGAAAATACATAGGGGGTGATTCAGAGCTGATTGTAGATGTGCTAAACTTAGCACATCTACGATCAGTTTCTCTGATATGCGGGGGTACGCCCAGCACAGGGCTAGCCCACCCAGCATGTCAGACTCTAGCCCACCCCTCACTTGTACAGCGGCAATGCTTTCGCATCCACCAAGTAGCTCCCTACCTGCGCAGCCTAGCTGGCAGTCAGCTACTTACCATGCTCTGGGTCGCAACGGCTGCGTGTGACATCACGCAGCAACCGCAGCACGCCCCCCGCAACGGTCCAGACATGTCTGCGTTGTCCAGACTGCCCCTCACTCAATTGCATTCTAACACCGTTGGCACGCCCCCTCCAGCCCCGCGACCACCTCTGCCTGTCAATCAGGCAGAGGCGATCACACCAGTGAGATGCTTTCGCATCTCACTGGTTGCCATTGCGCAGTGAGCACACTGGGTAAAGGGCTTCAGAGTGCGATCGCTGTTGTAGCAGCGATCACCTCTGAATTAGGCCCATAGTTAGTGTCACTCAACAGATTTCCAGTTATACTTAATGATACAAAAAAAAAAGTGGTTACAAAAAACAATATAAAAAACAAAAAATAATCACAAGACAACGAAGGAAGCGTCGTCACTATGCCACTAGCTACATCAAAACATATACAATTATTAGGCTATAGTTATACTGTAATTGCAGTGGATAATCTTTCATTGCTTACATAGCTATGAAACTCTGTCTACTTTGCTCAGGTACTATGACCTCAGTAACCTGAACATCAGTTATCCATGCATTTCTCCATATCAAAGCAAGTTACACTTCAGGAAATACAAGATCCTGAGATACACTGTTTGAACAGGCTGTGATTTAGCTGTCAAAAGTCTATCAATCAAATTACAACTGATTGGGCTTATCTAATGGCCTTTAACCCTTTTCAGCTGGAGGAGAAGGAATACAATAATCAGTGATATGCTGCTTGTGCTTGCAGCAAAAGAAAGAAAATGTGTTGAATTACTTTTTTTTATTTTTAAATAGTCTTTTTACTCTCATCTATTTTACGCTAAACATGGACCCACATAGGAAGAAGTGAATGTCTGAGCAGTGCACTATGAGATTAGTGTGTGTTGATCAGGTGAGCAGGAAACATGGACCCACATAGGAAGAAGTGAATGTCTGAGCAGTGCACTATGAGGTTAGTGTGTGTTGATCAGGTGAGCAGGAAACATGGACCCACATAGGAAGAAGTGAATGTCTGAGCAGTGCACTATGAGGTTAGTGTGTGTTGATCAGGTGAGCAGGAAACATGGACCCACATAGGAAGAAGTGAATGTCTGAGCAGTGCACTATGAGATTAGTGTGTGTTGATCAGGTGAGCAGGAAACATGGACCCACATACGAAGAAGTGAATGTCTGAGCAGTGCACTATGAGGTTAGTGTGTGTTGATCAGGTGAGCAGGAAACATGGACCCACATAGGAAGAAGTGAATGTCTGAGCAGTGCACTATGAGATTAGTGTGTGTTGATCAGGTGAGCAGGGCTGCCATCAGATACTGTGGGGCCTAGCACATATGAAACAGGCATGGCCTCTCCTTGTTGACTTTGGACAACCGCCCAGTGGAGGCAAAGGTGTACCGTGGAACCAATACACCCCAGACCTCCCATGCCAGAAGGGCTCCAGGCAACCCAACACTACCAATGGTTAATCCACCTATGCATAGGTATGTTGAATTAAACCAATACATTTATTTCTTTGATTCTCTCTCCTCTTCTGGAAAATATCTTATGTTGAGTTATGTTCCCACAGATGCTTTGTTGTTGGTATATTTCCCTCTTCGTTTAGGATTATCTCCTCTCTATCCACTTATTCTGCTTTTTGTTAAATCATTTTTCTCTTGTCTTGTGTAGCTCCTAAGACGTGTTCCTTACACCCGACACATGAGAGCTGTCATTATCTGTTCCACCTGTTCAGCATGTGCTCCTCTGGTAATTGCTGACCTTAATTCCCCTTGTTACCGCTATTCTTCTATTCACTCCTTCTATGCCCCAACATTCTGATCCCACTTTCCACTTTCACCAGGTCAATGGTCCATCTTCTGCTACTGATCACAGCCTTCCACCTCTGGCTCCTCTGTAAACTCTGATGCTCTGTCTTGCACTGCTGCTCCGATGAAGCTTTGCCACCGCTAATAAGCACACCATGCAGTGCCCATATTGAGATTATGCATATATTTCATATGTCATATGTTACCACACATCACCACAGTAATACATGGGGAGGTGGGGGGAAGGGGGATGGAGTATCAGTGCACGTATTGTGCAAATCTACCCCAATGTACCTAAGCTGTGTGTAGTCAGTGAATAGCAGTTTGTTATGTAAATTATTTTTTTTTGTATAAAGAGCCTAAAAAAATGGGAAACTCCATGGGAGGAATTCATTTGTTTTTGGATGCCCACAAGTAACTGATCAGAAGTTTATAGTCTAGATTCCAGGATGGTTTGCACCGTACAAAAAATGTATTATCACTATAAGTACTGTACAAAAAAAGCCAATTGATTTATACGTGAAAAAGAATGGTTAAATAGTCATTTTTGTATTTTCTTTTTTTGGGTGTTAATTAATAAAAGTTTACAGCATTTTGTGGAAAGCCAGCATTTGTTTCTCAGAAACATGAACATGCAGCAGATGGGCAACCAAAGTAACCGCAAATGGTACACTCTCACTGTCAGAGATCTACATTGGTAAACTGACATATTTGCATTTATTGTGAACATATGCGTGGTATGAGTACTGCATTTTTATGAAGAACATCTTAAATAAGACAGTAGAGAGACTTTAATGGCGCATTTAGCAGTAGTGGATGCATTAATGTGGTGTCATTTTATGTTCTCTTAAATGTTAGTACAGATGCCAAAACACATTTGCAGTGCCATGATCACATGACTTCCCAATCTCTTAAGAGTGAATTTGACTTGTTTAACTGCTTTAAAATGAAATCACTGGCAAGAAAACGGTCATTGTTGATAATAATCTCCCATGCTCAATTGTCTGTGTGGTCTGTCCAGATGTGTGTGTTAGCAATATGTATCATATATTCAGTGTGCACCAATGCATGACCAACCCGGTGAATCAAATTTCTCTACACTCCCGAAATGTCTAAGATGCTCCTGATTTCGGGTGGGGAGGGGGGTGTTGTCCCAGAATTCAGGGAGAATGCACAACACTCCCGGATCCTTCCCACTACTCCTGTGAAGTGGGCAGGGGTGTGAACGTGATTCACTGTGGTTCATAGCCCCACCCCCACAACATAGTGGGCAGCGGTGTGAATCGTGGTATTGCATCATGATTGGGCGGGATAACATCAGTGAGGTGAACTTGGTGCCAAAAGTCAGCAAGCCTGCACTAGAGCAGCAATTCATAACTCAGCGAGTACCCTGTTGTATGCAGTCTCCAGATTCATGGTTGCCCTCTGAATGCAGTGTTAATCAGGTCATAACCTAATAACTGGTGCCTACTTGCAGGCGGGCGGACAGAGTGCCCAGTTTATAAATCACACTCAGGACCCGCAGCCTCTGATCTTTGGGGCCCCTCTGGACCTTAGGACCCAGAACGGGTGTACCCTTTATAAGCCACTGTTGCTGGGCCTGACTGTATATTAACGTTTGACTGAATGGAAACCTGAGTGCGGCCTAGTAAACGTTTTATGTGAGATGCTTGCACTGTAAATCTGAATACCTGTCAGTGTGTAAACCTGTGAAATGTAAAGGGAATTTAAATCCAGATTCATCTCTAGAAGCAGGTGGTCACGGCACTGCAGACTGTTCATCCTGCTGTTAACAGCTTGCATACATATTACAGAAACAGCTAGGAATTCAGAGAAAGAGAGGTGTTAACAACTGCTAAAATTTATTTCTTGAAGGCAATATATTTCCCCTGCTTCCTTTAAGTGAAAAATGGCAGAAATGTGAAAAGAAATAAATATTCATTTTATCTATTTTTAGCCACACTGTTCAAGTCAATACTTAAATTAGATCATTTACAATGCAATAAATTGCTTCATAAATATTGTGTTGACGAGAAAATAAGTAAAGTAATTGCGGAACATTTAACTATACACATATCCAGAGGCAGTTTGGGAACCTAATGTAGCCCTGAAAAAAAAAGTCAGTAAGTGTCCTTATGCAGACGTGGCCAAATCAAATGTAGGCAAAGCCCAACACAAATGTAGGCCAGGTTACCAAACTCCCTAAATTAGCCACAACAGAATACAGAGACCATTCATGTGATTGCCTAACAATCCAGAGAGAGAGCACAGTGTACGGAGTATCCCTGATACAGTCATACAGTACATTGAGCATCTTAGTGACCGCCATACAGTACACAGAGTTTTATGTTTTATTGCTGTTTGGCCCTGAGGACGGGGTTTATCCCCGAAACATGTCGGCCTGAATGGGTAATAAACCGACATCACATTAAGTATTTTGTCCAAGTCTGATGAGTGCCACCGCCATCCACCGTATATACAGTGACATGCAGTCACCAGGAGGGCACCCCAGCAAGTAATTTCATGGTCCACGTGAGTGCCGGGACGTTGTTTGATTTATATATAAATAAACCCCCATGCGTGTGTGTGCACACACATATAGAGCCATGGGAGACATTCAGAGGGATAGAGAGAGAGCGAGAGGGGAATGGAGAGATGCATGGGGGAGAGAGAGAGAGAGGGCGAGCATGGGGAGGGAGAGAGAGAGGCGGCGAGCATGAGAGTGTCATAGAGAGGGGGATGGGGATAAACAGAAGGGGTGCATGGGGAGATAAAGAGGGGGGTATGGAGAGGAGGGAGAGAGGCACAGGGAGAGAGGGGGGCATGGGGAGAGAGAGAGGCATATGGAGGGAGAAGCACAGAGATAGAGGGGCATGGAGAGAGCGGGGGCATTACCAGGCAGAGAGTGGGGGCATGGGAGAGAGGGGCATGGGGCAGTGAGAAAGACAGGGGAGGAAGAGTCATGGGGAAGATAGAGCGAGGGAGGAGAGTGCCCAGGAGAGCCGTTACAGTACATGCAGGTCCGGGCGCAGGTCAGGAAGAAGCTCCATGGTCCCACAAGGCGGGCACCCTGGGTGTGCAGTGCTCTGTAGGTCTCCCAGTCCCCGCAGTTAGGCAAGACAATAGACAGACACGGGGGGATATCAGATACGCGGGAGGAGGAAGACAGGCAGAGTGATTGACAGTCTGATGCCATTTGGGTTCGGGGAGGGGTCGGCAACAGCATTCGTTTCTCCAAATAGAGGCATGTCGCCACCTTTGCAGAGGAAGGAAGAGGCCAGGATCTCCGGGAAACGGCCAGCTTGTGTGACCACATGGGTCACTGAGCCAGTCGATGGTGCCAGGGAGGATCCAATACCGCGTCCTTGGGTGCAGCTTGGATCAGCAGAAATTGTGACGCCCCCTGCTGTATTACCATGTTAGTTCTTTTGCTGCTGCTTCTATGTGAGTGCCACCAATAGCTACTCCAACCACATCTGAATTAGCCCCCCTCCCCCCCCCCCGAGGGTTCTATAGGTTCGATTCAGAGTACACTAATGCATTCACAGCTGCGATCTCATCCAGATGCAAATGACGCAGACCCCTGGATTTCAATTCATATGTCCACCAGCAGCTGCCCAGATCCCAGCAACTGTACTACAAATACACCGCGTGGTTGCAGGTGCTTTGATAATCACTTCCATGTGTAACCGGTTACTATGGTCACACAGAAAAGCTGCAAGAAGTGAGACTCTGGCACCATGCTTTCTACATACAAGCACACAGGTTAACTCCATCAAAGGTCCCTGCTAGCAACATCGCTAGAGTACCTTGGTGTGTGCACAGTGTGACCGTATGCGCAGTAGGCAGAAAACTCTGTAAATATCGCCATTGCATAGGGTTGGAGATAAACATTGTGATGGTAGTGTGCTCAGTCCTGGATAGGCATCTGTCCACCATAGTAGTCTGTTCCTCAGTTGCCAGTCCTTTCTGAATACAAAATTTGCACTCTTATTATATACAGACCCAGAGATAGAGCTCTCCTGTTCCTGATGATGTGTCTGGATCAGCCACAATTTCTCGTATTGTTTGTAAGTGTAACTGCTCCATTGTAGAATCGGGTATCATTGTATTAAGTGTAGAAGGGTGCTAGCGTCACAAATCGGAGACTCGCTCCAGCTTTTATAAACATTGTCTACCTTTGTACAAGTACAGTACTTGCTCCTTTGCAACAAGTACTCACCATGCAGTTACAGTACATAGCCTGCTGGCCTGTTATCACTTGCGTTCACCCATGGATGCAGATCCACGCAACTTTGGACTGCTAATTTGACGCAATCGCAGAGTGAAATCTCAGACATTGTCGAATACGCAGTAGCGTAAAAATCACTTATTACATCTGCAGCTTTTGTGATCGTCAGACAATACAGAGGGCATTTTATTCACCACCAGGGAATACAGAGAGCAGTTTAGTGACTGCCAGACAATATTGACAGCAATTTTGTGACTGCCAGACAATACTGACAGCATTTTAATGACTGCCATACACTGCTCAAAACATTTTTGTGACCGCTAGACAATACGGAGACCATCATTGCCCACCATATACTTCAAAGCATTGAGTTACACAGACAGACATATAGAGTTACACAGACACATACAGAGTTACACATACACAGAGTTACAGACACATGTAGAATTACAAAGACATATATAAACAGAAACAATATACTTTATTATCCCTAATACCGTACAGCCTGGTAGTTGTTAATGAATGAGGACTTTAGCTGCTTTTGTAGCTCCATCCCTCCTATCTGCCAAGTTTCAGTGAGTGCTGGATAGCCCCGACCACTGCTGGGACACTACCACCTCCATCTCCTTGTTCCTTCTGATTATTGAGGTTATCCCCTTGAAGGAGAGGGGCACGGGACACATGCCCCCAGAGACCCCTTTACTAAGACACCAATCTCACAGCAAGCAGGCACTCCCTCCTTGTCTTGGAGGTGGAGTTTCTGCCTGGGCTGGCTGGGAGAAGAGGTATGAGAATCTGGAGTAGGAGGAATTGTGCTGGCTGACAGGGAGCAGGGGGAAAGAGTTCACATAATGCCAGCTGTGGCTAATAAGAAAGAATTCAACGACACATGCACTTGTAAAGTATTAAAAAAAAACACAAATTAAATTTATTTAAATAATATCATATATACCCCAAAGTCGACTGGACAGAAAACATATAAAAAAAACCACTACGTATAAAGTGCTATATAGTATGAGCTTTTATATAAAACACCACTCCCCAAGCCGCTGATTGAGCAATTGAAGGCGGGAAAATGCGTTACATTACGGCCCCTACAATTTCTGGACTACTGACAGAGAGCCGACCTGCATGTGCAGGAAACTGTCTCTGCCCTCCGTTTCTATCTGGAGCCCCAAGCCAGAGCTGAGCTTAAAGGATTCAACCAGCTGCTGGGAGCATCCTAATAAGGAGAGGTATATACGTAGCACCTATAGACACTGCAAGATAAAGAGCCTTTATTATCACTATGCTGTGAGATTTCCAGCTAGAACATTTGCTCTGTGCACAGTTATAAAACTGCAGCGCTGTAGTCGCAAGTGAACCATCATAATCAGCATTAAAGTGATTAATATTTGCTGCTATATGGACAAATCCTTGAATTAGCCTCCTGGGGAGTGGTGTTTTATATAAAAGCTCATACTATATAGCACTTTATATATTGTGGGTTTTTAATTTGTTTTCTGTCCAGTCGACTGTGGGGTATATTATAATATAATTTTAATAAACTGAATTTGTTTTTGTTTTTTATACTTTACAAGCGCATGCGTCATTGAATTCTTTCTAATTTGTGTTTTCTTTTAAGGGGTTGAGTATTCCTCTCTCTGACACAGCTGCTAGGTAAAGGGACTTTTACAGGGTAAACCAGGTGCTTTGTCATTTTTCTGTCTGTGGCTAATAAGAGCTGCAGCCGCCGCTGGTGACCTGGGTTGGTAGCTGGCCAGGACAGTGGAGAAGCGCCTTGTTCAGGGCTGGAACCCGGTGGTGACAGACTCCAGCAGTTCCAACCCTTGCTCTTAGCCATGCTGGTCATTTCAGACAATTTTCTTCTGCACCAGATTTTTCCTGGTTATGGATCAAAGGGTCGACAGTCAGTAGGTCGACAATGTCTAGGTCAACACCAAATGATCAAAATGCCAACATGGAAATGGTCGACACAAAAAGGTTGCCATGAGTTTTAGATGGGTTTTTTGGGTGTCAAAATTTCCCTTCAAGCTCGTGGACTCTCAATTCGCGTACTGCTTTACTTGCCATGCTTCGGGCATGGTTACCATTCTCAATTTGTAGTCCACGTGGATGGTAAAGTATTAAAGTCCTAAAAGTGACAACAGAGTCAACACGGAAATGGTCGACACACAAAAAGGTTGCTACGAGTTTTACATAGGTTTTTTGAGTGTCAAAATTTCCCTTCAAGCTTGTGGACCCTCAATTAGTGTACCACTTTGCTTGCCATGCTTCAGGCAAGGTTACCATTCTCAATTGTAGTCCACGTGGAAGGTAAAGTATTAAAGTCCTAAAAAAAGAAAATAAAAAATTATTAAAATTCCCCAAAAATTAATGTCGCCCATATGATGTGTCAATCATTGTCATGTTCACCATTTGAACCTGTCGCGCTTTTGACTATGCCGACCATATGCATGTTGACCATTTGGTGTCAACCTATTGCTTGTTGACCTTTTAACTGTTGACCTATCATCCGGATACCATTTTTCTTTTTTATGTGCTGAAAGTCCATCAACAGACCATCAGCAGGAAATTCAAATCATAGTTCTAAGTGGTTATTAGGTAAATAATATGCTCTTATACTTTTTTATTGCTAAGGCTGTTATAGAACTACAGTAATTAATATTTATAAAGTATATGTCCTTATTGGTAATTCAGTCATAAAATAACAGTTACACTTGCTCTGTGCTGGGAAATGCCAGCAGCTCTTCCCATCATCAGACGGTAAACTGTGCTGAAATATTTAAGTGGGATAATTATTTAGTTATAATCATTACTAGCTGCATTTAATCACTATAATGAACTTATGCAGAAGTACTTAAATGAGAGAAAGAGATGGGGATGACATTAAAATTCTAATTAAAATATATCCCTAAAAGAAGAGTCATGGCTTATTTATCTTTCTATTAAGCAATATAAACAAGTGAACTGTGAAGTAAGAAATGGCTCTGCTAGGCATCTTACATACTATTTCCCGTCATGGTTATAAATGTGTAATAAATGATGGCGTTAGGACATTTTATCTGTCTGTATACAACATATTTTACCTTATTAGTTTCCTGCAAGGTTAAACTTCTGCCCAGATCTGTTATTTAAAAAATTGTATGACTGAAACATTTAAAAGTTAACTACTATGATTTATTTAACTCCTTGGCCACTGAGTTCTCACTTCTGTGCTGAACTTTTTTTGGCTTTTTTTTGTGCAGGTCACACTCCAACAAGAATATCAGCCATCCACAGCAATATCAGTCATGTCTTAATGCATTTACAGCCCCCACCCTAAAATATACCTTGTTCATGAAAACGCTGTTAGTTTGCTAATGCTTCTTCAGCAAAGAAAATATACCTAAGATGGCCATAAATTATTACTGAAACGGAATCATGTTTTAACTAAAATCAAGTGTGTGTATTGTCATGTCTAAGCTAAACTTTGTGGTTCTTCCTGCATCCATAATCCACCTTTACAAAACAGAGAAAAAAAAAAATAGGATTCTTCATACTGTCTATATGTGTGTATATATATATATACATATATATATGTATGTATATATATATATATATATATATATACTGAGATCTGCATTTGAAAACTCTAATGTTGATTTTTTTTATTTTTTTTGCATGTACCTGTATTGAATCAGATGCATAAAATGTGTAGAAAATAATAAGGTAGCCTAGCAAGCAATCCAGGGTAGAAATGATCTGAAGCCTAACGTGTAGTGGACTCATTGTAGCTATTCTAGGCATGAAGACTTTATAGTAGGCCCGGAGCAACCCGCTCAGCGCTCTACATAGCTTGCGGCTATCCGTTGCTGCCAGATACCGCTGTGCCTGTCATACTGTGTAACAGGCACCGGCACTGGCAGCGCCCATCCTGAACAGTGAGCAGTTAATCAACTTTTGCCGTGCAACCTATTCACTCCCTGCCATAGGCAGGAGGGGGGAGAGAGAGAGACGCAGCTGTGATGAAGAAGTAAAGACATAGCCGTGTCTGTGATTGGAGGGGGACATAGCCGCATCTGTGATTGGAGGGGAGACATAGCCGTGGCTGTGATTGGAGGGGAGACATAGCCGTGGCTGTGATTGGAGGGGAGACATAGCCGCGTCTGTGAGGGGAGACATAGCCGCGTCTGTGATTGGAGGGGAGACATAGCCGCGTCTGTGATTGGAGGGGAGACATAGCCGCGTCTGTGATTGGAGGGGAGACATAGCCGCGTCTGTGATTGGGGAGGGGGGTAAAATAGCCACAGTTGTGATTGGGGAGGGGGTTAGAATAGCCACAGTTGTGATTGGGGAGGGGGGTAGAATAGCCACAGCTGTGATTGGGGAGGGGGGTAGAATAGCCACAGCTGTAATTGGGGATGCTAGAGAGATAGCCGCAGCTGTGATATGGTGGGGTGGAGTGAGAGGCTGCTGTGGGGAAATTCTTCTATGTGCTGGGCTGCTGCTGTGTGTGTTGCCGAGCACGAGGAGCTGTCAGATGGCGGCTACAGCAGGAACGGGGCTTCAGGTAAGTGCAGTACTGTGACTATGTGGTATTATGTGTAAGGACACTGCTACTGTGGGCATTATGTGTGCCATTACTAATGTGGGCTATGTGTAAGGGGCACTATTACTTTGGACATTACGTGTGGCATTGATACTTTGGTTGTTGTGGGTAAGGGGCACTACTACTCTGGGCATTGTGTGGCACTACTACTGTGGTCTGTGTATAAGGGGTACTTCTACTGAGGGTGTTATGTGAAAGGGACACTACCACTGTTACCGAGAGGGGGGGGGGGGGCAGGTACTAATTGCCTGGGCATGATGGAGGAGCCTGGGTCCTCTGTCATCCCACTGACCCCCTTACTTGTCAGCAACAGCAGCTTTATTCTGCAGCCAGCACGTGCCTCTGTGTGCTGGCTGGGCTTAGCAGCAGTAGTCTCTTCTGCCTGTGCAGGGG
Organism: Pseudophryne corroboree; assembly: GCF_028390025.1. Lineage (NCBI taxonomy): Eukaryota > Metazoa > Chordata > Amphibia > Anura > Myobatrachidae > Pseudophryne > Pseudophryne corroboree. Next base: position 680,323,873 of record NC_086449.1, read on the forward strand.
GGTATGAAGGGAGTGATCACACTGATCACTAATTCAAATAATGCCACACCCATCCTTGTGAGACCACACCCCTCTTTTGCGGGCGCGCGCTATCCCTTTATTACATATGTAAGGGAGGGCGCAAATTTATAATTTGCAGGGGGGCGCTGAACACTCTAGCACCGGCCCTGCTTTATAGCCTACCATATTATTGTAGGACAGTAAAGTACACGGAAAACCTTGCTCTCCAAGTAAAAAATAACTGTGGGACACTGTATCCAAAGCAAAAGAGAAGATGCAGCCTATACTATTTTGCCCATGTCTATCTGACAAGTGCATATCCATGTGACCTCTGGGGCTTTCATGTTCATACAAAAAGACTTCAATTATTTATCAAAAACACAACTAAAGAAGAAAATTAAAATAAATTATGAATATTTCCATTTCATCACATTACGGAGTAACTATTTTCCTTATCAATCAATACATGTTCATTCTCAAGGGCATATTTATCACAATCTGCATTTTTAATGTATATATGATATTTTTTGCCTAAATTCGCATTGTGAAAATCAAAATTTTCTTGCAAATTTACCAATATTCTGTTGCCAGGAGAAGGGCTTCTATATGAGCCCATCCTAACAAAGAGCTGGAAGCAGCGTAACGTTATCACCCTGCTTCTTGGCTCGGGTCCCTGGCGCACACTGCTACGTGTAGCGGTCAGCCAGCGCATGTGTCTCCGAGAGGCAACTAAGAGTGAGCCAGGGCCAAGCTGCGGAATGTGAAGCATTGGTAAAATCAGCATCACAGCAGTCCCCTTATAAAAACCTACATTTGCGGACAAAAATGGAGGGGACTTGGCAGATATCAGACATCTGGGGGTACTTAATATTTGTGAGAAGACACCCTGAAAATGGCTTTTTTTGTGGAATATCCAACAAATATTTGAGGATGATAAATGCACCCCAAAATAATTTTATTAGCATAACATTTTGTTGATACAATCTGAAGAATAGTGGATAGTGGAGATTCCCCAACTGCTTAATGATATACTATTGCAGAATTTTGTGGTGTCGAACAACAAAACAAAAAATCTATATTGCTCAAAAAAATGCTTAGAGTACAGTGTTTAAATGGAGGCCAGTAACAGTTGGTGGCTTTGTTCCCAGCCCTAGCAAACTATAAACATGTACTTTTTATCACTATAACCAACCTTCCTGTTGGCCCATTTTGTGTAATCTAAAACAATATACATTTTCAAGTAAGTGAAAGAAAAAAAAATGCTGGCTTGGAAAGAGAATGGGACTGACCAACTCGACATTGTATTAGAACAAAGCAGTAAGGTGAATATTTATTTAGACTGAAATAGACAAAATGAGGAAACGACGAGTAATAAAGCAACATTTATTACACAGAAACAGCATACCCAAACTTTTGCAAGTTGCTGCTAAAACATCATAAACATTATTGTATTCTTAGAACTGTTCCTAGTATATACAAATCTGAGACATTATATTGTGATTTAGCTCACTGATTACACTTGATGACTAAAGAACATAAAAGTATTGTCAGAACACAGAAGAAACAGGCTTCCCCTAATATATTAAAATAGACCATAGTCTGAGGATTTATGCTTACTCGCTGAGGTTCACCAAGGTCCCTGCTAAGAAAACGGAGACAACGCTGAGACAATGTCCCCTTGGTTCCAATATTACTTCAAAATGTCAAGTGTCTGCTTATACACATGGCAAGAGTCCAGTACATTTTTAATTCATGTTCATTTTGCGCAATGTTCAAAACAACATCCATATGCAGTCAGTGACTGGGAGAGGGGCTGGGGGGATAGCAGTGAGAAATATGCAGTCTGATTGGAGCCAACAATCTCTAGCACACAGGCTCTGGACTATAAATTCTTTATTGTTGTTAGAATGATTTGCCCTTGGAATTCGTTCAGCCCACACAGCAGCAGAGCTGGCATTATTCTGTAAAAAATGTAATTCACGCCTCTTCATTTCCTTCATTGACCTTGGTCATACTGCCCTTTTGATCACTTTCTTTACCACTTCAAAACAATTGTGTGTCCAGCATCAAACTTCAGAGGATTTAACCCCTCTGGAAAAATAAGTCACAACAGCCACAGAAGAGTAAATTTCTGAAGACACTTCCATAGAACGTTAATGATGCTCAGTATGTAGGGGATCAGTACGAAATCCTGCTGGACGGGATCCCGGCGGTCGAAATACCGACACCGGAATCCCGACCAGCACAATCCCGACAGGGGTGGCGAGCGGAACGCAGCACCTTGCGGGCTCGCTACGCTGCTCGGCACACTAATTTATTCTCCCTCTATGGGTGTCGTGAACACCCACGGAGGGAGAATATGTCGGGATTGTGCCGGTCAGGATTCCGGTGTCGGTATTTCGACCGCCGGGATTCCGTCCGGCGGGATCTTGACCACATCCCGTATGTAGCAGTATTGGGTGACTGTAGTGAAGCCCATTCAAAGTTTATACTCAAACTGTCCATTTCTAATACAGGTTGAGTATCCCATATCCAAATATTCAGAAATACAGATTTTTTTTGAGTGAGAGTGAGATAGTGAAACCTTTGTTTTCTGATGGCTCAATGTACACAAACTTTGTTTAATACACAAAGTTATTAAAAAATATTGTACTAAATGACCTTCAGGCTGTGTGCATAAGGTGTATATGAAACATAAATGAATTGTGTGAATGTACACACACTTTGTTTAATGCACAAAGTTATTAAAAATATTGTCTAAAATTACCTTCAGGCTGTGTGTATAAGGTGTATATGAAACATAAATGCATCCTGTGCTTAGACTTAGATCCCATCACCATGATATCATATTATGGTATGCAATTATTCCAAACAACGGAAAAATCCCATATCCAAAATACCTCTGGTCCCAAGCATATTGGATAAGGGATACTCAACCTGTAATGATTAATAGTTTAAAAAGTTGTGAAAAGTCTGTGGCAATGTATTTTATATTATCTCTTGGTAGCACTCCTTAGGGCATACCCGTGCTTCTCAAGTGAATATGTTGCCAGTGTCAACTGCAACAAACCAGTTGTCCCAAATACATTCTTTTAGATTGCAGACATTGGTCAACTGTATTTAGCAGTATGAGAAGTAAAATAGTTTCCCAACATAATCAGACAATTACGATTAATAATATTTCTATTTCTATACACACAGAGGCCCATTTTGACAACAAAAAAATGTACTTAAGAGTTTTATTTATATATATAGATTTATTTCAATTCTACGAAGAGTATTATTCAATATGGCTCCATTGTACTTTAGTGGGTAGGATGAGGAACAATCATATTTTGTATCCCCTATGAACCGATATGGATTCAACTGACCCTTCCTTCCTATATTATTTTGGATACACAACCAAGTCTTAGATGAGTATTGTAGGTCAATGCAGCCAATCACCATTTTCTAAAATAAACTGCCTATCAAAAGCATTTGTATATCACCATTTTCATTAGTCATTAATAGGAACAATTGTATCAAACCATCGTACATATGGGAAATGGAGACCCTACCATGATATCCCTGTCCAGTTATAAATTAATTACTTCTTTTTTTTGCAATTTTAAACCTGGTATAGGGTTACAGCCATTCTGTCAGATTTCAGCTCATTCTCTTACCAATCTAATAAAGAGACTTCTCATGCTCAATAATATTCTAGTCCAGAACCCTTGAACCTTTATATACATGAGCCCCATGCCTTTTTGTATGCCCCAGAGCCCATCATGCCCCTTTATATGCCTCAGTGCCTATTTTTATCCGTATATATACCTCTGAGCCGTCTCATGCCCCTGTATGCCAGGCATGTTAGGATCTCCTCATTCTTCTTTAGAATCTTGAGACATGAGCTCTCTCATGCCCTTGCTACAGTGCTTCACCACTCTCTGAAGTCTTTCCAGGGAAAATTTGATATTGCCATCTACTTCACGCTGTGTGATTCCTTGAACATCAACTGTTCAGTATTAGGCATCCTCTGGACTTTGGAAAGAGCTTTGTTAAATGAGGGCCCTAGTGGTCACCATTCAATAACTATGTACTAAAGGAGGACATTGCCTGAAAGGGGAAAGCATGGGGGAGACCGTCACAGTGACCTTTCCATCTATGGAAAATATAATTTATCTTTAGCACAGTGTGATATTGGATGGTGATTACAAGTGATCAATAGGGGACACAACATTTGAAAGTGAGAATGCCCTTCTTTCAAATGTGTATGCCTCATGTGTGCCAGCAATTGAGATAAGACACATGATCATACTGTCACAGGCAATCATTTACCGACTAAGAGACTGAGTCGATTGAAAGATTGGAGTCTCCTCTTTTAAATATGGGTACCCAAATGTGTGTAGGTGCCATTCGGAGGTGATATTGTACATGTAGTGTGTGTGTCGTGTGTGTCCCCCCCCCCCCCCCCCCCATGTATGGAAAACATAATTTCCATAGACCATGGTCTTAAGCTAGGTACACACTTTGATCGGGCCCATAATCTCAGAGTGCGTACACAGCACCCAGGTCCGATTATCATTTCAAAAGCAGTCGGATTGGATGATTGGATCTGACCTGCTGCACTACATTTGTTGAAAGCGATGATCCAAAATTGTGCACATTTTGAAGTATGTATGAACTTCCGGTTGTCTGTCCTATATTTCTGCCTACAATTCTTTCACAAAAGTTAACAATGCGAAGAGCTTTAGGATAGATAATCAGTCTATGATAAAATATCTAGTGTGTGTACAAGAAATCGGATGTTATCAGGTTTGTTTTAATTGGGTTTGCTGTGGACAAAGAGTGGGACTTCCTCCTCTGCAGTCTGAAGTTATATGCAAGGATGATCGTCACTAGTTAATTAACAGTAGTGCAACTTGGAATATATAATGCAATATTTAAATATAAATGCTTTACAAAAATCTGATGACAGATTCCATTTACTTCTGTCAAAATGGATATTTTGGGGGACTGGTTGACTGAAAAACCAGTGAGCCAAAAGTGTTGCAGTCTGGAAATAAAGTGGGCTTGGAAGGATTGCAAAATCATCAAGTTTTATCAAGATCCAAGTTTTCCAACAACAGCTATGCACGGTGGACAATTGTTTTACATTAAGGCTTGCTGCAACCCATGAGCACGCAAGCTGGTAATAATAAAAACGATGGAGAAATCTGCCAGCAAAGCTGACCTATGTTTTTCCCTACCGGAAAGCAGATATATTTGAATGGAAAATGAGATACAAATGAACAGTAAGTATCAGTATATTTAAATATGGATGAATGTAATAAAACACAACTACACCACAGGAGATTAATAAACACAAAACATGCAAGATACAGTACATGGATCATTTAGATTCTGCTTGTATGTAGGCAGATCCTGATTGTCCTGCTTTTCATAGACACATTGTTCAATTAGCACAGCCTACAGTATACACATACTTGGCAACCTGGACTACACACGATAATACTAAGCATAATAAAAGGTGCTACTATGCTGAGACTTGTAGTGTCACAAAGAAAAAAAAGGCAATGCACGTGCACACTCTAAACACTAAACTCTGGTAATCAAAACAATTATAATAAACCATGCAATTTAACATGGAGTAAAGTTTAGGTTCTTAGCAAAATATGTGGGCAAAAAATATGGGCCCACCTACCATGTGCAAGGACCCTATACTAATTAAAAATACCCAAGGGCAGGTGGGAGGGGTGCTAACCCGAGCTGAAGGAGTCTCCAAAGTATTCACACATGTACACAGTATAGAATATATGGGAGGTGTGATGCCTTTAGGCAGTTGGGTTGTGCTGTCCCGGGGATCCTATGCTCTAGACTTGAACCATAGCAATGTTAAGTACCCCCCTGATGAGGTCACCTGGCTGTGGTAGGTGGGCCCATATTTCTTGGCCAAAAATTATGCTAAGAACCTCAGTTTTAATCACTGTTAAATTAGAGAGATTATTATAATTATTCTGATTACCAGAGTTCTGAGTGTTCAGAGTATGCACCTGCATTTTCTTTATTTATTTTTCTGTGTAGCACTACAAATCTCAGCATGGTAGCACCTCTTATTATGTTTAGAATTAAAGTGTGCATTCCAGCTCCCTTCTCATATATTCATAGTATGACAACTGCTTAAGTAGATCAGATAGGTTCAGATGATAGCCAAACCAAACAATCCAGACCATTTGAAGGCTGTGAACAATTATTATTATTCAGGTCCATACAATGAACAATAATTGTTCAAACCAGACATTGATCCACACACTTATTGTTCAGTGTATTGCCAGATTAATTAGTGCTATGACCTACTTGTCCACACCTTCACTGGAAGATCTCTATCTTAACATGAAAGACCTATAGGGATCTAATATTAAGCAGCTTGTGGAAGTACAAGGACAAAGTCAATGAGCTTTACGTATAAGTGTATATTAAGCTATTAATTAAATGCATTTCTGAACATATACCTGCATGCACCATGTACCGAGGAATGTCCCTAAAGCTGTTCACAGACTTGCCGATTCAGTTTGAGCACCAAGTTTATTCCGGGAGCCCAAACATGACGAGATATGGTAGTTTGGTGCTAGGGCTTGTTAGTCTCATCTTCTAAAAAAATGTTTTTCAACAAGCCCAGAAATGATCCAGTACTAATATCAGCCATCCTGCTCATACTGCAGCCAAACAAACAGTGACCTGGCATCACAGTTCGATAATGCCAGTTTAACATTGTCCAGCCCTTTTATGTAGTTGACATATAGGGGTAAATTTACCAAGATGGGAGTTCTATTTAAGATGGGATGTTGTCCATAGCAACCAATCAGATTCTTCTTCTCATTTATCTAGCACCTTCTAGAAGATAATTCCGGAATCTGATTGGTTGCTATGGGCAAAATCCCATCTTAAATAGAACTCCCATCTTAGTAAATTTACCCCATACAAGGGAATATTGGTTATATTGATCCAGTAAAGTTGCCAACTGCTTTGCAGAGACACAAAAATAGGTATACCTAGCACACATTGTATGTGTTATTTTATTTATGTTTCATTTATTTATTAACAATTTCTTATATAGTGCAAGCATATTCCGTTGCGCTTTACAATAGGCATCAAAAACAGTAATTGGGTAATACCTGACAAACAAAGAGGTAAGAGTACCCTACATGCAAGTTTACAAGCTACAGGATGTTTTAACCTGGTTATTTTGTGTGAAAAATGCAGACCGGGAGTCACGTTCACTATGACGCAGAAAAGCCCCCAGCTTTCCGAACATCCCAAACCAAGGTTGGGAGGTATGTAACTGGGGTAGCAGAAATAGAAGTTATGGAGACTGGTAAGTGAGTTGTACTGGGCTGGGGCTTGCGACTGCCAGTGACATATCTCCCAACATTGATAACGGTGGCAGAGGGACAGTAACGCGCGACAAAGGCGCGCACCCATTTTTAGGGGGTGTGGTCTATCGAAAAGGGGGTGTGGCATCGCGGCAAGATCCGCGATCGCCAGCCACGCCCCCATTTTCGTCATTATGGGGGCATGAACAGCGCTGTGAAAGCTGCTGGCCATGCCCCCCCTCTCTGCCAGGAATAGACGCTGTGCGCATGCGCACAGCATCTATTCACCGCTGCTCTCCTCAGAGCAGCGAGTGACAGGGGGGGGGATCTCCCAACTGCCCCCCCACCCGCGGGACACTGCGACCCGCGGGTGGGACAGCGGGACAGACCGTGAAAAACTGGACTGTCCCGCCAAAATCGGGACAGTTGGGAGGTATGCAGTGAGCATTAGCACCGTGCTACATTCCACAGTCAATATAGAGCCCACATAATGCAATGGGACGACACATTTCTACATTTACTAACAGATCATATCACTTTATTACACAACATATTGGAATAAGCTCTATGTGCAGGTAGAAAGTTATTTTCCCAGAGCTCAGAGAACTGCTGGCATTTACAGTACTTGGTTTTTAAGTCTGCTACATGTCCCTTAGCTATACGTAAAGCCCACACTGCTAAATGTCATAAACAACAGGTGTAAATCTTGTCACCATGCCTGACGTTATATGCACCTCAGGCTTTTTTTCTGAGCACTATCAGTAAAACTACAGGCATGGAGCCTGCTTACTCTAAGGTCTGATCCCCAGCAGTATCACGATTCGGTAACTGCCGCAGGGCAAGAAAGAGGAAAGGCCAGCAGTATAATATAATGGGGTCAGCCAGGTGTTGCTCTTTGACAAGAATATAATTTTCAAGTCTTGAACTTGAATTTTTTATCCTTGTTTAGCTTTCCTGAAGGATGGAAGCATTCATTATTCAAGACCTGTGTTTAAATGCATGCAGGTAGTTTTTGCTATTGCTTAGGTGTTCAGATACTTTTATGACATGCTAAATGCATAACAAAAACAGAATGCACTGCATTTAAATGTTGGGCTCTTAAAACTTTAGTATTACTGAAATAAGCGAAGTATTAGGCATTCACGTTCTCTTATTTTATTTATTTATTTATTTAAGATTGCTGTAACCAAAATACACTCACTCATTTTTGTAAGCTCAAATCCTATGTCTCTAATAGTGACAGCTATATTGTAAAGTGTAGGCCACTCAAAGACTGCTCAGTCCTCTTTTACACAATTCTCAAATTAAAAACTCATCTTGTCCATTGGGCATGGACTGGGGATGTATTAAAAATCCGGCATCCCTCTGTGACTACGGCACGCACACAGAATAGGGGTATGACCACACCTCACGGGGGCGTATCGTAAGTCACAGGGCGTGGCCTCATGGCACGCCTGCCCCCGCATCTCTCTGCATGTGGCAAGAGGCGGAGCTGCTCAGCCAGGCTTTTGGGCCGTGCCAGACCATCATCCCTTCTTGCATTTGCTAAAGGGCAAGATGGCCACTCCAGCATTGTCGTCTATGTTGATTTAGCCAGTTAGGGCTCTGTCTGCCAGAGAAATTAGCCAAAAAATGATACCTACCACTGATGTGGAATACCCATTCTACAGCCTATTTGTTCACGTGCGAGGTGGCTTCTTGGTTGTAGACAAAAAGATTACCCAGAATCAGAAGCATGCAATTTTTTAAAATGTATTCTATGCTATGAAAACAACCCCACTCCACTCCCGTCACACGCTAAAATAAAAAGTCAGTTTCCTGCAATTAAGTTTTAGACTTTAAGATTTAACCAATATACCTGTGAGCTAAAATATGACCTTTACATTGAAATGACTAAATATTGTAACAGTAAGTTTCTAAATTGTGCAATTTCTGTCTATCCCTAAAATATATTATTTTAAAGAGCATCTAAGAAGATCTTAAACATAGAGTACAAACAATAATATAGGTCTTTAAAATGTACCGTCAGACACATGCTGCCACTTTGGTAGAGATGCTGGTATGCTGATTGACAAATGATAACCTCTGCTAGCAGGTGCCAGGAGCACATATACAAATGATGATGATAGCAATAGAATGACAGGCTATTCTAAATCTACCTATCCATTGAGAATTTTAAGCAAAAAAAAATGCTAGAAACACCTCTTGGTCAGTTTCTTTCTTTAATTGAGTGGTTATATACATTCAGTTTTAAATTTAGATCAATTACCCTTATCAATTATACTTATTTGTGATATAGGATGGTATTTATATGAGAGAAGCAAAACCTCTAATTTTTTCCCCATTTCTTGATGGAGTTACGTGTACTTTCTTACCTGCTGTACTAGTGGGGAGAATGTACTCTTTTTGCACTGTTCTGCTTCTGACACCACCATTACAACCCACTGCGTGAACTGGGGGATTTGAAGAAATAGTTCTACAAAAGTTCTCGCCGGACAACTCCAGCATATGTTTTCAAATAAATGTGGAGATCAGATAATGTAATAAACAGTAACAAAAGTCTATGCAGGTAAGTAACGTTTACTAAATAGAGCTCTTAGTATTTAGAATTAAGGGCCGTTTTAATCTAGTACGAGGTGATGTGCCGCTTCCATGTATTATGGTATGTAAAATATCGCTCATTTTTGCTAGTGCCTCTGTGGGGTGGAAGAAAAAATAAATGATGTTTCTCACCTGTAATAACGCAAAGAGTAAACTATTATGGTGCAACCCCTTCAACAGTGCAATGCATTGAATTAAAATTACCTTAGTTAGGCCGGTATCCAATTAGCTAATGGATTCAGCCGGGGCTAATTACTCCCAATACGCAGCACTTATTGGGGATTATGCCTCAAGTAAGTGAAACATAATCCGTGATAAGCAGCCGCCGCAGACCCATTTTTGTATAACACATGAGTCCGGGAACTTATCCCGAATCCTATGTGTTATCGCCTGAAAACAGGTAATTTACGGTATGATAAAAACGAGCTATAATTGGATAGCTCGATATACTATCGGGCAATTTTAGACAGTTTTTGCCATGCAGTAAATAAATGCCAGCAATTGGATGCCGGTCTTAGTGTGTTAGATTTATTCTACACATACACTACAGTTTTTTTTGCACAATTCAGGGCTTCTGCATATTTAGCAAAGCCAGTGAGGATCATCATTAGCTATAATAGCTGGCACGGGGTCGTTCGGCAATGCTTGTCCATGCACAGTACAAATATTCCTAACACCTAACTGGACTGGCAAGCAGTAAGACTCTTATTGCTTCTAGATAGTATCTTCAAGGAGCTGAGTGTCACTCACTACCCCAAGTGACCTTTTCTAGATAAATTGCTGAAAATATTTTCTATCACTGCAATGAGCTTCAACAGGAAATCTTCTTCTTTTTCTCTTGCGTCTTAATAAATAGACCAAACAGAAGTATTGGTTAAGCGTCAAAAGATTGACGGTAAAAAGATTTACAGTGTCTAGGTCGTCTATAAAAGGTAGACACGTGAGAAAGGTCAACACAATGAAAAGGCCAACACTGAAATGGTCGACACATGAAAAGATGAAAAGGTCAACTTGAGTTTTTTATGGGTTTTTTTTAGAGTCAAATTGTAGGTTTTAGCACTTAAAACCCCAATTAGTGTACAACTTTGCTTGCCATGCTTTGGGCAAGGTGCCTCTTGGCTTGCTCCTCTCAGTGCTGAAAGTAGGGTGGTACGGAGTACCATTAAGAAATATGGTGGTGGTACTCTGTACCACCAGCCCACCACTGGGGAATAATTTCTAAGGTGCATTTTTGTATGTGGGACATAAAATGGTGTCAGTGGCATAACCTGTAACAGGCATTACGGTGTGTGGTATAATATGTAAGGCATTACTGTGTGTGACATAATGTGTAATAAGCATTACGGTGTGTGGTATAATGTGTAATGTGTATTACGTGTCTGGCATAATGTGTAATGGGCATTATTATGGTGTGTGGCATAATGTGTAATGGACATTACACAGTGTTTGGCATAATGTGTAATGGGCATTACGGTGTTTGGCATAATGTGTAAAGGGCATTACGGTGCGTGGCATAATGTGGCCCTGCCCCTATTGTCATGTAGCCACTCCCCTAGTTTTGTGTAACCACGCCCCATCATGACATGTGACTGCACCTATTTTTACTATCAGCACCACTAAGAAAAAATTTCTACTTGTACCACCGACTGCACTCGACATAGGTTACCGTTTCCAATCTGAGGGGGATATCCTATTAGCGGCGATAAGTTATCGCTGATGTCTTCATAGGTTTTTTCGTGGATTTCTCTTCACCACCACAGAGCTTGTGATAAGTAGTGGATAGGTATATCGGGGTGCTTTATGAGTGGGACAAGTGTTTTCAGACTTGCAGGTGGGTGTATATGGTCTGTTTCCACTTTTTTTTTTTTTTAAGTCCCCTAAAATTACCCAACTATATACCCATTTTTATGTACCACACATTTAATGAGAGCACTTATTTTACAGGGGAAAAGAAAAAGATCTTTCTATCGTTTTTCAGCATTTAAAAAAAAAAAATACATTTAACAATGACACATATTAGTTATATTATGGACACTAATAGACTTCTATAATGTTTTCCAATATTCGTTTGGCATTTTTTGGGGTACAGGCACATTTCCCCACTTTTTCCTATGCTTTTGCTGGCTAGAATTATCGTCTGATTGCTGTTACCAGTGATTTGTAATAGGATAGGAGCGATAAACGGGAGCTAGCAGGCTGCAATAACAAGATTTTTTTGGAGATAGGTGAGATAACATTAGCCGTGATCACAGCTAATAGGATACCCCCCATAGTCCACAAGGTTGGTAAAGTATGAAAAAGTTGAATTAAAAAAAAAAAAAAAAGTAAAAAAAATTCTTATGTCGACCATATGTTGTGTTGACCATTTGAATCTATTGATCTTTTGACCATGTCGAACATATGCATGTGGACCATATGGTGTCGACCTATTAACTGTCGACTTATCAGGATACCTGAGGATCAATGTTTTTGTCAATTGTGCATTTAAACTCAAACTCAAGTGATCTTTCAGTTTGAGTCCAATTTGAGAAAGGTGCTACAGTATATCAATTTTATTATTGTTATTTTTATTCTAATTCGTCATAATCATATGCAACCACCTGTCCACTTTGGGTTTGTTTAAAGTAATAATGAAAAAAACACAGTAAAATATTAATTTAATAGACTTAATTAATACTGTACAAAGGATTTGCTTCAAAATGTATGCTCTCCCAGAGCATTTTACATTCCTTTACTATGCATCCAATCCGAATCTGGATAACTAGCTACTCTTCACTATGAAGTTGCAAAGAAAAGTATGGACACGGCGTGAGATTACATTCTTGGAGGTTAGGTTAGGAATAACACTTTATTATCAAATGCATGGTAATTCAAAGCATATGACCTATAAAAACCAAAATGATGCCCCCAACAAAATACATCAAAAGCAATAGTTCACTTGAAGTTCAAATATTCAAATATGCATTATGATGCATTCACCAAACACCAAAGTAAATAAAAGGCCACCCTCAGCCACCTTTAGTAAATCCAATGATCACTGTATTCTGCTATTAAGTGCCTAAAACTACTGGGACAACTCCTTAAACTAACTACATCTGCATGCACTCTCTGTAACGGAAGGAAGGTTTGCATTGCCATACACCCCTCTATTCTTTGCCCCCAAGAACAATGGGTCTATTCAGACCTGTTCGCTAGCTAGGGGTTTTTTGCAGTCCTGCGTTCGCATAGTCGCCGCCCATAGGGGAGTGTATTTTCGCTGTGCAAGTGTGTGAATGCATGTGTAGCAGAGCTGTACAAACAGATTTTGTACAGTCTCTGAGTAGCCCAGGACTTACTCAGCCGTTGGGAACGCTTCAGCCTGTCCGGGACCGGAATGGACGTCAGGAACCCTCCCTGCAAATGCATGGACACGCCTGCGTTTTTCTAACCACTCCCAGAAAATGGTCAGTTAAACGGTCAGTTGACACCCACAAACGGCTTCTTCCTATCAATTTCCCTGCGAATGCCCGTGCGAATGGATTCTTCGCACAAACCCATCGCTGAGCGGCATCCACTTTGTACCCGTGCGACACGCCTGTGCATTGCGGTGCATACGCATGCGCAGTTCTGACCTGATCGCAGGCTGTACGAAAACGCAGCCTAGTGATCAGGTCTGAATTAGGCCGAATGTGAGTAACCCATTTTAATTATCTTTGCACTGCACACTGCTCCTATGGATGTGGCCTATAGTCAGAACATGTCTGTCAGCACTGAGAACTGATGCAGGAGGTGGCTCTCAGCTCCAAGTGACTGAGGAGCAGTGGAGGAACTGCCGGAGACCATGGAGGCGATCGCCACGGGGCACCCGGACACTCCAATCTCCTCCATTGTGCCACCTGCTTCCACATTCCCAGAGCCAGGAGCTGTAATCAGAAGCTGTGGAGGATTGTAGTGCCACAGGCAGCTAAGATGCAGGCCCTGCTTGGCACTTGCCTCCACTATCAGCTCCTCCCCCCCCCCAACTCTCTTACACACATGGCGGGACATGCTCCCTCTGCTCTGGAGATGGAAGCAATGTGTGCACAGAGCAGCAAGCTGCAGCTACAAGACCCCCAGGTCCCTGATCAGAAAAAGGTGGAATGTCTGAATGTTGTCATGTATGAGGGGTGTCTGAATTTTGTAGTGTATGGGGAGGTCTGTGTATTGTAATGTAAGGGAGGGGGGGGGTGTCTGGGTGCTGTAGTGTTTGGGGGGGGGGGGGTCTGTCTGTTCTAGTTGTCTGGGTGTTGTATTGTATGGGGTGAGGTGTCTGGACATTGTAGTGTATGGGGGGAGGTATCTGGGCATTATAGTGAATGGGGTATTGGTAATGTATGGGGGGTGTCTGTGTATTGTAGTGTAAGGGTGTGTGTGTCTGGGTGTTGTAGTGTTTGGGGCGGTGTCTGGCTGTTCTAGTGTATGGGGAGTTGTCTGGGTGTTGTATTGTATGGGGTGAGGTGTCTGGACATTGTAGTGTATGGGAGGAGGTGTCTGGGCATTATAGTAAATGGGGTATTGGTAATGTAATGGGAGGGTGCTGTTTGGGGTTGGTAGGTAATTAAGGGCCTGAGTGCTGCAGGGGTGTTGGTACTAATAAATGATGAGGGGTGTGTCTCGGCTGGGTGCATAGCCAGATTTGGGGGGGGGGGGGTGCGGCACAGGGGATACTGTACTCTAAGGCCCCCCTCTATCAGGGCCCCTCAATAGTCTCCCAATTAGGGCAGTTGGATGGTGCAATGGTTAGCATTACTACCTCAGAGCATTAAGGTCATGGGTTCGATTCTCACTATGGCCCTGTGTGTAGTTTGTATATTCTCCCCATGCTTGCGTGGGTTTCCTCCACTTCCTCCCACAATCCAAAAATATACTGGTAGGTTAATTGGCTTCTTGCAAAATTAACCCTGGCGTAAACGTGTGTACATTTATATGTGGTAGAGAATATAGATTGTAAGCTCCACTAGGGCAGGGACTGATGTGAATGGCCAAAAATATTCTTTGTATAGCGCTGCAGAATACGTGTGCACTATAGAAATAACTGGTAAGAAATACATTAGGTGAAGCTATAACCAGTACCCAGGTATTATGAAACTTTTAGTTAAATATAATATACACCATTAGTTTCAATTACACAATGAAAAATATCCCAACATGACCTATGAATCCACAAGGGACAACATGCTCTCTACCTGTACTTCCCTCTTAATTTATGATTGCTATCGCTTGAGTTGAAATACCTTTCTTATCAATTAAATAGTTCAACATAGGGGACACCAATCATATATTAAGAAGGAAATTGAGGTAGAGAGCATTTTGACCTTCCTGGAATGAGTCATTTTGGGAGGTATGCACAATGTGATATACAGTATCCCCCCCCCCCCCCCCCCCCCCAAGACTTAATCCAGTCCTGGCTGGGTGTTGGTGGCGAATGAAGGATGGTGATTGGGTGCTTCTGCTGTGTCTTTGGTGAATGAGGGAGGAGGGCATTCATTGGTAAATGAGGGGAGTGTCTGGGTGCTGCTGAGTGTTGGTAATGAATGTGTGTGTGTGTGTGTGTGTGTGTGTGTGTGTGTGTGTGTATATAGGTGGGGGGCACCAATCACTATTTTGCCTCTGTACACTAATTATAAAATCATGCCACTGTTGTGTAGGTTATCCCAGCTATACCGTATATAGGTAATGCAGAGATATTTAAGAAGAGCTCTGGACAACCCCTTTAACACTGATTATTTTCTGTGAAGGCAGGGGAGAAGAACAAGCGCCATATGGTGTAGTATTTTAAATAAATGGGAGTGATGGATACGTATATAAGATATAAGTACCGGATAGATTCTTGAGATTAGGCCTGTCTGTCTCACTGAATTCCTTGTGGCTGTTCCCCACCTAGGAGACAAAGATCATCGCCATATGGTGTAGTAACCTTAAATATGTCTTGGGGTACCCTCCCCTATATTTCATGCGTACCAAAAGAGAGATTCAATATAGCATGTAGGATATACTTATATCCAGATAGATAAAGTCGGTCCAATATGGTGTAACGGCTGAATCAATCGACTGCTACTGCCTTATATAGTAATATCAATAAAGTATTTAATCCACGAAAAGTAATAATATACAAATTCAGATAAAAATAAAAATAAAAATAAAACAAATGAAATAATCTTAGCTGATTAGTATAGGCAGTAGTCTGGTCAGTCCCAACGCGTTTCGCCTCCAGGGCTTCCTCAGGAGAATACATCATATCAGTAAGGTGCACATATTTATAGTGCTTTCGGTTTCGTTTTCACCAGCACTTCCGGTTCGCGTCATTTCCGGAACCGGAAGTGCTTGGTCCGACTTAGATACTAAATACATACAAGGCTTGACACATATCATTAAATAACATTGGTGGTGCAGTGTTAACAGAGCCATGAGAGCAGTCTGTGTGTGCAGAGAGAGACGGACACACAGTCCGTGTGTACCGTGAAACCGGAAGTGACGCGGCTCGTCCCGGCCATTGCCGCGTCACTTCCGGTTTGGAAGCCAACCCTAAACAGGATGTGCCCAGTATTACTGCTGGAACGCACGCTGGCTCTATTCCAAACCGGAAGTGACGCGGCAATGGCCGGGACGAGCCGCGTCACTTCCGGTTTCACGGTACACACGGACTGTGTGTCCGTCTCTCTCTGCACACACAGACTGCTCTCATGGCTCTGTTAACACTGCACCACCAATGTTATTTAATGATATGTGTCAAGCCTTGTATGTATTTAGTATCTAAGTCGGACCAAGCACTTCCGGTTCCGGAAATGACGCGAACCGGAAGTGCTGGTGAAAACGAAACCGAAAGCACTATAAATATGTG
Organism: Pseudophryne corroboree; assembly: GCF_028390025.1. Taxonomy (NCBI): domain Eukaryota; kingdom Metazoa; phylum Chordata; class Amphibia; order Anura; family Myobatrachidae; genus Pseudophryne; species Pseudophryne corroboree. The sequence continues at coordinate 680,340,685 of NC_086449.1, forward strand.
CACCTTACTGATATGATGTATTCTCCTGAGGAAGCCCTGGAGGCGAAACGCGTTGGGACTGACCAGACTACTGCCTATACTAATCAGCTAAGATTATTTCATTTGTTTTATTTTTATTTTTATCTGAATTTGTATATTATTACTTTTCGTGGATTAAATACTTTATTGATATTACTATATAAGGCAGTAGCAGTCGATTGATTCAGCCGTTACACCATATTGGACCGACTTTATCTATCTGGATATAAGTATATCCTACATGCTATATTGAATCTCTCTTTTGGTACGCATGAAATATAGGGGAGGGTACCCCAAGACATATTTAAGGTTACTACACCATATGGCGATGATCTTTGTCTCCTAGGTGGGGAACAGCCACAAGGAATTCAGTGAGACAGACAGGCCTAATCTCAAGAATCTATCCGGTACTTATATCTTATATACGTATCCATCACTCCCATTTATTTAAAATACTACACCATATGGCGCTTGTTCTTCTCTCCTGCCTTCACAGAATTGCATGACTGAACATACCCAAGTCATCTTCTGAAGAACTGAGCAGCCACCAAAGAAGTTTGGGAGGTGATTACTGACGGAGCATCTACGACCGACTAAATCTAAATAGCAGGACTTTCAGTCTACGCCTTGTTTTAAAAGGAACATTTGGACGTGAGACCAAGCGCACTGACCTTAAAACTCTCTCCACTGATTATTTTCTATTGATTTATATAGACCTGAGAAAAAGCTTTAAGAAAATACCAGAGAAATCACAATCCTGCAAATACAAATTCAATCAATTTACAGAATCTGAAAGAAAAAAAAAATACAATAAAATAACCCAAAAGACTTCTTGTACAGTAGTTTCTACCCCCCATTAAACCTTGAGACCCCCTCATTACCAGTGGCGGCTGCTGCCCCTAAGCTGCAGCACCGTCCAAAGGCTGCAGGGGGGAGCTGACCAGGGCATATGAACAACCATGTGAAGTTGTATGTAACATATGTCCTGGCTTCCATCCCCTGGAATAAGCACTCCTATTGGCTGTTTTCACAGGAGTCAGGGGGCAGGCTACATGACAACTGACAGGCTGAGCAGTGTGTTCCATGCTGCATCGGCTGATTTCCGGTAATGGAAGCAATGAGATATGTTACATACATCTCCACATGTATGTTCATATGTCCTGTCCAGGTCCTTCCTGCACACATGGATGCCACTGCTCTTTACCAGTGCTGGCTGCATTTGCCTCCGATCATGTCAAACTGGTCGGCCTACCCTTCCTAGTAGTGAACTAGCAGTGAACAAAGGAACGGTTCTGCAACTGCTCATAAGGGGAAACAAATGTTCACATTTATGTAATGAAGAATTATATTGAATGAAAACACAAGCATTTTTAACTATACATCTCCTCTATACAGTCCCCACATAACCTGACATAGTTTGTCTTTTTTCACTTTCACAACCTTCTGACCCTTGGTCAACATTGCTTGGTAACCATTTAATACAGCCCATTCTGCAATCTGGTGGACCATTATGCAATAGGTAGCATCTATCCTTGTGTATCAATGCCTATTTCCCTATAGAGTGTAAGCATGTGAGCTTCCTACCTCTATGTCTGTCTGGTTTTAAACAGTTTTATTCTTTTACTGTTGTTTCAATTGTAGAGCGCAACGGAATATGCTGCAATATATAAGAAACTGTTAATAATAATAATAATAATAATAATAATAATATAAGTCTTAATGCATAAAGTGCATAGTGAGGCTACAAATCATTTAATGCACAGAGTACAATATCTTGATATGTGTAATAAAGGTCTTCATCTAATTCTTGAAAGCTTATACGGCTATCTGCAGCCTTGTATAGTGACTGGTACACAAGGTACTTGTAAAATGACTTGATCTTAATAACAAAATATGTTGACATATTTTCCAGTCACGGTTAGACATAATGTACTGCCTAAGGCATAATACAAGATACTTAATTCAGAAGCTAGTGAATAATTGTTTAGTTGCTGCTAGTTTTACACAGTTAAAAACTATAATTTAGTTTGACAATACGTGAGTTAGCATTTATTTGGAATTCTTAATTCTTCCCAAATGTTTCGTGAGCTTGAAATTGTTATATGGGTAATAAGATCTTTAATGTGCTCTTAAGACACAAGCAAGTCTCTGTTCCTGTGGACACATGTGGAAGGTCTATATTCGGACAAGAACCACTTTGTGTCAAAAGTCAAAACATGGACACTTTCGTACGTCAATGGGTAGGCTTTACATAAACAATTAGACTGAAGACATCCAAATAATATGACATTCCTTGGGTGTTATGAGGCAAAACATAGCATATTCCAACAATAAAGAAAACCGTAGGAAAAATATGTGGAAAAAAGATAGAAAAAATTACTTTCTAAACAATATAAAGCTGAAAAATACCTATTAAATTTAGGACAAGTGTTACTAGTGTCATCTGCAAAGTATTTATTACTAAGGAAGTAATACGGGCCTACCATTCGGTTATCATTTTGGAATGAGATGATTAATGGAGTGGAGGTTGAGGAGGATATTCAATTAGCCGAGGTAATTGAACGCCCCGGAAATATTCAATTGTCCCCGATGCCGGCAGTCTGATAACAAGCCCTATCAGACCTGGGTATTAATTGAATTGACTAAAGATAAACATTGGGCAAATGTCGAGATAAACGCCCATTTTTCTCTCCTGAAAACTTATCGGAGCCAATTGAATATGTCTAAATTAATTATCTTAGGTTATTAAGTTAAATCTTCTAAGATAACCCATCAGTGACTATATTCTCCAACTAACTAGTAGGGGGGGAAACCAAATAATACTTACAGAAGGGGGCTATCTTCCGTGCCTATCCTATAATTCTATGCAAATTTTCTTTCTTTTTTTTTGCCATTGATTGGTACTTTAGGCCTCTATATATGGATCCTGTAAACTACTAGTTATGCCACTGACTCCAAGCAAGGGATTTGACCAAAAAAGGTTGTATACTATATTCATACACTTCAGTATCACATCAGTAACAGTGTGATTTATGTTGACCTTCTCACTCTGCTATTTACACCTGCATAGTGGTGCAGGGTAAGTTGTAGATAGTAGTAATTGTCAGTTTCAACCATTTCTTCTATGCAGATCTATGTAGTGGCTGCACACTACATAGATCTGCATAGCTCCAATGATTTAAACAGACCATTACAACCAACTTGATATACTAAGAGTCAGCAGGCTTCATATGTTAGGTGTATGACAGTAGTATGCATACTTGCTGACTTCTTGTTTTTCCTTTCTGGGAAAAGCCTGTAGAAAAGATACATCTGACCACTTTGGGGGGGGGGGGGGGGGGGGGGGGGGTTATGGGCTCCCCATTAGGCCTCACCCCCGTGGGTCTGTGTGAAAGGGATCTGGACAAAGGATGCAATTTGTGTTAATTTAACACCACTCCTCGATGTGTATGTGTGATTCCCAGTTGTGTGATTCCCAGGATTATCTCCCCATTCTGCACAACACTAGGAAATGGGTGGGATGCAAATTATCCACCCACTCTTCCGGAGGTGCGGGGGACTACACAAGTGGGATCAAGCCCCAGCTATGACATGTTGAGCAATGAGTGTTTTAAATATAGAAAGGTGTAGCTGAAATATAGAGAAATGTAGCTGAACGTGCACATACCCCCTAACCATACTAATTTCAGCAAGACAGTCCCTAGATGAGTGTTTTGTCCTGCTGTCAGGATTTGGACTGAATTAAACCGATCGCTTGACAGTTGGCAGGTATGTAAATTCAGTGCTATTCTGCATATTCGCTGGTGAGTTACATAGTTACATAGTTGGTGAGGTTGAAAAAAAAGACAAAATGTCCATCGAGTTCAACCTGTATTATAAAATTATATATCACTTAGATGCTGTAGCCTTGGATATTTCTATCAGTTAGGAATTTTTCTAATCCAAATTTGAATTTATTTAGTGAGTCCACCATTACTACCTCCTCTGGTAGAGAATTCCAAATCTTTACCGTTCTTACTATGAAGAACCCTTTCCTCCATTGTTTATGATTTTTTTTTCTTCTAACCTCAGGGGGAGTGCTGTGTAGCGTTTTTTTTTTATAAACAGATCGTCTGATACGTCCTTGTATAGTCCCTTAATGTATTCGACAGCATACCCTCCAACTGTACCATTTAGCAGGTGTCAAAGTCAAAAATATTACATAGAGAGAACATACAAACCACACACACATTTAAGTCGCTATACTTGCAAATATGCGCAGCGAGCACAGCAATATATGGAAACACACGCATTTGCTCGGACATGACACGGAGATGGATTCGGCGCTTATTTCATACAGTACATGGTTATAATAATGTCAAGCACCAGACATCATGGAGATTTAGAATTGGCTGATGAATTGATGTCATGAATATGTATTATCTGAACAGAACCAGATGCGCCCATCATGTTTGGTATTGAAGCAAGCAGAATGATGTGTGGGTTAGTTTGATGCTGGTTGTGAAGTTGTGGGACATTGCAGCGGATAGATATGATTATATGTATAAAAGCTAAGATCACTTTGTTGAGAACAATGGATGATCAAGCCAACCTTTTACTAAGATTTTCAGGGCTGAACCTGATTAACATATACAAAGGAGAGAGAGAGAGACCCCTCCCCTAGGAACAGACACACAGGAGGATAGTTCCTGTCTGGGGGGGTTGGGGGTCAGTTTTTGCTGGTGGCCTCAGAGAACAGATGTAATGAAGCTACACTCAGAACAAAGCTCCCAGAAGCATGGCTGGATCATCACCAGGCACCAAAGGCTAAGTATTGAATTCACATGGCTAGATAAGGAAATATAGACAGATTGCTTTCTGGTTTAAATAGGATATTGTAACTTGGTTGTGTGATTGTTGGGTGTTTGTGTGATAGATCTGGGAATCTGTGATGGTAGCTGGGACATTAGACAACCTGTAGCATAGCATTTGTGGTATTTGTTTGCCTATGGTGATTTAAAATAGATTGTACTGGTTAGTTATAATATATATCTTGTTAATCATAAATACCACCATGCAGTTACGTTTGGGCATGTGCTTGTGGCAGTGGCGGGCTGAGATGTGTGGTTACATTGTGATCTGGTCTTGTGATGAATATGCTCTGGTTATTGAGATACTGAAGTTGTTTGGAATGTGAAAGTGAATAAGATGGTTCTAGGAAGTTGTTTGGAATGTGAAAGTGAATAAGATGGTTCTAGGAAGTTGGATTGAAATTGTGAAAGGTGATTTAGATGGTTTGGAATTGTAAAATCAGAACATATGCATTGTTCTGAGGCTTGGACATTTTGGAATAAAATGGAGTCTTGTGTCTTCTGCTATGTGATTGTGGTGTAGTAGAGAGTGCCATGTGTTTGGACCTGCAAATCTAAAATGGCTGCTGCCGGGTGCTATCCCCTCCCCCTTTCACATGTGTTGCAGTCTTCATGGGAGTTTTCTCAAAATGGAGTCTAGCTTCTGTCCCATGCGGTATTGTAGGGTTGTGTATATAGGGACAGCCAGTATGGGTAAGGTCAAGTATTTTCTCCACAAAGATTCTCAGCATTGAATAACTGCGCAGCGATTGTTCCTCACATGTGTAAGCTTCTCTGCAATCATATTGTCTGTATTGTTATGGTGAGCCATTTCTCTCTCTCTCTCTCTTCTCCTCTTTCTCTCTTATTTTCCCTTAAACGTAATTGTATTGTATTGTATTTCCTGTGCAGTTATCTGGTTAGGTAGTCTATGTTATATTGTAGTGTATGATTTGTATTTGTATTAATTCTTTTGCAAGTATATCATTCATAATATATATATATATTAGGCGTTGGACCCTGAGCACGGTATCTGTGTATTTCTTATAGTGTTAAGTATTCTCAGAGCGTCGGTGACGCTCGAACAGCTTTAAAGGTAATAAGGTTATTCTGTGTTGCATTTACACTCTATCATTACACTAAGGTTTTACTGCATAATACACCGTTTATGGTTTAGATATAAAGGTTTAACATTGTGAGCGTCAGCGCCGCTGGTGATCTCCTCGTGGTCCAGAGCGTCCGCTACGCTATAGCGAATCATTACGTTAGTCGGCAGCCAATAGCGTGCCTGCCTGTAATCTCTTGGCCGTGAGCGAACGTGACGCTTGAGCGTCTCGACTACGGCTAAGCGATTGTTACGCAAAGTGCGTACCCTTACGGTACTCCATACATAAATAGCGTACAGTGTTCTTAGACCTCATAAAGGGTTTTATATACGATAAATATTTAGCTTTATCAATTGCGGGCTCGTCCTGTCCTTCACATATCTGCACTAGGTAATTTCAGCAGACATTATCCAGCAGCAAAGGGCGGGAGATCATATTCCTCGTAGTGCTGTTTGGATAAGCGTCTGCTTCTCTTAGTAAAGGGTGCTGAAGGAATCCGGGAACCGGAGGTAAGAACAACACGCTAGTCTCTTTTAAAACTGTTTATTTTTCTGTCTTGCGTACACACGCACGCACACATATATATCTGCATTTCTTTTTTTTTCATTTGTGTATTTTCGTATATCACTCTCCTGTTTGCCAGTTTTATAGTTGATAAACGTGCTAAGAGAGATTTGCTGCTATTTCATAGTTTAAGAGTAAAAAGGTAATATAGTTAAAGTATAGACAAATACAGCTGTGCCTGAGAGACAAGGCGAAGTCAGTGTGGTGCGCGGTAGATGATAAAGGATCATCTACATTGATAAACGTATAAATTGTGTTACGGTGGATCTTTGCTTTGCGTACACGTGTCTCTAACAAAGGACTGAGACTTGCGTACGCAACCCAAGGGCCGACGCATGCAGCGTATATTACGCAACGGAGCGTACGGGTACGCCCACGTAACTCAAATCACAAGTGTTAATTTTTTTTTTCAACGCGATAAATAGCGCAACGCGGTAAATAACGCAAGGCGATAAATCGCGCAAATCTATTTTAACATTCGAAATTTAAATTAATAGATCCTTCTCCTAATTTGTAACACATCTGGTCTATAGAAAATTTCTGCGCAGAAATAGAAATAGAAACAAAAGTGTATATGTGGTGAGTGAGTGTTTGTTTTTACAATTATTGAGGTTGAACCACAAGAAAAGTCGAGTTCTCGTGAGGTACATGCGTGTAAGTGACGTACATGGTGGCTAGGGAGGCATCCCTGGTTAAAACATACAATTTGAGCATTAGAGTGTAGCAGACCAGGAGGTCATACTGTAACAGACCAGGAGGTCATAGCAGACCAGCAGGTTCAGGTACAGCAGACAAGGAAGTCCGCTATACAGTCCACAGGCACAACACCAAGAAAGGGTTGGTGCAACACCCATATAGGCCATACAAGCTCTGGCTGAAGGAATTCGCAGCCGTAATTTTCGATTCCGTTGGTCGCTCAGTACATAAGATTAGTTGCTTATGTGCTGAACGATTGTACTGCACGTAATTGTGTGCATTAGTAAACCTGACCGGTACTATTTGTGTACGAAGGTCATAAACGCTATTTGTACATTCTAACGTGATTTGTGTAATTTTTTTTATTTTAAGGGAGGTTCGCTGCTCACTCAGGAACTATCCAACATCCAATAGTTACTGGAAAGAGTAAGTGTTCTTCGGATCACCCTCACAGGTTCCAGTAAATAGAGGTTCAGGTCGCAGGGGCCCTGGGTCGAGTACGCCAGCACCATATCGGTGTGATCAGGTCGTATTGGTCGGCGTGGGCGAGTGAGTGGGGTACTCGGTAAACCGCCACCGTCAGCCTATTTTGAACATTTTGGTTTGCGTAAGGGTTGGCTGAATAAAGCAACACCTTCGAACTATGGGGGCCACTTGTTCAGGTAGGGGGCGATCAACCTCGGTTCGGGTTGATTCAGTGAACCGACCAGTCGGGTCGGCAAGGTACGTAATGTGTGAGAAATACGGAAGTCACACAGAAGCTTTATGTGATGAATGGGAGAGAATGACAGTACATGACGGGGAGAAATTCCCAAGAGTAGGTAGCTTCAGCACAGAAGTGTTAACGAATTTAAGGAGAAGGATATGTCTCATTAAATCAGCCAAGAGACTAATCAAGCATTATGATTATTTACAGTTGTGGCAACAGGAAAGTGAAATGCAAAGAAATGTAACTTACATACCTAACTTTCATCTTGAGAGGAGAGACATGGCAACGGAGAGGATTATGGTTGCGGAGAAAAGCACAGGGTTGAACCATAAAAACGCTCTTAGCAACTGTAGTATAGATGATAAGAATAAGTGTAATAAATGTAACAATGATAATTGTAATACTGTTGAATGTACAACTATTAACCTATGCAAGTTGCACCCCATGTCAAACTTCCCTCAGGAATACAAACAAGAAAGTGAGCCCAGAACAATGTCGGCACCTCTTCCAGAAGCCATCCTACAAGACATCCAGGTGGACACGACCAAATCGGTAAAGGCAATAATCAAACCCCCTAACGGAGGGTCAGGTGAGGTCGTGTCCACAGGTACGTACAATGTTTTATATCACGCACAAACAGATGTACCACATATTGTAAGACCAACACAAGATGATGTAGCTGAGTTTGATCCGGTCAGGGTGATTGCGGTCCCCAATGGGAAGACTGACGATCGGGGAATCATTCCCGTCAAGGACAGTGCAATGCGCTGTCTCTGGTCCCGGACCGAATTGAGATCAATTATGTCTGAATTTCCTGATCCTAGGAAAAATCTAGTAGCCTGTCAAAGATTTGTTAAAGAACTAGGAAACTCCACAGAACCCACCAACAAAGAGTGTCGAGCAGTGCTGAGGACATGTTTGCCCTCCAGTGTTGACCCTGAAAAATTCATTACTGATTGTAAATTAGACACGGAGGCACCTTGTACGGAGGAACACAATCAGGAATGTATTAAGCAGATCACCCAACAGTTAGAAGTATATTTCCCAGCCATTGTCGAGTGGAACAAAATCTTCTCCATAAGACAAAACGAAGGGGAAAGTATCTCTAATTATTTCAATCGAGCACTGCAAATAATGGCTAGAAACACTGGGATCACAGACATCAAGACAAATGCACAACATAAAGGAATAGCGGTTAGAGTATTAATGAATGGTTTAAAGGATGAATTAAGTACAAGAGTACAGACCACCAACCCAGACTGGAGAGATATCTCGGTGGCCGCATTAAGAGAGGCCGTCATTAATCATGATCAGAATATCACCAGATACAGAGAGCCACTAAGTAACAAGTTAATGGCAACAAGTATACAGGCCCTAACCACAAGACCACTCCAACAAAAGCCCCACACCACCGCGAGAAATTCAAATATGGAAGTCTGTTATAATTGCCTGAAGAAAGGTCATTATGCAAGAGATTGCAGGCCTAGAAGCATACACAAGGTATATACACCCCCTAGACATGAAAATGAGCATAAATATGACACACCAAATTACAAGCAGGGATCACATAGGAAGAATTTTGAGCCACACCCATGATATGTAGTCAAGAAAGGTGATCATACGACTGATGGTAAGCCTGAGGTAACGGTTAATAAATTGGGAGGTCATTCCCTGAAGACACAGGAATGACCAGGTGAAACGTTGTAAATGTATTTGTGAAAAATGTTTTTTTTCTCTCCCTCTATCCCCATCTCTGACGATCATTGATAGGACTCAAACATTGCATATCTGTTTGGTCTTTGCAGAAGTCTACCAAACCCCAGCATGACCTACCCACATCAATGTATCCTGGCCAGATACAGAGGGTATGGAGGTGCTGGTGGGAGGGACTGCGCAAGGAAATCCATTGGACATGTAGATATGACAGCCTGATGATCTGACAATGTTTTAAAATGTTTGAAAAATGGTTTTTCCCCTGTTGTTGTTATTGTTGATTTAAGTAATATACACATGCATATAAATTGTTCTCTCTCTTTTGTTTTTTGTTTCCTCTCTCTTCTCACTCATGTTTTCATGTTTTAAAGATGGTATGTCACACATCAGTTAAACAAATGGTAATGCAAGATTTTTGTTCCTTACAGAGAGATCGCTGATTTGGAAGGAATATTGCATTATCGGAATGTTCGTTTGGAAGACTGAAAGACAGCACCTTTGAGATGACAGCGGAACAAGAAGAACAACAAGACTAGAGAACTTATTATCGTAACAAGTTTCTCTCCCCCTCAAACTGTTTTTTGTACCCCATTACAAATTTCTTCTTTTCTCCTCCTGTAAGATGGACTTGCCCCAAGAGACTGTGATATGGATTTTCCTGTTGACCAGAGCAGTCTGTTTCGGTGAGAGTATCAGTGAGGTCGAGAAAGGATCCAGAAAGGTCTTGATGATAAAGATGGAGGTGTAAATTTCCAATAGCAACCCAATCACCAAGCAAAGGCGAGTACCGGAAACGATCTAGCAGCCATGTTATCTGTAAACATTTTTCTTTTAAGGATTGTTAGCTGAAAAAAACTGTATCTGTAGGCTCTGTAACAATGTCATTGAGGATGGGTGCATTAAGAAATGCCAATCCAGTTTTAATATCCATATGGACCGGCATCCATTGAGTGACTATCACTCCTTAGTGGGTAGCGTGTTAAATAAAACAGATTGTTGGGTATGCTCTCAAGTACCTCAAGGTCATAGCAAATCAGGGCTAGTACCATTTCCTTTAACGTTAGGGGAGGTACTTGAGTTAAGTGGTGGGAGACCGGTGGACAGGAGGTTTAATATCTCCAGCCCTCCTAGTTTGAAGCTCCACCAATACCATGTGGATAGGTCCCTATTATGTTTCAACATCTCCAATCCCCGAAAGCCGGGAAATTGGGAAGTGTCATGGAGTAATCAAACCATGACCTTTTCGCATAGAGCAGATAGAATGCCTACAGATACAGAGCTTATACGCCACATAGCCAGTAGAGGAAAATCTTTCCGGTATAGGTATACCTTAGGAAATAGGATTACGAGAGTTGGAGAGGTATCACCAGGATACTGTGCACATATCGTACAACCTGATACGTGTACTAAGCAGATGGAAGAATTAGGGGTAGGAGATTTCACATGGAGGATGTGTAATATGGTTATGTCCTACTCTGTCCCATATGTTCTCCCCGATGATGCATATTTCATATGCGGGAGGAAGGCGTATAAGTGGCTTGCCCCAAACTCTGAAGGATTGTGTTGTATTGGAAAAGTACTACCTGAGGTAATGAGTTTGAGGAGTGAGGAAACTGTAATTCCAATGAATTTGAGTTATGACCCAACGGTGGAAACAATGATGTAATGAAAATGCGATTATACGGCCCGTTTCTTTCACCTGTTTTTCCGTTTTCCTCCAAGGTAAAAAGACCCACTTGGACGAGGAATTTGATGAGCTGATATACAGACAACGGATAGATTAAAGTAGAAGTTTTGACAACCTTATACACAGATATTTGATGAACTTTGCCATAGATCCCCAGTTTCCCTACAAATTTTAAAATTACGCCAGCCCAACACTTTTGTAAATCTATGGACATTGACATAAGCTTTTGCTCGCACCTTATGGGCAAAAGCACAAAGAAGACTGCAACCAACAGACACCGAACAAGACTTCAACCGACAAATGTACATTAACCTGACATAGAATACCACTGCATTTACCATAAGTGTTCTTTATCTTCATTTCTACAACCCTCAGGTAGTGACACACATAGTCGATAGGGAATACAGGCACAGATATCAGCAATCACATATTCCCCCATTCATGTATCATCAACTAAAATGTGCTCCCCCATTTTGTTACAACCAAAGCCGAAAAGAGCTCGGTAAAGTTTGACAGCCCATCCACAGACCCGTACCACGGGATAAGAAGGAATTCAAATGTATACTTCGCAATACCTCGAAGCTTGATTTAAAACACGTACGGCACGATGATACATGACCCCCCAAACATGGATTCATACATACATACTTCTGCTATCTCACTAGGTCATACCTTTTTCCCACCTTCTTCTCTCCTCCCTTACCCAATCATAGAAATGTATTTACATATGACATATATTTTTCTCTTTTTGAAATGTTTTAGGAAGTGGCAGTTATTGGTGACTGCCAAAGGGTGGACTGTCAAAGTCAAAAATATTACATAGAGAGAACATACAAACCACACACACATTTAAGTCGCTATACTTGCAAATATGCGCAGCGAGCACAGCAATATATGGAAACACACGCATTTGCTCGGACATGGCACGGAGATGGATTCGGCGCTTGTTTCATACAGTACATGGTTATAATAATGTCAAGCACCAGACATCATGGAGATTTAGAATTGGCTGATGAATTGATGTCATGAATATGTATTATCTGAACAGAACCAGATGCGCCCATCATGTTTGGTATTGAAGCAAGCAGAATGATGTGTGGGTTAGTTTGATGCTGGTTGTGAAGTTGTGGGACATTGCAGCGGATAGATATGATTATATGTATAAAAGCTAAGATCACTTTGTTGAGAACAATGGATGATCAAGCCAACCTTTTACTAAGATTTTCAGGGCTGAACCTGATTAACATATACAAAGGAGAGAGAGAGACCCCTCCCCTAGGAACAGACACACAGGAGGATAGTTCCTGTCTGGGGGGGTTGGGGGTCAGTTTTTGCTGGTGGCCTCAGAGAACAGATGTAATGAAGCTACACTCAGAACAAAGCTCCCAGAAGCATGGCTGGATCATCACCAGGCACCAAAGGCTAAGTATTGAATTCACATGGCTAGATAAGGAAATATAGACAGATTGCTTTCTGGTTTAAATAGGATATTGTAACTTGGTTGTGTGATTGTTGGGTGTTTGTGTGATAGATCTGGGAATCTGTGATGGTAGCTGGGACATTAGACAACCTGTAGCATAGCATTTGTGGTATTTGTTTGCCTATGGTGATTTAAAATAGATTGTACTGGTTAGTTATAATATATATCTTGTTAATCATAAATACCACCATGCAGTTACGTTTGGGCATGTGCTTGTGGCAGTGGCGGGCTGAGATGTGTGGTTACATTGTGATCTGGTCTTGTGATGAATATGCTCTGGTTATTGAGATACTGAAGTTGTTTGGAATGTGAAAGTGAATAAGATGGTTCTAGGAAGTTGTTTGGAATGTGAAAGTGAATAAGATGGTTCTAGGAAGTTGGATTGAAATTGTGAAAGGTGATTTAGATGGTTTGGAATTGTAAAATCAGAACATATGCATTGTTCTGAGGCTTGGACATTTTGGAATAAAATGGAGTCTTGTGTCTTCTGCTATGTGATTGTGGTGTAGTAGAGAGTGCCATGTGTTTGGACCTGCAAATCTAAAATGGCTGCTGCCGGGTGCTTTCCCCTCCCCCTTTCACATGTGTTGCAGTCTTCATGGGAGTTTTCTCAAAATGGAGTCTAGCTTCTGTCCCATGCGGTATTGTAGGGTTGTGTATATAGGGACAGCCAGTATGGGTAAGGTCAAGTATTTTCTCCACAAAGATTCTCAGCATTGAATAACTGCGCAGCGATTGTTCCTCACATGTGTAAGCTTCTCTGCAATCATATTGTCTGTATTGTTATGGTGAGCCATTTCTCTCTCTCTCTCTCTCTCTCTCTTCTCCTCTTTCTCTCTTATTTTCCCTTAAACGTAATTGTATTGTATTGTATTTCCTGTGCAGTTATCTGGTTAGGTAGTCTATGTTATATTGTAGTGTATGATTTGTATTTGTATTAATTCTTTTGCAAGTATATCATTCATAATATATATATATTAGGCGTTGGACCCTGAGCACGGTATCTGTGTATTTCTTATAGTGTTAAGTATTCTCAGAGCGTCGGTGACGCTCGAACAGCTTTAAAGGTAATAAGGTTATTCTGTGTTGCATTTACACTCTATCATTACACTAAGGTTTTACTGCATAATACACCGTTTATGGTTTAGATATAAAGGTTTAACATTGTGAGCGTCAGCGCCGCTGGTGATCTCCTCGTGGTCCCGAGCGTCCGCTACGCTATAGCGAATCATTACGTTAGTCGGCAGCCAATAGCGTGCCTGCCTGTAATCTCTTGGCCGTGAGCGAACGTGACGCTTGAGCGTCTCGACTACGGCTAAGCGATTGTTACGCAAAGTGCGTACCCTTACGGTACTCCATACATAAATAGCGTACAGTGTTCTTAGACCTCATAAAGGGTTTTATATACGATAAATATTTAGCTTTATCACAGGTACAGTACCTTTTTTTATGATCTGTACCGATTTTTGGCTCTCCAAACGTCCATTGAAAGTATAGAAAAAGAGGCGTGACTACGCCCCTTTACCTGTGACCACACCCCCTTTTCTAAGTGGTACCGATTTTTATGTGTAAAATGTTGGAGGGTATGAGACAGTAAAGGGTTGTTATTAGGGTGTCAGCACTGGAATAACAAATATCTTAGTGCTAGACATACTCCTGGGAATGTGTAGACTACCCTTCTGTGCAATGGTCAGATTGCTTGCCCTGTATGGCTCACCTACTGTATAATACATAAAAACACCAATCTGTGTCTATGTAAAAGAACTAAAGGGTAAAAAGACTTGTACCTCCATCATTAGCATAAACAACAGATGCAGAACCCACAAAGAAGCAGTTATCTATCCAAATATTAAAATTACAATATAGGAATAAATTACAAGTTTTTAAACATGACAAAAATGCACAAGAAAGTCATCTGTAACGTAGATTTGGTAGAAGAATTTTACTAAACTAAATTCCATGCAAAATTCTTATCTATACGACAGTTCTCTTTACACTGAGCTCATGTACAGTGTTCAGTGTGATGTTAAAGGAGTCATATAAAGCAGATATTGCACCATAGATTACACACCATCCATTGTATTTTATATAATGTCCCTGTGTGTTATACAAGCTTGTCTACGACATCCTTGAGTACTGTATTTAGCCATTGCATATATTATCTGAAATTCAGTTATCGGCCATATAACAGTAAATGGATGCACAGTTTCCATGAGGACTGACACCTCATCTAGCACCTAGCTCTAATCCTCAATTATATACATAGCTTGTCTTTCCAAAGCGCTGGTGCTTTTAAGACAATCAAAAGGAAAAGGAAATTAATATCTATGATGTAATGGATACTTGACATGAGAAATGATTTGACGATGGAACAAATTGGACAAGACATGTTTTCTTAACTTTTTCTGTTCTCCATTGTTTATGGGTCTAGCGGGGTCGGAATTGTAGTGGGATTACAAAGTGACAATCATTCCCTACATACTTTCCGATCCACAAACAGAGTGTCTTAGGTATAGACTTTCTGTAGTTAGAAGTCTGACAGTTTAGTGATCTTAATAAATGAACTTCAGACTCATGGTTTATATGGAACATTTCATCTGACACTAGGTTAGATTAGAAACAAGTTTTATTTTGTCTTTGTTGTTTGAAAACTGCCAACTGGCCACCTTCCACACACGACATGGCCCAAGAAATAAGCTGCTCTCTGACTGAGTGGTTTTTCTCTTCCATTTTCTAGTTTATTTTATTTATTTTTAGTTGTTTGTTTTTACCATTTTTTTTTCTAAATCAGTTTTTGAAGAATAATTACTACATATTTTCAAGTGTTTATTTAACCATGTTACAAATGTGTCTTGATAAATTATGTTATCTGACAAAAGTGCATATGCTGTCATTTTTACAGATGTTTTAAAAAGCCTTGCCAAGAGCAACTGAAGACTGTAAGCCTCCCTGATAATAAATACCTCTGCAGTAAAGCCACCTGGGACAGGATGTCATTGTTCACATTTCCCTCTGCTCCTTTACTATCAGTATTTCTAAAAGTTTTACGTTATTATTTATTTCCCAGCAATGTATACAATCACAAAGGCTTGTCTTTGCTTAAAGAAAATCATCCAGTTTTATATTTTTAGCATTAATTATGTTCCTTTCATTTCATCTACTGATTCCGATTAATTTGGGTAAAACTGATGCATCATTTGCACTGATCTGCAATCTACTGTATCTGGATGTATAAGTATATTAATAACATTAATAATGATATCAATACCACTAATTATACTATTATTCAGCGCACAACAATATCTAGTTTGAATGTATGAAAAATAGGCCACTAACCATATGAATAAAAGTTGCTCCCATCCGAGTACTCTGTGGTACTCACTAATATAACACAAGGATGAGATATACAATATCACAAGGAGTGCTAAATATAGTTTGATTATTCAAAACAATTTATTATATAAAATGATGCGATTTTAAAAATATCTAAAATCAATAAAGCTAAAAAGTGGATAATACACAAATATTTATCACTTGCACAGATATGGGTCCATAATACTACCATATATAGATATAAAAAGTCCACAGATGTTCTGTGTAGAGGAGTTCCAATACAGAATATTTAAGCACACTGATAGTGCTATTCGTAACTCCAAGGAGGAACTGTAGCTGAATTAGAGAGGAGCCTCGTATTATATTTGGTACAGCAACCAGAGTTATATGGATGCGGCTCCTGCAATGCTTTAAAAGCCACAGAGACAGCGCTCTAATGTGCCCTCCCCACCGCTGAAATAGATCTCACCACTGCCTTATAGAGAACTCAGCACAACCGGCTATGTGCAGTGATCCGATGGTGCAGGATGAAAGCAGCGGTATGTCCGTGTCCACGGGGAGGGTAGGGTAAGCGCGGCTCTGGGTTACAGCAGGTGGATGTTACTCAGCAGCCTCCAGTCTATGGATAGTCTGGGTGGTCGGAAACACTGCACCTATGTGATTCCGACCACCCAGACTATCCATAGACCGGAGGATGCTGAGTAACGTCCACCTGCTGTAACCCGGAGCCGTGCTCCCCCTTCCCAGTTGACACGGACATACCGCTGCTTTCATCCTGCACCATCGGATCACTGCACATAGCCGGCTGTGCTGAGTTCTCTATACGGTGTAGCTGTGCGGTGTAAAAGGACCCAGTTAGAAAAAATCCGGGTCGAGCAACCTGGTATTCCAACTCGGGTAGCAAGCAGCCTTGAACGAGTGTTTAACCCTGGCTCGCTGTGCTGTGTAAACGGGACGCTGGATCGATGCCACCCGTTTCCCGTTCACTCTGTGTGGATGGGCAAAGCTTGGAGATCATGTGATCTCTAAGCGCCACCCCCGCAGTGTCACCGCTGACGTCACCAACTCAGCAATGGAGTGGCGGAGAGGGGCCTGAGACGGGTCGCAGCTGGGAAGCAC
Organism: Pseudophryne corroboree; assembly: GCF_028390025.1. Classification (NCBI taxonomy): domain Eukaryota; kingdom Metazoa; phylum Chordata; class Amphibia; order Anura; family Myobatrachidae; genus Pseudophryne; species Pseudophryne corroboree. Next base: position 680,357,939 of record NC_086449.1, read on the forward strand.
CCGTGTCACGCCTCTGGTTGTGGCCCGCCTCAGGCGGTATAAAAAGGATATAAGTGAGATAGAACTTGAAATGCTAGAGACTCTATACTCTCAGTCCCACACATTGCCAAAGGGGTATTTAAGTTAAAAACTTAATGCGTTCAATATTAAGATGGCTATGCACTGACCACTGATAATTGTTAACAGCCAGAAAATGGCTGAAAAATAATCAGGATCATTTGTTTGATAAACCTGCAAGATCCTTCCAACCATTGTTCTGCTGCCACAGTCAGTGAATAGAAATCCCCTCAAATTTTGCAGCATATGGAGGCGTTCTGATGATGAGGCCGTCAATCCTTACCTTGCCTGTGTAGGCTGCACTATCATGCAGTGTATGGTCAGCTTACATGTGGAAACCTTAAAAAACAGACTAACCTCTATTCAAATGACTGAAAATCCGCTAGGTGAGACAGAGGATGTAACAAAACTGGATTATAAAACAAAAAAGAGGAAACAGGTATATCAAATAAAATATCTTATTGGCCCCTTTTCTCCTCTCTTTACCCTGCATTACCCCCTTCCCCTCATCACCTTCCTATCAGGGGCTATGTTCCCCGACCTATGGCCGAATGCAAAAAGGAGTATTTTGTAATGAAATAAAATTGAAACACATAGGCTTAACTTTGCCATACAGACAGTAGTAGACACCATGTAGACAGTAGTAGACATGCTACAAAACAGATTTTTGGTTGTTACCACATCAGTCTGCATATGCATATGAGGTAACTACTGTACATGTGCTCCATAGCCTTGTCATAGTTGTGCTGAACTGATCTGTATTAAGGGGTTGGGGCTTGCGGGCTCAATGCACTCGCCATGCTGCAGGCTCGGTGGTGAGCTGTGCTCGCCACAGGTTCTATTCCCATTCTATGGGTGTCATGGACACCCACGAGTGGGAAGAGTTCCTGTTAGTCGGCATGCCGACTGTCAGTATTTTCAGGGGACGGGATGTAGTGGTCAGTATTGTGACCAGCGGTCTCCTGACAGCCGGTCACATAACTACATCCCGTATTAAGACCCTTATGGCCAACAGTTCCATAGAGAGCAGGGTCGGGTACTGTAGGAGGCATGACCTAACCAAGGAGGCATGGTCATATCTTCCGAACAACCACAGTTTTTTTTTGAAACAGTATGCATGGCACCATGAAGTGTTGCTGTGTGCTGCACAGCGGGACACTTTGTGCCCCTCAGTCAGACGCAGGATCGGGGTGGGTTGCAGGGCAAATAGGGTTAATGACAGCATACTGGAACAAATATGTATGTTTTTATTTAAGTTGAATCAAATAATTGTTTCTTGCCAATGTGAAACTTATATGACTGGCAGTCAAAGTTTTAATAATATGGAAATCAATGTAGTTAATTTTAAGTCTCTATTTCAGTAAAAATGCTCCAGGAGGAATCTGTACACCAGGCCTGGCCAACTTGTGATTCTTCAGCTGTTGTGAAACAACATGCCTGACACTTTTAGCAATTGCTAATATTAAAACTGTGGCAGGACATGCTGAGACTTGTAGTTTCACAACAGCTGGAGAGCAACAGGTTGGCCAGGCCTGCTGTATACTCTCTTATTCTGGTGGTTAGCAATGCATGCTTCCTAGGTTTCTAGTATACACCTATAGCCTTTCTTTTGCCACACACGGAATTCAGCTGATTACATCTCCTAAGAGCAATTCTGAACCCTTCCATCTGCATAATTTCCCTGTGGCAGTGGAAACCTGAAATTACTATGTTAACAACCTATAACAAAGGTTACACTTTTTGCCCTTTAACACCTATTTTCCAAGTATGCGAACACTCTTCCACAATCATTAGGTCAAAGGGTAAGTGGTTTGAATAAAAAAGAAAAAAAACACACAAAAAAAGAAAAAACACAACTTATTTGACTACTTACATACTGCATTAAAAGCTAGACACATGTGCAGTAGCAATTTTCGTTTCCCAATTTAGACTAGTGAATTGTAAATCATTGATCAGCATGTAAAGGCTTGCAGTAGTATTTTTCTTCTGCTTCTGCACAAGGTCTGATTGAGAGTTATAATTTATCATTGGAACAATATGAGATTTAGAATAAAAACAGGCCATCCTGCAATTACTTAGGAGAGCATATATACATTGTTTCATTTTGGTCAGATATCTGCTGAGCAGACTGCCTATCCGGACTCCACAGACTGCAAGACAAAGCTTGAACTAAACCAGTGACATGGCAACTGGCAGAACCTTTGTGCTGGCACTCTCTAAAAGAAAAGATTATGGCAATTTTCCAGCTAAATAGCACAAATGAGACAGTGAAACTATCCATTTTGAGATATACAGTATTTGCTGAAAAGGATGTTTCTTTCTGCCTTCCCAGATTATATTGCATACCTCACGGGACAGTCCTATTTTTCGGGGACTGTCCCGCTGTCCCACCCAGAGGTCGTAGTGTCCCGTGGTTGTGGTGGTGGGGGGAGTTGGGAGGCCCCACAGAGTGAGGAAAAATGAGGGCGTAACTCGCAGGCATAGTGTTGCCTGCAAAGCCACACCCCCTTTTCAGGCATATGCACCTTCACCACGCGACAGAGTCTAATTTCCCTTTCTGAAAATCTTGGGAGGTATGATATTGTGTGGCACAACATACAAGCACAAATCATACAGCTGAATAAGAGTCTCTACCTGCAGGATACTGAATGAAATCAGGATCCGTGTAGAGATATTGTGGTGTGTTAAGTCTATAATGTGCATGTAATAAAAGGATAACAGTAATAAAAGGAAAGTGTGCCATCAATACTATAATATTTTTTGCACAACAATAAAGCTCAAAAGGTGCCATGCCGCACTGCGTTCATAAATATAAGCACTGTGACTCCGTAGTGTGAGTTGTCATTTGTGAAAAAACATACATACAACTTGTGCATTCAATAAAGCTTAGTAGTTACCATGCCACTGCATTAATAAATATAAGCACTGAGTCGATATGGATCCCTATCATTGGATAGAAGAACAGGAGCAGCAACCAAGTACAAGTATTGTGGCTGCTGCCTGTCATGGTAGTACTACAACATTTACTAAAGGTGGTCCAGGGGGCAGAAAGTTTAGGAAAGGGCATCTGAAATCAAAATCTTTCACAATGTTAAAAAAAGGAGCAAAGGTGTCACATTAAAAACCGTCAAATTAGTGCCCAAAAAATGAACACTAAGGCTGAAGAACAAACAGTGTGTTAACAAATCCCTGAGGAGAGTCTAGTGGTGTCCACGTTGGCTACTGTATGTGTGCACACTGTACTTGTAGAGAAGCCTCCTTTGCCTCTTTCAACTATTTTGCACCATATGTAAATGTAGGGTTGAGCAGTACAAGCAAAGATGGTGATGATGACATAATAGAATTGAGAATGCTAGTGTAGAAATGGAACAAGATGAGGGGGGATATCTGTGTACTATCTGATGCTAATGAGGATGTTAATGATGTTGTTTGTGTAAATCAGCCACCAGTGGCAGCAGTTCTTGCCTGTGATAAAAATAAATCCATTGTGATGTCTGGGAAGAAGACTAAAAAAAGTCAAATCTTGGATGTGGGATTATTTTTACCCAAATCTGGACAACATTTGTGAAGGCTTCTGTTCCATTTGTAAGGCTAATGTTAGTAGAGGCAAGGACGTTAACCATCTAGGCAACTCCTGTATGTTACATCATTTGTGGGGAGTTCATTCAATTTTTTTAATTTGTGATCAGAGGTAGTGCTTTAAAGAAATAGTTTTGTGTTAGCCAAAACAAACCAATCACTTCAGCCACAAAAGTGGCAGTCCCTGTAGCTGAAGTGCTTGGTTTGTTAAGCTGTGCATGTCCTTTTTAATACCCAACACATGGCAAGGTGGGTGAGAGGGTCCAAGGCCAATTCCATCTTGCACCACTTTTCTTTTCTGCCACTGCTGTGCGGCAATGTTTCAGGTGTATGCTAAAATCGGACATGTGTTTGTGCGGGATGCGGTTACATTGCCGGCAGTCGGGATCCCAGTGGTCAGGATACCGATGCTGGAATCCCGACCACTGACATTGCAAACAGCCAGAATCCTGGCTAACAGGGGCAATTCCCACTTGTGGGTGTCCACGACACCCATAGAGTGGGAATACGCTCGCCACCGAGCCCACAAGGGGCTTCATTACGCTCAACCCCCTGCCGGCATTCTGGCAGCCAGTATCCCGGCATCGGTATGCTGACAGCCGGGATACCGGCTGCCGGCATACCATTACATACCCGTTTGTGCCGCTGTTCTATCTCTTAGTAACCAGCTAACTCGCTGCTGCCTTTGGCCAATATTAATGAAATATGAGCTGTGAGGTGGCTAAAAATGTCTGGAAATGACTGGAAACAATGCATAAAAGTATTATTATATTAACCTCAATTAAAATGACTGGAAAACAATGTTATTGAGGTGAATAATACTTTTAGCAGCTTTTAGCATTTTTTTTTTTTTTTAAAGTACAGATCCAAAACAATTGAGGGCTGATTTGGCAAAACCAAAACCAGATGACTAATTAGTTACCAAACACGGGGGTTGGTGCGGATCTCTATTTGAAGGTCACATGGAAACAGTGCTGTAGCAGGACAGTAATGTGCTCTGGGTTGCCTCTGACCCTGCAAATGTGATGGGCCTATCCTAAGGCTCTCAAAAGGCTCTCCATGCTGAGGGGGCATTTCAAAGCACTCTTCATGCAAATGCAGGTACCTACGGGACCCTGATGGTGCTGAACTCCTGGCCTTGCACTCTGGGTGGCGGACCTGCATACAGTTGTTTTGTATTTCTCATATGAGGATTCCTGTATAAATGGATGTATACAGATAAAACAGACCAGAAAAATGATCACAATAGGTACTGGTTCTCCTCTATAACTTGGCAGAAACTGTACAAGAGGTGTCTCAGGTGAGAGCAATGGATATTTAAAAAATAAATGCATTTTCATGTTTATGTAAGAAAAATGCAGTTACCGCTGAAGCAGTAAAATAGGACACTTAGTGAAATCCATGCTTTGAATAAAGCATGACTGTGCAGCACCCAACCACAGTAATTTCTGGATTTGTTCCTACCCAGGACCCTGTTATTTTTTGCTCACATTGCAGATGCGTGTTGTAAAACAAAAATAATATTCAATAGTATATAAGCCCTTGAAAAAAGAAAACAAAAACAAAGTACGATCGCACAAGAGATCTCATGTAGATTTGAACCTTTCTGTTAATGTAGACAAAAGTTGCTACAATGCCAAATACTTGAAATACTCAAGCAACATTTAATACAGTGTTAAAGGTTAATTAAGAACATAACTTTCCATGGTAAAAAGAAACAAATAAATATTAAAGTATTCCCACTAAAAATGCTCTTAAACATCACAATTATTAAAAATTAATTTGGTTAAATGACCTCTGTAACACACAGCAGGGGTGGATGGATAAAATGTGCATGCGAGCAACATCCACACTGCACAGGAGAGGCTGGGTGCTGCCCACCAGCTTCTGGAGCACTGTAAAAGCCCCCAGTATGTCAAGAAATTGGGGGCTTGACTGGTGGTCACTCCCCAAAAATGTCATTCACAGGGGGGCATGGCATCACAGGCACACAGCCACTTCCCCCTGCAATGTTACGCATCTTAATCTGATAATGTTGAGATGTATGATCTGACAAGAAAAATAATTTACAGTGTATAGCTACTGATTTCATTATACTGCTACACTAGATAATGGTGCTTTTCCACTGTAGAGCTATAGCCAATGCATTCTATTTTGAATAAAAAATATGCCTTCAGTTTAGGTTACTAGTTTTAGGTTTTCCAGCTCTGGCCACATGCTGGAATAAGGAAAGATGTGCCCACCAAGAAGCTCATGTAGAGTTATGCATAAGTCTGTTTTAATTGTGTCATTTATTCATTTTTGAGTGGTGCACACGCACCAAATATGTATCCATAAAGGTGTGTACACATGGTGAGATTTATCTGTCCAATCTGTCTGGTGAGAACAAAAATCTGGTAATGGATGAGAGCAAATGACAATAGACCATTTGCTCCCAACCACTGGAAAATAGACAATGGTTGTTCAAACAAATAGTTTAAATCAGTTTGTTTGGAAAAATGTGTTAAATCAATAGTTTTAATCCATTTTCCAGTGTTTGGGAGAAAATGGTTGATTGTCATTTGGTCTCATCCATTGCCAGATTTTTGTTCTCACCAGACAGATTGGACAGATCAATCTCACCATGTGTACACGCCTTACCTCCTAACCACCTCTGATTTTGATAAGACAGTCCCTCTTTCCAGGCACTGTCCCCAAGCGCCACCCACAGGCCACAGTGTCCCATTATGGGGGGAGGTTGGAAGGCCCCTCTCACCTTCTGTTTGCTTAGCAGAGCAATGGTGAATAGATATGCACATCATCTATTTATGGGAGAGAGGGGCTGGAGGCATGGCCAGCAGCTCATGGGAAGGACCCCACCATGATGAAACTGGGGTATGGCTTGAGGGGCACAGCATTTTCAGTGAGGCTGTGCCCACTAGACACGAGGCCACACCTCCTAATTTCAGGCAAAAGTTGGGAGGCAAGCTGATTGACAGATGTCGGTTGTTTGTCAACGTATACATGGCATTTGCGGGGAGTGGCAGGCGTGTCATGGCCGTTCTCTGGGTGTGCATCAGACATCACCTGTTTTCTGTGAGTGCATCTGATGTCAGCTGTGATTGAGAACATGGTGCCCAGTGCGACAGCATTCTCATTATTCTGAGTAGCCCTGGGTCATCGCACATATACTGGCAAGCTGCTCAATCAGTTTGTGATGTCACTCGGGTGCTAGAAGGGAGGGGTTACAATGCACATATAGTGGCAAGCTGTTCAATCAAATTGTGATGTCACTCAGGTGCCCTGGGTCATTAGCAGAGGTTGATGGTACTCCATTTCAGCGTATGCTTCGTAGTTATGCAACTGCATACGCAATTTCACAATTTTATCAGCCAAACACTTACCTTTCTGGGTGGCTCGTCACATGCGATTTTTAGCAGAAGCAGGATTGAGAAAATTGCTATGTCTGTCTCAATAGCGATCCAAGCTGAATGAGATCAAAGGCCTTTTATGTGCAGATTTTAGGTGTATGCTTTATTTGTGACGGGAATCAGATTTGCAGCTTTAAATTTAAATTACTGTAAGATCAAATAATACAAAAATATCACCTGAAATGTATATTCTTCAGTATTGAGCCTAGGGCGCTACACAATAAAGGAACCCAAGCATGTTATGTCCTTTACATATAGCTTGTGGCAAAATGTGTTCGGAATTAACACTATTAAAGGAAATGAAAGTGTACAAGTCACCTTGAACCGCTATTTGTTGACTTAAAGGCTTACAATGAGGATAGACAGATAATGACAAAAACTTCTGCTTGAAACACACAGTCAGCTATGCTAAGCACATTTTTACATGATTATTTAAAACCATAAATGTAATTTTATGTGGGAAGGAAATCACATATGGAATTCTTGAGTCATATTGCTATGATAAGCAGAGTTTACATTTACTCAAAATTTGTAGCAAACCCCCCCCCCCCCCCAAATTTTATAAAATTTCATTACTAAAATGCCAGTTCCATATAAAGTACTACAACAAATGTCAACTGCATATAAATAACACGATGGCACAGTAAAAGTGAATACAAATCTACAACTTGCGTTCAATTTACATATTTCCATTCATCTATACGATGCTTGGCAAAAACTCATCAGATTCAAAAATACTGACAAAAACTTACTTTAGTTGCAAAACAAGGAGCTGAGCAAAGTGTATTTTTTAAAGGTCAATAAATACTGCTTGATTTTCATGCTTTCTGCAAAATGGCTTTATTAAAGAAAAACAAAGAAACAATCAAAATTAATACCACTACCAGAAAATGTTTATTAGTGAATGTCAATGGCCATTAGAAAATTAGCATAAATAAGTAGTGATTGCTATTATGATTCAGCATTAAGATATATGTAGCATGTCAACAAGGTATCATGATGACAGCTCCGATTTACAAATGGGACGACATCTCTTTCTATTAATGTCTGATAGAGAAATATTTGCAGGCGATTTGATTCCTGATGATGTGCGCAAAATGTCTAGAATGAGGGATGAGTAACATTGCAGATTTTCCTTGGCACCTCTATGTATCTTCAAGGAAAATATGTAATGTTCGCGGCCGCGAATTGGGGTAAACGTATCCACTGAAGTGGGTGGGGGCATGGTGATCGGATTCTCTGTGAATTGGCCTTGCCCCTGCAACACAATGTATTACATTACAGATGGCAGGGCCACGATTATGCTAGTAGTGGTGCCTTGCCCCCCAACCCTCCCATCTGGACCTCCGGGAACACAAAGAGAAATTATGGTCTTGTTCTTAACAGTTCTAGAAAAAAGTCCATTCTCTACCAGTAGAGGGTCAGCTGTATATTTGTATTTTGTCATGCTTAAATAATAACTGTAAACTACATTGCTACTGTATCTAGGTAATTATCTCCCACAGGTAGCCAACATATACTGTAGTCCATCCCATCTTCTTCCATTTATTATAGTTTTGGGTTTCTGATTAAGTTCCAGATTACTTTCCAGAAAAAAAACCACTGCTTAAATAGGTATTTTTCCTGTATGATGTTACTCATTTTAATATACAAGAACGCTTGCAAACAGAACAAGAAAAAAAGAGCTCTTAGAAGTACAATTTTATTTTGCACACCATGAGATTCAGTTACATGACTGCATTCTACAAAAGCGGCCTTCTCTGACCACAATCCTGCCAGCTGAACTCAGAGTGCCTATTTTGTTGGTCTGCAGGCTGTTATTATTCCAACCTCTGAAATTAAAACAAAGCAGACTAAGTCAGAGAACCCATTTGTGTATTTTTAGACATTTGCAGTCAACTTGAATCACACTTTTTCTTGCATTGTCCACCACAATTCAGAATTCCATGGAGTATTCCTCTACGATTGCTCTCCCGAATTAAAATATTTCCAAAAACAAAGCTAACATCTGAATTAAGTTCTACAGCATTGTATAATATTCTTAGCAAAGCAAAGTAGGCATATAATATTTGTATTTGATTTCCCCAAAACTGCTAGTTATTATTTAATTATTCTGGGATCATATCACATACACTAAACATTTGACAACTAACATGTGCAGTGTGAAGGCTACAGGCAGAAAATAATGTCAAAATAAGGAGATATAAGGTAGACTTACCATGGTTTAATCTCTTTCTGCGAGGTACACTGGGTTCCACAGGAAAAACATTGGGGTGTAGAGATGGATCTTGATCCAGAGGCACCAACAGGCTAAAGCTTTAGACTGTCCCAGGATGCACTGCAGGGCCTCCTCTATATAACCCCACCTCCAGGCACTGTGAGCTCAGTTTTAGTTAACCAGTCCAATGCAGAAGTAAAAGAGAAGGCAGATGTTAGTCACATAGAACCACGTTCTCACAACAGGAGAAGGGACTAGCGGCTAATGCCACACAAACCCAAAGAACCTAAGTGCGTCAAGGTGGGCACACTGTGGAACCCAGTGTACCTCGCAGAAAGAGATTTAACCATGGTAAGTCTACTATAAATCTCCTTTTCTGCAGCGGGGTACACTGTGTTCCACAGGGAAAATATCAGGGATGTCCTAAAGCAGTTCCTCAAGGGAGGGGACACACCTTAGCGGGCATGAGAACCTGGCGTCCAAAGGAAGCATCCTGGGAGGCGGAAGTATCAAAGGCATAGAACCTAATGAACGCATTCACTGAGGACCACGTAGCCACCTTGCACAATTGTTCTGCGGGCACACCACGGCGGGCCTCCCAAGAAGGTCCAACAGACCTTAATAGCAGCAGGAGCCGGGAGGCCAGCCTGCGCATAAGCTTGTGCAATCACCATCTGACCAAGGTTTGCTTATTCGCAGGCCAGCTACGTTTGTGGAAACCAAAAAGTACAAAAAGGGTATCTGACCTCCTGATAGAAGCAGTCCTCTCCACATAAACACAGAGAGCTCTTACCACATCCAAAGACTGCTCTTTGGAAGACAAGTCAGAAGAGATGAAGGCTGGAACCACAATCTCTTGGTTAAGGTGAAAAAATTACACCACTTAAGGTAAGTAACCTGGGCAAGTTCTCAGAAAAGCCCGGTCACGATGGAATATCAGAAAGGGTGGACAACAGGACAAAGCACCTAAGTCCAACACCCTCCTAGCTGAGGCAATAGCCAGCAGAAACAGGACCTTGGTTGTGAGCCATTTAAGGTCCACTGACTCAAGAGGTTCAAATGGAGACTCTTGCAGAGCATTCAGGACAACAGACAGATCCCATGGAGCCACATAGGGAGGCTGAATCCACAGTACGCTCTGAGTGAATGTATGAACATCAGGAATAGATGCAATTTTTCTCTGATACCACACCGACAAGGCAGATATGTGAACCTTCAGAGAGGTCAAACAAAGTCCTAAATCGAGGCCTTGTTGCAAAAAAGCCAGAAGTCTGGAAATACTAAACTTGTTAGCATCATAATTCTTAGCAGCACACCAGGTGAAGTAAGAATTCCAGACCCTATAATAAATCCGAGCAGAAGCCGGTTTGCGGTCCTTTAACATAGCTTGGATAACTGCCTGAGAGAATCCTTTGGCCCTCAGGAGTGAAGCTTCAAGAGTCACGCCATTAAAGCCGGCCTGGCCAGGTCCGGGTAGACACAAGGGCCCTGAACAAGGAGGTCTGGGCATTGAGGAAGTAGAAGAGGACGTTCTATCGATAGACCCTGCAGGTCTGAGAACCAATGCCGTCAGGGCCACGCTGGAGCACCTAGAAGTAGTATTCCTCCTTCTTTCTTGAACTTCTGTAGTACCCTGGGCAGGAGTGACACTGGAGGGAACACGAAGGGCAGCCGATAGTTCCATGTAATTGCCAGTGCATCCACGAACGTTGCTTGAGGATCCCTTGTCCTTGATCCAAAGACCAGAACCTTGTGATTGTGTCGAGACGCCATCAGGTCTACATTTGATAGGCCCCACTTGTCCACTAGGAGTTGAAAGACTTCCGGATGAAGACTCCACTCTCCGTGTACATCTTGATGACTGAGGAAGTCTGCTTCCCAGTTGAGGACCCCCGAAATGAACATGGCCTATATTGCTGGCAGATGGCCAATAAAACATTTTTGATACTTCCATCATTGCCATGTGGCTTCGAGTGCCGTCTTGATGATTTATGTAAGCCACCGTGGTGGCGCTGTCTGATTGTACTTGAACAGGTCTGTTCTGTATCAAATGCTAGGCCAAGTTCAGTGCATTGATCACCGCCCGCAATTCCAGATCGGGATGAGAGACTCCTCCTTGGTCCACTGACCCTGAAGGGAATGTTGCTCCAACACTGCGCCCCAACCTCTCAGACTTGCATCTGTCGTCAGAAGGACCCAGTTGGAGATCCAGAAAGGACGACCCCTGCCCAGCTGTTCTGTATCAGAGGCAGGGCAAGAGTGAAAGCATGGAACATTGCCCACAATTCCAGAATGTTTATCGGGAGAAGAGATTCCTCCCTGGTCCACCGACCCTGGAGAGAGTGTTGCTCCCGCACTGCGTCACAACCCCACAGACTGGCGTACGTAATCAGAAGGACCCAGTTGAGAATCTAGAAGGGACGGCCCCTGCTCAACTGTTGGTTCTGTAGCCACCAGCTCAATGACAAATGAACCTCCGAAGTCAAACGACCTGATCCGATGAGGCAGGCCATCCCACTTGGAAAGGATTAACCTCTGTAGAGGGTGGGAATGAAACTGAGCGTACTCTACCATGTCGAACGCCGACACCATCAAGCCTAGTTTTTGCAGTGTGTATTGACACTCTTGGGTGAGAGAGGAAGCATCGTATCCTGTCCTGAAGTTTCAGGACTTTCTCTGGAGACAGAAACAGTCTTTGGCTGTGTGTGTCCAGCAGTGCCCCCAGGTGCACCATGCTCCGAGCAGGGACCAGAGAGGACTTCTTCCAGTTGACGAGCCACCAGTGGGCTTGTAGGAAGTTTACCGTCAGTTATAGATGACTGAGAAGGACATTTTGGGAGTTCGCCAGGATCAGCAAGTTATCCAGATACGGCAGGATTCTGATTCCCTGCCCATGCAGATGAGCAGTCATCACGGCCATAACCTTGGTGAAGATCCAAGGGGCCGTGGCCAGTCCAAACAGCAGAGCCTGGTATTGATAATGAAGGTTGTCAATAGCAAACCGCAGATATTGATGATGCGATATGACAATAGGTATGTGCAGATAGGCATCTTGTATATCCAGGGATACCATATAATCTCCGGGTTCCGTGGCCAGTACAATCGAGCACAGCATTTCCATACGGAACTTGGACACTCTCACAAATTTGTTCAGTTATTTGAGATTGAGTATAGGCCGGAAAGACCCATTCGGTTTCGGGACTAGAAACAGGGTCAAGTAGTATCCTCCGCCTCTCTGGGATAGGGGTACCGGCACTACCACTTTTGTATCCAGGAGGGAAAGCACAACAAAGTGTAGAGCTTTTGCCTTCAACAGGTCCGAAGGGACAACCGTCAATCGGAAATGGCGAGAAGGACGTCTCTTGAAAGAGGCTGCGTACCCGTGAAGGGCAACTTCTCGCACCCAGGCGTCTGAAGTGGTCTTCAACCAGACCTGGGCGAATTGCAGAAGTCGGCTTCCCACCCTAGGATCCCCCAGGGGGAGGCCCACCCCGTCATCCAGCAGGCTTGTCTTGTTTGGAAGCAAGCTGACGGGCAGCCCAGGATTGTTTTGCTTTGGGCTTAGTGGTTTTGGGAGCACGTGCCTGTCTCGGGTATGTCTGACCTCATGCTTTCCCTTGAGGTCGAAAGGACCGAAAAGTGGTACTCTTAGCCTTCTATGTAGAAGGATTAGCAGCCGCTAAGTCCATCACAATCTTATTCAGATCCTCCCCAAACAAGAGGTCTCCCTTAAAAGGGAGTACCTCCAAGGTCTTTTTAGAGTCCAGGTCCACCTTTCATGACCTCAACCACAGAATTTGGCGAGCCAGGATGGACGTAGTCAACGCCTTGGCTGCCATTACACCTGCCTCAGAGGACGCCTCCTGAATGTAATGGGAGGCAGTGTCAATATGAGACCAATATTGTCTGGCAGTGTCAGATAAATCCTGAGATACTCTCCCTCTAGCGCCTGAACCCATGCTTCAATTCCTTTTGCGACCCAGGAGGCTGCTATAGTGGGTCTATGTACAGCACCTGTAAGGGAGTAAATAGACTTCAGGCATCCTTCGACACGCTTATCTGCCGGTTCCTTCAGTGAGGTGACAGTGGTGACAGGCAGAGTAGATGACACCACAAGACGGGAGACATGGGAATACACAGGCGGTGGATTTTTCCACTTGTTACACAACTCAGCGGAGAGAGGATAACGACACAGAGAATTTTTTTCCTGGAGAAGACCAGGGTTCCTGACGTATGTCTAACAAATGGTCAGAATGTGGTAAGACTACTTTAGTTACCTTCTGACATTTAAATTTATCAGGCTTCTTAGACGCAATAGTGGGATTTACATCATCATCGATTTGTAGAATTAGCTTAATAGCATCCACCAGGTCAGGGACATCAACTTCCGTTGTAGTTTCCTCGTCAGAAGTGACTATATCAGTGTATGACGGATCAGTATAGTCCATATCCTCATCAGAAGTATCATCTGAGATATTAGTGGATTGTGAGGAGGTGGACCGCTTAGATGACCCCTTGACCGCAGAGGGATGTGGGGTAGGTTTTTGTCTAACCAAAGATTGATTCAATTGTTGTATCTGGGTAGACAGAGTATCCACCCAGGGCGGATTAGTCATAGAGACAATATGTGGCTGCAATGGCACAGGAGGTCCCATAGGCGTGTAAGGTAAGGCGTGTCACAAGCGTATTAAGCATATTGGAGAACGCCGCCCAAGGTGGCTCCTGCTTGGCTACAGGAGCAGCGGGCTAACTGGGAGATGTATGGCACATATTACACAGACCATCATTCAAAGCTTCCCCCTCAGGCAAATCACTGGTGCATGCGCTGCATGATACAGGAGCGTCCACGGATTTCCCGCCCTTTGTGTTAAGACATTGTAGTAAATGTAACCGCAGAGTGAATGAGTACGATACAGACAGAGTACACTACCTGCAAGTACATCCCCTAGTATTTTACAGAGTACACAGTACACACCAGCATCTAAATCTGGTACTATGTGACTGCGTACACAGTACACAACACCAGTGAATAAATCTGGTAGTATGTGAGTGAGTACACAGTAGAATACACTTAACGGTAAATACTGTGCAGCACTACATATGAGACCCTGACGCACCTAGCCTAGGGTACAGAATACAGTGATAGATACAGCTGAGATACACTGAAAATCGCACAGCAGATACAAGCACACACAGTCACAGTGACAATGCAGATAATTATTTTAGTCAGAATCACAGTGCTGAGAAATCAGGTGGATTTACAGAGGAGACCTTGCCCTGCAGTCCCGGAGACCAGTTGCAGCTACTGTTAGAAGATGGTGCCCAGCGTCTCAGTCAGGGAGTTAACGAGAGTGTAAGGCAGCTCCAGGGTGGGAACACCAGCAGTAGATGGCACCCGGAGCTGGGGGAGGGGCTACAGGTCAAGAGCCTTATCCCCTATGTTGGTCCTCACCACCTGGTACTATGGAGCCTTATTAAAAATTGATCATTTATTATCCGACCTGTGCACCCCTGCCCTGGTGGATATAGTGGGGTCCATGCATGGCCACAGTGTCCACGCCAGTGTCGCAGTCCGTCTCCTAAGACCGCGAATGGAACACGATTTAATGGTGTGTCCCGCCTGGGGGACCCTCTTACCTCCTCCCTGAGAAGCAGCCACATGATCCAGGAGAGCGTCTACGGTGGTGTGCTTATGAACCGGAGCTTCTCCGCCGCAAGGACATGGGAACAGAGCTAGCAGGAGTATGCAACGCTGCTGGGGAGGTGATGGAGCTGCAGCACAGTACTGTAGGTCACACTGACATATGAAGTGCTGCAGCCCTTGAAGTCTTCTAAATAGCTCTTTCAGGGCTGCCTGCGCAGCCCCACCTGTTAAGTGACCTGCTTATGCAGGCACCAACTCTAAAACGGAGTTCATAGTGCCTGGAGGCGGGGTTATATAGAGGAGGCTCCGCAATGCATCCTGGGACAGTCTAAATCTTTAGCCTGTTGGTGCCTCTGGATCAAGATCCATCTCTACACCCCAATGTTTTCCCTGTGGAACACAGTGTACCCCGCTGCAGAAATTTCTTTGTGGTCTCCTGTGGGCCAAAAATGTGTGAGCCGATCTTGGGGACAGCATAGGTGTCTTAACATATTAACATAGAACAGGAGCAGATTAAGGGAGGAAAGGGTCCGTGTGCAGGCAGTAGACTTTGGCTTTGTGCCGGATATTGCGATCTTTGACCGATGGTCATTATCGCGATATCCAATTAAAGGCCGAAAACGGACCCGCGATTGTGTAATAACACATGGGATCCAGGATAAGCTCCTGATCCCATGCATTATCGCAGCTCCGGCAGGCCACTTATCGCAGATTATGCTTTTGGTGTCTGAGGCACGCGATGCATGATCCCTGGTATGTGCCAGCATCGGGGGAGGAGCGTATCGCATCAGGGCTAATTGGATGCCCCCTTTAATATCTGTTTTACATAGGAAACATTTCTCTCACAAATGCAATCTTCATCATGTCTGATATAAATTCATAAATGATGATGTATATTTTGCAAATATTTTATCATTTATATAAAGATACTGCTTTAAGTATAATGGTTATTTAAATTCTGCTCTGTGATATTGCCATTTTACTTTACTACACTGAATTACTAAGTGAAAGTTACAGTGCTGCAAAGGCAACTGTACATTTTTATAAAACTTGACTAATGAATCTGCAATGAGTTCTAAATTGTCACACAAGAGTCCTTCACACCTGATATAAAGTCCCTGACTGCAGAATGAGATTATCTGTAACCATGAGACATAGTGTTCTACGCTAAATGTGTATAATTCCATTTATTTAGCGGTCACTGTGAATAGCACAGAACCTGTTAACGTCATCAGACGTGTAACATCACATCTCAGGCCACAATTCTTTTCTCCTTCTGAAACTGAGCCCAAGGTATGATTACTGCAGAACGCTAAGCCATGAAAAACATACTGAAAGAACAGCAGCAATGATGTATGTCTGTTATAGTTCTGAAAAGAAGCTCATGTTGTGTCACAGGAGAACTTGTCAAGAGATAGTTGTCAACATTGAAAAGACCATGTGGCTAATATTTCACCATGAAAGATTACAGCAATTAAGAGGATTAGTGTGCCTGTACACAATGTTACATGGAGAAAGTTCTTTGATTTGAGGAATCATATCTAGAACTTTTGCGGAAGAAATGATGATGGCAGTAAAAAGAAAACAAAATGTAAATTTTTGGGAACAGTAAAAGAGCTGCACAATGGCTACACTGATAGGAGCACCTCTAGCATTCCATCCATACCACTCTGTCAACTGCAGTAATTAGCCTAAAGCCTGCATTTGAGAGTCTCTAAACGCCCCCCTTGCCAAACGGAAGGGAACTAGGGAATAAAGTAACTCTAATGACAGAACGCATATACACTTAGTTTGTAAGTCTACTAATTTCTAATTGGACTTCCAAAAGTTAATTTATTTCAATGTTTCATACTGACACTGATACCCCTTTCACATCAAAATTGCAGGGTCTTACCCGGGAATACGGTCCCGCAATCATGCAGGGACATTCCCAGGTAAGACGCCTTGCATACCGCAGTCAGCAGCCCGGCATATTGCGGTGACGCAGCGGGGGCGGCGCTACAGATCACATGATCTCCAAGCTCCGCCTGTACATAGAGAGTGAACGGGAGCCGGGGCGCATTGACCTGGGTCCCGTACATACCGCACAGTGAGCCGGGTTGAACGCGGGTTCAACCCTGGTCAAGAGCAGGGTTGAAATACCGGGTCACTGGACCCGGTATTTCAGCCCGGTACCCTTTCATACTGCACATGAACATGGGTTATGCGCGTTCATGTGCCAATAACTCGTGCTCAGAGGTGCTGGTGTGAAAGGGTATTATTCATTGGGGATGCAGTCAAAATCCCGGCCGGTAAGACCACCAACGGATCCTGGAGGACCCGCTACTATGGGTTAGGCACTACGGGGAGATTAAGGTTAGAGCGTATATGTAGGGTGGGGGCATACATGCGTTTGGGTGGTTAGGGCTAGATTGCTGGATGGGGTGGGTAGAATTAGACAGCAGGAGGGCTGATATATCATTTTGGGCAGAAGCGGAATATCGTGCCAAGATCGTTCAGGTGTGGAGCATATTTAATAATATTTAATAACGAATAATACAATCACCTCCTAACTGAGACAATTAGGAGCTGATTAATTGGAGTACCATTTAAGATTAGTAATGAGTAATAACAAGAATATCACTCATTATTAAATATGCCCCCAAGTACTTATATAGTCTTTATTTCCTGAGCTAATTAATTTACCTGCAACAAAAAGTGATCATTTTCACAACAGATAAATTAGAAAAGGCAGTAAAAGTTCCATAGTATAACAATAATGGTATACAGTTAAATAAGAACACTAAAATTTTCGGTGCCTTATCTATGAAGCTTCAACAAATACATATAAACATATACTAGCAACCAACAGTGTATACATATACAAGGAAGTGGTATAGTCAGCAGTGAATAATCATCCTTTTTTTATCGGGGAAATTAAAGACATTTCTTAATGGGGGGGGAGGGGATTCGTTGTCTTGTTACAGTCAGCCATTGTTAAATCATTTACTCAAGGTAAAAAAACAAAAACCTCTCTTCCATTCAGTAAAATGTAACGGTTTCTTAATCTATATCTACCCCTCTTACTAAATATGACATTTTAATTTGTGCCTATATTGAAAAGTTCAACAGTAACCCAATCCATTTGTCATCATTAACCATGAAGTCTGCCTCCCATTCAGTGCGGCCTTTTGCAAGAATGGACAGCATCTCCTGGAAATGTAATTACTTAGCAGTCTCAAATGACAGAATCAAGAAGCGTGTGTCATGTAGGATCCCACTAATCCTTCTGCGACAGAAGAAAACCCATTATTTGAAGACATCGGAAGTAGAAATGAACCCTTAAACATTTGAGAGGTGAAAAGTAAAGGCAGAAATTGGATCATTTGCATGCATGACTGGTCACAGTGTTATCATTTGAATTTCTTAGGTAGTTAGCAAAGTAATTTTAAATAAAAGTGGAAAGTATTATTACATAATAATACTTTTTATATTTGAAAGTAGTTTAATGTGGTTTTCATTGTGGTTGGTATATTGCCTGCAATTATGTTGAACAACTGTTTAAAGCTATTTTAA
Organism: Pseudophryne corroboree; assembly: GCF_028390025.1. Classification (NCBI taxonomy): domain Eukaryota; kingdom Metazoa; phylum Chordata; class Amphibia; order Anura; family Myobatrachidae; genus Pseudophryne; species Pseudophryne corroboree. Next base: position 680,376,402 of record NC_086449.1, read on the forward strand.
AATGATACACAGGTTACTAATGCCCTGCATTAGCAAATGGGAGAATATGAGGCCTTGCAAAAAAACCTATACCATCAAACACACCTCATTATAAGCAGCACATTTGCATCCATAGTCAAACGTTGGGTTGTTAACCAAGCCTTGTTTTTAGGACTCTCCTCTAGGAGATCCCAGAGGTGAGGTCCACGGAGTAAGTACACTGCAACATGTTATCAAGCCCCACTCCCTGCTCAAAACTGGGCAGTCCACGGCGGAGCTATGATATGTGATTTGCAGTGAATTGTGTCATCATCTTCACTGTCCATTTCAAAGGGGAAAAAAATAAGAATTTACTCACCGGTAATTCTATTTCTCGTAGTCCGTAGTGGATGCTGGGAACTCCGTAAGGACCATGGGGGATAGCGGGCTCCGAAGGAGGCTGGGCACTCTAGAAAGATCTTAGACTACCTGGTGTGCACTGGCTCCTCCCACTATGACCCTCCTCCAAGCCTCAGTTAGGTACTGTGCCCGGACGAGCGTACACAATAAGGAAGGATTTTGAATCCCGGGTAAGACTCATACCAGCCACACCAATCACACCGTACAACTCGTGATATGAAACACAGTTAACAGTATGAAACAATAGAGCCTCTCAACAGATGGCTCAACAATAACCCGATTTAGTTAACAATAACTATGTACAAGTATTGCAGATAAACCGCACTTGGGATGGGCGCCCAGCATCCACTACGGACTACGAGAAATAGAATTACCGGTGAGTAAATTCTTATTTTCTCTAACGTCCTAGTGGATGCTGGGAACTCCGTAAGGACCATGGGGATTATACCAAAGCTCCCAAACGGGCGGGAGAGTGCGGATGACTCTGCAGCACCGAATGAGAGAACTCCAGGTCCTCCTCAGCCAGGGTATCAAATTTGTAGAATTTTGCAAACGTGTTTGCCCCTGACCAAGTAGCTGCTCGGCAAAGTTGTAAAGCCGAGACCCCTCGGGCAGCCGCCCAAGATGAGCCCACCTTCCTTGTGGAATGGGCATTGACAGATTTTGGCTGTGGCAGGCCTGCCACAGTATGTGCAAGCTGAATTGTACTACAAATCCAACGAGCAATAGTCTGCTTAGAAGCAGGAGCACCCAGCTTGTTGGGTGCATACAGGATAAACAGCGAGTCAGATTTTCTGACTCCAGTCGTCCTGGAAACCTATATTTTCAGGGCCCTGACAACGTCTAGCAACTTGGAGTCCTCCAAATCCTTAGTAGCCGCAGGCACCACAATAGGCTGGTTCAGGTGAAACGCTGACACCACCTTAGGGAGAAACTGGGGACGAGTCCTCAATTCTGCCCTATCCATATGGAAAATCAGATAAGGGCTTTTACATGATAAAGCCGCCAACTCTGACACTCGCCTGGCTGAAGCCAAGGCCAATAACATGACCACTTTCCACATGAGATATTTCAGATCCACGGTTTTTAGTGGCTCAAACCAATGTGATTTTAAGAAACTCAACATCACGTTGAGATCCCAAGGTGCCACAGGAGGCACAAATGGGGGCTGAATATGCAGCACTCCTTTCACAAATGTCTGAACTTCAGGTACTGAAGCTAGTTCTTTTTGAAAGAAAATCGACAGAGCCGAGATCTGTACCTTAATGGAGCCCAGTTTTAGGCCCATATTCACTCCTGCTTGCAGGAAATGCAGAAATCGACCTAGTTGAAATTCCTCTGTTGGGGCCTTTTTGGCCTCGCACCATGCAACATATTTCCGCCATATGCGGTGATAATGCTTTGCCGTAACATCTTTCCTGGCTTTAATAAGCGTAGGAATGACTTCCTCCGGAATGCCCTTTTCCTTCAGGATCCGGCGTTCAACCGCCATGCCGTCAAACGCAGCCGCGGTAAGTCTTGGAACAGACAGGGGCCCTGCTGCAGCAGGCCCTGTCTGAGCGGCAGAGACCACGGGTCCTCTGAGATCATCTCTTGAAGTTCCGGGTACCACGCTCTTCTCGGCCAATCCGGAACCACGAGAATTGTGTTTACTCCTCGCTTTCTTATTATTCTCAATACCTTTGGTATGAGAGGTAGAGGAGGGAACACATAAACTGACCGGTACACCCACGGTGTCACTAGAGCGTCCACAGCTATCGCCTGAGGGTCTCTTGACCTGGCGCAATACTTCTCTAGTTTTTTGTTTAGGCGGGACGCCATCATGTCCACCTGTGGACGACCCCATTGATTTACAATCATTTGGAAGACTTCTGGATGAAGTCCCCACTCTCCCGGGTGGAGGTCATGCCTGCTGAGAAAGTCTGCTTCCCAGTTGTCCACTCCCGGGATGAACACTGCTGACAGTGCTAGTACATGATTCTCCGCCCATCGGAGAATTTTTGTGGCTTCTGCCATCGCCGTCCTGCTTCTTGTGCCGCCCTGTCGATTCACATGGGCGACTGCCGTGATGTTGTCTGACTGGATCAGCACCGGCTGGTGTAGGAGCAGGGATTTTGCTTGACTTAGGGCATTGTAAATGGCCCTTAGTTCCAGAATATTTATGTGAAGGGCAGTCTCCTGACTTGACCATAGTCCTTGGAAATTTCTTCCCTTTGTGACTGCCCCCCAGCCTCGTAGGCTGGCATCCGTGGTCACCAGGACCCAGTCCTGTATGCCGAATCTGCGGCCCTCCAGAAGATGAGCACTGTGCAGCCACCACAGAAGAGACACCCTGGTTCGTGGAGACAGGGTTATTAAACGATGCATCTGAAGATGCGATCCGGACCACTTGTCCAACAGGTCCCACTGAAAAATCCTGGCATGGAACCTGCCGAATGGAATTGCTTCGTAAGAAGCTACCATCTTTCCCAGGACCCGCGTGCAGTGATGCACCGATACCTGTTTTGGTTTTAGGAGGTCTCTGACTAGAGAAGACAACTCCCTGGCTTTCTCCTCCGGGAGAAACACTTTTTTCTGGGCCGTGTCCAGAATCATTCCCAGGAACATTAGACGTGTCGTGGGGACCAGCTGTGACTTTGGGATATTCAGAATCCAGCCGTGCTGGCTCAGCACTTCCTGAGATAGTGCTACTCCCACTAACAACTGTTCCTTGGATCGTGCCTTTATTAGGAGATCGTCCAAGTATGGGATAATTAAAACTCCCTTTTTTCGAAGGAGTATCATCATTTCCGCCATAACCTTGGTAAATACCCTCGGTGCCGTGGAGAGTCCAAACAGCAGCGTCTGGAATTGGTAATGGCAGTCCTGTACCACAAATCTGAGGTACTCCTGGTGAGAATTGTAAATGGGGACATGCAGGTAAGCATCCTTGATGTCCAGGGATACCATGTAATCCCCCTCGTCCAGGCTTGCAATAACCGCCCTGAGCGATTCCATCTTGAACTTGAATTTTTTTATGTATGTGTTCAAGGATTTAAAATTTAAAATGGGTCTCACCGAACCGTCCGGTTTCGGCACCACAAATAGTGTGGAATAGTAACCCCGGCCTTGTTGAAGTAGGGGTACCTTGATTATCACCTGCTGGGAATACAGCTTGTGAATCGCTGCTAGCACCGCCTCCCTGTCTGAGGGAGCAATCGGCAAGGCGGATTTTAGGAAACGGCGGGGTGGAGTCGCCTCGAATTCCAGCCTGTATCCCTGAGATACTATTTGAAGGATCCAGGGATCCACCTGTGAGCGGGCCCACTGATCGCTGAAATTCCTGAGGCGGGCCCCCACCGTACCTGGCTCCGCCTGTGAAGCCCCACCGTCATGCGGCGGACTTGGAAGAGGAAGCGGGGGAGGACTTTTGTTCCTGGGAACCTGCTGTTTGCTGCAGCCTTTTTCCCCTGCCTCTGCCTCTTGACAGAAAAGACCCTCCTTTTCCCCGCTTGTTTTTCTGGGACCGAAAGGACTGAACCTGATAAAATGGCGCCTTCTTAGGCTGTGAGGGGACATGGGGTAAAAATGCTGACTTCCCAGACGTTGCTGTGGAAACTAGGTCGGAGAGACCATCCCCAAATAATTCCTCCCCCTTATAAGGCAAGACTTCCATGTGCCTTTTGGAATCTGCATCTCCAGTCCACTGGCGAGTCCATAAGCATCTCCTAGCAGAGATAGATAATGCACTTATTTTAGATGCCAGCCGGCAGATTTCCCTCTGTGCATCTCTCATGTATAAGACTGAGTCTTTTATATGGTCAATTGTTAGCAGGATCGTGTCTCTGTCTAACGTGTCAATATTTTCTGACAGTTTATCTGACCACGCAGCGGCAGCACTGCACATCCATGCTGACGCAATAGCTGGTCTGAGTATAATGCCTGAGTGTGTATATACAGACTTCAGGATCGCCTCCTGCTTTCTATCAGCAGGTTCCTTAAGGGCGGCCGTATCCTGGGACGGTAGTGCCACCTTTTTAGACAAACGTGTGAGCGCTTTATCCACCCTCGGGGGTGTTTCCCAACGTAACCTATCCTCTGGCGGGAAAGAGAACGCCATTAGTAGCTTCTTAGGAATTACCAATTTCTTATCAGGGGAAGCCCACGCTTCTTCACACACTTCATTTAATTCATCTGACGGGGGAAAAACTACAGGTAGTTTTTTCTCCCCAAACATAATACCCTTTTTTTGTGGTACCTGGATGTAAATCAGAAATATTTAACACCTCTTTCATTGCCTCAATCATGCAGTGAATGGCCTTAACGGGCATTAAATTTTACTCATCGTCGTCGACACTGGTGTCAGTATCCGTGTCGACATCTACTTGTGCCACCTGAGATAACGGGCGTTTCAGAGCCCCTGATGAGACACCTGGACAGGCACGAGCTGAAGACTCGGCTGTCCCACAGTCGGCATGTCGTCAAATTTTTTATGTAAGGAGTCTATACGTGCACTCATTTCCTGCCATAATACCATCCACTCAGGTGTCTGACCCCCAGGGGGTGACATCCCTGCTAAAGGCATCTGCTCCCCCTCCACATCATTATCCTCCTCAAACATGTCGACACAGCCGTACCGACACACTCCACACACACAGGGAATGCTCAAATAGAGGACAGGACCCACAAAAGCCCTTTGGGGGGACAGAGTAAGAGTATGCCAGCACACACCAGAGCGCTATATATATACAGGGACTAACTGAGTTATGTCCCTAATAGCTGCTTTTTATATAATATACTGTATACAGTGCCAATTTTAATGCCCCCCCTCTCTTTTCCCTCTTACTGTACTGTAGAATTGCAGGGAAGAGCCAGGGAGCTTCCTTCCAGCCGAGCTGTGAGAGAAAAATGGCGCCAGTGTGCTGAGGAGATAGGCTCCGCCCCTTTTTCGCGGCCTATTCTCCCGCTTTTTATGGGATTCTGGCAGGGGTATTTACCTCATATATAGCCCCAGGGGCTATATATTGAGGTATTTTAGCCAGCCAAGGTGTTTTTATTGCTGCCTCAGGGCGCCCCCCCCAGCGCCCTGCACCCTCAGTGACCGGAGTGTGAAGTGTGTATGAGGAGCAATGGCGCACAGCTGCAGTGCTGTGCACTACCTTGGTGAAGACAGGATGTCTTCATGCCGCCGATTTTCCGGACCATCTTCTTGCTTCTGGCTCTGTAAGGGGGACGGCGGCGCGGCTCCGGGACCGAACATCAAGGCTGGGCCTGCGGTTGATCCCTCTGGAGCTAATGGTGTCCAGTAGCCTAAGAAGCCCAATCCGGCTGCAAGCAGGCGAGTTCGCTTCTTCTCCCCTTAGTCCCTCGCTGCAGTGAGCCTGTTGCCAGCAGGTCTCACTGAAAATAACAAATTCTAAGACTATAACTTTTCTAAGAGCTCAGGAGAGCCCCTAGTGTGCATCCAACCTCGGCCGGGCACGAAATCTAACTGGGGCTTGGAGGAGGGTCATAGTGGGAGGAGCCAGTGCACACCAGGTAGTCTAAGATCTTTCTAGAGTGCCCAGCCTCCTTCGGAGCCCGCTATCCCCCATGGTCCTTACGGAGTTCCCAGCATCCACTAGGACGCTAGAGAAATAATAGTATTTTTGTTTTATACTTGAATATGGTACAATGAGTTTCGTGCAGTGTTACAATTTAGACACCATAAAACTAAGGCCAAAGCAGTATAATGTACTACTAAACTAGAGCGAGAAAACATGTACATGGTACGTATTGGTGCTACAATCTCTGTCACTCGAGGTTTAAATACGTTATAAAACAAGGCTAATTTTAAAAACAGGTGGGATTAGGATAAGGAAAGTAAGTAAACAACACTTGTTCCTTAAGTACAGCAAATTAGATAAAGGCTAGGATTTGATACATAATTGATGGGGGCAGCAAAAATAAAGCAGCTTGTGTTTAAATCAATACCTTGCTGTTGATGGCAATGTGATTTTACTGTGCTGCTCTATTCTTGAATTTTAATGGTTTTATATATTTTTTCCTACTCATACTAAACAGAATGAATTAATAATTTTAAGCAATGTTAGACAGAACTCTCCTCTAGTGCAATGTTAGACAGAACTCTCCTCTAGTGCACTGTTAGACAGAACTCTCTTCAAACGCAATGCTAGATAGAAATCTCCTCTAGAGCAATGCTAGACAGAACTCTCTTCTAGCGCAATGTTAGACAGAAATCTCCTCTAGAGCAATTCTAGACTGAAATCTCCTCTAGAGCAATTCTAGACAGAACTCTCCTCTAGTGCAATGTTAGACAGAACTCTCCTCTAGTGCAATGCTAGACAGAACTCTCCTCTAATGCACTGTTAGACAGAACTCTCTTCTAGCGCAATGCTAGATAGAAATCTCCTCTAGAGCAATGCTAGACAGAACTCTCCTCTAGCGCAATGCTAGACAGAACTCTCCTCTAGCGCAATGCTAGACAGAACTCTCCTCTAGCGCAATGTCAGACAGAACTCTCCTCTAGCACACTGTTAGACAGAACTCTCCTCTAGCGCAATGTCAGACAGAACTCTCCTCTAGCGCAATGCTAGACAGAACTCTCCTCTAGCACACTGTTAGACAGAACTCTCCTCTAGTGCAATGTTAGACAGAACTGTCCTCTAGCGCACTGTTAGGCAGAACGCTCCATTAGCCCAATATTAGACAGAACTCTCCTCTAGCGCAATGTTAGACAGAACTCTCCTCTAGCGCAATGTTAGACAGAACTCTCCTCTAGCGCAATGCTAGACAGAACTCTCCTCTAGCGCACTGTTAGACAGAACTCTCCTCTAGCGCAATGCTAGATAGAACTCTCCTCTAGCGCACTGTTAGACAGAACTCTCCTCTAGCGCAATGCTAGATAGAACTCTCCTCTAGCGCACTGTTTGACAGAACTCTCCTCTAGTGCAATGCTAGACACAACTCTCCTCTAGCGCAATGCTAGACAGAATCCTCCTCTAGCGCAATACTAGACAGAACCCTCCTCTAGCGCAATGTTAGGCAGAACTCTCCTCTAGCGCAATGTTAGACAGAACTCTCCTCTAGCGCACTGCTAGACAGAACTCTCCTCTAGCGCATTAAGACAGAACTCTCCTCTAGCGCACTGTTAGACAGAACTCTCCTCTACCGCAATGCTAGACAGAACTCTCCTCTAGCGCAATGTTAGGCAGAACTCTCCTCTAGCGCAATGTTAGACAGAACTCTCCTCTAGCACACTAAGACAGAACTCTCCTCTACCGCAATGCTAGACAGAACTCTCCTCTAGCGCAATGTTAGGCAGAACTCTCCTCTAGCGCAATGTTAGGCAGAACTCTCCTCTAGCGCAATGTTAGACAGAACTCTCCTCTAGCGCACTAAGACAGAACTCTCCTCTAGCGCACTGTTAGACAGAACTCTCCTCTACCGCAATGCTAGACAGAACTCTCCTCTAGCGCAATAATAGACAGAACTCTCCTCTAGTGCAATGTTAGGCAGAACTCTCCTCTAGCGCAATGTTAGACAGAACTCTCCTCTAGCGCACTGCTAGACAGAACTCTCCTCTAGCGCACTAAGACAGAACTCTCCTCTAGCGCACTAAGACAGAACTCTCCTCTAGCGCAATGTTAGGCAGAACTCTCCTCTAGCGCAATGTTAGACAGAACTCTCCTCTAGCGCACTAAGACAGAACTCTCCTCTAGCGCACTGTTAGACAGAACTCTCCTCTACCGCAATGCTAGACAGAACTCTCCTCTAGCGCAATAATAGACAGAACTCTCCTCTAGTGCAATGTTAGGCAGAACTCTCCTCTAGTGCAATGTTAGACAGAACTGTCCTCTAGCGCACTGTTAGGCAGAACGCTCCATTAGCCCAATATTAGACAGAACTCTCCTCTAGCGCAATGTTAGACAGAACTCTCCTCTAGCGCAATGTTAGACAGAACTCTCCTCTAGCGCAATGCTAGACAGAACTCTCCTCTAGCGCACTGTTAGACAGAACTCTCCTCTAGCGCAATGCTAGATAGAACTCTCCTCTAGCGCACTGTTAGACAGAACTCTCCTCTAGCGCAATGCTAGATAGAACTCTCCTCTAGCGCACTGTTTGACAGAACTCTCCTCTAGTGCAATGCTAGACACAACTCTCCTCTAGCGCAATGCTAGACAGAATCCTCCTCTAGCGCAATACTAGACAGAACCCTCCTCTAGCGCAATGTTAGGCAGAACTCTCCTCTAGCGCAATGTTAGACAGAACTCTCCTCTAGCGCACTGCTAGACAGAACTCTCCTCTAGCGCATTAAGACAGAACTCTCCTCTAGCGCACTGTTAGACAGAACTCTCCTCTACCGCAATGCTAGACAGAACTCTCCTCTAGCGCAATGTTAGGCAGAACTCTCCTCTAGCGCAATGTTAGACAGAACTCTCCTCTAGCACACTAAGACAGAACTCTCCTCTACCGCAATGCTAGACAGAACTCTCCTCTAGCGCAATGTTAGGCAGAACTCTCCTCTAGCGCAATGTTAGGCAGAACTCTCCTCTAGCGCAATGTTAGACAGAACTCTCCTCTAGCGCACTAAGACAGAACTCTCCTCTAGCGCACTGTTAGACAGAACTCTCCTCTACCGCAATGCTAGACAGAACTCTCCTCTAGCGCAATAATAGACAGAACTCTCCTCTAGTGCAATGTTAGGCAGAACTCTCCTCTAGCGCAATGTTAGACAGAACTCTCCTCTAGCGCACTGCTAGACAGAACTCTCCTCTAGCGCACTAAGACAGAACTCTCCTCTAGCGCACTAAGACAGAACTCTCCTCTAGCGCACTGTTAGACAGAACTCTCCTCTACCGCAATGCTAGACAGAACTCTCCTCTAGCGCAATAATAGACAGAACTCTCCTCTAACGCACTGCTAGACAGAACTCTCCTCTAGCGCACTAAGACAGAACTCTCCTCTAGCGCACTGTTAGACAGAACTCTCCTCTATCGCAATGCTAGACAGAACTCTCCTCTAGCGCAATAATAGACAGAACTCTCCATTAGCCCAATATTAGACAGAACTCTCCTCTAGTGCAATGTTAGACAGAACTCTCCTCTAGCGCAATGTTAGACAGAACTCTCCTCTAGCGCAATGCTGGACAGAAATGTCCTCTAGCGCAATGCTAGACAGAACTCTCCTCTAGTGCACTGTTAGACAGTAGTGTCTTCTAGCACAATGCTAGACAGAACTCTCCTCTAGTGCAATATCAGACAGAACTCTCCTCTAGTGCACTGACAGAATGCTCCTTTAGCCCAATGTTAGACCGAACTCTCCTCTACTGCAATGTTACCCATGTCAACCCATGTGATGCCCATTTCATGTTTTTAAGTTAGACTTCCGTTTGTGTAAGGCACATTCTGTAGACGTGGGAAGATGTCAGCAGGATGAATAATTTATAATATATGAAACAAATGTTAACATAAGTATCATAAAGTTCTAAACATAAATATTTCTAATAATCCGTGAACGAACTGCTACTCTACAGCCTTTACTGCAGATGTGATCCACTATTTGTGGTGTAATAATAATGCAGATATGAAGGGATACAATCTCCATTCCCAGTAATATCCAGTTTAATGCTTTACTTCCCGTGAGCCAGCATGCCTCCTTCTCCCACATAAGACAGCATTCCAGACCATGACAGAAGGCATTGTCAGTGTGAAAAGCAGCCACAAGCCTCCAACTCCACATATTGACCAGTTCGTTTCCAGCTGTTATAATACTTTACACAAATGATGCCTGTGAATCCGTTAAAAGCTATTTAAGACATATTTTGCAACAATCAATATCTCCTGACATTTTACACAAACATATTTCACTTGTTCAATAAAGTTAAATATTCTAACATACCACAAAGCCATAAAAACTCATATTTATTTTTGTTTTATAGAGTTGGAATAAGCAGCAAAGTTTAAACTGATATTACATTCTGGTGCTTATTAATTACAAAAAAAAGAAAAAGAAATCCCATATATATGGTAATAGAAAAATGCAAATCGATTATTTGTAGATGTGTAATACATATTATTTGCTGAAATGCTAATTAGTATAGCACTGTACCTTGTTTAAACAAGTATGTAAAATGTTCAAAGGAGTACTGTGTCTGTAGAGTATTAAATGGCAACTAGCATTACCGAGAACCCCAGGCTTCTAGTTAGTGTACTCAGTTGCAAAGCTTAAATCTTTATATAAAGACAGAGGCTAAACATTTTATATCCATGCATTACACTAGTTTTCATTTGCGTATGGCTAAAGTGATAAACAACAATATATCTCCAATGAAGCTAACTAACATAACTGTATTGGTACTGTACCAGAATAAAAATCTTTAGGGAACACAAAACATCAACAAAGACTTTGAGTTGACAATGTTATTGTAGTTATTACACTGGTTCCAGTTCACCTATATTCTAAATAAACAATATAAATAATTGGGCATGTATGCTCAGTCCCTAAACACATCAATTGCTGAAGACTGGCATGACCCAAACCTTTCATCATGCAATAGATATATTTATAGGGCAATGTTTTTGTATTCTTATCGGGACAGAAATGTTGACCCTACAAATAAATCTATCACACTGATGAAAAGTACTGTGTTATGCCAGTCTCCGAGTATATATACAAAACTCAGAGTTACAGCAGAACAAAAATATATAGAAGTGCAGATTAGACATTTCAGTCATGTAGTCAGATAATGGTTCAAATGTAGACTACGTCACGTCTCAAGTACATTGAAAAATAATGTTTTGGATTTAAGGCTAAATTGTCAATATTATCTTTCAAAATGACTAAATATTAACTAAAAGATCCCAACTGACATTTGTTTGCAACGCATATCGTAAATAATTTTAAATTAACAGTTACATTTATAATAAAAAAAAGAGAACAAAATTGATTTAGGGTAAATAAATGTAAAAAAAAAAATGGTGTGCTTTTAATTGTTTTTCACTTCGCCATAGAACAAAACAAAAATAAGATTTATGTAAATAAATGAACAATGGCATTTAATTTATGCAAAAACGTAATAAGTCAATTTATAATCCAGATGGAACACAGCAAATGCCAAGCCAATTGGACAAAGTGCAGTACAAGCTGTTATAACTTGCTTTTTGATTTGCAAAGTTAAAGCATAATGTTTCACTAATGATACTGTCAATTTAGCACCAGGCTGAAGGTCTGTCATGATGTCTGTGTATTTTGGCGATGTGTAGTATTATTAAACTATGCTCATTATCTCTATTTATGTGGAGCACCGACATTAATCATATTTCTTCCACAATTTAAAGTTAAATAGTTAATCTCAGTAAAAGGGAAAATTACTTAATATGTATCTTTTAAATTAGAGGATTTTATATGGAAATTTGAAACTGGAACATTCTTCCAGGATTTTATTTCTAAAATGGGGGTGGAATAATTTACTTCTCAGTAAGCAGCTAGCAATCACAAATGAATATCCATAGGGAAGAGACAAAATGACACAACTCATTGCATCCTGCAGCTGTGCTTCTGATACAGCACACTGAAAACCCAGGTCCATCCTAGGTTGTTGAACATGGTTTCAAGCCATGTCACAGCAGCCTGAAACAGTGTTTACGCTGCAAGATGGATCCAGGTTATTGCTGGATTCTCCCTTTGCCAGCGACTGGAGATTACATAATCTCCAAGTGCAAGTGATTCGGCTCTCTGCTACCTTCAGCGTGTCCCGGTCCATGCTTTTTCCATTACAGACTACCTGGGTTCAACCCAGGCTGCGACCAGAATTGCATTTCCTGGGGGCACCAAACCCGGGTTGTCCCTTTCACATCTAACAAGTACAATATCCCAGATCAAAGGCTTTGGGTTGTATCATTGACCTTGGGTAACTGCTTCACCGGGGCTATCCTATTAGCCCCGATAAGCCAGGATGAGCTTCAGGCAGGTGAAACAAAATTCCTGATAAGTGCCAGCTTTTTTGGGTTGCCGGGGCAAAAGCACACAGGTTTCACTGAACTTGTGTGTTTTTGCCTGACAGTCTTTTTCTGGGAGATCGAACTGTGTGAAAGGGGTATTAGTGTGACATAAATTCAATGATGGTTTCTCCCAGGATGTAACACTACAGAATGGTAAAATAAGACTCTGTGACATTATAATATTTGACTTGACAGGGAAACCACCGGTTCTTGGCTGAATGGATAATGGTACGCAATCACTCCCGGTCATTCAGAAGCTGGTGCTTGTGGCATGCATATTGACACCTTTTATGACTTCCCCTGAGATGGAAGAAAACGTAATATTTTATTTACTGGTTATAATAATGCGCTATGGTCTGCCCTGAGACAGACATGCTCAGTGATAGGGGTGCGCCTTCCCCCAACAACTCCCACTGCCACGATGGAAGTACGGTACAGACTACAGGATAAGAGCAGTCTGAAGGCAGAGGAAGGGCCGACTTGGCGTATGACCATTTGTAACTTACTAGTTTTAAAGCAAGTTATTCAATAATAATAAAACAACATGAAAAGGATGAGGTTAAATATTCATCTATTCAAACTACACTTCAAATAGAGTGTAAAGAAGTGAGGAACAGTCAGGAACCTCTGGCAGCAATACCTCACATCACCAGTCAGAAATAGGATCCCCTGGAACAATCCCCAAAGAAAGAGCAGCAGAAACTTTTACAAGACAATATACCTGGAACATGTGCGGATTCATGTTGAGTTGCTATTAAATTTCATGTACTGTGATTAACTTTTGTTGTGTTTTTTTTTTTTAGGGGGGGGGGGGGGGGGTTGCATATATTTTTCTTAATTGCTGATTAGCAGTCTTGATAGTAAGACATAGTCAGCAGTGGAAAAATCATCTGGTGTTGGAAGTGCTCAAAATTACCTAGAACAGAAAAATGCAGACCGGAAACTGGATTATTGTTCATTATTCTTCTATCTGTTGCTGAGCTTAAACTCATTTATTTTCATAGCTTTGTCTATGATACTTTTCATTCTGCTTTATACAAAGAGGCGATTCAGCTTTATCTGAGTAGTTTCATATTTTTACAAAGCAATACTCGAACAGAACTTTCACACTGTTCTTTTCTTATACCTTAGGAAGCTTAACAACATGTGTATTGAGTATTGTTAGGTTCTCGCATAGCATTCTCCTCCCTGCATAAGGACTTTACTTTTACGGTTCACAGAGGTAATGTCAGTAATTTATATATATTAATTTATATATAGTAATTCCACTGCCCCCTCTTCCTTTGTGTTTATATATATATATATATATATATATATATATATATATATATATTTGAAAAGATATAAGACCTTTATCGCGCTAAAGATGTGAAAGCTTCAACTTAGGGAAAATAGCCCCTGTTAGAGGGGGTATGAACAACAGATAGTGAAAGAAGAGATTTCCCCAGGGAGCTGATGTCGTACTTTTGGTATGTACAAGTTTTGTAAATAAAATAATCTTAAAAAAGAGAGATTGTTTATTTTTTTTAAAAAGCAATACATAAAACTGTTTACAATTTGCCCAGAATAACAATAAACAATGTTTGTACAGACGATAGCTGTGTTGGTAATTCAAACAACATTAAAATGATCTTCTTTGTAGAGATGTCAGAGAACAATGTGCTAACCCAACGTGTTTCGTCCTACAGACTTCATCAGGGGTGTATTAATCAAAGAATCACAATATGGACATACATCTTATTGTGTCTTCAAAAAGGCAATTTAACAATGCTTAAAATAGTATCGGACCAAATTTCACCATATGGGGTATCAATTACATTACATCCAGCCCATAAAGTGACTGATCACTGAGTGTCATCCCAGTGTTTATTTGAACAGGGCAAATCACCGCAATAGTGCCGATTCAATTAAATAAAGCCAATTGAAGCAGCTAATCACAGGATATTGTCCAGGTATCAATTTGAACAAGGCAAACCACTGCAATTGTGCCTCTCCACAGAAAGTAACACTCCTAGCTGCTGATGCTGGCGCAGCCATGTTTGGCCTCATCCCATGATTCTCCATAGCCTATCTGCTGCACTCTGGACAAGCATTACCCCCTAGTAACGAGCATGACACCCAGTGCATGAAACCCCTGGCAACGAATATTACCCCCTGGCAATGAGCTTGACACCCAGCACATGATACCCCTGGCAACAAGCATAACACCTAGCGTATGAAACCCCTGGCAATGAGCATGACACCCTGAGCATGAAAACCCCTGGCCCCGTGCATGGAACCAAGATCATGAAACCCCTGGTAACGAGTAGGTAATTTAAAAGTAATTAGAAGCCTTACTGTAGGGCTTAATATGTAATGGGCATTGCGGTGTGTGGCATAATGTATCATGGACATTGCATTGTGTGTCATAATGTGTCACAGGCATTACGGTGTGTGGTATACTATATCACGGGCATTGTGGTATGTGGTATAATGTCTCAGGGGCATTGCAGTGTGTAGCATAATGTATAACGGGCATTGGAATGCGTGGCATAATGTGTCACAGGCATTACGGTGTATGGCATAATGTGTCAGGAGCATTACGGTGTGTGGCATATTGTGTAAAGGGCATTATTGTGTGTGGCATAATGTCTAAGGGCCATTGCAGTGTACTGGGCATTACTAGAAGGAGAAAAAATGACAAATAATGTAAGGGGCATGGATAAGAATTATTTTTTTTCCTGTGGTGGCCAACGTCTGGGCGTGCAGGTTGTAAAACTGGAGTATAAGGTAGTCTTTTCCCACAATGTCACGCCCCTTTATGTAAAGCCACGCCCATGTCAGCAAGACCGCGCCCCCTGGGTGCGCAGTCTCATCACTTTAAAAAGTGGCAATTGTGGGGGGGGGGGGGGGGCAGAGAATATTTTGGCTTGGGGGAGAAAAATTTCTAGTTACGCCACTGTCTGCAACATAATACGCTGCCCTGCTACAAGGCGCAGTGCAACTACTGGATTGGTCAAAATGCCACAGGGAGGACAGATGAGTGTGGCTACATCCGGACGCCGGTAAAACGTATGTATTCCTCTGTAGCTTGTTTACCATGATCTGCAATGTTTTATACTGTAAGCCTTTTGCATTTTTTCCCCTCTTGTTTCATTGGTGCTCTTTATGCTTAAATACTTTGTAAGTTGCTGCAGAACCCTTTTAGCACCATATAAATAACAGCTTATAATAATAATAATAATAATGATAATAATAATAATATGAGCTTTAAAGTGTAATTATCATTCTTTTAACTGACACACTTCCAGTTGAAGGTGCAATCGTGAAAAACTCAGTACAGTAAAGACAGGGGTAGCAAACCCTCCTTAAAGAATAAGGGGTCTATTCATGAAGCAGTGAAAAGTGCGGAGAGGTAATCCAGTGGAGAAGATGGCCTTGGCAAACAATCAGTGTTGATGTAACATTTATAAAATGCATTCTATAAAATTATATGTAGCAGCTGATTGGTTGCCATGGGCAACTTCTGTATTGTCTCACTTCTCCACACTTTTCACTGCTTCATAAATAGACCCCTGAATGCTCTATGCAGACAGTTCAGAACATTCGAACAGTGAGAAAAGCTCTACACCTTTAAAATGTTCACTAAAGAAAGCTTGAGATGTCTCCATCAATACCAGAGTCAGATTCTCGGGTACTTCAACAAGCTGTATTTACACTAAGCCGTGACCTGGGTAGACCCGGCAATAACCCAAGTTATTTGGACAGTGAAAATGGGAAATTCCTGTTGCTAACACTTTCCTCTATCCTGTGCCTTAATCAATAAAGTTGAACCTTTCATAAATTCTGATTGTATTTAAATAATTTCATTAGTGTTTTGACGTCTGTAGGGATCTGTTACCCACGATCGAAGGTCATGACAAATGTCTTATAGGGCAGTTCATGTTCACAAATAAGTAACAGCCACAAAAAAATGTTCCATTTGATTTAGAATTTGCTTTTATTGAAATGTAATTATCCTTTACACTGGTCTGTAGCCTACAGACTAAGAAAGAGGATTCTTATTAACACTATAGTGCCCCCTGTTGTGAGAACTGCCATGTCAGCAGGAAGAGATGATCAATATATGTCAACATTTCATTGTAACCTATTAAAATACATTACTATCAAGCAGGAATTACATTTAACCAATTGATTCAAAACTAATTTTAATAACTCTGAATATATACTATCAGTGTATTTTAATATTCTATATTCAAACCAAATGACTTGTTCATTTCTATCAGATATAGCTTCTCGCCTTATGCTTACAATACATATCTACAAATACAGGTCACTCAGTGGGGAAATAGATAAAACAGATATTAATGTAAAAGTTAGAAAAAGGTTAAAAAAAATATTTATATATAATTCTTAAATCACAAATAGCGAAAGTCTGATGCCCAGAGTCATGCAAACCATGATGGAATACAATGATGTACACCTACACCTAGTACCAATGGTCAGAATGATGTATTCTTATTCAATACTCCATTATAAAACTTGTTATATTAATAAATCATGCCAAAAAAGTTGCAGGCAATGACTTCCCTACTATTTATTAAATTCGGCAGCTGCTTAATAAAGCTATATTTTATGTCTGACCTAATATCAGTAACTTTGAGCAACCAATGCTGGAGGGGATTGTAAGTACTCCACCCCAATACACAGGGATTTACAAAGAATATAAATCATCCCAACTGGGAGGTCTGGCTGAACCATATAAATGACAGAAACTTCAAAATGAATGTTCCGCAAAGGGCAAGACAATATAATCAAGGGTTAGCATACATCCATGCTCTGGGTATAATTTCTGCCAAGTATTTTGCTAGGCAAATATTGATATTTTAACCACAGCTCAAGTGCTCTCGGTGCAGTAAATATGGCTTGTAGCAAATTGTTTTTCCTGGACTGTTGCCACTGCAGCATTACCCTTTCTATAGGAAAAATGGTACTGGTCTATATCAGGGAGCAGCAATATTACAAATGACACACTGCTGCTACAATTGTCTAATCAATTATAAAATGATTATTATAATAATTATCATTATATTATAAATGGGATGAAATGAAGCATTAGTGCAATTGGCTCAGGCTTTCATGTTTTTTTTTTTTTATACTAGGCAATCTAGAAAACAAGCATGTATTTAGGGAAAGTTACTGGGTGTTTTACTGCTGATTTTGTCCCCATTCTCCACATTGTCCCTATATACTACACACTACAGTAATTCTATTAGGGACAGCGGTAATTATCATAATGATTGGCCTCAGTGAAATTAATAGTCTATATATACATCCAAGCGGCTTCAATCACGTGAATGTGTGTTGTTGTTCAGCTGTATTAATTTTACAAAGACCATAGTGGCATCTAATATATAAACACATTGATCATAAAATTTCTTTGTAAACAATATTTTCAGTTTTTCTTTCAGGGGTTTTCACAAAACGATGCTTGGGGTTACTAACGTGTGAGCATGACACATACAGCTGCACATGGGAGAAGCAGCTGGTCCTTACATCTAGACCTTTCGTAGTGTGTAATATATATTATATAAACATTTATATGCATTTAGTCATCTTGGACTTGAGGAGCCTGCAGACTCCGAGTAGCAAGGGTCTGTTTTTTGCCTTATTGACTTGTCCCTGATGTTACATTGGGATCACACATACCTCAGTTTCTTTCTAAGTCAATAAGCTACACAATAGTGGAAACGCAATCCAAATTCATCCCGTCGTTTTTGCGTGATGCTGGAATGATCAAACAGACAAAAATTCTGATATTTTTTTTCATCTCTGTAGTTCATAAATAGTCCCTAGAAGTATATTTCTAAAAAAATAAATAAATAAATTGCTATGTATAGACAAAACCCTTACAGTTTTATTACATATGTATGTGTGAATGTGTGTATGTATTCTATATAATAAAAGGCAAATGCTGCTCCTCACCTCTATGGGCCACTAGATGGAGCCCGACGGAGCAACTCAAGTAATCCATTTGTGTGCGCACATCGCTGACATTACTGCATACTTGCCTACTTTTGAAAAAGCATTTCAGGGAGATGTGAAAGCAACACCTACAGTATCAGTGCGGACGTGTACTGCTACATCTGAGAGGCTTGTCATAAACAGGACTTGCATCCAAATGTAAATGAGCCCCAAAGTTAGTAAGATTTACTTGTTGAAGAAAAGACTGTTATATTTTGCAGAATTTGTTAGTGTATTGGGCTTTACAAGAGGTTCCATATACTGTAAGTGGTCACGTGAAACTTTATTTAAAATGCATGTAGCCATAGGGATCATTGTGCCTTACAACCAATGCAGGGATATGCCACTGATGTTCCCATTTGAATGTATATATCTCTGATTTATTTTTTCACCCCAAGAATGTAATAGCTGTATAATGGGGATAAGGTGCAATCAGGGAGATTGCTGGACTATTCAGGGAGTATGGGAGATTACAGCTATTTCAGGGAGTCTCCTGCAGAATGAGGGAGGGTAGGCAAATATGCATTACTGTTATGTTGTTCCGTCATTTTGGCGGGCTGGTAACTACTATATAAAGTACTCTGCAAACGTTTTAGGCAGGTGTGGAAAAAATGCTGCAAAGTATGAATGCTTTCAATAATAGAAATGTTAATAGTTTTTTTTTTTATCACTTAACGCAATGCAAAGTGAACGAACCGAAGAGAAATATAAATAAAATCAATATCTGGTGTAACCACCTTTTGCCTTCAAAACCGCATAAATTCTTCTAGAATAATTGATGCTGTTTTGAATGCAAAGGCTGGACGACGTTGTCTGTGAATGACGTTGTGTACATACCCACCGATGCACTACAGATATATCGCCCATTCAATGGAATGAGCGATATATCGATTAGTGAGTACCCAGCTTAACTGTCCCTGTGAGAAGACATTATACACTAAATAGGCTGAGTGTGAACATATTAATCCTGACCAAGATATTTGTGACAGCACACAATCCAATTTGTCATTAGTAAATACTGCAGATCATATGCCATCATTTCACAAACTCAGAATTAAATTGCTTTATTAGTTTGAAAGGTCACAGTCTCCAGACTTACACATATTTAATATTCTTATTTGGATGATAAATGCATCCTGCATTAAATGTTTGGGGGGGAATTGCAGGAATTCCATAAGTTATGGTCTTCAGAAAACGATATTCTGTACCAAAATTAATCAGTTAGGTATTAAGAAGGAAATAAAACATGTTCTAAATCATGGAGATCTGAATTATAATGGAATATCCAATCTAGACTGCATTTATGCCTGAGAGCATGGATGAGTATGATTTTTTTTTAACCAGATTTGTAACAAGCATGAACAAACACTAAAATACGGTTATCATAAAATGAAGTTCTCAGAGAAGCTAGGGACTGAAGAGATGTACAATCTTCTGTAGCAGTGGTTCTCCAACTCGGTCCTCATGACCTCACACAGATTTATTAAGCCTGGTGAAGTGATAACGTGAAAGGTGATAACAGACCAGCCAATCAGCTCCTGTCATTTTTCAAACCCAACCTGTAACATGGAAGTTAGGAGTTGATTGGCTGGTGCGTTATCACCTTCCACTTTATCCCTTCACCAGGCTTACTAAATCTGCCCCACAGTCACCCAGCAGGTGCACAGGTGTACTCCTTTGGACTCATTTTAAAACATCCACAGGTGGACCTGATTAATTCACTTGCAATTCTATGAGGAAACCAGGAAAACATGAACCGTTTAGGGTCCTGAGGACAGAGTTTGAGAACCTGTGTTCTATAGAATGATAAATGCTACCTCAAAGCTGATTGGTTGCTATGGGCAACCTCTTCACTGATCCAATTCTCCACTTTCTACACTGCTTGATACACCTCCCCTCTACATTCAGAAAGCTGAATTCAACCTAAAAGTCACAACTGGACAGCACTGCCATAAAGGAAACATATCATAATGGCCAATTTTAAAAGTTCCCAGAGATAACTGAGGCTGATCCCTGTGGAGGCAGGGCCGAATGCGTCTACTCATTAGGCACCATGGCATAATGCTGCAAATAGTGAGTCTATGAAGATGGGGTACTGCATATATACAGGGGCATATCTCCATCCCCCCCCCCCACCCCCCCCCCCCTTTAGCCAACATAGCAGTAGTCTATGAGCACTAAGATCACTAGGAGACACTAGTGCTGTCCCAGAGTCTAGTGCACATGCGCAGGTCTCCAGGAAAATGGTGTGGTGGCTATTTTTCAGGCAATTTTCCTACTACGCATGCGCAGGTCTCCAGGAAAATGGTGTGGTGGCTATTATTCGGGCAATATGCCAACATCCCAGTGATTTGTGCAGCGCTGTGCGGGACTCCGGAGGGGTAAGTACGCAAAATTGGGTACAGGGTGTGCGGTATGGCCTCCCCTGGACTCGGGTTCCCATGCGCACCACACACACACACTGCATATATATTTATACCTTCCCATCCAACTGTTTCCCTATTCCTGGCTTTGAGAAAACCTTTATTAGACTATTTAAGCCACAAGAATATGGCTGTTAGTGTTGCTATATTGAAAAATAAAAAAGTTTAACATTTAATCTTCATTAGAAGCGCATTCTTGTACTAGTTAAACTATATACATACATACATATATAATGTATTTGTTAAATGGTGTGGTATATTGAGACAGATTTCACCCACATGATTAAACACATTAGATTACATGACCGTGCATTATTTCCCAACAACCGCACACCTCAGGCTGATCTACTTCCAACTGTCATTTGAAACCTTATCACAAAGCCACAGCTGTATCACTCCACAAGTGTAAACAATGGCCCTCATTCCGAGTTGATCGGTCGCAAGGCAAATTTAGCAGAGTTACACACGCTAAGCCGCCGCCTACTGGGAGTGAATCTTAGCTTCTTAAAATTGCGACCGATGTATTCGCAATATTGCGATTACTAACTACTTAGCAGTTTCAGAGTAGCTTCAGACTTACTCTGCCTGTGCGATCAGTTCAGTGCTTGTCGTTCCTGGTTGACGTCACAAACACACCCAGCGTTCGCCCAGGCACTCCCACCGTTTCCCCGGCCACTCCTGCGTTTTTTCCGGAAACGGTAGCGTTTTCAGCCACACGCCCCTGAAACGCCGTGTTTCCGCCCAGTAACACCCATTTCCTGTCAATCACATTACGATCGCCGGAGCGATGAAAAAGCCGTGAGTAAAAATACTTTCTTCATAGTAAAGTTACTTGGCGCAGTCGCAGTGCGAACATTGCGCATGCGTACTAAGCGGATTTTCACTGCGATGCGATGAAAAATACAGAGCGAACAACTCGGAATGAGGGCCAATAACCGCTCTCACAGACACACTGCTCACAGGGAAGCAGCACGTCACCGCCTCAGTATGACTGAATTTCTGACAGAAACATTCCCAAAATGCCAAATTTAACACATAACTCAAATGATATCACAGCAGACCTCATCACCAAGAGTGGCTCTTGCCGTGGGCAAGCAGGATTTTTGCCCTGGGCGCCGCATCCTCAAGGGCGCTGCCACCGCTGCACCACCTAGCTCTACCACATGCTGCCGTGCGGTGCGCCTGACGTCATCACGCACCGCACGGCATAGTGGTAGCGGCCGCAGATGCTAGAAGTCCTAATTGACCTCTTGTGTCCGTGTGGCGCTATGGAGATCCGAGGAGCAGGCGGCCAGAGACCGCAGCAGTGGTCGGGAAGCAGGAGCGGGGCTGGTGAGTATTTTTTTTTCTCTTACGTCCTAGTGGATACTGGGGTCTTGTACTTTAGTACCAGATCGGGTCCACTGGAGCCTGGCACTTTAAAACTTTTAGTGTGTGTATGTGTGTGCTGGCTCCTCCCCTCTATGCCCCTCCTACCAGACTCATAGAAAAATGTGCCTAAGGAGCCAGGTGCACTTCTCTGGAGCTCCAGAGATTTTTCCTTTACTTTTGATTTAGTGTGCCCACGCCAGCAGCTAGCCGCCACCCTCTAACAGATGCCGAAGACCAGGTGCGGTGAGTGTTACACCGGGGTCCCAGTTAGCGGTACCCAGTGCAGTGTTGGCGGCAAGTCAGCCGCGGTCACGGGCCCGGAGCTACGGTGCCCGCCGCGGACAAACTGGCTCTGGGCTACAAGCCCACAGTGTTCACTGTCTCTGAAGGCTTGTGTGAACTGCTACAGAAAATATTTATTGTGTTTTTACACTTGCGGCCAGTATAAACTGAGAGGGACCGTGTGCCATTATGAGGGGCGGGGCTTCCCGGAGCAGGACCAGCGGTGGGAAGGTGCCATTTCCTTGCTGCTGCGGTTCAATAAGGCTGAATGCACACTGCTCCTCCAGGACCCATGCTGTTACAGTCTGTCTGAACTGGTACCAGGGGGTCATAGCCAGGGGGAGCAAGCCAGCGGATACGCCGCTGCACTGTTATTGCATACACTCATTTATACACATTGTGCTGCTGTGTTCTGTGCACTGGGTCCGCTCCTCTGTGTCACTTCAAAGGGCTCTCTAGGGTCTGTGTAGGATGTGGGACATTTGGCTGCGCTGTTTTTTTACCGGATAATGTCTGTAGATTTGGTTATGTATGCTGCTTGTAATGCTACCCCGGCTTCAGCGGGGTCTCTCATATGTGAGCAATGTCCCTAGTCTCCTCAAGGACGTAGCTACAGGCACCTGACTGGATAGTTTTAAGAGCATGATTCAAAATGTCAATTCTGAATTAGTTGCAGCTAAAAGGGAAAGACAGGTGTTAAAACACTCAATTGACTGTGTAGCTAAGGCAGAAGATTCTAGGAAGGCTTCACAGCCCCCTCTAGTGGCTTCACATAAACGCTCACTACCACAGGTTTTACAGTCTGATTCTGATCAGCCAGATGTGGATGATGATGATGATGATGATGATGATGCTATGGAGGAGGACAGCTCTCTGTCCCCTGGTGTGGAGGCCCTCATTTCTTCAGTGTGGTACATTGGTTTCCACAGGGAAAACATCGGGGTGTAGAGATGGCTCTTGATCCACAGGCACCAACAGGCTAAAGCTTTAGACTGTCCCAAGATGCACAGGGGACTCCTCTACAACTCCGCCTCCAGGCACTGGAGCTCAGTTTCGAGTTGGTGCCTGCAGAAGCAGGTCACTTAGCAGGGTCGCTGCACTGAGCAGCCCTGAAAAAGCTTTTAGAAGACTTCAAGGGACGCAGCACTTACATGTCAGGGTGACATTCTGTGGCACAGCTACAGGGGGCAAAACTACAGGGGCACAACTCTACTGGGGGCACAACTCTACTGGGGGTACAGCTACAGGGGGCAAAACTCTACAGGGTGCACAACTACAGGGGCACAACTCTACTGGGGGCACAACTACAGGGGGCAAAACTTGCCACGCCCCTTCCCTATGAAACCTTGCCACTATTTTTTGACGCGCACCTGCAACGTGCAATAACCCTATTTCTCTAACGTCCTAAGTGGATGCTGGGACTCCGTAAGGACCATGGGGAACAGCGGCCCCGCAGGAGACTGGGCACAAAAGTAAAAGCTTGAACTAGCTGGTGTGCACTGGCTCCTCCCCCTATGACCCTCCTCCAAGCCTCAGTTAGATTTTTGTGCCCGAACGAGAAGGGTGCATGCTAGGTGGCTCTCCTGAGCTGCTTAGAGTAAAAGTTTATTTTAGGTTTTTTATTTTCAGTGAGTCCTGCTGGCAACAGGCTCACTGCATCGTGGGACTAAGGGGAGAAGAAACGAACTCACCTGCGTGCAGAGTGGATTGGGTTTCTTAGGCTACTGGACATTAGCTCCAGAGGGACGATCACAGGTTCAGCCTGGATGGGTCCCGGAGCCGCGCCGCCGGCCCCCTTACAGAGCCAGAAGAACGAAGAGGTCCGGTGAAATCGGCGGCAGAAGACGTTCCTGTCTTCAACTAAGGTAGCGCACAGCACTGCAGCTGTGCGCCATTGCTCTCAGCACACTTCACACTCCGGTCACTGAGGGTGCAGGGCGCTGGGGGGGAGCGCCCTGAGACGCAATAAAAACAGAAATACCTTAGGATGGCAAAAGAAATACATCACATATAGCTCCTGGGCTATATGGATGTATTTAACCCCTGCCAGTTTTCCAGAAAAAAGCGGGAGATAAGGCAGTCGTGAAGGGGCGGAGCCTATCTCCTCAGCACACAAGCGCCATTTTCCCTCACAGTTCCGCTGGAAGGACGGCTCCCTGACTCTCCCCTACAGTCCCTACAGAATCAGGGTAAAAACGAGAGAGGGGGGGCACTATTGGCAGCTAAATTATAAACAGCAGCTATAAAAGGGAGTAACACTTATATAAGGTTATCCCTATAGATATATATAGCGCTCTGGTGTGTGCTGGCAAACTCTCCCTCTGTCTCCCCAAAGGGCTAGTGGGGTCCTGTCCTCTATCAGAGCATTCCCTGTGTGTGTGCTGGGTGTCGGTACGATTGTGTCGACATGTATGAGGAGGAAAATGATGTGGAAGCAGAGCAATTGCCTGTATTAGTGATGTCACCCCCTAGGGAGTCGACACCTGACTGGATGGTTGTATTTAAAGACGTGACAATGTCAGCACTTTACAAAAAACTGTTGACGACATGAGACAGCCGACAAATCAATTAGTGCCTGTCCAGGCGTCTCAGACACCGTCAGGGGCGATAAAATGCCCGTTACCTCAGTGGGTCGACACAGACCCAGACACGGATACTGAGTCCAGTGTCGACGGTGAGGAGACAAACGTAATGTCCAGTAGGGCCACACGTTACATGATCACGGCAATGAAGGAGGCATTGAACATTTCTGACACTACAAGTACCACAAAGAAGGGTATTATGTGGGGAGTGAAAAAACTACCAGTAGCTTTTCCTGAGTCAGATGAATTAAATGAGGTGTGTGATAAAGCGTGGGTTTCCCCCGATAAAAAAGTGCTAATTTCTAATAAATTATTGGCACTATACCCTTTCCCGCCAGAGGTTAGGGCGCGTTGGAAAACACCCCCTAGAGTAGATAAAGCGCTCACACGTTTATCTAAACAAGTAGCGTTACCGTCTCCTGATACGGCCGCCCTCAAAGAACCAGCGGATAGAAGGCTGGAAAATATCCTGAAGGGTATATACACACATACTGGTGTTATACTGCGACCAGCAATCGCATCAGCCTGGATGTGCAGTGCTGGAGTTGCGTGGTCGGATTCCCTGACTGAAAATATTGATACCCTGGATAGGGACAGTATATTACTAACTATAGAGCATTTGAAGGATGCATTACTATATATGCGTGATGCACAGAGGGATATTTGCACCCTGGCATCAAGAGTGAGTGCTATGTCCATTTCTGCCAGAAGAGCGTTATGGACGCGACAGTGGTCAGGGGATGCGGATTCCAAACGACATATGGAAGTATTGCCGTTTAAAGGGGAGGAGTTATTTGGGGCCGGTCTATCGGACCTGGTGGCCACGGCAACGGCCGGAAAGTCCACCTTTTTACCCCAGGTCACCTCTCAGCAGAAAAAGACACCGTCTTTTCAAACTCAGTCCTTTCGTTCCCATAAGTACAGGCGGGCAAAAGGCCACTCATTTCTGCCCCGGGGCAGAGGAAGAGGAAAAAGACTGCACCAGGCAGCCTCTTCCCAGGAGCAGAAGCTCTCCTCTGCTTCTGCCAAGTCTTCAGCATGACGCTGGGGCTTTACAAGCGGACTCGGACACGGTGGGGGCCCGTCTCAAAAATGTCAACGCGCAGTGGGCTCACTCGCAAGTGGACCCCTGGATTCTGCAGGTAGTATCACAGGGGTACAAACTGGAATTCGAGACGTCTCCCCCTCGCCGGTTCCTGAAGTCTGCTCTACCAAAGTCTCCCTCCGACAGGGAGGCAGTTTTGGAAGCCATTCACAAGCTGTATTCCCAGCAGGTGATAATCAAGGTACCTCTCCTACAACAGGGAAAGGGGTATTATTCCACGCTGTTTGTGGTACCGAAGCCGGACGGCTCGGTGAGACCAATTTTAAATCTAAAATCCTTGAACACTTACATAAAGAGGTTCAAATTCAAGATGGAGTCACTCAGAGCAGTGATAGCAAACCTGGAAGAAGGGGACTATATGGTGTCTCTGGACATCAAAGATGCTTATCTCCACGTCCCAATCTACCCTTCTCACCAAGGGTACCTCAGGTTTGTAGTACAAAACTGTCATTATCAGTTTCAGACGCTGCCGTTTGGATTGTCCACGGCACCTCGGGTCTTTACCAAGGTAATGGCCGAAATGATGATTCTTCTTCGAAGAAAAGGCGTTTTAATTATCCCTTACTTGGACGATCTCCTGATAAGGGCAAGGTCCAGGGAACAGTTAGAAGTCGGAGTAGCACTATCTCAGTTAGTGTTACGTCAGCACGGGTGGATTCTAAATATTCCAAAATCGCAGCTGATTCCAACGACACGTCTCCTGTTCCTAGGAATGATTCTGGACACAGTCCAGAAAAAGGTGTTTCTCCCAGAGGAGAAGGCCAGGGAGTTATCCGAGCTAGTCAGGAATCTCCTAAAACCAGGCCAGGTGTCAGTGCATCAGTGCACGAGGGTCCTGGGAAAAATGGTGGCTTCTTACGAAGCGATTCCATTCGGAAGATTCCATGCAAGAACGTTTCAGTGGGATCTTCTGGACAAATGGTCCGGATCGCATCTTCAGATGCATCAGCGGATAACCCTGTCGCCAAGGACAAGGGTGTCTCTTCTGTGGTGGCTGCAGAGTGCTCATCTACTAGAGGGCCGCAGATTCGGCATTCAGGATTGGATCCTGGTGACCACAGATGCCAGCCTGAGAGGCTGGGGAGCAGTCACACAGGGACAAAATTTCCAGGGCTTGTGGTCAAGCATGGAAACATCTCTTCATATAAACATTCTGGAACTAAGGGCCATTTACAATGCCCTAAGTCAAGCAAAACCCCTGCTTCAGGGTCAGGCGGTATTGATCCAATCGGACAACATCACGTCAGTCGCCCACGTAAACAGACAGGGCGGCACGAGAAGCAGGAGGGCGATGGCAGAAGCTGCAAGGATTCTTCGCTGGGCGGAGAATCATGTGATAGCACTGTCAGCAGTGTTCATTCCGGGAGTGGACAACTGGGAAGCGGACTTCCTCAGCAGACACGACCTTCACCCGGGGGAGTGGGGACTTCATCCAGAAGTCTTCCAAGAGATGGTAAACCGTTGGGAAAAACCAAAGGTGGACATGATGGCGTCCCGTCTCAACAAAAAACTAGACAGATATTGCGCCAGGTCAAGGGACCCTCAGGCAATAGCGGTGGACGCTCTGGTAACACCATGGGTGTACCAGTCAGTGTATGTGTTCCCTCCTCTGCCTCTCATACCAAAAGTACTGAGAATCATAAAAAGGAGAGGAGTAAGAACTATATTCGTGGTTCCGGATTGGCCAAGAAGGACTTGGTACCCGGAACTTCAAGAGATGCTCACGGAGGACCCGTGGCCTCTACCTCTAAGAAAGGACCTGCTCCAGCAGGGACCTTGTCTGTTCCAAGACTTACCGCGGCTGCGTTTGACGGCATGGCGGTTGAACGCCGGATCCTGAAGGAAAAAGGCATTCCAGAAGAAGTCATCCCTACCCTGATAAAGGCCAGGAAGGATGTAACCGCGAAACATTATCACCGCATTTGGCGAAAATATGTTGCGTGGTGTGAGGCCAAAGAGGCCCCTACAGAGGAATTTCAACTGGGTCGCTTCCTACATTTCCTGCAAACAGGACTGTCTATGGGCCTAAAATTAGGGTCCATTAAGGTTCAAATTTCGGCCCTGTCGATTTTCTTCCAAAAAGAACTGGCTTCAGTGCCTGAAGTCCAGACGTTTGTCAAAGGGGTACTGCATATACAGCCTCCTTTTGTGCCCCCGGTGGCACCTTGGGATCTCAATGTGGTTTTGGGGTTCCTAAAATCACATTGGTTTGAACCACTCACCACTGTGGAATTAAAATATCTCACATGGAAGGTGGTAATGCTGTTAGCCCTGGCTTCAGCCAGGCGTGTCTCAGAATTGGCGGCTTTATCTTATAAAAGCCCTTACCTGATTTTTCACACGGATAGGGCAGAATTGAGGACTCGTCCTCAATTTCTCCCAAAGGTGGTTTCAGCATTTCACGTGAACCAGCCTATTGTGGTGCCTGCGGCTACTAGGGACTTGGAGGACTCCAAGTTACTGGACGTAGTCAGGGCCCTGAAAATAATATATTTCCAGGACGGCTGGAGTCAGGAAATCTGACTCGCTGTTTATCCTGTATGCACCCAACAAGCTGGGTGCTCCTGCTTCTAAGCAGACGATTGCTCGTTGGATTTGTAGTACAATTCAGCTTGCACATTCTGTGGCAGGCCTGCCACAGCCAAAATCTGTAAAAGCCCATTCCACAAGGAAGGTGGGCTCATCTTGGGCGGCTGCCCGAGGGGTCTCGGCTTTACAACTTTGCCGAGCAGCTACTTGGTCAGGGGCAAACACGTTTGCTAAATTCTACAAATTTGATACCCTGGCTGAGGAGGACCTGGAGTTCTCTCATTCGGTGCTGCAGAGTCATCCGCACTTACCGCCCGTTTGGGAGCTTTGGTATAATCCCCATGGTCCTTACGGAGTCCCAGCATCCACTTAGGACGTTAGAGAAAATAAGAATTTACTTACCGATAATTCTATTTCTCATAGTCCGTAGTGGATGCTGGGCGCCCATCCCAAGTGCGGATTGTCTGCAATACTTGTATATAGTTATTGTTACAAAATTCGGGTTATTATTGTTGTGAGCCATCTTTTCAGAGGCTCCTTCATTTGTCATACTGTTAACTGGGTTCAGATCACAGGTTGTACGGTGTGATTGGTGTGGCTGGTATGAGTCTTACCCGGGATTCAATATCCTTCCTTATTATGTACGCTCGTCCGGGCACAGTATCCTAACTGAGGCTTGGAGGAGGGTCATAGGGGGAGGAGCCAGTGCACACCAGCTAGTTCAAGCTTTTACTTTTGTGCCCAGTCTCCTGCGGGGCCGCTGTTCCCCATGGTCCTTACGGAGTCCCAGCATCCACTACGGACTATGAGAAATAGAATTATCGGTAAGTAAATTCTTATTTTTCCCTGTCGGGGGGAGGGCGCCAAAGGAAATTTTCGCCCTGGGCGCCACAAGGTCTAGAACCGGCCCTGCTCAAGCAGCCATTCAGAATCAGCAAACATCTGTGTCACCTTACATTATCTCCACATGGCACTATTTTGTCACAACAAGGGTCATTTAACCTGATAGATATACCCATACTTGACTACTTTTGAAAAAGCATTTCAGGGAGATGTGAAAGTAACACCTATCAGAGCGGACGTCACTGCTTCATCTGAGAGGCGTGTCATAAAAATTACTTACATCCAAATGTAAATGAGCCCCAAAGTTAGTAAGATTTACTTGTTGAAGAAAAGACTATATTTTGCAGGATTTGTTTGTGTATTGTGTTTTACAAGAGATTCCATATACTGTAAGTGGCCACGAGAAACCTTCTTTAAAATGCATGTAGCCATAGGGATCAATCTCTTGTTAAGGCTTAATGCATTTGGACGATTGTGCATTATAAACTATATAGGGAAATGGCACTAATTATCCCATTTGAATGTATATATCTCTGATTTCTTTTTTTCACCAATAATGTAACAGTTATATAATGGGCATAAGGTGCAGTCAGGTGGATTGATGTACTATTCAGGGAGTTAAGGAGATTGCTACTATTAAGTGAGTCTCCTGCAGAATGAGGGTAGGTGACTATGGACATACCACTCTTGGGTGTGCGGTCGCGCTCATATACGTGCACGCTTTGGGTGGTTGAACGCACTCAGGATGCATATATCAGAGCGTGACTGCACACCCAATAGTCTTATATCTGTATGTGTGTGTGTGCGTGTGTATGTATATTATATATATTATATATACACTCATATAGTGATAGACTGTAATGGCGGTGCACATTTCCAAAACTCCAAAAGTATTACCACTCTTTAAAAGAAAAAAACACAAACAAACAAACAAACAAACAGCACTCACGTTTAAGCAGCTTTGTTGGCAGCAACCAGACAGCTGTTTCAACCAATCTCACAGAGGAAAACCAACTGAGTTTGGTTGACACAGCCAGTGGCGGATCTTGCCACGGGCAAGCAGGACTTTTGCCCGGGGCGCCGCCTTCCGGAGGGCGCTGGCGCCATCCGGAGGGCGCCGCACCGTGGCAAGATCCGCCACTGCTGCCCGCTGTGTCCCTGTCCGCCTCCGCTGCCGTCCCCGTCCGCCTCCTGAAGGGAACTAGACGTTATGCGTCTAGTTTCCCTTCCTGGAGAGTAACTTTGCTGAGCGGTGCGCGATGACGTCATCGCGCACCGCACAGCAAAGGTCCTCTCTACGAAGGGAACTAGACTCATAGCGTCTAGTTTCCCTTCGTGGAGAGGACCTTTTGCTGTGCGGTGCGCGATGACGTCATCGCGCACCGCTCAGCATTCAAGCGGCGCTTTTAATGTACAGGGGGCGTAATTGACCACGCCCCTGTATTAGGCCACGCCCCATTTCCTGCCCGGGGCGCAGAGCGCCCTTGAACCGGCCCTGGACACAGCCATGAGATTGCTGCTACCTACCACTGGATTCATTTTTAAAAAAAATTAAGCTGCTTAAACTTGAGTGCTGGTTTTTGGTGCTTTTTACAAAGGTTACCTTGTTAAGTCATAGAAGTTGGTTATTGCCATTAAATGTGTGGTATTGTTACGGTCAACAGATGTGTTTTGAAAAAATAAAACACAATAGGCCTACACCATATGATTCAGCAGTTTATAACAACATATAAGAGAGACAATAGGCTTCCACCATGCATTTGAGCGGTTCATAACTTACTAACATACATTACAATAATAGGAGCGTCTGATAGAGGAAAACACAAACCAAGAAATAAGTAATTATGTGTATTTCACAAGGACAAATACAGGTAATCATCCCTGAACTGCACGGTGTAGTTCCAGCTTGCTGTTAGCTTCTTTTTTGCCTATTGACAACGTGCAGCCTCTAGTTGCCGAGTCCTCCTATTTCATTGCTACTGTACATAGACTTCTTGCAAAACACAAGGGTAGAAATGTGTTTTTCAAATCGTTTAAATGGAAGGGGCATTTGCAGGTTACTCTACTCATTAAATTAGACATAACATCTTACAATGCATATATTAATGAGCCATGTTGTTTTTCTACTGCTCTAGTAGGTTGCTAAAATACAATAACAAATCCTATTCCAAAGCAAAATGATTCATCCGTCAGAAAATATCTGAATGTTTTATCCAAATAGGCAAAAATAAAGAAAACAGTGATGTGTAAACTGTCATTTGCAGTGTATCAAAGATATGCTACCATTGACTTGAACACTATCACTCAATACACTGCACTCAATACAGTTGAAATGATTACGTTAAATGACAGCCTTTTGTCCGTAAGATATAATTATCATCGTTCTGCTGTGCAATCTGTACTTAATTACTTTTAATGAAAGTGTCCTACAATTAGAAGGCATGGTTAGAAAATAAACAATAGATATAAAATGTGTCACTCAAATGTGTGTGCAGGATTTGACTTACAAAAATCACATACTATAACAAAACAATCCATATCAACTGACAAGTTACTATTACAAATGTAAAACAAAATGATATGTGAAATGTATAAGTAAATTAATTTCTTTAACCCCACTGGCATGAACCTCAGGCAAATATTAATATTTAGATACCTATTAGTTGTAGCAATACTCAGCAGGCTGACCATCAGTAAAGGTAATGCTTTTTTGCAGTAGTGGTTATAGGGGCCCATTCAGACCTGAATGCGGCTACGTCAGCGGTCGCAGACTGAAGCCCAATGAAGTGTGCGCACGCACAGCAGCAGCTTGACTGCACAGGCAGAGGGCTACTCTAAACATGTGAAAGCATCACTGGCGTGCAATGCTCTTATCTGCGGGTGGAAGCTGTATCGGACTTGCCTTGTGCTGGGCGGACTTGACTTCTAATGGGCATCCCTCGGCATGTCAGAGTAATTGATCGTAGATGTGATTTTTTAATTTTGTTTCAGCACATCTATGATCAACTCAGAACCGGCCTCATAGACAATAATACATACAGTACAACATATATGAGCGAAAATAGTCACTCCTTGCAGTCTTCAATTACTGAGATTTACAGTGTATCTAGACATTCACCGCATTCACTATAGGTGTACACACACAATCATGCAAGGTGACGGGACAGTGTGATTCTAATTGGTCCGTGCCAGTGGGCAATGTCATTATATAGTTCCAAATACTGCTATGTAATAGGCATTGGACATTCTATGACATATTTAAGCCTGCGCGTTAAACCATAGAGGAGGGTGACAGAGTGACACAAGCTGGCGGGCATAGCAGGTCGCGTGTGCTGCCAGGTTTTATCAATGTAATTTCAGCTGCGTGGAGGGCCAGATCCACTGCTTTCTAAGGGCTGTACTTGATTGTGAGGTGGAGCAGCTGTGCCCTGTAAGACTATTGAATGCTGACCTGCAACTATGTGGAGTCTTTATATCATATCTGTTGAAGTTGGAGAGCTCTACTCCATGCTTAAAGTTCCTTCAGGGAGGCTTCAAGTCCCTAACCAAGATGGCCGTCGGAACTACAACTA
Source organism: Pseudophryne corroboree (assembly GCF_028390025.1). NCBI lineage: Eukaryota > Metazoa > Chordata > Amphibia > Anura > Myobatrachidae > Pseudophryne > Pseudophryne corroboree. The sequence goes on from NC_086449.1 coordinate 680,409,471, forward strand.
CGCATGTGAAGCACCATCTACTCACTGCGTTAGAGGACTACAGTGGGAGATGGACATCTTACACATGCAATTGATGCATCCTCAACGATTAGACACTGCCATCACTGCTTTAAAGGCTGTTACCGCTTGCATCCTGTACTGCTACCCACATAGAGTCACTGTCTGGTGACCTGTATGCTCTACACCAGCTACGCTCCATGCACCAAGTCTGTGTTTGCATAACAGCGAGTACTGCTGTGTAATAACATTGCTACTAAACAAACCAACGAACCAAGCCACTAGTACAGTGATGACTAACCTTGATACTCCAGCTGTTGTTAAACTACATATCCCAGCATGCCCTGCTACAGTTTTGTTATTTGGCCATGTTAAAACTGATGCAGGGCATGCTGGGATGTGTAGTTCAACAACAGCTGGAGTGTCAAGGTTAGCCATCACTGCACTAGTATGTTCAGTGACTCAGGGTATTTGCTCGTTTATATATAAACTCTACCATACAAATAAATGCCAAATATACACACATATTCCAACAAAGTCCGATTCTGCTTCATTTTCATTTGAGAATATGAATCATAGCAGGGTTTTCCCATACCAGATTGCCAGTCTGGCCGCAGCGTCAATTTAAGATAATGTTACGCGTACAGGTGTCTAGGAGGTCTACTTATCATTAAATATTTGCAGCATATGGGTATTTTCAGGGGACACCTGAATATAATAAGCACCCCCTAAATATATGAAGGAGGGACTGTACCAGACAAATCAGATATATGCCTCAGACCCCAAAATAACTTTCAGCACCCGCAGGCTCCATAGAGGGTCTATAAAGCTGTCAGATTTATCAAGCTTTCAAGCTTTTGACCACAGGGTTGTGCCACTGTAACCTATGGGTTACAGATTGCAGAAATCACCAGGAGATGGTAACTGCAGGTTGAAGAGATCATGACCTAACCAGTCATATCATTATTAACCACAGTATTGGTCTGCCCTGTAGGTACAATTCTATCTTACTGAATGATGGGACCTCAGGCCGTGCATAAGCTCGGTCACTTGGCCTCCTGGAAGGTGTATGCATTCAGTAAGTAAGTCTACAATCACTATGCTGAAATTCATTATGTCAATGCCAGAATATTGAATGTCAGTCATTATGTCGACAGTTTACAGGTTGACAACTAAATATCGACTCTGGAATGTTGTCATGGACAAAATGCTGCCATATGACATAGGGGGTAATTCAGATCTGATCGCTAGGCTGCGTTTTTTGCAGCCCTGAATTCAGATAGTCGCCGCCTACAGTGGGAGTGTAAATTCGCTGTGCAAGTGTGCGATGCTGTGTGTTCGCTGAGCTTCTAAAATTCAATGTGTGCAGTCTCTGCGCAGCCCAGGACTTACTTATCCAGTGCGATCACATCAGGCTGATCGGGGCCGGAGCTGACGTCACACACCCTCCCTGAAAACGCTTGGGAACGCTTGCGTTTTCCCAAACACTACCAGTAAACTGTCAGATACCACCCACAAACAGCTTCAATCCCCTTGCGAACGCCCGTGTGAACTGATTTTTTGCACCATCCCGCAGCTGACCAGCGATGCCCTTTGTTGTTGCCCGACGTGCGTGTGCATTGCGGTGCATATGCATGCACATTTAGTACCTGATCGCCCGCTGTGCGAAAACACACAGCAGAGATCAGATCTGAATTACCCCTATTATGACATAGTGAAAAGATCAACATTATAACAAAGGTTAGCGTTAGACGTTAACATTGTGAATATGTTAACGTGATGGCAATGTTGACAATTTACAAGTTAACATTGTACATGTTAACTTGATGAACATGTCGAAATGTACTATGTTGACATAGTAAATGCCGACATTATGCGCATATCATCTATTTATAGTGCTGGGAGAGCTTGGAAGAACACAATGCAGGGAGATCTCCTTAAGTGCTGGACACCCCCCCAATAGTGCCCAGCCTGCTGGGCACGCCCCCGGGCCAATAGTGCATAGCAGTACCTTATTTCCCATACTGCATCCTGCCGTATGAAGACATAACAAACATAGGGGCTCATTTTATTAACTAGTGATAAAACTTGTTGCATAAATGGTGCTCCAGCCAATTAGCTCCTAACTGTCAACTGTTCAGCTCCTGTCATATGTTTAAAAAATGACAGTTGGTAGCGGACTGACTGGAGCACCATTTATCATACGCAAAGGGTTTTATCATTCACAACGAGTTTTATCATTTGTTGATAAATGGGCCTCATAGTATCCCCCCCAGGAAAGCCAAAGGTGGTCCAAAGCATTTGATTATAGCGCGGCCTGGGAGCACAAGCCACTCTGCCCTTTCCTGAACCACCCATGGCCCTCTACACCAGGGGTGCTAATCATGCATCAATCCAGCATGCTCTGCCACAGTTTTGCTATTAGGGAATGCTAAAACTGTGGCAGGACATGCTGGGATTTGTAGTTACAAAACAGCTGGAGGGCCGCATGTTAAGCACTCCTGCTCTACACTATCATCACAGAGACCCTGGCATGGTTCCAGGAAAACACCAGTTGGCCCGTATGCTCAATAACCATAAGTTTGAATTGTTCAAAAAATGAATAATAGTAAATGAACAATAATCTAAAGCAACTAATTTGACAAAATACAGTACGATCACCTAGCAATGTAGCAATGTTCACAGACTGCTCATTAGTTGACTCCTGGGTCATTGGCACCTGCATAACGCTTTTTTGTTTGTTTTGTTTTTTGTTATGCAGACTTATAATTTTATGTACCTTATATATGGAAAGAACATCTTACGAGAATACCCAGTTTTCAATCCTAACTCATGATGGCACATTTGTTGAAGAAAACAAAACCACAAGCAATGTTTTCATCATTTAGTCAATCAGCATAAATCCTTACTTGTTTTAAGGGATTGTAGTATTTTGTGTCCTAAATAAACATTACCTACCGCAAATTAAAATATGGAAAGAGCAAAGCATGAATTCCGAGCTTCAGGTTTTAAAAGTGTGTACTTTAGCTAAACAGCACACTGGGCTGCATTGCCCGAAGCATGCAAACATTACAGCTGTCTCAGGAAGCATTATATCTGATCACTGCTTGCTTAAGCCTTTCTTTACAAAAAATAAAAAACAAATTAGATTTTACATACTAACATACATACACACACACACACACACACACACACACACACACACACACACACACACACACAATAGTAGAAGGAGCGGCACTCACAGGACTTGGACAGAATAACGGGTCGTTACCCCCAACTTTGCACTGTTTCGGTTTTATTCAAAAGACCTTCATCATGCAGGTGCCTGACAAAGTTTAATTTTTTTCTAAAACCAAATGTTGCAAAGTATACACACACAGTAGTGAGGAATAAGGGTTCAAGCGACCAATGGTGTCTTAGATTAGAACATTATGTCCCATATGATAGACTAAAAAATGTAGGTGGTCCAAGTAAAATGTAAAATTTAACACAGGATTTTATTAAGATAGGGTCTAAAAATAATAAAATGTATAAGATATAAAACCACAGGGTCTATCTAAATGGCAGGAGGTCACAGAGGGCTCTTTTTTTCACTTTCTCACTATGGGTTATTGTGTGTAGAATTTTGAGGGGAAAAAATGTATTCCCAAATGTGGAAAAAGTGAAGCGATGTGAATACTTTCCGGATGCTTTATATTATACACACACACACACACACACACACACACACACACACACACACACACACACACACACACACACACACACATAGTTTGGTGGGAGGCGGCACTCTGGAGACTGCAAACAGGCAAATCTCACCAAACAACAATGTTTATGTCCTGAGGAAGGGGCTGGATCCCCGAAACGTTGACAGAATAAACACTGTTGTTTCGTGAGATTTGCCTGTTTACAGTCTCCAGAGTGCCGCCTCCCTCCAAACAATACATATTTAGGGGTGCATTCCCCGTAAGGAGGGCACCGGCGCACAGCACGACCTAGATAGTTCACTGGAGTGACGGGGCATATGTGTTCATATATATATATATATATATATATATATATATATATATAGTGCATACGTCTGCAATAAGTGAAAAGTGGCCTGTTTTACATATATATATATATATATATATATATATATACACACACATGCACACACACACATATATATATATATATATACACATACATACACACACACACAAACAAACACACATATATATATATATATATATATATATATATACACACACACACATATATATATATATATATACATACACAGGTTGAGTATCCCATAGCCTTATATTCCGAAATACGGAATATTCCGAAATACTGACTTTTTTGAGTGAGAGTGAGATAGTGAAATCTTTGTTTTTTGATGGCTCAGTGTACACAAACTTTGTTTAATACACAAAGTTATTAATAATATTGTATTAAATGACCTTCAGGCTGTGTTTACAAGGTGTATATGAAACATAATTGAATTGTGTGAATGTAGACACACTTTGTTTAATGCACAAAGTTATAAAAAATATTGGCAAAAATTACCTTCAGGCTGTGTGTATAAGGTGTATATGAAACATAAATGCATTCTGTATTTTGGAATAATTGCATACCATAATGAGATATCATGGTGATGGGACCTAAGTCTAAGCACAGAATGCATTTATGTTTATACACACAGCCTGAAGGTCATTTTAGCCAATGTTATAATATACATTGTGCATTAAACAAAGTTTGTGTTCATACACACAAATCATTTATGTTTTATATACACCTTATACACGCAGCCTGAATGTAATTTATGCCAATATTTTTAATAACATTGTGCATTAAACACAGCCATCAAAAACCAAAGGCTTCACTATCTCAGTCTCACTCCCCAAATTCCGTATCTCTGAATGTTTGGATATGGGATATTCAACCTGTACAGACTTTTCAGTCATTCATACAGCTAACAAAAAAAAGGTTTATATAGGAAAAAAAATTGATAAATAATGTAATAAAATGCAGCAAATATGGTCTATACTTTAAACCTTGGCTGTAATGCTGAACATGGAGCATATAAGGTTAAATTATTAAATTCTGAGTTTGTTTTAAAAGGTTAAGCTTATTAAGTCTTAAAATTGCCATCTAAAAATCAGATACATATTTTTTAAATAATTCCACCAGTTAATTGCAAAATTAACTCATCATCCTGAATTGTTCCATAAAAGGATGTTCTAATGTTACACGTATATGGGAAATGTAAAAATAAGGTCAGAGGCAAGCTGAAAAAGCAATTCAAGGACACTCAAGTCTGAATCAGCAATTAGCTCAGGGACCTCGCACGCACACACTGCACATAAGGTGCAGAGAGAAAATCCAAAAGCAAAACAGAAACTCAAACTTTTGTACTGTTGTATTAGCCAAGAGTCAAAGTCTACCACAAGAGCTGATGTAAAACAACAACAGCGGGTATTGAAGGAGCTGCAGGGTTGTAATGTTCAAAGGTGACCGGATGAATTTCCAGACAGACAACAGTTACAAAAATGTAGGTTTCAATTTTAAAGAGCACCTGACATCTGTGCATATACTGCCCCTTTGCACGAAACCATGTTGAGACAGCCACAATGACGACTTTAAATCTCCTGACATCCTTGAATCTCAAGGGAAGCCTTTAATGACATCTGGCTTTAACATTGATATGTGGGGTTTTCAGAAGGATGAGGGTCTGTGATGAAACTGGAGACTTTTTCAGTACAATTTAGGAATCAGAGCAGCACAGTCAAGGAGTGGTCTGAAGATTAAAGGCTCGAGCTCACAAGCTTGTTTCTACTGGACAAAATCACTATCACTTAAGTGATTATAAATTATTACCAGGTTTAACTTTGGCAACCATTCAGGGTTCTGGGAAGAGGCAGCATATTAGATTTAGAGTTAGAGAGATATTGGAAACCAAAACACTTGCAGGGAATGTATTCGCACTGTACATCAATTGTACCTCAGCGTGTGCAAGTTGTATTCAACGCACTCTCATCACCACTTGTAGCTGAAGGGGTGTAAGAGGGTTGTAATTGTGGGTTATGAAGAGTTTTGCATACATATCTATAATGGGTGCAGGGTGTCCAGCAGGGCCCACACTGCACCCATATATAGTTATAATTATTTCTCCGCTTTCTAGTAAGTCCCATGTCAGCATGGTGCTCTATTTCCCCGGAACAAAGGCATGGGCACCATGCTCCCAGAGACGAGCGCAGTAGACTCAGGAACAAAGCAAAAGTCTAGTGGTCGACATGTATTAGGTTGACATGGTCAGAAGGTCGACATATAAAAGATAGACAGTTCACAAGGTTGACAGGTTCAAAAGCTTGACAGGGTCAAAATGTCGACATGACAATGGTTGACACAAGTCGTTTACAAAATTTTTTTTACAGCGTTACCATCCACGTGGACTGCGATTGTGACCTTGCCTGAATAATGGTGAGCGAAGCAAGCCATGCGAGGGGATGTGGTACACTAACGGGGCTTGCTTGTGGCAGATAGGTGACAAAACACCAAAAAATAAATTAAAAAATAGTGTCTACCTTTTTTGGTGTCGATCATTTCCATGTGGGCATTTTGACAACCTTTTCTACTCTCTGCCTATTCCATGTCGACATTTTGACCCAGTTGACCCAATGCATGTCAACCATTAGTGGTCGACATATTGACTGTAGACATTTTGTGTAGATCTAATAATCCACACCCTGCAATAATATACCGATCTGCAGTGTTTACAGAGAGTATTTGTTTCCTAATAGCCTTTAAGCCAGTTACAAAGAAACTGGGTTCTGTATTGCCCCATAGAGATTAAGTTGTTCCAAGGTGTTTGCTTACAACATACAGGACAGGATACATGATGCTTCGCATTGTGAATGCAATGCATCTCGCCATTCATCGCATGCATGTCAGCGTTTACTAATGCCTTATGCATGAATATTTTAGCAAAGGACAGCTATCCTGAAGAGAGTGTGGGGAATACCGGGTTTAGGACCCGGGAGTTCATCTGTGCATGTGTCGTATGATGCAGGCGCCGCAGGGGGTGCTGGGAAGAATCTCATTAGAGCCATCTCATGGGGAAGATGGAAAAAAGCCCATAGGCTTATAAAGGGTAAGGCCATCTACAGTTGGCATTGCCCACAGCATCCAAGCTCTGGAATGTATCCCACAATCCAAAAATATACCGTAAGTAGGTTAATTGGCTCTCAAACAAAAATGAACCCTAGAGTGAACGTGTGTGCGTATACATGTGATAGGGAATATACAGTGTAAGCTTCACTGGGGCAGGGACTGATGTGAATGGCCAAATATTCTCTGTAAAGCGGAATGTGTGTACGCTATATAAATAAAATAAGCACTTCTTGTGGACATAAGCATACCTCCCAAACATCCCGCTTTTCACAAAACATTCACAATTTATGAGGACTATCCTGTGACCCAACTCATGGGGGGAGGTGAGGATTTGTTGCACTGACGAACAATATGGAGGCAGACGTTTCCACAGCGTGTGGCAGAAATAATGGGTGGGGAGTGGCCATGCACACAGAAGTGTAAGCAAACAGACAATGGGTTGCAATTATTATTATTATTATTACCAGTTATTTATATAGAGCACACATAATCCGCAGCGCCCTGCTCCAGTCGAGCATACAATCTATTCCCTACCACATGTATACGTACACACATTCACGCTAGGGTTAATTTTGTTGGGATCCAATTAACTTACCAGTATATTTTTGGATTGTGGGAGGAAACCGGAGTACCCGGAGGAAACCCACGCAAGTACGGGGAGAATATACAAACTCCACACAGTTAGAGCCATGGTGGGAATCGAACCCGTGACCTCAGTGCTGTGAGGCAGTAATGCTAAATATTACACCATCCGTACTGCAATTACTCCTTACATACCGCTGCCAAGATCTCCAATGTTGGGAAGAATGCATAAGGGACACATTTAAAAAAAAATCTTTCCTGTGGTATGTGTGGTAGGGTTGCCATTTTGTTCCATTTTCCTTGAACCTAGTGTGGATTGAAACCTTTTTCCCAAGTAATGCTAGGATTGTGTTTACTCCATCCCTTTCGCAGCGCCATTTGCAACCAGCTCCCATCATTGCAGGAAAGTGGCTCAAAGCATGTAGTGCAGTGAAACGTGGCATAATGGCCCTGCCCCTTTGTGTGATGCTGTGACTGGCAGCATTGTGATGCAAGGGGTGGAGCCAAAATGAATAATTAAGCAGTTTATACCATCCCCACAGTCTCCCTTTGCATCTTCACTCTGGGGGCGCTCTTCATCCGCATGGTCAAGGTCTTCAGCCTTGTTGGACAAATTATGTCCATATGTGCTGTGAGAAGCTGAGCAGTGTCTGGATGGTGGTGTTATAACAATACAAGCAGCACCATATTCATTTACAAATCTCTATATAAATATATTTTCTTTGTGTGACTCAGTGTTAATAAACCTTACCTGAACCTAGCTTTTAATTAAGGAAAAAAATAGACAGTGCAATAGACATTTATGATAAATTTCCCATATTAAATGTATATTTGAGCCGCTCAATAATAATCATAAATCATATAGAAATCTGTTCCGTGGTCACATGGAATTACATTATTCCCTACATACCTTTAATAAAACAAATCATTTAAAAATAAAAAAAATAAAACCGCTGTCTTCTCATATGAGAAAATACGTGTCCCTGTTCTCAGGGCAATTTTCATGTTATCACATATAATTATCTTCTTTAACGATAGGTTATGAATGTTTTGCTTCAGGTACGAATCCCTGAACGATGTTGCAGAATATCAAGTAACACCCTTCAAGTGTTATCCATCATATTTACACAATGTAAATTCACAAAATGACTCCAAAATTCACTCTAATTGATTTGTCCATATCAAAACAAATTAAATAAACACTGCATCAAGGGACACACAGGAAGTAATAGACCCTCAGATTCTCCTGGCAATGGGAACAGTAGATGCAGAATGGTGGATGCCAGAAACCTATCATGTAACTTTTAAATCTCTATTTAGGGAATCAAATTAAAAATATTGGCAGGCATAATGGCTCATTGGTTTCACCAGGGAACACATTATTAAAATAAAACAACAACCCAGAAACGCTTAAGTGTTTATGTTTTGCCTTTTTGTTTTTGTGTTAAATACGGTAGATAGCTAGCGAAAGATCAATAGACAGCGAGTTAGTCTGTTCTTTAAAGGACAATGAAATATGGCAACAATTTGGCATAATACCAAAGGCTTGCTCTCCTGAACCCTGGCATTGACTCAGGGGATTTGCACTCTGCTGCTAATCAAATGCTTGACTATAGCCATTTCCCATGACATAGCTGGAATTCTCCTACTGCTCACCCTCTTGGCTTCGGTTACCAAGCCATACTGAAACGATTTGCTCCGTCTCTATTCCCTAGCAATCCAATGCACTCATAAGTGCCACTACGGGGGTCTGTGGTCCTAACACACTTTTACTGCTGCCCCAAAGCCTGCAGTGAAGACCCCCACAGCTGATAGGTTTGTTCTCAGAATCTCTTTGATGAAAATGATAAAATGCAAAGTTGGGCGATCATAAGGGAATCTAGGTGAGATTACGACTGCAATCGTGGCAGCATACATTTTTTGTGGAATGTAAATCTACACAACAGGACATTGTCATTAACCTCACTTTTTGTATAGAAACATTTTAGAAATCTATTTATTAATTAAAAATAATACATACCATGCAGGGGGGAACTGCTTAGCACATATAAACATGCATGTTTTACTGTATGTAATATATGTGCTGGCTGGCTGGCTCCCCTGGGGGTCGTTAGCGTAGTGTGTATGAGGCGCCATGCGGCACCCGGGCCATTTGTAGCCAATTTGGCTCCCAGCGCGAGATTTAAAAATGCGACCCCCCATAGATATAAAGAGGAAAAGCATGTGCGCGCCGAAGGCGCGCGCGCTCCCGGTAAGGGGGCGTGGCCTCGTTAAAATGGGCATGGCTTTGTTAAGATAGGCGTGGCCTCATCTGATCTCATCAACACTGCCACCACAGGATATTAAAAAAATAAAAAAAAGTCCTCATTTTACACATTACAGCAGGCACGCTACCCCATTTTACCCAGCACGGCAGGCAAGTGTCCCCATTTTACACAGTACGGCAGGCACGTGCCCCCATTTTACACATTGCGGCAGGAAAAAGTGTCCCCATTTTACACATTGCGGCAGGCACGTGCCCCCATTTTACACAGTACGACAGGCAAGTGTCCCCATTTTACACATTGCGGCAGGCAAGTGTCCCCATTTTACACATTGCGGCAGACAGGTGTCCCCATTTTACACAATACGCAAGGCAAGTGTCCCCATTTTACACATTGCGGCAGACAGGTGTCCCCATTTTACACATTGCGGCAGGCAAGTGCCCCAATTTTACACATTGCGGCAGGCATGTGCCCCCATTTTACACAGTACGGCAGACAGGTGTCCCCATTTTACATATTACAGCAGGCAAGTGTCCCCATTTTACACAGTACGTCAGACAGGTTCCCATTTTACACATTATGGCAGGCAAGAGTCCCCATTTTACATATTACGGCAGACAGGTGTCCCCATTTTACACAGTACGGCAGGTGGTGGGGAGGGGGAGGGAGGGAGGGTGAGAGAGGGAGAGGGGCTGACTTACATTTGAAGCGGTTCTCGCCACTCTTCAGCCGCCTCTCCCTCGTCTGCGCGGCTCCCCCTTCTCCCTCCTCCCGAGTGCCCAGCTCGGGGGGCGGGGTTTCGCGGAATGACGCGATTGCGTCGTGACATCACGACGCAAACGCGTGATTCCGCGAAACCCCGCCCCCCCGAGCTGGGCACTCAGGAGGAGGGAGAAGGGGGTTTCAAAGTGCTGAAGAAGTGCCACGGCGGGCGCCCCGTGCGGTTGCACGGCTCGCCCGCCGCAAGAAACGGCACTGCCCGGGACTCCGCATAACGCATCACACTCCTTCTAAGCCTGACCCCCGACTCCTGTGAAATACCCAATATCAAAGAGAGATCAAAGGTGTGCTAATGAGCTGTATGTACTTCAACTGTTCGATGTGTGCCAGACTTTTTTTTAAGTCTCTCCGGTCACAGTTATCCGCCTATTTGTTCTTTAGGCATGGTGGGTGAGATGTAATGCCGCACAAATTCAGCCAACGTGCGGGATGCCTGCCAAATTTGGATGCTGTTTTAAAGGGGCAATCACTTACAAGACAAACCCTGCCTTGTCAGTGATTGCCCCTTTAAAAAAAGTCGTCTGGCATCCTGCACGTTGGCCAAACTTGGGCGGCGCATTACATCCCTCCCTTTATGCCTATGGAAATGTTCTATAGGGGTAAAAAAAAAAAAAACACCTAAGATTTTTGAGCCCTTTCTAATATTAATAATAATAATGTGAATGAACCTGGATCGGCAAACACTAATCCAGGGCATGTATCAAACCTCATGATGTCATCCATGACAAGTATCCAGCCTGACATGTATCCAGTCTTATCATGTCATCAGATACCCCCCATCAGGAAGTGAGTGGGCAGAGTTGGGACATTGCTGTTAGTGGGATGTGACTACACACCTCTAAAGAAGGCCTTACGCCTGCCTATGGTCGACACAATATCCTGAATGGCACATCACATCCTGCAGACATCACCCCTCAAAAGTGTGAGGGAAAACTTGCAATGTTGACACTACCGTATTTGGCCAATATGTGCACATCTAGGCATCACCGCACTTCCTGCAGAACTGAATTCCCCATAAAGATTCTGAGACTTCTAGAACCCTTATAATTTACAGTAAGTGGGATATAGAACGTTCCATATATAATTAGCAGTGGCAAATATTGTAACTGGTCACTACACTAGAGGTGTTTTACCTTCATTATTCAGTTGTATGAGGGATCAATGGTTTAAGCTATAAAATGTTTGAATCCATGGGCAAGATTTAGCTAAATATTTGAAATATCTAAATTAGTTCTAATACGTGCCATAAGGTGAGGATATTTTTCCAGGTCATTTAATATAACTTAAAATGGTTCTTAGATTCAGTAAAGTAATTTCTCAACTAGTGGAAAGGCCTCTCCCTGGGATATTTCCCTTTCTCAATGACTACATGAATAAGTGCATATGTTATCATATGTATACTTGCAGTGACCCTGCTAAGCACAGTGCGGATGCTTCCTGCAGTGCTGAAGTATTTGCAAACTGAGCCACTGGAGAGGAGGCTCCATACTTCTAACCATACAACTTCCTATTTTTACGAGCAGTTTAAACCAGTGATGTACAGTTAATGCTGCCCACATAGAGAGTACCATACATTTATTAACTGGGTTGTTTTGAAACAAACTAGACTCCCCCCCCCCAATACTTACTTTTCCTACTTACCTGGATTATGGCCAGAGAGATTAGAAATTCTTGCATGACTTTTGCTTTTAAGGCTTTACCATCCATGGGACTGGAGTACATAACAATGCACAGTAACTTTAATTTGAAAACCCTTTCCTGCTCACGCAGAATTAGTTTAGACTGGAGTAATCAATCACTGTAGTTGAAATTTAAAAACGGAGTTGTACCAATTTAAGGCTCACAGAAAATTCAGAAACTCTTTAAAGGGACGAACATGGCAATGCATACAATGAACAAGACCTGTGACCAAAAAATAAGGCTAGAGTAAAAATAGGAAATTGTGCTTTAAAAAAACAAAAAAAAACAAAAAAAAAAACGAAAATGGCAATATATTAATAGACCCTGTGATAAAAGAAAAAAAAATACTCTACAAAAAGAAAATTGTTCAGTTCACTATTAGGTTGTATAAATAAAATGACCGGATCAGGAGCAAATTAGTAATGCTAAAAGCAAATAAATATTAAAAACAACATATTGATTGTACAAATAATAACTGTTGCACACAGTTTTGCTTGTGAGAATTGTAACAGCCTTTTAGTGGCAAACTGTATATCATTTTAATGTACACTTTTGGAACATTGAACTTGTCATACTGTAGCTCCAAATCTTTCAAGTACATTAAGGTGAATACAGTGTCCTAAAATAAGACTAAATAGTTATGTGGTTGTTTGGAATTTGGGCCACGTGGTGTCCAGAGCTATATTTGCTTGTGAGAGTTATCAGGGCTCGATTAAGACCGCATGGGGTCCAAAGCAAAATACAGATTGGGGCTCTCTTCTCCCCTTCCTTTTGCCAAAAAAAGGCTCCATATAAGAAAGGGTTAAAGTACTTTGGGTCCCTCAATATCTCTTTGGCCCTAATTAGAAGCCTAGATTGACTAATGGATTATCCAGATCTGAGAATTATTGAGAAGGGGTATCTGGTGCACTTTAGTGGTTGAATTACCAATAGAGATTTAGGGGTGTATTCAATACCAGTCGGAAACTGGTGTCTTGTCGGCGCCGGGGAGCAGCAGCGGCCAAATCCAACAGTCAGATTAGGTTCAAATCCGACAGTCGGATTTGGCCACTCTTTGAATAGGGGTTGTCGGATCTATTTCGACAAATGCATGTCGGAATGGATCCAACTCTTATTGAATATACCCCTAAGGGTGGAATTCAATTAGCAGCAGTAAATTATAAAGGCTAATTGAGCCCCTTGGGGTTATTCAATTGTCCCGATAGCCGACACTTTTGGGGATTTTTTTTTAATTTGGCTGGAAGCAGGACAAAAAATATCCCCAATAACCGACCCGTTTTCATGATCACAGCCGCAAAAGCACATGGATCAGGGAATTTATCCCGGATTCTGTGTGTTTTTGCCAGAATAAGGTAAATTTTCACGCAAAAAAACGGGCTGCCATAATTGATAAAATGATAAAAGCATCAGGCAAAAAACTGCGGTAAAGCCTTTTTTTTTCCATATGAAAATGCATCAGGCACAATTGAATTCCTCCCATATTAGTTAATCTAAATAAAAAACTGTGTGGAATCACAGAAAGGCTTATTTATGATCTGCAATACTCCTCCGTGTGCATATACTGAACATGTATAAGCGCATGTCAGCACAAAAACTGTTCCATGGTTTTACACTTTTGTTGTGTATTACTATAACTTCTTGATGCACATTATAAATTACAGTAGATGCAGAATTAAGAAGTATGGATATATAGAATTGTAGAGATAACATTTTCCACACTGAGCATATTAGCATTTAAGAAAATGAGTATGTGTTGCCATTTTGGTGGAGACATTAATTATACAAAAGTCCAGAGTTTAACTGATTATGAAGCAATATTAAATAACTTTCAGCTGTTCAATGCTTCTAAATTATCTTCCCACAGAGATAATTTTAATATTGATGATACCTTTTACTAAAGGCTTAAGGACCCTATCCAAATGATTTTCTTAAAGCCAAACATCTGTTACCAGACAATTCATTTGGCACAAATAGAAAATAAAAATAAACACATGGAATACAACTGGACATCACAAGCAAAATATTAACACAAAATATTACTGAAATGTAACTTTAGTATTTCATTCCCATTTTAGGACTAACGTAATAAATATACAAATTGATTTCAATGTATTAAGAATCAGTACAGCAAGCAGATATAATCTGACAATCTCTATCTCCCGTCCTTCCACCTTGCTGCCCCTTTTGCCAGTTGTTCCGCTCTCTCCTCTCACTCACCTACAAAACCCTTAACCAATCTACTCTTCCCTACAGCTCCAGCCTCTTCCCTGTACACACTCCCTCGCGCACAGGCCACTCTTCCACACTTTATGGGTTCGATTCAATACAGTGCGAATTAGCTCCCTATGCTCTTCAATTCAGCGCGCTGTGACACCCAACAACAGGATTTCTTCTTGCACCTACAGTGGTGGCGCAATGCTGATTTCTGCCCTTAGCATGGCAGAAACAGCATTGCGCCGGGCACTTTAGACGGAGAATGACGGTTCTCGCAGCAAATCGCCCTCTTTAGTCCGCGAAAACCGGCCTTCCCCAACATGACCCTGCGCTGAATTGAACAGCACCGGGAGCTAATTCCCGGTGCTATTCAACCTGTATTAAATTGAGCCCTATCAGTCTAATATCCAGTCCTCCAGCCTTGAAATGTGACTCTAAACCCCATATTTTCATTCATACATACTACCAGTCCTTCTAACTCATCTTCCTCTGCACTTCCAAACTCTGCTACTCTGCTTTTCTATCTATCTGGGGAGATGTATGAAGGCTTGGAGAGAGATAAAGATAAAGTGGTACAATTGCCAAAAGCTACCAATCATTTCAAAAACTGTGCTGGATAAAGGACATTTAGGAGCTGATTGGTTGTTTTGTGTAACTCCTACACTTTGGCTCCGATTTATCAAGCCCTGGAGAGTGATAAACAGCACGGTGATAAAGTACCAACCAATCAGCTCCTAACTTCCATGTCATAGGCTGTGTTTGAAAAATGATAGTTAAGAGCTGGTTGGTACTTTATCACTGTGCTATTTATCACTCTCCTAGGCTTGATAAATCTGGGCCTTTATATTTTTAGGTAGACACACATCTCCCCCTGTGTGTCTACCTAAAGCCCTTCTAGGTTTTAAGCTCTTGTGAGCAGGGCCCTCTCTCCTTTTGTCTCTATGTTATTATGTTATCTGGGCACAATTATGCAGTTATGAATATATGTAAAGTTGTGAACTTTACACTGACCTGTGACATCATCGTTGTAATGTAACAGTACTATAAAGATGTGCGAATATGCGCTACTTCAATTTAAAAACAAATCAACTTAGCTGACATTTGTAATTAAACTTTCATTTCCTCTGGACGTTTTTTTAGGACAACGGTTGTTGGCTGTACTATTATATGGGACATAATCAATTAGCCGTGGGACTTACAGCTGGCTTGTTGCAGTTACAGGAGCTATTCAATGGTAGCTTGCAGTAAATACGCAGGCTGCAAATGCCGTAGATTTCAGCTCTCCTCCTCCTGATGTGCAAACAGAAATCCACGGTAAGTAGGGCCTTTAGCTCTTACCGCAGCCACCACAAACGCATTCATTCATAGCACCAGATACTTAACCCGATCTCTAAGGGTTAATGCGCGTTTGCAGTGGGTTTACCACGGCAGGAAATTTGTTTATTATTAAATAATACCTGTAGCTCTGGGTGTTAAAGCTCAAGGCTATTCTCTTATGGTAAGCCAGCGGCTAACTGAATATGCCCCTACAAGACTAAACAATTGGTGTCAATCAATCTAATCAAGAGTCTCCAAAAATAACCTGGAATTTACAGTTAAGGTTCCAGGGACTGCCTGGTCCTACGTGCCTATATAATGCATGAGAGCTCTTTATATGCTAAAAATGAACACATTATGATTAAATGAGTTTAATAAATGTTTGTATGTTGTTAGGCTCTGTCATTCTAGAGCTGGAAAGTAATGGAGCCCACTGTTAAGACCTGTCCAAGTTACTACTGTTAGAGCCATCCAAACCCTAATAACCGGTTCATCCTGCTATTTGTGAGCTCAGTGTACAATTCATACGTGTGTCTATCTAACAGAAGAGTTTAAAGTGTAAATGTTATACACAGGTGTTAGAAAACCCATAAAAGCTCCAAATGTCACATGTGGACTCCCTATTAGCCAGTAGTACTGAATACAAATAAAAGGAGGAAATAGCATTGTACCAGACTTTTGCATGACAAAATGCAGCCAAAACTGAAATGTAACCCCTATGTTATTAAATATCTCTACAAACCATTATATACTGAATACAATTTTAGCCAAACCAAAACTCCTTGTAGCCAAAATGACCTTCCAGTGAGTAAGAAGATGAAGTGATTTCCATGTATAAATATTAAAAAAGTTTGGACAGGTTTACCAGCTGTAAATAACAGTGTTGTCTGTTACAGTAAAAATCCTATTAAAAAGGCTTTTACAGTATTCCATTTACAGTGAATGGTTTTTACGGGTAGTCCACTATATCATGACTTAATGGTTGTTCTGCTTCATGAAAAAGTTGTGTCTTCACCTACATCCTGGCAATGCTCAGGAAATACCGACCTTTACAGACATCCTTTTCTTTCTTGTGTACTTTTTAGGTTGACACCCATTGGTCGATCTTGGGTAGGTCGACACTGGAAATAGGTCGACATGGACATTAGGTCGACATGAACAAGGTCGACATGAGGTTTTTTAATTTTATTTTTGTGTTGTTTTCTCAGTCAAGTGACCGGGAACCCCAATTAGTGGACCGCGTCCCCTTGCTGCAGGTTATTGTTCCCAATCGCAGTCCACGTGGATCGTAAAGTATGAAAAAGTCAGAAAAAAGGGTGAAAATCTCATGTCTACCTTTTTTCATGTCGACCTATTGGCCATGTCAACCTATTTCTAGTGTCGACCTAATGGGCGTCGTCCTAGCGTCCGGATACCCTTTGCCTCTACAGTTATTTATTAACAGTTTCTTCTATAGCGCAGCATATTACATTGCGTTTTACAACTGGAACAACAGTAGTAGAACAAAACTGGATAATAACAGACAGACAGACAGACAGACAGACAGACAGACAGACAGACAGACAGACAGACAGACAGACAGACAGACAGACATAGAGGTAAGAAGGCCCTGCTCACAAGTTCACAATCTATAGGGAAATACGCATTGATACACAAGGATAGGTGCTACCTATTGCATAATAGTGAACCATACAGTTCTTATGTTTTTAATGGTTTCTGGCCCTGGTCCATACTTGCATTATGGCATATTCTATAATACTCAGAGGCATAGTTGTTACAATCCACATTTTAATGTATTTTTCACCTAAAAGAAAAAAATTATATTTTCACACAAATTTACCAATAAGTAATATTTTTATGCCATACTTGCTTACTTTTGAAAGAAGCCTTTCAGGGAGATTGTGAAAGTAACACCTATTAGCACGGACGTGTACTGCTACATCTGAGAGAGTCGTGTCATGAAAATTACTTACACCCAAATGTAAATGAGCCCCAAAGTTAGTAAGATCTACTTGGTGAAAAAAAGCCACTGATAATTTGCAGGATTTGTTTGTGTATTGTGTTTTACAAGAGATTCCGTATACTGTAAGTGGTCACGTGAAACCTTATTTAAAATGCATGTAGCCATAGGGATCATTGTGCCTTATAACCAATGCAGGGAAATGGCACCGATTATCCCATTTAAATGTATACATCTCTGATTTCTTTTTTTTCACCAAGAATGTAATAGCTGTATACTGGGGATAAGGTGCAATCAGGGGGATTTATGGACTATTCAGGGAGTACGGAGATTGCTTCTACTTCAGAAAGTCTCCTGCAGAATGAGGGGAGGTAGGCAACTATGGTTTATGCAATCACTGCTTCCTGGTTCAAACTGCGTACTCAGCATGTGCAACTGATGTCCGGCACAGGCATCAGTGGTGGCTGACAGACCGGTCTAGAGGATCCTTGCTCACTATAGGCTAACTCCGTCTGCTCACTATAGGCTAACTCCGCCTGCTCACTATAGGCTAACTCCGCCTGCAGATACTGTTGGCTACTGGGGTAAAGCTATTCCAGGGCTGCTATGCAGTCAGAACTGGAGGGTCCGTAGCAAATATCAAAGATATCTGCTTTGGTCCCTCCAGGGCAGAGCCGGCCCTAACCAATATGATGCCCTAGGCAAGATTTTGGCTGGTGCCCCCTAGCACCACCGCTGGTTCCACCTCTGACCTTGCACCTCTTTCCCAGTACCATCACCCCTCACCCACAGCAGTCCTTATTTTGGTGTTTGTACCCCCTATATTTTAAATAGGAACAGTTCGCACATTTGGCGCACAACCCAAAAAGGGGTGTGTTTTTGCTGGGAAGGGGCATGGCCACACAATAGTACTCTCAATTCCAATTACGCCACACAGTACTGCAAATTTATTCACATTTTATCATGCGATAGTGTCCATAATTCATATTACATCCCACAGTAGTATCACTTTACCTTATAAACATTACTCCTCACAGTAGAGACCCTTATTCACATTACATCACACTGGATTGCTCCTTATTCACATTACACCACACCATATTGCTCTTTATTCACATTAGACGACACAGTAGTGCCCTTTCTATATGCAACGCCACATAGTAGAGCACCGTACACACATAATGCCACACATTAGTAATGCATTTATACACAATTCCACACAGTAATGCCCGTTACACATATGAGACACATTAATGTCCTTATACACAAAATGCGCCTTACACATTATGACAACCTTTATTAATGCCCTTTTACACATAATGGGGGTCATTCCGAGTTGTTCGCTCGTTATTTTTTTCTCGCAACGGAGCGATTAGTCGCGAATGCGCATGCGCAATGTCCGCAGTGCGACTGCGCCAAGTAAATTTGCTATACAGTTAGGTATTTTACTCACGTTCTCGTTCTGGTGATCGTAATGTGATTGACAGGAAGTGGGTGTTTCTGGGCGGAAACTGGCCGTTTTATGGGTGTGTGCAAAAAAACGCTACAGTTTCTGGGAAAAACGCGGGAGTGGCTGTTGAAACGGAGGAGTGTCTGGGCGAACGCTGGGTGTGTTTGTGACGTCAAACCAGGAACGACAAGCACTGAACTGATCGCAGATGCCGAGTAAGTCTGGAGCTACTCAGAAACTGCTAAGAGGTGTGTAATCGCAATTTTGAGAATCTTTCGCTCGCAATTTTACTATGCTAAGATTCACTCCCAGTAGGCGGCGGCTTAGCGTGTGCAAAGCTGCTAAAAGCAGCTTGCGAGCGAACAACTCGGAATGACCCCCAATGTCCCTTACACATATGCCGCACATCATTAATGCCCTAATATACACATAATGACACACATAGTGCCCCCTACACATTTGCTGCACATTATTAGTGCCCCTATACACATAGTGACACACATACAGTAGTACCCTGTTACATATATGCCACACATTATTAATGCCCTTATACACATGATACACACAGTGCCCCTTACACATATGTTGCACATTATTAATGCATTTTTACATGACACACATAATGCTCCTTACACATATTCCGAACACTACTGCACAACCAACCCACCCGCACACAGCACTCACACTTCCACTAACAATGTGACCTCTGCCTCTGCTTGGATACAGTTGTGTCTTCATAAATCTTGCCTCAATGCTAACGTCGGGCACCTTTTTTTTTTATGAAAATGCAATTTATTTGCATTGTTATGTGGCTAGGATGCACAAGCAGCTTCTGCTGATTAAAATGATATGCAGCATGTCTATATACTGTGTGAGACTGTGGCTGTATCTGCATATGAAATGCTACACACAGAATATAGGCATACCACATATCATTTTAATCAGCAGAAGCTGCTGATGCCCCTAGGCATATCAAATGCCCTAGGCAATTGCCTAGTTTGCCTATGCCTATGGCCGGCTCTGCTCCAGGGTAAATCCCAAGAATCCTTAATATTCTCAAGTACCCTCCCAAAACCAGGTATTTTTCGAGGAATATCCTGTAAATATTGTTTAGTAAATATGCCCCTCATTGTGACTGGGAGTATTATGGGCCTGTCTAATGACTGACCAACCCATAAAAATTGCTCTCAGCTCATATTTTGCAGACTGCAGTCACTCTGTACCCATCAGTGGTGGAGCTAATAATTGCAAGTTGCTTTGTGCATTAGATGGTTGTAATCAGAGGCGTAGTGTGGAGACATGACACCTGGAGCAGGGTCATGTCACGGCACCCCCACCCACCACCACACACACACACACACACACACACACACACACACATACATACAGACATACATAAACACACACATACTGTATATAAAGAAATATATATATATATACAAAAAAACATACATGTATACACATTAGCACACAGACATATACACACACAAACACAGACATATACACATAAACACACAGTATACAATTCTCACCAATTCTCAGGCCAGCAGCAGAGCAGCTCTTCGTTCAAGCCTGGAGAGGCAGAGCTTCTATGTGATTGACAGGCTGAACCTCCGTGGGTAGAAGGAAAGGACTGAGGAAAGGGAAAGGGTGGCCACCACACTGCCTGCATGTTCGAGATCACTGAATGCAGATCCCTGACTGCCCAGAAAGTTCTTCTGACAAGCCTTCAAACCTCCCCTCTTCCCTAACAAAACACCACACTGCACTGGACTCTCTGCACTGTGCAATCAGTGATATGAAACATGCAGGCAGTGTGATGGCCACCCCTTCCCTCTCTTCTAGTCATTTCCTCCTACCCCTGCCCGAGATCCCGGCTCTCAGCTGTGCAGTGAGCCGGCGCCTTCTGTCCCCAGCGGCGCCTGGAGCTTGAGCTCCACTTGTTCCGCCCTCTCTACGCCCCTGGTTGTGATATCACTAGTCAGACCAACATTTTGGCTTTGGGAGGATAGTATAGGCTGTGTGTGTATTATATTTCCCACTACGTGTATTATACTTTCCTACTTTTTCTGTAACCTTGGGGGGAGTTCCCAAAGGGGAGATGCAGACGGCCACTGTGGGGTTGGATGGTGGGAAGAGAATCACATCTTTATGACCCTGCAATGCCACAAATCCTGGCAGCATGCAGATGGGCTGGGACCTGATGATGCATTTGTTGAGAATTACAGCACCCTCCTTCCAAGTCCTGCACATTTCATACAGAATTGCGGGAGATATGGGAGGTGAACCTGCTCTCCAGGCTTCCAGGGGACACCACAAATTTGAAGTCTCCTGAACATTGTAGGTGAGAAGGTACTTAAGCATGCAAATTATGCTGCTATTTTGAACGTGCATTAGTCAATTTTAGACCTATCTGACCTCAAATCATAAGAGCATATGAGCTCAGAAAGACTGATTTATAATATTTAGGTGTCAATCTAGAGTGGCAAAACATAGGAACAAATAATGCCTGCTACTGTGTGTCTCAGGGGGATCTGGTTAGTCAACAAGTGCAGAAAGAATCTGAGTTGGTAACATAGGTAGGTAGCCAAACTGAATATGTACTGTATCTGGCTGCTTAGGGTGTTTTGGGATAGATGGGATAAGTTTAACTTCAACAAAAGTCAGGCTTCCTTTACTTGGTGTGTATCAAATGAAATGTAAGTTACTCATAACAACAACAAAAATCTCCACTTACTGGGTACTTTTACGCCATATGGAGCAAGACGCAAAGCGAGCCGAGACACTCCAGTAGCGGAGTAGTGAGTAGCGGCTCACAGTGTAACAGAGAGGTTACGCTCTGATTTTTATGCACAGAAATTGGTATTACACACGTACACAGTCACATATGAAGCAACACGGAAGCTGCGTTTGCTCGCATCGGGGCCCATTTTACACAGATGTACAAATATTCCCCATTGATCAGTATATGCCAGACATGTAGTTTTGTTGCTTCTAGTTGTTTTAATTATATGAATAAATTGCACACTTTCAGTGAACAACTTGCTCCGCGCGGCCAAGTTACACAGAATCAGCGCACTGGCAGGGGCTATTTGACGTGATTGATGGAACAGTAAGAAAATGGTTTTACTAGGCAATTCATTTGCAGCCTGTTTTTTTTTTTCCGGGTGAAAATGAGCAGTATCTGAAATCCTTAATTGTTTCTGTACTGTATTATGTTCATTCTATCTGTTAAGTGTCTTGAGTCCTATTGGAAAAAGAGCGCTATATGAACAAATTATTATTATAGGTTCACGGATCCATGTGTTTTCGCAATCACAGCCTTGAAAAAAATGGCACCTATCTGGGAATTTGTTTTGCCTGCCTCTGTGCAGATGAAAGGAAAAAAATCCACGATCGAGTCAGCTTTCGGGGACAATTAAATAACCCTTGCGGCTACTTGAATTCCCCCCTAAATCATGCTATAAATTACAATCCTCAATATATTGTATGTGCAAAGGAAGGGATGGAGTTGGGAATTGTATAATGTATTTAAGATTAAAAAACAAACAAAAAAACCCAGAAAGTTTATATTGTAACAAATAATAATACCTTTAACAAACATCTGAAAGTACTGCAATGTGAGACACATACTGCAGGTCACTGAATGAAAGCAGAGCTTAATAAAACTGTAATACTATTCTTTTAGAAGCCAACTGTAAAAGTTTAGGGTTGTTAGGATGGACATTACCTGTCCCTGATGAAAACTAAAGGTCTCATTCAAGGAATATTAATAGGCACCTGCTGTAGGATGGTGTTAGTATGTGCAAATAAGGAAAACTTTGTGAAAAATGTATAGGCTGTATAGGAAGGGGACCTAGACTGCTCACCCTTTTACAAATAATGAGAGGTGCTACCTTGCTGAGACCTATAGTGCCACGGAATGTGTGTGAAGAATTAAAAATGCCAGATAAAGTAAAAATTAAAACATAAAGCATATGTTTTATTAAAAAGTTAAACTGCTTTCATCCCAGCCACATATCTGGATTCATCCCACCTGACATATCTGGATTCATCCCATCCAACATATCTGGAAGCCTGAAATGGAGATCTTAATTCTCGTGGAATCACTATAAACTGGGATAAGCAATGTCTAATTTTTGCAGTGTTCCACGAGCCTTGAGGTCACCGAAACCCAGTATAAGCTGCTAACACGAAGGTACAGGTGCCCCACTCTCTTACATAAATTTTAACCGTCCGTCTCCCCTCTGTGTTGGCATTGCGGCAAGGATAGAGGCACTCGAATACATATCTGGTGGGATTGTCCATTAATAATTTCTTTGTGGGCAAAGATTATTGATTTGTCAACCCAGATTTTAGGCTACCAGGATCCGGTGGGTCCAGATTTTTGGGTGTTGTCACACTCTAATATACCTTTGTCTACTTACAAAAAATTGCTTCTTAAACATTTATGTAATGCAGCTAGGGCCGTTGTACCGGTTCACGGGAGATCTGTGGCACCACCTATGATCTGGGAATTACGTTGCCACATGGTTTAGATGGTTGGAAATGGAATTTAAATCCTCACTGCTGTATCTTGCACTTGTCCCCACAAACCAAATATAAGGTAGTATGTACATTAGGCTTGCTCTGTTGACAGTGTCTTTAGTCGGCCACATAGACCTCCATTCATTTTGCTATTCAATGGTTGATTCTTGCTTTACCCCCCTGCACCTTGCCCTACCCCCCCATCTTTGTGTGTTCCCTTGTCTTGTCTCGTCTTCTTATTCTCCTGTTATGATTGAACAATTTTCTTTTACTGTTTTCCAAGTGAATACTTTTTTACGTTTCTGTGTTCACGTTTACTTTGAAACTGTGATTATTTTATGGAACATGATTTTTTTACATGTCTTTTATTTTTTTATTTTCTGTAATTTGATGTGACCATAACATCTTGTTTATTTTCATGTAACGATGTATATAACCCTGTACCGTCTTTGTTCCTCTCAAAAAAAAAAAAAAAAAGTTAAACTTCAAAATAAATATTCGGTTTCCAAAGTCACAGTTACAATAACCATGATTACTCCACTGTTACATATGCATAGCACTAAAACTATCACTAGATTTAAAACTGAACAAAAAAATCTCCAGCAATTTTACCATTACAACAATTATCAATGACATTGCTCATCTGCAATCAGCAGCAAAGCCATGGTTAGGGTTCCCAGAGGGGCAAGTGCCCAGGTTGCAAAGCTGAAGGTAGTGAATATTTTAGGTTATTTTGCTATGGTTGGGTTCTAGATGGTTCAAGGTTTCCTTCTTGTCCCAATTGCTGTAATTTCTACTTAGGCAAGGATTCACGGGAAAAAAAAATATAAATATATATATATATTTGTATATATATATATATATACACACACACGCACACATACATACAAAAGACCAAACACGAGTCGCACTCTCCAATATGATATTCTTAGAACTCTTTAATCATATCACCTTTCCTTGTTGCGGAGGGATTATTCATTGACTCATAAAAATTTTTAATTTCCTCTCAGCAATACAGATACTTTCATATATATGTTACACTAAACATTACATAGCTTTTACATATCGTATGGCAACAACATGATTTTATGCCTCGCAAAGCAAAGCTTATGCTTATCCGGAGCAATGTCCTTAATGTCCACATAGGTAACATGTGATATATGCTGCTGTTTTACAAAAAACATATGTCACAGTCCATAGTTATGGTGCCTTTAACTTTATACACCAAGCGGTGTGTGTGTCGGTCGACTTCGGCTGTCATCCGCGCTGTTCAAGATAAGATACCTGTTCAGCCTGACCGCTGGCGTGCGTTCCACACCACTGCGCATGTCTGTTTCTACTTAGGCAAGGATTCACGGGCATTTAAAGAAAATATATATATATATATATATATATATATATATATATATATATATATAGGTTTATAAAAGGGGCAGATTAGATGGGTCAAGTGGTTCTTATCTGCCGTCAAATTCTATGTTTCTATATGGTTTTCTTTAAGGCGCTTATTTGATCTGGCCACCAATAGACCAGGGGTGATCCACTTAGCTCCAGGTTCCCTCACTAAGAAATAGTTTGCTTCCTGCTGGCTGGACAAATTATTACATGTGATTAGCAGATAAGCCCTCCTCCTTCTGGATCCTCATTTCCAACATTCTCTCTCCTCTCTTGCTTCCATGCTCCCATCTACTAACAACCATTAACAGAGTGTGCACATGGTGTTGAATAGCAACAGTCCATCAGTGTTCGTGCCAGGTCAGTAACTATTACTCCATGCTAAGAACGGGTATACTGTAACTAGGAGTGCACACTTGAACTGCACACTGAGTCCGAAATGAGTATTTGAAAGGTATGAGTCTTTGAAATATTGTATGTTAACATTTAAACAAAATCCAGTTTAAATTAATCAGAACTCAAGGAATATACACCATTTGAAGTTGGTGTTGATTCTCGCAAGCAAATGCTAAAAACTTTCAGTTTTTGTAATTTGCTAACAAATAGCCGGGTCTAATGGGCCCTACACATTTAAAGATCCACCACCGAGCTGCCAGACGGCGGATACAGCCGACGGGCGACCCGGCGGCGGGGGTGTAGTTACGGGGGGAGTGAAGTTTGTTCACTCCCCTCGTCACACGGCTTGATAGAAGTGCAGGCCAATATGGACGAGATCGTCCATATTGGCCTGCATGCACAGCCGACGCGGCACCAGTGATGAACGAGCGCGGGGCTGCGCATCTTTCATCGCTTGTGCCTCCACACTCAAAGATATGAACCGTATCTCGTTCATTAATGAACAAGATCGTTCATATCTTTGAGAATTATCGCCCAGTGTGTAGGGCCTATAAGGCCTATAGTAAAATGACAAACTACATAGACTTATTTTCTTTTACTTGTCTGGAAATTCTTCTACAATTGATAGGAAATAAGTAAAAATTACATTTTGTGATATTGTGAAAATTACATTAAAAACTAACTATACCTGCCACTCTTGTAAATAACAAAATCAGGCTACAGTATATGTATATATTAGTCTACAATATTTTTTGTGTTCTTAATCAACAGATAGTCATTATTTTGCTACTCTATAAAATAATAGATACAGTACATAAATTGACATTATACAGTATGTCTGCTCTTATTTTAAAATATAAGACGTGATACAGTGAAATGTAATAACATATTATTAAATGATGTCTTAACTGACGTTGTCACAAAATGAAATATTTTTAATGGCAACCACATGGAATATTATGCATTGATCTAACTGCAAGAAGGAAAATCCAGGACTATTAATTGCAGAAGGAAACCAGAACTCTCTGGAGTACCTTATTCTGGTGATGTATGATTTTATTTTATAAACACAAGAAAAGAAAAACAGTTATGAGCTGATATTTCTCCCATAAACTGGCTTTACTGAATTACTGTTTTAATAATTATATGACTTCATATAATTGACTGTTACGTCCAAAACATGGGCAGCCACAATAAGCAGTTTTCCAGTTTAGGTGGGATGAAAATCTTGCTTCACATTTTGAAGTACAAGGTTTTATAATGTCATCAGCAAGGTTTATCTGTCAGTGTTCCTACTCATACCACAATATACAGTATACTGTACCTTGCCCGCTATGAATGATTCCTTTAAAGGACCATTAAATCCTAAATTATTTATTTTTGCTTAACCTCCTGAGTCATATATCACCTCCTTTCCTCCTTGTGACCAACACACCTTTATGCAGAAGCAGTGTCAGAGCAGTGCTCACAGGGGTTCTGTGTCGACATGAGCAGCGTCCAGACAGCTCTACACCTGCAGTATGCACGCCCGGAGCTCCAAGCAGCACTTAAACTGCACTTCTCGCCATAGGATTTCATCTAGACACCTGCAGATGAAGGGGCCACAATGGTGCTGTCCGGAGGGCCCAGCTCCCTTGCCCAGGTTATGGGACGGAGCATGGTAAATGCAGGGAGGTGTGGCAGACCCCTCCTTCTGAAATATAAAAACACAATTTAATGCAGACAGGGGGGTTCCGGCAGAGGGGCTGATGGGCGGCCTGTGGGACTGACCACCAGGGAGAGAGAGGAGTGACTGCTTCTGCAGATGCCTCTCTCCAGTACAACAAACAGCAGCATGTGCTGGACTAGGGTGAGAGGCTGCTGCTGCAGCAGCCACACCTCTCTCTCCCCGCGCCTAGTGCCGCTGCCTACAACGGGGAAGGGGGCTGGGGGCTGCAGGCCCCCCCCCTTCCCCAGAAGGCCCGGGCCAAGAGTACCATCTCCACCCACCCTCGGCACCACTGGGGATGACACAGTTCATCCCTTCTATGGCTTGTGTAAAACCCTGATAAGGTCATTTGGAAAACTGAACTATAAAAGGGTCATTCATCTCTAAATATGAAGGAATCCAGTTGTTTAATTAATAGGAAAAATGGAAAACCTATTTAAAACATCGATATGTAGTTAATGACTTTGGGCAGGTTCAGAGTTTGATGCAAGTTAGACACAACTGCGCTGACATTGCTTGCATTGAACTAAGGGGGTCATTCCGAGTTGATCGCTAGATAACAATGTTTGCAGCGCAGCGATTAAGTGAAAAAGCGGCACTTCTGCGCATGCGTATGCGGCGCAATGCGCACGCGCGACGTATTTTCACAACAGCCAATGTATTTTTACACAAGGTCTAGCGAAGCTTTTCAGTCGCAATGGCCGCCGCAGAGTGATTGACATGAAGTGGGCGCTTCTGGGTGTCAACTGACCGTTTTCAGGGAGTGCTCGAAAAAACGCAGGCGTGCCAGGAAAAACGCAGGCATGGCTGGCCGAACGCAGGGCGTGTTTGTGACGTCAAATCCAGAACTGAACAGTCTGAAGTGATCGCAAGCGCTTAGTAGGTCTGGAGCTACTCTAAAACTGCACTTTTTTTTTGTAGCCGCTCTGCAATCCTTTCGTTCGCACTTCTGCTAAGCTAAAATACACTCCCAGAGGGCGGCGGCTTAGCATTTGCATAACTGCTAAAAACTGCTAGCGAGCGATCGACTCGGAATGACCCCCTAAATGCAGACATGCGCCTGTATGGTCAGTTACATGCGACTGCACCATCCCTATCTGTATACTTGGTTAAAAAGAAATCACTATCAGAGTGCACTTGTAATGCAAGAGATCTATCTAAAATCAGCCTGCAATTCTGTTTTCACTTAACTTAGCCTACGTGCAAACACCCATTCAAGCACTGTCCTTGACTGGTTTACCTCTTACCGCACTAACCGCTCCTTCTCTGTGTCTGCCTCTGGCACCACCTCACATCCTTCATCCTTCCTGTTTATGTCCCTCAGGGTTCTGTCCTCGGCCCCCTTCTATTCTCCCTGTACACCTCTTCCCTGGGTGCACTCATTAACTCCTTTGGCCTTCAATACCACCTCTATGCTGATGACACACAACTCTACCTCTCCTCTTCTGATCTGATCCCCTCTGTCCTCTCTCAGGTTGTCCGCTGCCTCTCCGCCATCTCTTCCTGGATGGCTGAGCGTTCTCTGAAGCTCAGCATGGACAAAACTGAACTCATTATCTTTCCTCCAGCCAGAGTAACACCCCCTACCAATATCTCTATCACTGTTGACAACACCATAATTTCCCCAGTTTCCCAACTCTGCTGCTTGGGCGTCACTCATGACTCCTCTCTCTCCTTTGCACCCCACATCCAAGCTCTGGCAAAATCCTGTCAGTTCCAGCTATGCAACATTGCTGACATCAGGCCATTTCTCTCCCAGAGTGCAACTAAACTTATCATCCACTCACTGGTCATCTCACGACTGAACTACTCAAATATTCTCCGAACTGGCCTCACTTGCTCCCATCTTACTCCCCTCCAATCCGTCCTCAACTCCGCAGCTAGGCTTATCTCCCGCCGCTCCACATCTGCCACACTCTTTCGACAAAATCTGCACTGGCTCCCATTTCCCTGCAGAATCCTCTTCAAACTCCTCCGCCTCACATACAAGGCCATCTCTAATTCCACTGCTCCCTACATCTCCAACCTCCTCTCCCTTCATACTCCCTCCCAACCCTTATGGTCAACCAATGACCAGCACCTCTCCTCTACCCTGGTCACTGCTCCCCATGCTCGAGTTCAAGATTTTGGCCGTGCTGTACCCTTTCAGTGGAACGCACTCCCCCACTCCATTAGACTCTCCCCGACCTTGCAAAGCTTCAAACGGACACTGAAAACCCACCTATTCATCAAAGCGTACCTTTCCGATACATAACCTAGTCCTGAGGCTGCTCCTCCATCCCCCTGCCTTGACCATCTCTGCTTTGCTTACATCCTGCCATCAAGCTAGATCCAAAAGTCTCTAAGGAAACGGGAGAATCTCAGGCAACGCTGTTTTAATTTTTAAATGACAACATAGATATAAAATGTACATACACAATGTTGTAATAGCGCATACTTTTTATGATAATTGAAATAGGATGTGGAATGTGCATTTTATTCATAAAACATAAAAGAAACCAGCAATAGAGGTTCTGTTCCAGATGTGAATTTAGATGTTTAGTGGCCATGCATTAGATGGCATGATAAGACTGATGATAAATTGTACTGAGGAAAGCATTTAGTATATGTTCCTTATAACAACACCAACCGAAAATGGTTCATGGGCAAAAGTTAATGCTTAATGAATACACAGTCAAAATTATCATATGATGCGTCTCATCTTACAATTGATCATTCATATCAAACATTTGGGGCAGATGTATTAACCTGGAGAAGGGATAAAGTAATGATAAAGCAGTGATAAGTGCAAGGTGATAACGCACCAGTGGATAAATTGCCCTTGGCAACCAATCAGTGTTGAGGTAACATTTTTAAAATGCATTCTTTAAAATTATACGCAGCAGCTTATTGGTCGCCATGAGCCAATTCTTCACTGGCTCACTTCTCCACACTTTTCACTGCTTCATGAATAGACTCCATATTAATGAACATTTTTTTTATATCGCTAAAGACTGTGTGTCACACACATGACTAATAAAAATATATCCTAGATCTTAATGAATGTGATCATTGCGAGAAAAATGTTTTTGTGTCTGTGTTAAGCTGGGTACACACTGATATGTCGTCTGATCCAGCAGATCAGGCCAACATATTGCTCAAATCAGCTGAGTACATATCGGCTGGGCACACATCACTAAATTGTGTACCCAGCTTTAACCTTAAGTTCACTGCAAATACACCACATTTACCCTGAGCTTCAAATGTAACAATTAAATAGTTAAACATACAGTACATAAAGTAGGGAATCGTCACAAACGTTTTGCACTCTATATTCACATGTTAAGTTCCTTACAGAGCTTCCCATTCAGAGCTTTGTTAATTTTACCAATTTTATCCAATTAGCCCCTAAAGTAGCCCGACGTTGGTACTTATCTGGGATTTTTGGGGGCACCCAGATAAGTGTCCTGTTTTTGCGATTGCAGCCGCAAAAAATGCACTCTTTGAAATTGGGACCTTTCTGGGAGAAAAAAAAAAGAAGAGGCTACAATTGAATTGCCCGAAGAAAATCATTGGGCAAAAAATTGCAGTAAAAGCCCATATTTTTAACTCAAAAAATGTTTAGGGCTAATCGAATCCCCCACACAGTCTGATTAAACATAACCAATGACCTGGAGGTGAAACACTTAATTGTTCTCTGGATGCTGAGAGGCCTTTTGACAGTTGCAAAGCTGGTTCATGTCAGTACGAGGCACTTGTTAGTAGCACCTGTGCTAACGTTGCCTAGGTTTAATTTACGTAATGATGAAAAAAGCGATCTACAAGTATTTCATAGTATATGTTTATACCACTTAAGTATCTAATTATCACTTAGTATCACAAAAATTACTTCATAACAAAGATAAAAAAGCACCAACTAAAAATGTAAAGAAAAATGCACACACACGCACACACACACACACACACACACACACACACACACACACACACACACACACACACACACACACCACACCAAGGATCTATGTTTTTATTTTTTTAATCCAAATTAGATTCACTCTGTTTACATTGCATTCTGCTCTATAAGTACATTATTTAACTTTTTTGTGTTATATATTTAAAAAGTGAATTAGACATTGAAAATACCAAAGAAACGTGATATTTTCAACAGTAGTAAAAGGTTAAATAAAAACAGAAAGGAAACAGTAAAATGTGAAACCTTAAATAATGGGCTCCAGAAGTCAAAGCTAATACATTGACCTTGGGATTCTTTAATCCGGAATCAAATTATATCCTTGTAAAGGCATATTAATGAACTCTCTCCTGCTGAGTTAAATAATTAGGGGCTACACTAAGAGTAAAACTACCTTAATTAGCAAGCCAATTTTCTACTCCAGTTTGGAAGCCTCAGTAATTAGTATTATGTGGTCAGCCAATTTATAAGTGGAGAGCAAAAGCAAGATTAACCTACAATTTAAGGTTATTTTATTTTCAAGATATATTCCATAGAAGAACACACCTTGTATTTCTTATTCCTGGTGTAGATAATATTAGAATTAGAAAAGAGAAAAAAAATGTTTTAATTAATTTACTTTAGCTCTAAAATATTTAAAAATCTCCATTCAAGCCACCATTTTATTAGCTAGTAGGCCACTCTAGACCTAATTGGCTACAAACAGCGTAAACAATTGAAAAGTTGTTAAGCAGGATAGATGTTTAACTTGGTTGGACAACAACAACATGTAACTCTGCATGTGGAAATCATCAGATTGCGCTATTGGTACAATGGGCTGGATGCAGTAAACCTGAGGTTTGGCTGCTTACCTCGTATATACCAGCACCCCCTGCGGCACGTGCATCACTCAGTGCATGCACAGATAGTACTCTGGGTCTTAAACCCGGAAGTCCTATAACCGCAAAGGACAACTGTTAACGCAAAAGCTATCCTTTGTGATTTTATTCATGCATATGGCGTCAGTAAACTTTGATATACATGCGGTAAGTGGCGGTATGTGCGATGACAGATGCATCCACCAAATGTATGATCTGGCCTTTCAAGCCAAGTAAGCAATGATTTATGAAATACAAGGGCAGATTTATCAAAGTTTGGAGAGAGATACAGTGGTGGAGAGAGATAAAGTACTAACCAATCAGCTTCTTTCATTTAACAGACTGTCTTTGAAAAATTACAGGCAGGAGATGGTTGGTTGGTACATTATCTCTCTCCAATTTATCTCTCCACGCTTTGATAAATCTGCTCCGTCATTCTGATGATATTAACTGCTTGTTTCTCAAATGAAACAATGAAGATCTGACCATGGCTACGCCTAGACTGGACATCTGGCAAATGCCAGAAGGCTGATGGCCTGATTGGTGGGCAACATGATGTCATGCATCCGTATACTGGTGTAGCGGCTTGAAGATGGGGCCACACGCCTTTTATCTGTGTGCATGCAGCGATTGCACGCTGGGGCTAATTGTTAGCCCCAGTTCATCCATGACCATGGCTGACACCTGATATCTAAGTATCAAGCCACAATCCAGGACAACATCTAGATTTTGCATATGGTCACTGTTTTGCAACTCTGAGCTCCCAAGTGTAAGTCCAGTTAACAAATATGTGCTTCTATCATAAGGACCTTTATTTTATCAGGATTCAGTTGCAGCCAGCTGGCAGTTATCAACTGGAGCTCAGGTAGACAGCCATATAAGATTGGTAGTGAGTTCTTAGTACCCGGAGTACCCAGCAAAAAAGGGCATATAGGGCAGTGGTAGGCCAAGCCATGATGTCTGATTAATGCGGATGTATAATGCAAATACCATGGGAGATAAGAAAGAACCCTGGGGAATGCCATATAGCTGTGTTACTAGTGACAATGAATATACGCCTTAAGAATATCTGTAATCTTCTCATGAGAAACTATAACTGTCCTATTTTCTTGCTTCCAACCTTGAGGACAAGAGAAGATTGCTTTTCCGCTCCAAACAACAATTACTCGATACTATCCCACAAGTGGAGAAACAGAGCTTAATCGCAAGTCAGTTTTGCGGACATACAGTACAGTGCAAAAGTTTTAGCCAGGTGTGGAAAAATGCTGCAAAGTAAGAATGATATAAATCAAATCAATATTTTGGTATGACCACCCTTTGCCTTCAAAACAGCATCAATTCTTCTAAGTACACTTGCACACAGTTTTTGAAGGAACTTGGCAGGAAGGTTGTTCCAAATATTTGGAGAAATAAC
The DNA here is from genome assembly GCF_028390025.1 of Pseudophryne corroboree. NCBI lineage: Eukaryota > Metazoa > Chordata > Amphibia > Anura > Myobatrachidae > Pseudophryne > Pseudophryne corroboree. The sequence goes on from NC_086449.1 coordinate 680,443,122, forward strand.
CACAGATCTTCTGTGGATGTAGGCTTGCTCAAATCCTTCTGTCTCATTATGTATTCCCAGACAGACTCAATAATGTTAAGATCAGGGCTCTGTCGGCCCATATCATCACTTCCAGGAATCCTTGTTCTTCTTTACACTGAAGATAGTTCTTAATGACATTGGCTGTATGTTTGGGGTCGTTGTCCTGCTGCAGAATAGATTTGGAGACAATCAGATGCCTCCCTGATGGTACTGCATGAGGAATAAGTACCTGCCTGTATATCTCAGCATTGAGGACACCATTAATCCTGACCAAATCCCCAACTACATTTGCAGAAATGCAGCCCCAAACTTGCAAGGAACCTCCACCATGCTTCACTGTTGCCTGCAGACGCTCATTATTGTACCACTCTCCAGCCATACTTGCCTACTTTTGAAAAGTAGTTTCAGGGAGATTATAGATTGCACTATAATGTGGGGAGAGCACGGTGCTATTGAGGGTGTGTGTCACATTCAAGCCAAGGGGTGTGTTTATCTCCACCTATGGGCGTATCTATTGTCTTAGGGGTGTGTTCTGCAGTGGCAGGTGAAAGCTAAAGTACAAAGGGCCCAATTCAGATCTGATCGCCCGCTAGCTACTTTTTGCAGTGCTGCGATCGGATAGTGGCCACCTATGGGGAAGTGTATTTTAGCTTTGCAAGCGTGCGATCGCATGTGCAGCTGAGCGGTACAAAAACATATTGTGCAGTTTCTGAGTAGGTCTGAACTTGCTCAGCCGCTGCGAACACTTCAGCCTGTTCGAGCCCGGAATTGACGTCAGACACCCGCCCTGCAAACGCTTGGACATGCCTGCGTTTTCCAGCCACTCCCAGAAAACGGTCAGTTGCCACCTGCAAACGCCCTCTTCCTGTCAGTCTCCTTGCGTTCGGCTGTGCGAATGGATTCTTCGTTAAATCCATCGCACAGCAACGATCCGCTATGTACCCGTACAAAGCACCTGCGTATTGCAGTGCTGCGCAGTGAAAAAGCAAACAGATCTGAATTAGGCCCAAAGAGCAGTGCTGACTTAACACTGACAACACAGCTACATTACACGGCAGGGCTATGCACCGACAACACACCTACATTATTATACACATACAGTATATGTGACATACACATGTGACAGACATTATTTTGGCCTTTAAAGTTTAAACTGTAATGTTCTTAATTTTTTTTTAAACGGTCCACTGCTTTCACTCCCGCCACTGCCGATAAAGTTTTGGCCAGTGTGCTAGCGCTACTTTGCTAGCCGTTCACCGCTACTTATAACTTTGCGCCGGTGGCTGGCCTTTAAACATAATGATGTCTCCCCTACATGTCCCACAGTAAATTTGTGGGGCAGTGGGAGAAGGGAAAAAATCTGTGTAGGGGGAGAGGGAGACTGAGGATACTGCGAATGGGGAAAGGGGGAGTTTGGCGCTGTGAGGGGAAAAAGAGTAAGCCTAAGCAACAAGCCACTCACTGACATTGGACCAGCTAGTAATAGGGGCAGTAATGCAGGTTCTCTCATGCCTACCCCAGAGGCAAACATATATATAATACCTGCATGCTGACACACAATGCTACAGATGCCACCAGGTCTTACAGAGGACAACCCCCTAACTCTCCCATGTACAGTCCGATGCCAAAGTACAGTATGACTGTTCATTGTGCATGACTGGGGCATACAGCAAATTCAGAATGGTGGGTGGCATGCAGTGTGCATGTGCCACAGATGAGCCCTGTGTGGTGCATACATTTCCTTCCCTTTGTCTCACCCAGCACTGGGCACAGCTCCTGGCCACCGGCCTCTCCGCAACTATACAGTAGCCAAGCGCGTAAAGTCCTGGACACGGGGATCCTCCAGACCGCACACAGCGCCCGCTTCCCCTGCTCCCTCCTCCGACTTTGGCCGGCAGATGACAGGAGCAAGCTGCCCGGGTCCATATGTGCTGCCAGTCTCTCATTGACCGGGGCCGTGGGATGTACCACTCACAGGGCGATCGGCGTGGGGATTATATGGCAGCAATGACGCAGCCACACTCACTACCACCCACAGTTCTACCGGCCTCCCCTTGCATGTACACGCCATTTTCTCACGGACTGGGGGAAGGGGTGGTTTTAGTGGGAATCCGGGAGCTGCAGGTCAGTGTGCGGGGCAGCGGGGCACTGTGGCAATATGCGGGAGGGTTGGCAAGTCTGTCTTCAGCCCTTCAGCAAACAAACTGCCTTCTGTAACAGCCAAATATTTCAAATTTTGTCTCATCAGTCCAGAGCACCTGCTGCCATTTTCTACACCCCAGTTCCTATGTTTTTGTGCATAGTTGAGTCACTTGGCCTTTTTTCCACACGCTATTCTTCCATGAAGAGCACTTCTGGCCAGAGGCGGAACTACCGCCAGTGCAACCAGTGCGTTGCACTGGGGCCCGCCACTGTCCAGGGGCCCAAAGCATGTAATGAGTTAAACTGTCTAAAATGTCTAGTTATGGCACTGTTGCTAGGTATCCATTTCTCTATGGCCCTGAGCAGGTCCCCCTCACCAGATCCTCTCCAGGGGTGAGGGGGTGGACTTGGATGGGATGAGAGAGGGGGGCCCAAAGCATTTTGTCGCACCTGGGCCCACCGCTCGCTAGTTCCGCCACTGCTTCTGGCCACACTTCTCCAAACAGTAGATGGGTGTATCTGGGTCCCACTGGTTTCTGCCAGTTCTCAGCTGATCGCACTGCTGGACAGCTTCCGACTTTGAAGGGAAGTGTCTTGCATGATGTGTCTTTCATCTGATGCACTAAGCTTCCCTGGCCGACTACTGCCTCTATGGTCCTCAATGTTGCCAATTTCTTTGTGCTTCAATTCTGAGAAATACAAGCAGGTGCTTATCCATCATGCAAGGCGTCTGATTGGCTCCAAATTTATTCTGCAGCAGGAAAATAACCCCAAATGTACAGCCAATGTAATTAAGAACTATCTTCAGCTTAAAGAAGAACAAGGAGTCCTGCAAGTAATGATATAGCCCCCACAGAGCCCTGATCTGGAATTACATGAAGAGACAGAAGTATTTGAGCAAGCCTACATCAATAGAAGATCTGTGGTTAATTCTCAATTATGTTTAGAACAACCTCCCTGGCGAAGTCCTTCAAAAACTGTGTGCAAGTGGTCCTAGAAAAATTGATGCTGTTTTGAAGGCAAAGGGTGGTCACACTAAATATTTATTTGATTTAGACTTTTCTACTGTTCATTCACTTTGCATTTTGGGTCTTATTAAGGTTTGTTAGCAAACCAAAAAAGCAAGCAACTGGGAAAAACCATAGGGGTGATTCAGACCAGGGCCGGCTCCAGGCATGTTCAAACAGAGCGGCTGCTCAGGGCGCCACCCTTAACGGACGCCGCACGCTGGCGCCGCCATATTCGAGCCTGAAGCCAGCTTGCTGCCCTAAACGGTTCTGTGCGCGCTGTGCGGTGCCGGCGTCTGACGTCGCGCACTCAATAGTTTGGCAAGTCCGCCTGCGGCCCACTGCACTCCCCCTCCCAGCACAGCAGGTACTGTGGGGGCATATCTGGCACTGTGGTGGCATTTATGTATCTGGCACTGTGGGGGCATTTATGTATCTGGCACTGTGGGGGCATATCTGGCACTGTGGGGGCATTTATGTATCTGGCACTGTGGGGGCATATCTGGCACTGAGGGGGCATTTATGTATCTGGCACTGTGGGGGCATTTATGTATTTGGCACTGCTGGGGGGTATGTCATGTCTATCTGGCACTGCTGGGGGGCATGTTATGTCTATCTGGCACTGCTGGGGTGCATACCATGTCTATCTGGCACTGATGGGCGGCATACCATGTCAATCTGACACTGCTGGGGGGCATACCATGTCTCTCTGGCACTGCTGGGGGGCATACCATGTCTCTCTGGCACTGCTGGGGGGCATACCATGTCTCTCTGGCACTGCTGGAGGGCATGTCATGTCTATCTGGCACTGCTGGGGGGGTATGTCATGTCTAGCTGGCACTGCTGGGGGCATGCCATGTGTAGCTGGCACTGCTGGGGGGCATGTCATGTCTATCTGGCACTGCTGGGGGGCATGTCATGTCTATCTGGCACTCTGTCTGGCACTGCTGGGGGGCATGTCATGTCTATCTGGCACTGCTGGGGGGCATGTCATGTGTAGCTGGCACTGCTGGGGGGCATGTCATGTTTATCCGGCACTGCACTACTGGGGCCATTATGTGTATCTGGCACTATACTGGAGATATTATGTGTAAGGAACACTACTGTGGCTGTTATGTGTAAGGTTGCTAATTGTGTGCGTAGAGGGGGTGTGAAGATACATTTATTTATAGTTTCATAATATGAAATGGCGAGGCCACGCCCACTTTTCCAGGAGCGCGCGCACATGGGTGGGGGTGGTGGTGCTTTGAAATTTTCTTGCTCAGGGTGCTAGTAGGCCTGGAGCCAGCCCTGATTCAGACCTGATCGCTATGCTGCTAAAATTGTTGTCCTGTCATCAGATAATTGCTGCCCAAGGGGAGTGTATATTCGCCGTGCAAGTGTGTGATCGCATGTGTACGCTGAGCTGCTAAAAAAAAACCTCAGTCAGCGGACAGCTGCAAATCCGTTCCGCACGCGCACGCAGGAGGGGGGGGTTTCCGAGTACCTAGAAAACCCCCTGCCCGCCGATCCATCGGTGCAGCGCGCTGCTTTTTTTTTATATATATATATATATATATATATACTTTCACGGAGCCTCAAGAAGGCACTCAGGATGCCGGCAGCGTCCAGCTGCTTCTTATTGCACTGAGAGGCTGGCTGAACTGCCAAAGTGATTACCATGCGATCATGCAATAGATTGCATGGTAATCACGTGATTAGCACATCACCGCCGAGTGGGAGCTGCCTCTGGCCGCTCCCAGCGGGTGCCCATCGCACATTGCAGTGAGATATATCTCATGTGGTTTTAAAACCACATGCGATCGCACTGAGATGCAAGAGATATTAAGTGCAGCACATAACATCTTGAGACGCGATATTCGAGCGGCGTGCCCGCACATCGCGTCTCAAGGTACCGAAAATGTGCATACAATCCTTCGATTTCTCTCACAGATGAGGTCGAAATCGAAGGATAGCACCGATTATCTCACAAGTGTATGGGCACCATTAGGGAAGTGGCCAGGATCTGCCAGGATGCCCTGTTTTCCTGAGAGTCCTGAAGAACTACCCTTAATTCTGGCATTTCCTGAATATCTAGATGCCCCAGGACACCACCTCTTAGGTCGTAGGTCATTTATTAAAGACTCTAAAACAGAAGTGGTGATGTTGCCCATAGCAACCAATTAGATGCTGTCTATCATTTCTGTATTGCCTTTTAGAAAATTAAAGACCGCATCTGATTGGTTGCTATGGGCAACATCACCAAATCGGTTTTAGACGCTTTCGTAAATTTACCCTGTAGTGTTTATGCAGGTTGTTATACTTGTATTCCATCAGTGTACATGGAAACAGTCTTACTTCCTTACCTGGAAAACAACATTTGCAGAGATACAGTAGGAATGTTTTCACATTGCTAACATTCTACTCTTTTTGTTATTGATTGGCTTTCTAAAGCTGTATGTAAACTGAAAAGCAGAGAGAAAGAAAAAACCCCAACAATGGACAAAGTTTCCATGGTAACAATTTCAATTTGAAATCTTTGAGAAAAAAACAAAACAATAAAATCACATGGCAGACAAAAAAATAGTCTGACATAGTTCCTTTGCCAGCATGGGTCTTACGGCAATAAGCAACAGGCATTTTCATAAAATATATTTGAAATAAGTGGTAAATGCATGAATACTATACCTGTGTAGCATAACAGATGCCTCTCACAGAGCAGGAACATAAGAGAGTTGGTGCAGCTATACAATGTTTATGACTATATAAGTGCCCAAAATTGCCATCTGACACAAGCTGCCAAGAACAGTAGCGTGAATAAAAGAGATGCAGAGGAAGAATGCTAAAGGGTGGTAGTGCAAGCAGGCACTCCTCTCTGTAATTACTTCCACATTGCACAGAAAGAAATACACACATACTGTATGCAGAATTGTATGCATCTCCCCATTCACAGACTGCTCCTACCTATATGCTTGCTTTCATACCCACCATTATTTCCAGGTGCACTTGCACCAGCCCTATACCTGCTATACATCTATACAATTCTGCATAGCCCACACCCTCTTTGAACTTAACCTACGTGAGAATGCCATATTATAGGCCTGGTCATCTCTCTAAATATTTAGTGCTGATGTGGCATAATGTGGACTGTGTGGTTTAATGAGAATTGGGGGCACTTACTGTATGGCATAATGTGAAGTGGGGGCATTACTATTTGGCATAACATGAACTAGAGGCACTACTGTGTGGCATAATGTGAATTTTATGCACTACTGTGCAGCATAGTGTGAGCTGGGAGCACTACTGTGTGGAATAACTTGAATTGGCATTATGTTAATTGTGGGCACTACTGTGAGTCCCAATGTGAATTATGGCCCTACATTATAATACATTCTATTATAGAGCAGTACGGATGGTGTAATGGTTAGCATTACTGCTTCACAGCACTGAGGTCATGGGTTTGATTCCCACCATGGCCCTATCTTTGTGGAGTTTGTATATTCTCCCCGTACTTGTGTGGGTTTCCTTATAATGTAACCTCCTCAGTGGTCAGCACCCTGCCCCAGAAAATCGTAGCGTGAACACTAGACACGTTTGGACTCATACAAGATACGCACCGTGAACCAACATGGTTTCAAATCTGCTTTAGAACCTGTATTTGCCTCTGCAATATTATCCACACTGTGATGCCCTAATAAAGCCACAGATACAACAGGACTGTGGAAGAAAATGCAAAAAAAAGAAAAAAAGAAAAGAAAAAAGAACATACCTCTGACATAACAAACGAATTATATACACATAACAAGATGCATTTATAAATTATACTATCTACCCAGGCTTGGACTGGCCCACAGGGGTACAGGGGAAACCACCGGTGGGCCCTACTGCCTGGGGCCCACCTCCTGCTCTAAGGATCAGGTTCCAGACTGTGCACTTGAATTATACATCATACATATGTTACCTTATACTGCACTATGGTGTATTTTCTACAGTGCATAGCTGTATTTACTGTATATATTTCTGAAGGGGCCCAGACGTTGCACTCGCTAATGGTTAGTCAAACCAATGAGGTGGCAGGCCACACCCCCTCTGCAGACTGGCCACACCCCTACCACAGGCCCCTACCACTGCATTCCCCCAGAGGGCCCTACATGCCCCAGTCCGACACACTATCTACCTATGGGTAAAAAATGCTGTTTAAAAAATAATGTTTACATTTCACCATGGAGTGACATTAAAGAACAGTGTGGTGTGATGTGTTTTTGCTTTATAAATTCAGGAGCAGCTGTGTTTCATCTGATGTCAACTTGGTGTAAATTCCCATGAATAGGAGTTTTTAATGCATCCAAGATTAAATCAACTGCATCAGGGGTATAACGAGCTGGCTTTGTATGGATGCTGAATTAATGCCCAATATTTGAACTGCATAAAAACTGTTTTATTTGTTAGATAGAGAAATAACAGCCAGTATGGAAAAGCACTTCCATGCCACAGTAACTATACAGAATCATAATAAGCTGCCCCGTGTCATTGAAAGGGTTAATAGAACAGAGCTGTACAGTACAGATGGTCTATGCAGGCACAGATTGTAGTGTGTTTTTGAAACAACACCCATTGCAGGACAGTGCTTTGAATACGTTCAAGTGTTGGCTTGTGTTAGTGGAAACATGATTCACAAGTGACTTGACCTGAATTGTGAAAAAGGAGGTCTGTGATGGAGCCAGAATGCCCCGAGTCAGATGCAAGGTGGTCTGGATCACACAGTAAAACCAATCTGAGCCAACCACGAGGCAGGGAAAGGCTTAACTTTAATACAAACCGGTTTCCTCATAGCTAAAAGAAATTCAAAGAAATGTTTTAAATAGTTTCCAACTGCAAAATAATAACTATGCTGTTCAATTAAAACTGCCAATGACTACAGGAGCTGCGTTCTGAGCTGTGTTTCCCACAAATTTAGTAGTGAGGTTCTGAAAGTCACAATACTGGATTGTTCAATAAGTCGTTGCTTAACTGGTCTGCCGGAGTAGTTAGATCGAGTAATGAAATATTAGTGTCAGTCTAATAGCTCATAAAATAGATTCAGTTATTTGATGCTAAGAATTCAACTGGAATATCCTTTAATCTCAGATTTAATATATCCATTAAATCCAAATAATTAAAACACTTTTTTTTAACTAATAATAAAGTAATATTGTAGCGGAAAGTAGCTTGGATTCACACTATTCTATATGAATAGAAGTGTTCAGTAAAGCTCCCGGAATGTCCGTGACAATAACAAATTTCCCTGTGATTCTAGCACTGCTGAAACGACTCAAAAATACACGGTCAAGTCACATTATTATGACCATAAGCTAATAGGCAGAGTAACCGCCGTGTGCAGCACACACAGCAACTAGACAGGCTGAACTGTCATTTTAGACACAAGTCTGGTAGCCCCCAGGTTCATTCTGACGAAGAGCTGCTCCACTGTAGTGTGTCAGTCAGCCCTCACACACCTTCATAGCCAACATTCACCTCTCACATCAATGGCACGTGGTGCTCAGCAGTTTCTGCTGGGATGCAGTCAAGATCCCACCGGACGGAATCCCGACGGTCGAAATTCCGACACCTGGATCCCGACCGGCACAATCCCGACACATTCTCCCTCTGTAGGTGTCCACGACACCCATAGCGGGAGAATAAATTAGTGTGCAGAGCGTAGCGAGGCACCGTGCCCACAGCGTGGTGAGCGCATCGTGGCGAGTAAAGCGAGCCCGCAAGGGGCTGCGTTGCGCTCTCCCCCCTGTCGGGATTGTGCCAATCCCGGCGGGATTTCGTACTGATCGCTTTCCGCTCTTAGTTCTCATCTCTATACTCATAGGCGTCAATAACATCCATGCTACCACTGACGATGCCATCAACACATGACCATCGATGGTGGAAAACCATCATCCTCCATCGATGACCAAACACTGATGTTTGCTAAATATAAAAGCACTATTTCATCTGGTATGCACTGTCTTATAGGTTATCGGAAAGACCGTCCAATCAAAATGCAGTAGGAACCAGGAAGTAGAATATTAACTAAAATTGGTACAAAACCATCAGTGATGGGGAAAAACCATCAGACATCAGCCTCAAAGTATTGCTTAAAGAGGTAGACCTCAACAGAAACATAACACACTGATCTGTTCCTGAAAAGTAAAGTGTGTGTATGTGCATTGCGCACTGCAATACAGAAAAAATAATAATAGATTATAGTACAGTAAGGCATATGTTCCTTCCTTGGTGTGTTAGGCATATACTGTATGTTTTTCCTCTGTTTGGACCTGATTCAGAGATGGAAGCTGCTTCATCTGCTCTAGCGTCTGATTCTGGAATTGTGGGTGCAGTAATATATAAATGCTAGTTTCTGCCTTCCCCTTGTGCACCTGAATATGCAAGCCCTGAGACGCCCACTTTTAACGCCTATGCACACTGTACCACCACTGGTGGTTCTAGACCATTGGCGCACTAACGTGTGCACTATCAACACTTACACGTGCTATTATGGCAGGTGCAGTGCCTCCGTCTAACTATGGTTGCTGTGGAAGTGGCTTTGCGCAATGAAACGCAGATGCTTTCACCGACATTCCCAAGATCAAGACATTTACATAACACACACACACGAGACGGTCTTTTTTTGTGTTCACTTTAGGCCATTTCCCAATTGACCACCCAGGAATACCCATCACTTTGACGCTCCATTTCTGATCCTATCTGGGTCGTATACTATAGGATAAACCATGCGCCATAGGGGTTTTCTGACTTTTTTTGTACATGCACAGCAGCAAATAAAGGCACAGCTATGTGAACATCGTGCTTGAATCAGGCCCTCTGTTTCATGCATGTATGTTATTTGTGTGTGTGTGTAGCATCCATATATTATTCCTGTGTGTGCAGCACGCACATATGTTATTCCTGTGTGTGTAGCATGTCATACGCGCACGCAGGGGGGTTTCCGAGTGCCGCCGATCAATTGGTGCCACTGACCGATTGAAAAATAAATAAAAAAAAGTGTAGGCTGCTGTGTCCCAGCTGCCTCCATACTAACTGTGACAGCCTGGCCGCAAGCAGGGGGAGCTGCTGCGGCAGCGCACAGCTCCTGACAGCAGTTCTTCTGGAGCCAGGGGAGGCGCAGGGTAGAGGAGCCGGGAAATACTGTTCACCGAAAAGGTGAGACAGTGACGATCTCCGGCACTTCGGCAATGGCTATCTCCGGGCGAGCGGGCAGCGCAGCGGGGTCTGTTCTTTCTGTTATTTGGATGAGTGGGTATCTCTGCCGTGTGTGCGTGTATGTATGTCTGTACTCTATGTGTATGTATGCTATGTCTATGTAAGCTGCGTGTGTGTTTGTATGTAAGCCGTATGTATGTGTTTCTATGTATATATACTAATGTACAGTACTGTGTAGACCCCTTTGGGCAGCAGCATCAGTGTATATAAACAGACAGCGGAACTCCGGGGCTTTTGTGCAAGAATACCTGTATTAAAGCATCACAAATTCGTGTACCAAAGTTTCGTGGCGTATAGCCCCTTCGTCAATGGGCTACGCGCTCCGAATCGTTGGTACATGCATTTGTGATGCTTTAATACAGCTATTTTTGCACAAAAGCCCCAGAGTGCCGCTGTCTGTTTGTGTGTCTGTTTGTGTGTATGTATGTATGTATGTATGTATGTATGTATGTATGTATATATATATTTATTCGCATACATAACACATACATGTACGGAGACCCCCCATTAAAATCCTGCGTTTGCCACTGCATGTGCATAAATTATTCCTGTGTGTGTAGCATCCATATATTACTCCTGTGTGTGTATTATGCACATATGTTATTCCTGTGTGTGTATTATGCACATATGTTATTCCTGTGTGTAGCATGCACATATGTTATTCCTGTGTGTAGCATGCACATATGTTATTCCTGTGTGTAGCATGCACATATGTTATTCCTATGTGTAGCATGCACATATGTTATTCCTGTGTGTAGCATGCACATATGTTGTTCCTGCATGTGCAGAATGTGCATATGTTATTCCTGTGTGTAGCATCCATATATTATTCCAATGTGTATAGCATGCACATATGTTATTCTTGTGTGTGTAGCATCCATATATTATTCCTGTGTGTAGCATGCACATGTTATTACTGTGTGTGTAGTATCCATATATTATTCCTGTGTATGTAGCATTCATATATTACTCCTGTGTATGTATTATGCACATTTTATTGCTGTGTATAGCATGCACATACATTATTCCTGTGTATGCAGAATGAGCATAGGTTATTCCTATGTGTAGCATCCATGTATTATTCCAATGTGTGTAGCATGCACATTTGTTATTCGTGTGTGTAGCATGTGCATACATTATTCCTGTGTGTGTATTATGCACATGTTATTATTGTGTGTGTAGCATCCATATATTATTCCTGTGTGTGCAGCATGTGTATACGTTATTCCTGTGTGTGTAGCATGCACACGTTATTCCTGTGTGTGTAGCATGTGCATACATTATTCCTGTGTGTGTATTAAGCACATGTTATTATTGTGTGTGTAGCATCCATATATTATTCCTGTGTGTGCAGCATGTGTATACGTTATTCCTGTGTGTGTAGCATGCACACGTTATTCCTGTGTGTGTAGCATGTGCATACATTATTCCTGTGTGTGTATTAAGCACATGTTATTATTGTGTGTGTAGCATCCATATATTATTCCTGTGTGTGCAGCATGTGTATACGTTATTCCTGTGTGTGTAGCATGCACATTTGTTATTCGTGTGTGTAGCATGTGCATACATTATTCCTGTGTGTGTATTAAGCACATGTTATTATTGTGTGTGTAGCATCCATATATTATTCCTGTATGTGCAGCATGTGTATACGTTATTCCTGTGTGTGTAGCATGCACACATTATTCCTGTGTGTGTAGCATGTGTATACGTTATTCCTGTGTGTGTAGCATGTGTATACGTTATTCCTGTGTGTGTAGCATGCACATATGTTATCCTTGTGTGTGTTGCACCCATATCAGGGGCGTAAGTTCATCCCAGTCGCCTGGAGGCAAGATGGAGTTGGATGCTCCAACCCCTCTCAGTTGTCAGTACTCACAGGTGGGTCCCATCTCACAGTGTAGCAGCGGGTGCACCGTCACCAGGCGGGAGCCATCCTGCTCCCTATTGCAGGTGTTAGCAGGGCTCCTGGGACAGAGCCAATTAACGCTGCAGCAGCAGTAACAGGTGTGCCACAGAGCTCCACTGGCAGAACAGTATCACACATGAATCCTGCTGTGAACCACACAAGTGCTGCTGTACATGCCGGTGCCCCTTCAGGGCTTGGAGCCCGGAGGCAGGCGTCTCCATTGCTTCTGGGAGTTACACCCACTGATCAATATATCAGAGGGTATACGTGGGCGCATGGCAGTCGTCGCTGTGCGGGAGGGGGCTGTAGGCGTGGCTGGACCGTTGGGGGGGCGTGCCGCAGCGGCAGCGTGACGTCTCACGCAGCCGCTGCGGCCAGCGGCACCGACACACAACTCCCGGCCAGCCGCAGGAGCTGCGCTGGCCAGGAGTTACTCCACAAATAAAGAGCATTGCCGCTGTGTGATGCTTTTGCATTTGTGCGGGGGAACGGCACTGACATGCGAGGCGGACTAGCCCTGTGCTGGGCGTCCCCCCGCATGTCTAAGTTCATGATCGTAGCTGTGCTAAATTTAGCACAGCTACGATCAACTCGGAATGACCCCCTTAGTCCCTTTATAGTGTTAAACGCTGTGTTAATTCCATATTTGTAAATTCATTATTTATTTGATTTTGTTTTATATCTAAAACAACAATTGCATGGGATGAGTGTTTGGCTCCTTAGGAAACACATGCTATGTAATAATCCACAACTGTTATTTATATGGAAATACCGTATCTGGCCACTAAACCTGATGAAAATTAATAGAATAAAATGAAAGAAGACTTTTAAAAGGCATGCTTGTTTCTTCACTGCGTCACAGATGTCCTGGAAATGATGTATAATTAACCCTGTCTGATATTTCAGGATTTCATATGGACTGATATACTGAATCTTCATAAAACACAGGGTTGCCACCTCTCAGAAATGTGTTTTTTTCATTAGTAGTAGGAAGCGCAACAGAGCACCTACTGTGCAAGTCGTGTTGGTAACGCATTGCCGGCACCCGGCGGTCAGCATACAGACTGTGGAATCCCGGCAGCAGACCGCAGCAGACTCGGTGGATCGCTGCGCCCTCGCCACAGGTTCTAGCCTCACTCTATGGGTGTCGTGGACACCAACAAGTGGGAATAGACCCTGTGTGTCGGCATTCCGTCGGTCAGCATTGTGATCGTTCGGGATTCCACAGCCTGCGTGGTGACTGCCGGGATCATGAGCGTGAATCACATGACTGCATCCCTGCAAGTCCTACATAAAGTCCAAAGCTTTCTGCATCTAGCACCACCTGCTGTACCACCGAAAGAGTCCAACCCAGGTCCACAAGAACACCCTGACGTGACAGTTTTTTTCCCAATATTACCACAGAAAATACCATAGAGACACTTCTATTCAATATGCCTTGAAGTAGGTTTTTTTTCCCACTTGTCTGCTGGGTGTAAAAGATCCATCTGAAACAGGCGTCCAATTTCTGCCTGCATGCTACAAAACCTACCCACTTTCCGTGACTTCCAGTGATATTAACACTTGCGTCCGACTCAGAATCAGGCACACAGTATACATGGCAGTACACAAGCAATAATTAAAAAAGTACAAATAAGATATATTACAGAAAGCTAAATTACTCCCTTATTTGAGATACATTTACCATTACGCCATATTTATACACAAAATAACTACACAAAGTATTCAGTGAGTAAAACAATCAGAATATTTCATTACGTAGTAACACAAATCCATTCTGCAGAGTAGCTCCTATGCGTGAGTCATAAAACAGATTGTTAACCTAGCTCACATGGTAACAGCTGAAACATTTCTGGAGGATTAGAAATAGCTTTTCAGTGTTTTCACATAAATTGTTATTTTCTTGACACATTTAGGCACGGCTTGCTGTACCCCTAAGCACTACAATGCACCATTAAACTGGAACATGTGATTTACACATTTTGCGGTTAACTGACAATGCGCCACTCAAACATTAATCACAATACAAAACATTTCTTCAACATTTACATGGAATAAATTCAATTACTGTAAATGAAAGACATTCCATGAACATGCTTAAGGAGATGCTGCCTGCACAGAATTAAATCTATTGACGTCCTCTTAAGTTAATGATTGTGTCTTCTGACCGCAGTAAGCAGCTAATTGAGAAATAACAATGAGGAGCAAAGCATAGTAACAGTTTCACAAAGAGGATGCCACAGAATATCTCTCCCTACGAATACAGTAGATCTCAATACTATGACATATAACAATTTGATACATGAGAAAAAAAGGCTTTTTTAAAAGATGGAATACATGGCCAGGAGCCAGGAATCAATATTTACTTACAGTCTGGTCAGTTTGACAGTATTCTGGAATAGCAGTTCTGGGAGGACTTGCAATTTATTCTTGTTCAGGCGCCTGTTTCAAGGAGAAAGGATAAGAAATGTCACCAAGTGCTATTTAACAACTGGCTGGAGTTACTTGCATCGGATACAGGAAAATGTTGCTCTAACTCTTTCTGCTAAACATGCTACATACTGTATATTGAAATGCTGCTGGTGCCCAAAATGTCTGCCTAACCTTTTGCATGATCCTGATCATCTCCATAAAACAGCTTAAATTCACCACAACTGACCTATGAATCATCATAAATATCCAAGGACTTACCTTTAACTTGTACTACTCTATGCAGACATCTCATTAAAACCAATAGATTGCATTCCTGTGCTGAGATACACACTGGATTGAATCCTCTGTATCCCTTCACTGAGAAGTCCTTCAGTTTGGCATCTAATGTACTCTGCATTGGACATCCCAGATAAGGTACTGTGGACTACAACCTATCTTTGGCTCCATCCAGCCCCTCACTTAGACATCATCCACCTCTGTTCTCTGAGCAACAAATAACTGACTTCTCGCATTAATCAACTAATATGTGCAAAAGGAGTCCCTCTTCAACTTCATTCAAAGTTGGGAGGTATGGTCACTGTTCATTTCAACTTGCAGGATCCATTCCCCAGGACACGTTATCACTACCCCCACAAGAAATCTACTTCAAAGGCCGCTCACACTGAGACTTTTCACAACTACACAATAGGAATTGGATTCTAACACCTTTCCACAAGCCTGCTCTGTCCTGGAATAATTGACTAAATCAGCAACAGAAAAAGCAAAGTTATTTTATTTATCACTTGCTTCAAATATACCCATTGGATTAAAGTGCAGCAATAGGTTATAGCAATAACTCTGTTCATAAACCCATTATAATTTTTGGATCACATACCGAATTGGGGGGGGGGGGGGGGGGCGCGACACACACACACACAAAAAAAAACCCACTGCATTCTCTCCCTCTATCATTTTCATATGCAGCTCATACTTATAGCAATCGTCATTGATGACCCAATGTATACGTATTCCTCCAGCTTCATTCTTTCACTCCGCCCACCACGTACTGCAGTTCCTATTACACCTTCACCGGCTTCTATTCTACAATCCATTGGCATTTTAATAAAAAAAACACAGGTGTATTCGTGGAAAGCGAGCAGTCCGGAAATGTATTTTCCCCGGTAACCACCTAAGTCCTTTGCCCACCTGCTCACCCCCAGATTCAAAGAACAATCAAATAGAAGTGATACCCAAAAGACAGCCCTGTGCTTGGAAGAACAGAACTGTCAACTCTCGCTTTGTGAACCCCATACCCCAGAGCTCCTGCACTTAATATAAAAAAACTGAAGGCCCTCTGGTATGCCCAATCAGGTCAGTCCTTTGTAATGCCAGATCTATAAGAAACAAGACTGCAACAATTGCTGACCTTATTGAATCTGCAGATCTAGCCTGTATTACAGAGACCTGGCTATATGAAAATGTAGCACCTATATTGGAGGCTGCGGTCCCAACAAACTACTCTGTCATCCACAACCCAAGACTGGACCGCAGGGGTGGCAGGGTGGCTATCTGCTTCAAAAAAGAACTTAAACTTAGGGTCCACCCTATTGAAATTACTCGCTCATTCGAGTGTATTGCTGCCCGGAGTTAAACAGGATTAGGTTTCAAAGTACTTCTCATTTACCTGCCCCCTGGAGATGGAAAGATATTTCTACAAGAAATTGCAGACACTGTTGCTGGCCTTGTTCAGGAACATCAAAGATGGCTCATCCTCAGGGATTTCCATGCATGGCTGGATGATGAGCACTCACGCCTTGGCCAAGACCTCCTGGGCACAATGAATAGTCTGGGCTTCACACAGGTCATTACTTCTGCCACACATAAAAATGGTCACACTCTTAATCTTGTCTTTCAGATTGGATTAGAAGTCACTGACCTTAAAATAAACCCAGTCATCTGGTCAGACCACAACTCCCTTTGGTTCACAGTTGCAACCCCTCAAATAAGATCTCTGCCAGTGGAGTTGACCAGGTATCGTCCAAGGAGGGGTATGACTCCCTAGGCTCTTGCAGCAACTCTGGATCTCTCTGCTATATTGGGTGCCTGTGAAGATCCCTGTTTCTTAGTCCGTTATTATAATTGGGATGTTATGGCTGCAATTGATATTATCGCCCCTGTGCGTATAAGACCTCGTAAACCACAACGTCGAGCTCCCTGGTTCGACAACAGTGTTAGTGAGCTCAAGAAAAGGGGGCATAAACTGGAAAGACGATGGAGGAAGACTAATCTAGTGGATGACAAAATAAAACTAATAAAGCATAACAAAGAATATAAATCGACAATCACTGGTAAGAAATCACAGTTCCTGTCATAGAGATTACGGCAGCAAACAATAGGCCAGCTTAACTTTTCTGCACAGTGGAGATGCTTTGCAAGCCAGCATGCCTGCAGACTAATTAAACCCTCTCCCAGGCAAGATGCAATGAGTTTGCGAACGTTTTTGCAGAAAAAATATCCACCATCCGGGCTAGAATCTCCACAGTGCCATCAAAGGAGTGGCAAACTACAAAGCCTGCCAATATAAGCCACCTGCCTTCATGGACCAGCTTTGACCCAATGGATGTAAAGGACACTGCTGAAATTGCTCGGATTTTGCGTCCCACCACCTGTGATCTGGACCCGGCCTCAACCAAGCTTCTAATAGGTTGCATGGATATAATTGGTCCTGTCCTGGTCCTGTTCAATGCTCTTTGCAAACAGGCATTTTTCCTGGACCCCTAAAGGAAGCAATTGTTAGACCTCTTCTTAAAAAACCTAATTTAGATCCCGACTGCATGACCAACTACAGACCGGTATCAAACCTTCCTTTTCTAGGAAAGGTTATTGAGAAAGCGATTGCAAATCACCTGGAAACCCACCTGACAACCCGTGATATTTATGATCCATTCCAATCAGGATTCAGGAGAAGTCATAGCACTGAAACAGCCCTGGTGTGTGTGTGTTAAATGATCTTCTGATGGCAAGAGACAGAGGTGACTGTTCAATATTAATCCTTCTGGATCTCTCTGCAGCATTTGATACCGTGGACCATGGGCTCCTGATTGAGCGACTGATAAATTGTGGACTGGATGGCACAGTCCTAAGCTGGTTCAAATCATTTCTCAGAGGCAGTTCACAGAGAATATCATCTGGAGTACACTCATAACCATCAGTGCCATTGCCATGTGGTATCCCACAAGGTTCTATACTATCTCCCATGCAGTTTGCAGTATACATGCTCCCGCTGGGTGAAATAATCATCTACTAAGCATATGATACACAACTGTACTTGTCCTTTGCTCCGAACACTGATAACCCAATAGCAACACTAAATGGCCGCCTAGCTGAGCTCCAGGAGTGGATGAGTGCCAGTTTGCTTTGACTAAACCCGGATAAAACACAGGTCCTTTGATGTAGTGGTCCTATCATAAGGACAAGACTGTAGCATAGCCAACCAACTGGACTTACACTTGGGGTTCAGCATTACAAACCACTGATTGTGTGCAGAATCTTGGCATTGTCCTGGATGGTGGCTTGACACTTAAACATCAGATATCAGCCACAATCAAATCCTCATTCTTTCACCTGAGGAACATAGCCAGAATCAAGCACTTAATTCCCTCAGATGATCTGCCAAAAATTGTACATGCATTTGTATCATCTCAATTAAGACTACTGTAATGCCCTCTACCTTGGTCTCCCAGCAAAAGAATTGCACTTACAGCTGGTGCAAAACACAGCTGCCAGGCTATTAATCAACCAGCCCCATTCTAGCAACATAACACCCATCCTCTACTCCCTTCACTGGCTGCCTGTAAGATGGCGAATCATCTTCAAGATTGGCTTACTGAGTTTCAAAGCATTACATGACCAAGGCCCAAGGTACCTGAAGCAGCTACTGACCCCATACTGCCCCACTCGATTACTGCGATCTGTAGATGGACTTTTAGCAGTACCTAGAATCTCCTGTAATTCATCTGGGGGTCGAGCTTTTAGTCATGTGGCTCAGACTCTATGGAACTCACTTCCCTGCACTGTGTGAGAGGCCCCAACTATAGACTCCTTCAAAAGTAGACTCAAGACTTTCCTGTTTACTCAAGCATTTCCATAATGTCCCTTTAGTATCTTCATGCTTCTGTATTTTATGAAAAGCTGTTCTGTACTTCATTATTTTCTGTACTGTATTATGCTATGTATCTGTTAAGCGCCTTTAGTCCTATTGGAGAAAGAGCGCTATATAAATAAAATTATTATTAATATTATTATTATATTATACATTGAAATCCGGACTCATCTTAGGCACTCATCTAACATCAGCCACGCTATCTTTCCCTCAGTTGTGGTATAATAGATCAAAAATATTATTGCTGACAGTCAGTAGGTCGACATGCATAAGGTTGGCAGGTACAAAAGGTAGACAGATGAAAGGTCGACAGTGTAAGGTTGTCTGGTACAAAAGGCCGACATGACAATGGTCCACACAAAAATGGTTGGTGCATGTTTTTTTGGGCTGAATCTTGCATATTTCATGTTACATGACTACCATCAGTACAAACGTCTAGTCTTGATGGCTCGCTACGCTTCGGGCATAACGGCTCGCTTCACTCAACATAGGTTACTATTCCCAATAGATAGTCCACATGGATAGTAAACCAAGCAAATATGGAGAAAACATGTGGAAAACCAACAAAATCTGTTGACCATTGTCACGTCGACCTTTTGAACCTGTCAAACTATTGTACCTGTCGGCCTAATGCATGGCACCCTACTGACTATCGACCAATACATTGTCGATCTATCAAAGTATCTATCCTCCCGCACAATGTACAGTTACCATTTACCAACTTAAATTAACATAATGCAAAAGGGAACTCTACAAGTAACATGGGCAAATGTGGCCACTCTTCCAGTTGCGAGTTGTTATTTTTAAACTCTCCAAAACTTTACTGTCGCATAAAGCCAGGCATACATTCTACAATTACAGCGGCAGACACACAGACTTTCGGTAGATTGTCCCGATAATTGCATAGTGTATAACCACGACCGGTAAGACATGAAAAGTCTTCCAATAAGTCTGATTGTCACAATTATTGGTCGGCCGCATCTGGCATTGTATGGTTGCTTTTTTTAAAGCAGTAATCATTTACAAGGCAAAACCATGCCTTGTAAATGGTTGCCACTTAAAAAAAACAAAAAAAACCAAAAAACAACAACAACAAAAAAGCATCCGAGATTGTCCGGCATCCCGCACCTCCAGCAATCTCAGACGCTATTACATCTGACTAGAAAGTCTGTTTTATAAATGACAACCCATGCCTGGTGAAGAGAAATTCCCGTATTAAATACTCTGCCCTAAGTTCTTAACTTTCAACCACCATGGACTCCTCTAAGTGGCTGACTTATAACTCATTGGGGGAGATTCAAATGTTTGAAAAGTCAGTTGGGAGTCTGTTTTTTCCTATCTAATAGACAGGAAAAAACAGACTCCCAACCAACTTTTCAAACATTTGAATCTCCCCCAATATGTGTGAAAGGGGTATTACAAAGTAGAGGAAGGCTACATAATGACTGAACAGTTCCAGCTGGGAGTTTCCACTGCTAAAGCCATCTTTTAGGAATGGAAGTAGAGGGGAACTGTGGAAGTTAAGACAAAAATCTATGGTAGAACATAAATTGGTCAGATGTACAAAGTAGAACCCAAATATTGTTAAGACTGGCAGAAAGATTTAGCTGCCAGGATAGCGCTTCACATTACAGTTGTCAGAAGGAAACCTTTACTGTGACCTCATCGCTGAAGCTTTAATATGTAGTTTAAAGCAAAATCAATAGAAACAGAAACTTTTTTTTAGCAAAGTTCTTTGGACAGCGATTTTCAATCAAAGCATACCAAAAAGGACTTTAGCTAGCTGTCCCTGATGTTCCCAAGAGAGGGACAAACAAATGGTAGAAGGACTAGGAGAAGTCACAATATCACATAAAAATCCAGAAGCAGTATCAGAAACAGGCTAATGACCACAGCATGAAACAATGCTAATTGGGATACGGTCATGTGACCGGCAGTCACCTTGCCGACGCCAGAATCCTGAGCACTCAAAATGCCGGGATGACAACTAAGAACATGGAAGTCAGTGCGCAAGAACAGTCAGTCCAAAGCTAAAGTCAAAATCAGTAATCCCACAGGAAGCACAGTGCAACCAGAAATTAGTGACACTTTGTCATGCTGGACGTATGCAGTGATATATAGGTTAAAAGAAAAACTGGTCAAATTATTTTTTGTTAGAATCAAGTAGCTACCAAGTAATTTAGCTAAATACAAATTGATCTACAGTAATAATAGTGAATGTTTGTTTTAATACTACACATGATACTGACTTCATGATAATGATATGCATTATGCTACTGCTTGTGTTTACACCCCTTAAAATTACATATACAGCACCAAAATAATAACTCCTAAGCAGATACACAAAGCAGATCCTACACGATTCTAGCCTAGTACGAAACAGTACTAACAGGACATAACTCACTGCATACTTCCCAACATTCTGGATGGTGAAGTCAGGACTTCCACGAGCGTTGAAGCCACGCACACCCCAAATAGGAACATGGCCATGGCAAAAGGGGCATGGCTTTGCATGAATGATGCAACCGCGAGCCATGCCTACCATTTTCATCACTGTGGGAGAATGCCAGCTCTCTGGGAGCTGCTGACTGTGCCCCCTCTCCCCCTAATAGACGCTGACAGGGGTCCTCCCAACTCCCCCCCTCCACGGGACACTGCATCACGTGGGTGGGACAGCGGGGCAGTGCCCAAAGAACGTTTGAGTGTCCCATGAAAATCGGGAAAGTTGGGAGGTATGCTCATTGTAATGACTGTTTAAGAGAGACCTGCTCAGAACTGGGGGAGATTTATCAAAGCGTGGAGAGAGATATAGTGAATAAAGATAAAGTACCAATCAGCTCAATTTACAGGCTATGTTTGAAAAAAATGACAAGAGCTAATTGGTTGGTAATGTGTCTCTCTCTACTTTACCTCTCTCCAAGCTTTAATAAATCTCCCCATTGTGCAATACAAACTCTAGTACTGCAGTTACTGTTCTAGTATGCAGAAGCATTTAAAGGCATGTACACACGGTAAGATTTTTTTCTTACGATTTTGACTAATTAGTCAAAATCGTAAGGAAACTTAGTGCAGATCGCAAGGTGAAAGTCACGATGCGATACCGATGCGCGGTCTAGCGAGTTCGGTATCGCAAGCCCAGATAGACTGTGGAGGCAAGTCTTATAGAAAAGATAGTCAAAATGTACACTTAGCCAAAATCGCACATAGTCAGTATCGCATGCACAGTCATTATATGCTTCCGATACTACCTAGTCCCTGTCGCATAGTGAGAATCTGGGTTTAGCCCGAATCTCACCATGTGTACACACCTTAAGAGTCATTTATACAGAGTAGACTCTGCCTTTTAATTTGACATTCTGATTTATTATAAGCTGGATACTAGGAAGTCAGTAAATAACGCCTTACAGCATATGGCGGCATCATGGGGGCCACAGTAAGGATAGTCTTGGTACTTGCCAATGGAAATCTCTTGCTGGAAATGATTATTTTCCTAGAATTTAGACTCCACCTACATGTAGCTTGGTAGAAATTAAATATAACTGTTTTACTGCATTTGGAACCTAAATAAAAGCAAAGGGTGGTTTTTACAGGCTAAGAAAAATCAAAGTTTATATGGGGCTAGCCCAGTTTTCTGTTTATGCTGAGACTACAGCAGGTTCTGGAGCACTCCAATATACAAGTTATTTTTTTTATTTTTTTCAGTGCATAACTTTTACATGCAAGACTTTTACTTGCAGGACAAAAAAATAATAAAAATAAAATACAAGTCTGGTCTTTCTTTAACAAACACTTTGTTTTCATTACTTATTGCTCCATATTTAACTAATATAAATTACAACATCTGAAATGTAACTTAAAGTAAAACACATCACAAATAAAATGTTACATAGAATAACATGGAAATACAGGATAAAAATAATGCTGCCACTCTTATGGCTCTTTTGGAAACTGAATAATAAACCAATCATGTTGGGCAACTGGCGATCAAGTTGCAGTGGTTGTCTGATGACTGTAGCCATGGGTAAGTTACAGTCACTGGCTGGCTAGTGTTTCAGGTGGTCCACAATAATCTGACTGATTGAAATCAGACATTGATGTGGATAGTTGGTCCTTTCGGACACATAACTGTAGAAAGTTTTGGCAAGAATGGTCTAAATCAGGGGCGAACAATAAGTGGATCTCCAGTTGCTGTTGAACTACACTTTCCAGCATGCCCTGCAACAGTTTTAGCATGGCGAAATAGCAAAACTGTGGCAAGGCATGCTAAGATGTGTAATTCTAATTCTACAACAGTGGAGGGTCACTTATTGCCTATCCCTGGTCTACAGTGATTAAATTACCTATCCAAAGCACAGTGTTTGTGGGAAATTTATAGCTATAACAAATACCTAATGCTTAAAGCCTATGAATGGTTGTGTACTAGTGCCAATTGCCCAGTTCTCGTTATCTATAGATTTGCACCGAGGGCTACATTCATTTAAAGTTCTTGCAAAGCTGAGTATTTTAGGAACAGTGGTGGTCCCCGACTTGACAAAAAACTGGTTCTAGCAGTTGTACTTAATTGGTTTAATCAACTGTATTAACAAAAACAAAAACATTTATATATATGCTTGGAATTTTACTCTTAGGTAACAGTGATCTTTACGGTAAAATGAGATGGTTACTTTTAAAGGTCTCGACTCTCTCTAACATCGGGGGCCCTTCCGATCTCCTAGCGGCCATATGGGCATCAGCCAAGAGTTCAAAGCAGCCACTGACTTCTTCCTGTGGCATAGACTACCTTATAAATACTGTGCAAACCACAGTGACTAATCCACTGGTGCACCTTTAATTGCAAAGTTACATTGAGGTTTTAGTTTGTTCACTAAGCTATAGTTTACACATTCTATAAACATCCAAGACAAAAATTGAAAACTAGCTGCAAACTAGTCAGTGAGAAACGAAAGGGTCCCAACTGCACATAAAATGCATTTAGCCCTTTCATTCTCGCAATGTCTCTTTCAGGGACGGGAAATAACAATGTTGTAAAAACTATATAGAGATACATGTGAAACCACAAGAAACATGCACATAAACATACATGGTTGCATATGGTTTCCATTGACTTGTCTTCTGTGCTTTAAGGAATTCTTTTCACAACATATCTGGTTCTCATCATTCCTTCACAGCGTGGAGTGGATGGCCAACAGTCCACTTAGACTAAAACATCCTGAAATCATTGTGCTCATGCACACAAATATGTATGAGTGTGTGCTCTAATATTTGATTACAGGAGAGGCGCCTCCATCTACTTTAATGTACAGAGAGAGAAGGAGGAATGGAGGCTTCTCATTAATAGGAAGCATGTAGTACTCCAAAGCAAAAGGCCTGGTATATTTACTATCTACAGTTCTGCTTCGACTGCAGGAAGCTATGAAATCAGAAGATACAAAAGACATTGTAATTATACATTGTAATCATAGCTGAGCTAAAGTGGCATTGTCTGTACATAAGGAGACAAAAATAAGAATTTACTCACCGGTAATTCTATTTCTCGTAGTCCGTAGTGGATGCTGGGGACTCCGTAAGGACCATGGGGAATAGCGGGCTCCGCAGGAGACTGGGCACAACTAAGAAAGAAATAGGACTACCTGGTGTGCACTGGCTCCTCCCTCTATGCCCCTCCTCCAGACCTCAGTTAGGAAACTGTGCCCGGAAGAGCTGACACAATAAGGAAGGATTTGAAATCCCGGGTAAGACTCATACCAGCCACACCAATCACACCGTACAACTCGTGATACTATATCCAGTTAACAGTATGAATAACAACTGAGCCTCACAAACAGATGGCTCATAACAATAACCCTTTTAGTTAAGCAATAACTATATACAAGTTTTGCAGACAATCCGCACTTGGGATGGGCGCCCAGCATCCACTACGGACTACGAGAAATAGAATTACCGGTGAGTAAATTCTTATTTTCTCTGACGTCCTAGTGGATGCTGGGGACTCCGTAAGGACCATGGGGATTATACCAAAGCTCCCAAACGGGCGGGAGAGTGCGGATGACTCTGCAGCACCGAATGAGCAAACTCAAGGTCCTCCTCAGCCAGGGTATCAAACTTGTAGAATTTAGCAAATGTGTTTGAACCCGACCAAGTAGCAGCTCGGCAAAGTTGTAAAGCCGAGAGCCCTCGGGCAGCCGCCCAAGAAGAGCCCACTTTCCTCGTGGAATGGGCTTTTACAGATTTAGGATGCGGCAGTCCAGCCGCAGAATGTGCAAGTTGAATCGTACTACAGATCCAGCGAGCAATAGACTGCTTTGAAGCAGGAGCACCCAGCTTGTTGGGCGCATACAGGATAAATAGCGAGTCAGTTTTCCTGACTCCAGCCGTCCTGGAAACATAGATTTTCAGGGCCCTGACTACGTCCAGCAACTTGGAATCCTCCAAGTCCTTAGTAGCCGCAGGCACCACAATAGGTTGGTTCAAATGAAAAGCTGATACCACCTTAGGAAGAAATTGGGGACGAGTCCTCAATTCCGCCCTATCCATATGGAAAATCAGATAAGGGCTTTTACATGACAAAGCCGCCAATTCTGACACACGCCTGGCCGAAGCCAAGGCCAACAGCATGACCACTTTCCACGTGAGATATTTTAGTTCCACGGTTTTAAGTGGCTCAAACCAATGTGACTTAAGGAAATCCAACACCACGTTGAGATCCCAAGGTGCCACTGGGGGCACAAAAGGGGGCTGAATATGCAGCACTCCTTTAACAAACGTCTGAACTTCAAAATCTGGACCTTAATGGAACCTAATTTGAGGCCCATAGTCACCCCTGACTGTAGGAAGTGCAGAAATCGACCCAGCTGAAATTCCTCCGTTGGGGCCCTTCTGGCCTCACACCACGCAACATATTTTCGCCATATGCGGTGATAATGGTTTGCGGTCACCTCCTTCCTAGCTTTAATCAGCGTAGGGATGACTTCCTCCGGAATGCCCTTTTCCTTCAGGATCCGGCGTTCAACCGCCATGCCGTCAAACGCAGTCGCGGTAAGTCTTGGAACAGACAGGGTCCCTGCTGCAGCAGGTCCTGTCTGAGCGGCAGAGGCCATGGTTCCTCTGATATCATTTCTTGAAGTTCTGGGTACCAAGCTCTTCTTGGCCAATCCGGAACAATGATTATAGTTCTTACTCTTCTCCTTCTTATTATCCTCAGTACCTTGGGTATGAGAGGAAGAGGAGGGAACACATAAACCGACTGGTACACCCACGGTCTCACTAAAGCGTCCACAGCTATCGCCTGAGGGTCCCTTGACCTGGTGCAATATCTTGTTAGCTTTTTGTTGAGGCGGGACGCCATCATGTCCACCTGTGGCCTTTCCCACCGGTGTACAATCATTTGGAAGACTTCTGGATGAAGTCCCCACTCTCCCGGGTGGAGGTCGTGTCTGCTGAGAAAGTCTGCTTCCCAGTTGTCCACTCCGGGAATGAACACTGCTGACAGTGCTAACACATGATTTTCCGCCCATCGGAGAATCCTTGTGGCTTCTGCCATCGCCATCCTGCTTCTTGTGCCGCCCTGTCGGTTTACATGGGCGACCGCCGTGATGTTGTCTGACTGGATCAGCACCGGCTGGTGTTGAAGCAGGGGTCTTGCCTGACTTAGGGCATTGTAAATGGCCCTTAGTTCCAGAATATTTATGTGTAGGGAAGTCTCCTGACTCGACCATTGTCCCTGGAAGTTTCTTCCCTGTGTGACTGCCCCCCCAACCTCGAAGGCTGGCATCCGTGGTCACCAGGATCCAGTCCTGTATGCCGAATCTGCGGCCCTGTAGAAGATGAGCACTTGGCAGCCACCACAGCAGCGACACCCTGGCCCTTGGAGACAGGGTTATCAGCAGATGCATCTGAAGATGCGATCCGTACCACTTGTCCAACAGATCCACTGAAAGATCCTTGCATGGAACCTTCCGAATGGAATTGCTTCGTAAGAAGCCACCATCTTTCCCAGGACTCGCGTGCAGTGGTGCACCGACACCTGTTTTGGTTTTAGGAGGTCTCTGACTAGAGATGACAACTCCTTGGCCTTCTCCTCTGGGAGGAACACTTTTTTCTTTTCTGTGTCCAGAACCATCCCCAGGAACAGTAGACGCGTTGTAGGAACCAGCTGTGACTTTGGAATATTCTGGATCCAGCCGTGCTGTTGTAGCACTTCCCGAGCTAGTGCTACTCCGATCAACAACTGTTCCCTGGACCTCGCCTTTATAAGGAGATCGTCCAAGTACGGGATAATTATAACTCCCTTTTTTCGAAGGAGTATCATCATCTCTGCCATTACCTTGGTAAATACCCTCGGTGCCGTGGACAGACCAAACGGCAACGTCTGGAATTGGTAATGACAGTCCTGTACCACAAATCTGAGGTACTCCTGGTGAGGAGGGTAAATGGGGACAAGCAGGTAAGCATCCTTGATGTCCAGTGATACCATGTAATCCACCTCGTCCAGGCTTGCAATCACCGCCCTGAGCGATTCCATCTTGAACTTGAACCTTCTTATATAAGTGTTCAAGGATTTTAAATTTAAAATGGGTCTCACCAAACCGTCCGGTTTCGGTACCACAAACATTGTGGAATAGTAACCCCGTCCTTGTTGAAGGAAGGGTACCTTGACTATCACCTGCTGCGAATACAGCTTGTGAATTGCCTCCAGCACTGCCTCCCTGTCCGGGGGAGCTGTCGGCAAGGCAGATTTAAGGAAACGGCGAGGGGGAGACGTCTCGAATTCCAGCTTGTACCCCTGAGATACTACTTGTAGAATCCAGGGATCCACCCGTGAGCGAGCCCACTGGTCGCTGAAGTTCTTGAGACGGGCCCCCACCGTACCTGGCTCCGCCTGTGGAGCCCCAGCGTCATGCGGTGGACTTAGAGGAAGCGGGGGAGGACTTTTGTTCCTGGGAACAGGCTGTATGCTGCAGCTTTTTCCCTCTACCTCTGCCTCTGGGCAGAAAGGATGCGCCTCTAACCCGCTTGCCTTTCTGGGGCCGAAAGGACTGTACCTGATAATACGGTGCTTTCTTTGGCTGTGAGGGAACATGGGGTAAAAAGGCTGACTTCCCAGCTGTCGCTGTGGAAACGAGGTCCGAGAGACCATCCCCAAACAACTCCTCACCCTTGTAAGGCAAAACTTCCATGTGCCTTTTAGAATCTGTATCTCCTGTCCACTGCCGAGTCCACAATCCTCTCCTGGCAGAAATGGACATTGCGTTTATTTTAGATGCCAGCCGGCAAATATCCCTCTGTGCATCTCTCATGTATAAGACTGCGTCTTTAATATGCTCTACGGTTAGCAATATAGTGTCCCTGTCTAGGGTATCAATGTTTTCCGACAGGGAATCTGACCACGCAGCTGCAGCACTGCACATCCATGCTGAAGCAATAGCCGGTCTCAGTATAATTCCTGAGTGTGTATATACAGACTTCAGGATAGCCTCCTGCTTTCTATCCGCAGGCTCCTTTAGGGCGGCCGTGTCCGGAGACGGTAGTGCCACCTTTTTTGACAGACGTGTGAGCGCTTTATCCACCCTAGGGGATGTCTCCCAACGTGACCTGTCCTCTGGCGGGAAAGGGTACGCCATTAGTAACTTTTTAGAAATTACCAGTTTCTTATCGGGGGAAGCCCACGCTTCTTCACACACTTCGTTTAATTCATCAGATGGGGGAAAAACCACTGGTAGCTTTTTCTCCCCAAACATAATACCCTTTTTTGTGGTACCTGGGGTAATATCAGAAATGTGCAACACATTTTTCATTGCCGTAATCATATAGCGAGTGGCTCTATTGGAATGTACACTAGTCTCATCGTCGTCGACACTGGAGTCAGTATCCGTGTCGACATCTGTGTCTGCCATCTGAGGTAGTGGGCATTTTAGAGCCCCTGATGGCTTTTGAGACGCCTGGGCAGGCACGGGCTGAGAAGCCGGCTGTCCCACATCTGCTATGTCGTCAAACCTTTTATGTAAGGAGTTGACACTGTTGCGTAATTCCTTCCACATGTCCATCCATTCAGGTGTCGACCCCGCAGGGGGTGACATCACATTTATCGGCACCTGCTCCGCCTCCACATAAGCCTCCTCATCAAACATGTCGACACAGCCGTACCGACACACCGCACACACACAGGGAATGCTCTGAACGAGGACAGGACCCCACAAAGTCCTTTGGGGAGACAGAGAGAGAGTATGCCAGCACACACCAGAGCGCTATATAATGCAGGGATTCACACTACACAAGTGATTTTACCCTATAGCAGCTATATATATAGTGTTTGCGCCTAAATTTAGTGCCCCCCCTCTCTTTTTTACCCTATGGAGTCTGGAAACTGCAGGGGAGAGCCTGGGGAGCGTCCTTCCAGCGGAGCTGTGAGAGGAAATGGCGCCTGTGTGCTGAGGAAGATAGCCCCGCCCCTTTTTCGGCGGATCTCCCGCTTTTTTATGGATATTTTGGAAGGGGATTTTACACATATATAGTCTTAATGACTATATTGTGTGTTATTTTGCCAAGCAAGGTACTCATATTGCAGCCCAGGGCGCCCCGCCCCCCCAGCGCCCTGCACCCATCAGTGACCGGAGTGTGTGGTGTGCCTGGGGAGCAATGGCGCACAGCTGCAGTGCTGTGCGCTACCTTGATGAAGACCGGAGTCTTCTGCCGCCGATTTCCAGGAACGTCTTCTTGCTTCTGGCTCTGCAAGGGGGACGGCGGCGCGGCTCCGGGACCGGACGACCGAGGCTGGGCCTGTGTTCGATCCCTCTGGAGCTAATGGTGTCCAGTAGCCTAGTAGCCCAAGCTAGCTGCAAGTAGGTAGGTTCGCTTCTCTCCCCTCAGTCCCTCGTAGCAGTGAGTCTGTTGCCAGCAGATCTCACTGAAAATAAAAAACCTAAAAATAAGAATTTACTTACCGATAATTCTATTTCTCGTAGTCCGTAGTGGATGCTGGGGACTTGACAATGCTAAATTCCTATGTCGTATAAACAACCCTTATGAAGCTAAGAACACTGTACGCTGTTTACTTAAGAAATACCGTAATGGTACGCTATTTGCGTAACGATCGCTCAGCCGTAGGCGAGACGCTCAAGCGTCACGTTCGCTCACGGCCCAGCGATCACAGGACACGTTATTGGTTATGTCTAGGGGAAAGATTCGCTGTAACGTAGCGTACGCTCGAGACCACGAGGAGGTCACCAGCGGTGCAGACGCTCACAGCACAATACCTTTATATTTAAACCTTTTAACAATGTAATGCGCTATATACCTTAATGTGAATACAGGGTGTAAATGCAACTTTGTGTAACCTGACTACCTACAAAGCTGTTTGAGCGTCACCGACGCTCAAGTGAACACTTAACACTATAGTAAATACACAGATACTGTTTTAGGGTTCCAAAGCCTATTATCTGTATTATATCTAGTATACTTGTAAAAGAGTAACACAGTACATATGATACACTACAATATAACAAAGCCTTCCTAACCAAACACCTAACTAAGGGATAAACTACAATACTATCCTGATCTAGTACAATACAATACAATACTATACAATAAAGTTTAGTCTAGGGGAGTTACGAGAGAAAAGAGAAAATAGAGAGAGAGAAATAGACACAGAGGGAGAGAGAGGAATTGGCTCACAGAAAGACAATGATTACGGAGAGAACTTACGCACAAAGGGTATGATCGCCTGCGCCTCGATATCCAGCTCCCGATTATCAGCAGATAACCGTTGATGAGAGAGTGAGAGCTGGATGTGGTCGGCCTGCCTATTTATGCCCCACACACAATGCAATCTCCTGGTCCTACAATCCTTCAGTTTATTGGACACAGGAATTCGGCCCTGTACCGTAACCAAAGGTCATAGGTTGATTCATACAGGTGGGCTGTGCTGAGTTTAAACGGCTCAGGTGGGTGGGAAACTGGGTTTCCCGCCGCATACCTGAGTATGGGTAAATAATAGAAATGGACATAAACTTCTTATGTTCATAACTATTCGCACGAGCGATTAATACGCTCCAAACCAACACCGGAATATTGCTAATTAAATACTCTTCCGATGGGTACCAAATACTGCTGTATGACTCCTGTTAGACCCTTCGTACAATACAAAGAGGGATTCCTCCGCTCAGGGACATTCTATCTAAACCAAACTTACAGAAACTATTGAGGGGAACATGATCTATAAACGACATTAATTGTGAACTTTTGTAACGAATGAGTCGCACGCTACGATCACATAAACTCTACCGTAAATGCGCATACTGCGCGTGCGAGTGCACGCTATTGCGGGTATGCGCTTCCACGGGAGAGCGTACGCATGCGCAGCACGGACCAGTGTGCGGTGCAAATATGGCAGTGTGCATTGAGACATTTTTCTGACTTCGACAGTCCACCCTTTGGCAGTCAATAATAACTGCCACAAAATTTTTAAGGAGAAAAATGTAAGTCAGGGGTTAATTGATTTCCATGGTGGGGAAAGGAGGAAGAATGGAGTAGGTGTGAAGAGAGTATGACCTAGTGAGAAAGCAGGAGCATGTGTGTATGAGTCCATGTTTGGGGGGGTCATGTATCATCGTGCCGTACGTGTGGTAAATCAAGCTTCGAGGTATTGCGAAGTATACATTTGAATTCCTTCTTATCCTGTGGTACAGGTCTGTGGATGGGCTGTCAAACTCTACCGAGCTCATTTCGGCTGTGGTTGTAACACAATGGGGATGCACATTTTAGTTGATGATACATGAATTGGGGGGGTATGTGGTTGCTGCTATCTGTGCCTGTATTCCCTATCGACTATGTGTGTTATTACCTGAGGGTTGCAGAGATGAAGATAAAGAACACTTACGAAAAATGCAATGATATTCTATGTCAGGTTAATGTACGTTCGTCGATTGAGGTCTTGATTGGTGTCGTTTGATTGCAGTCTTCTTCTTTGTGCTTTTGCTCATAAATCGTGAGTAAAGCAAACAACGTCCATGGATTTACAAAAAATGTTGGGCTAGCGTGATTTTAAAGTTCCTAGGGAAACTAGGGTACCCATGGCATTGTCCATAAAATCTTGTATATCAGGTCGTCTGCTCTTCTTCTTTCCATCTTTCCGTTGTCGGCCCCTTGGCTCATCAGGTCCTTCGTCTACGTGGGTCTTTGTACCTCGGAGGAAAACATAGAAATGGGTGAAAGACGGACCGTATACTCATTACATCATTACGTCATGGTTTCTAGCATTGGGTCATAAATCAAATCCAGGTTAATTACAGTTTCCTCACTCCTCAAGCTCATCACTTTCGTACTTTGTTTACACCTCATCAAAGCCTGCCCGCATCTAAATATCAATCCAATAGATATAACGACACCTAAGATACACAGGAGAAACTTTCCAACATCCATTATGATTCCTTGAGCCCATTCTCCCAAACCGGAGAACCAATTTCGCGGGTTCAACCATGACACCCAACCAGTCAGCTCATTACCTACAGCAGCAAGGGTGAGATTGTGTTTCCGACGAAATTCCCACTTTAATTGCAGAATATCGTCCATCTTTTGGTCTATGACCTCTACCGGATCCTCGGTGTTATTTGTGATATACGTGCAACACTTTATACCGTACTGTGTTGCCAATGTAACACAATATCCGCCTGTTACTGCTGTAAGGTAATTAAGAACCATCCTATGCTGAACTAGTTCTGTTTTATACGCTTGGAGTTCTCTTCCAGTGTATCTAAACGTGTCATCATACATTTCAGTGATATTGTCTAACAAATTGGCGAGTGCGGAAATGTATTTATAATTCATCACTCCTCGAGCGGTACGAGTGAAATCTAACGCTACCAGAACCTGAATCCCGGTGGATTCATGGATAAGATCAGAGGCCGGATGCTCTAACCTTTCTGACAGTTGTCTTTTAACTCGGTGTTCGTAGTGAGTGTGAGTATAAGGAGCTTGGGCACCACGGTGTATGTCCTTCATTTTGTCATGTGTTACAGTCATCACTTCAGGCAATACTTTTCCAATATAACACAATCCTTCAGAGTTTGGGGCAAGCCACTTGTACGCCTTTCTCCCGCATATGAAATATGCATCATCGGGGAGAACATTAGGGACGGAGAAGGACATGACCATGTTACAAACCTTCCAGGTGAAATCTCCTGACCCTAATTCTTCCATCTGTCTAATACATGTATCGGTTTGTACGATATGTGCACAGTATCCTGGTGATACCTCTCCAACTTTAGTAATTCTATTTCCTAAGGTATACCTATACCGGAAAGATTTTCCTCTACTGGCTATGTGGCGTACAAGCTCTGTATCTGTAGGCATTCTATCTGCTCTGTGTGAAAAGGTCATGGTAAGGTTGCTCCATGACACTTCCCAATTTCCCGGTTTTCTAGGATTGGAGATGTTAAAACATAAGAGGGACCTATCCACATGGTATTGGTGGAGCTTCAAACTAGGAGGGCTGGAGATGTTAAACCTCCGGTCCACCGGTCTCCCACCACTTAGCTCAAGTACTTCCCCTAACGTTAAAGGAAATGGTACTAGCCCTGATTTGCTGTGACCCTGAGGTACTTGAGAGCATACCCAACAATCTGTTTGGTTCAACACGTTACCCACTAGAGAGTGATAGTCACTCAATGGATGCCGGTCCATATGGATATTAAAACTAGATTGGCATTGCTTTATGCATCCATCTTCAACCAGATTACCACAGAGCCTACAGATACAATTTTCCTCAGCTAACAATCCATCACAATTTCTTCTATCGGATCGTTTTCTGATACTCGCCTTTGCTTGTTGGATTGGTTGATCTTGGAAAACTACGCCTCCATCATCATAATCGGAACCCATTCCAGAACCTCTCTCGACCTCTATGGTACTCTCGCCGGAACAGACTGCTCTGGTCAACATCATGGTTAACATCAAAATCCGGATCACAGTCTCTTTGGGCAAGTCCATCTTTGAGGAGGAAATGGAGAAGAATGAGAAAGGGGAAAAAGAAATATCAAGGGAGAAGGGATGGGAAGTGGAGAAAAACAATAAAAGGGAGAAGGGAGTCGACAACTGCTTTCGATCTTCAAGGCTCAGGTGCCGCCTCAGTCCTCCTGGAACAGACACTCCAGTGATACAACCTCTACCGTCTGTTCCTTATCACGGGACTTCTCTGGGTCAGCAACCTTCTTGCAGTGGGATGAATGGACCCAAGTCTCTCTCTCAGCAACCTTCAATGCTGTGGTGCTAGTCAATAAGACCTGGTATGGTCCTTCCCATCTATCAATAAGACAACCTGAGCGTAGAAAATTTCGTATCATTACATAATCCCCAGGTTCAATGTCATGACAATTACTATCTGGTAAATCAGGAATCACCAACTTCAGATTATCATTTTGACTCCTCAACTGCTTACTCATGTTAATCAAGTACTTTACAGTTACTTCATTGTTACATTTCAAATCATCCTGAGGGTTAATCATGACATGCGGTTGTCGACCAAACAGAATTTCAAAAGGAGACAGATTAAGAGGGGACCTGGGAGTGGTTCTGATGCTATAT
Source organism: Pseudophryne corroboree (assembly GCF_028390025.1). Lineage (NCBI taxonomy): Eukaryota > Metazoa > Chordata > Amphibia > Anura > Myobatrachidae > Pseudophryne > Pseudophryne corroboree. The sequence goes on from NC_086449.1 coordinate 680,477,584, forward strand.
AAAACAATGGGTAAAGCTTCTGGCCACGTCAATCCTGTCTCTGCCATTACTTTACTCAATTTATTTTTAATAGTGCTGTTCACTCTTTCGACCTTCGCACTCGCCTGTGGACGGTACGGAGTGTGCAGCTTGCTATCAATTCCCATCAACTTACACATTCCTTGAAAGACATCACCTGTAAAATGGGTACCCCTATCACTTTCAATGATTCTAGGGATACCATATCTACATACAAATTCCTGCACAATTTTCTTAGCTGTAAACATGGCGGTATTTGTAGCTGCTGGAAAAGCTTCGACCCAATTCGAGAAAACATCTATACAGACAAGTACATACTTTAAGTTTCTACATGGGGGCAATTGGATGAAGTCAATTTGTATTACTTGGAAAGGGCCGCCGGCAGGTGGGATATGGGAGGGTTCTGTAGGTATTGCCTTTCCAATATTCTTTCTCAGACAGGTAAGGCATGACATTGCTCTTTTACCAGCATGAGAGGAGAATCCTGGGGCGCACCAGTATGCTCTTACCAATTTGCACATCCCCTCCTTGCCTAGATGAGTCAGCCCGTGAGCTGCTTCAGCCAGACATGGAAGGTATGCCCTGGGGGCCACTGGTTTACCATGTCCATCCGTCCAGAGCCCTGAGGGCTCCTGGCCATATCCCTTTGCCTTCCAGACTGCTCTCTCTTGAGTGGAACACAAACTCTGCATCTCACACAACTTCTGTGTGTTGATGGTATTAAATACCATCAACTGTGTGGTGTCTGTCCGTATGGGGGTAGCAGCTGCAAGCTTTGCAGCTTCGTCTGCTCGGCTGTTACCAAGGGATACTGGGTCTTGGCTATACGTATGTGCTTTACATTTGATAACAGCCACTCTGTCGGGTTCCTGTATCGCTGTTAGAAGCCTTTTTATATACGCTGCATGCGCTATCGGTGTGCCAGCTGCCGTCATGAAATTTCTGAGCCGCCATAGGGCTCCGAAATCATGGACTACCCCGAACGCGTATCTAGAATCGGTGTAGATATTGGCAGACTTACCCTTAGCCAATTCACATGCTCTGGTTAGGGCGACCAGTTCAGCAACCTGGGCTGAGTGAGGTGGGCCTAGCGGTTCCGCTTCTATGGTGTCTTGGTCATCTACGACTGCGTATCCAGTACACAAGTCTCCCGAGTCTGACTGTCTGTGACAACTACCGTCCGTGTAGAACGTGAGTTCTGCATCTTCTAGTGGATTGTCACTGATGTCAGGCCTTGCGGTAAAATTTTGGGTCAAATATTCCATACAATCATGTGCATCTTCCTTTGTATAAAATCCTCCTTCCCCATCACTCTCACCTCCCACCCTTTGTGCCTGTCCAGGCACACCTGGGAGAAATGTTGCAGGGTTTAATGCGCTGCATCTCCTTATGGTGATGTTTACTGGGGCCATTAATGCCAATTCCCATCTCGTAAACCTTGCTGATGAGACATGTCTGGTTTGGGCAGAATTTAATAAGGCAGATACTGCATGTGGTGTATGGATTGTGAGGTTGTGGCCTAGCACGACATCTTCGCTTTTCGTCACTAGCAATGCTATCGCCGCAACGCTACGCAAGCATGTGGGGAGGGACCGCGCTACCGTATCTAGCTGAGCGCTGTAGTATGCAACTGGCCTGCTGGCGTCACCGTGTTTTTGTGTTAGTACACCTGCTGCGCACCCAGCACTTTCTGTTCCGTATAGTTCAAAGGGTTTCCCATAGTCTGGCATACCTAGTGCAGGTGCCTGCGTTAGACACTGTTTGAGTCTCTCAAATGCCGTTTCAGATTCGTCTGTATGCGAAATCCGATCAGGTTTGTTTGAGGAGACCATTTCCTGCAGAGGTAGTGCCAATATGGAAAACCCTGGGATCCAATTACGGCAATATCCACACATTCCTAAAAACGTTCTGATCTGTTGCTGGGTTTGTGGTAGTGTCATGTCTCTAATGGCTTGGATTCTATCAGCGGTCAGGTGTCTCAGTCCTTGTGTTAGACAGTGTCCCAAATATTTTACCTTAGCTTGGCATAATTGCAACTTGTCTTTGGAGACCTTGTGACCTGTGTCTGAAAGATGAAACAGGAGCTGTTTCGTATCTTTCAGGGATGCCTCCAATGAATCAGAACACAGTAGTAGATCATCCACATACTGTATCAACACTGATCCACTTTCTGGTTGAAAAGACTGTAAACAATCATGCAAAGCCTGAGAAAATATACTTGGACTATCTATGAAACCTTGGGGTAATCGAGTCCACGTGTATTGGACTCCTCTGTATGTGAATGCAAACAAATATTGACTGTCAGGGTGCAGAGGTACCGAAAAGAAAGCGGAGCAGAGGTCAATAACAGTGAAAAATTTGGCAGTGGGAGGAATTTGCATTAGGATGACAGCTGGATTAGGCACTACGGGGAACTGACTCTCGACTATTTTGTTAATCCCCCTTAGATCCTGCACTAGCCTGTAACCCCTCCCCCCACTCTTTTTAACAGGGAAGATGGGACTATTTGCTGTGCTGGACGTTCTTACTAGAATGCCCTGTTGTAGCAAGCGCTCTATTACGGGAAAAACTCCTAACTCCACCTCTGGCTTCAGAGGATACTGTGGGATTTTTGGAGCTATCCTACCATCTTTTACTTGCACTACTACTGGAGCTACGTTTGCCATTAATCCAGTGTCTTGTCCATCTTTTGTCCAAAGTGACTCTGGTATCTGAGATGTCATCTCTTCTACCTGGGATGGGTTCCTATTTGTCATAATGGTGTGTGACATTAATTTTGATGGGGAGTCTAACATGTCTCGTACTTCCTGAGCGTGATTCTCAGGTATGTCCAAGAATACACCTTCAGGAGTACAATAGATGACGCAACCCATTTTGCATAGTAAGTCTCTTCCCAGGAGATTGGTAGGTGCCGATGCAGCCAGCAAAAAGGAATGCTTGGTATGCAAAGGTCCTATTGTAATCTCTGCTGGTTTGCTAACAGGGTAATGCTGGACTACTCCTGTTACTCCTATGGCTGGAACTGTCCTACCAGTGGTTCTCATGCCCACTGTCGAATTTATCACTGACTTGGCCGCCCCTGTGTCTACAAGAAAGTTTAAAGTTTTACCAGCCACATTGATTGCAATCTCTGGTTCGCTTCCAAGACTGGCAATCAATTTAACTGGTTGCAGATTACAGGTATGGCCACACCCCTATTGGGTATGGTGACCTCCCTGAATCCCAGTGGCAGCAACTACTTGTGCGGGGGTTAGCTGGGAACTACCAGAGGCATGCCAATCTCTGTTTGGGGGATATCTTTTTGTTTCCCCTGTATGTGGCTCAAAACTCCGCCTCTGTGGACCCTGCTCCCAATGTCGTGTGTGGTGTTGTTGTCTAGGGGGTTGAAAAGATCTTTGTACATTTCTTACTCTACAGTCTCGTGCAAAATGTCCTGGTTTGTTACAAGAAAAACATGTTATCATACTTGCCTTACCCACAGGATTCGGTGGTACATACGCAGGCTGCCTTGTGGTCAGCGCCTGTATACTTACGGACATCAACTTATCACTTTGCGACTCCCTGTGCCTAGTGATGTTTTTGTCGTGATCAACAGCAGCCTCTCTCAAAGTGGACACTGACAGACCTCGCCAGCATGGCTGCGTGGTCTGTACCCTAGCCTTTAATGTTTCTTTCAAACCATCCATCAGTACAGATACTGCTACTTCTCGATGGTTTGGGTTGGTCTTTATGTCTTCTATACCAGTGTATTTTGCCATTTCTGATAATGCCCGGTGGAAATATTCTGCTGCCGTTTCAGACTCCTTTTGTTTAATGGAGAATAGTTTATTCCATTTAGCAACGGCTGGGAAATATTCTTTTAGCTGCAAATTTATCCTTTTTACATTATCCTGGTCGTACACATCTGTAAGTGGTACCTCTTTGTCTAGTCCACAATCAGCCAAGAATTTAACTGGGTCGACACTGGGGGGTAAGCAAGCTCTTAGCACTACCTGCCAATCCTTATTATTGGGCTCTAAAGTGTTTCCTAGATCCCTGATATATTTTTGGCTTGCCACTAAATCCTTTCTGGGGTCTGGGAATTCAGACACTATGGTCCTTAATTCCATTCTAGTGAACGGGCAATACATGGCAATGTTCCTGACGGGTGTGACTCCTGATGCATCTGTTTTCCCATTGGGAACTACTATCACCTTTACAGGATTAACTCTTATAACTTCACTCTGTGTAGATTCTACAGCTTGGGGTGTAAGTGTTTCAGTGTAATGCATGGTGCCGTACTTACCTGATGACACGACCTCACCTATCCCTCCGCTAGGGGCCTTCACTAATCTCGTGGCTGTTGATGTGCCTACTGTAGTCTCTGAAATGGTGGCTGCAAGAGAGAGAGCTGAAATTGTTGATGGATCGTCTTCTTGATCACACTCCTGGGGAAGGTTCAAAACAGGGTACAACTTGCACGGGTTAATACTTGCATGGGTTATTTGGTTAACATCATTAACATTAACATGGTTACTAAGAGTTTTAGTTTTACAACCCAGTGCGTTTCTCTCCGCAATCAACTTCTCTCCTGCAATATATGGTGGAGGAGGAGCTGTGGCAATCAACTTCCTGACTGCCCCAGATCCTGCCGCCAGAGCCAAACCTCTCTGTATCTCACCTTCCTGGTGCCACAACTGTAAATAATCATAATGCTGAATTCGTCTCTTTGTTGGTTTTACGAGACATATCCTCCTCCTTAAATTTTGTAACACTTCCGGGCTGAAACTACCTATTCTTGGGAATTTGTCCCTGTCTTGTACAGTCATTCGTTCCCATTCATCACATAAAACCTCTGTGTGACTACCGTATTTTTCACACATAATGTATCTTGCCGACCCAACTGGTCGGTTCACAGAATCAACCTGAACCAGGGTTGATCGCCCCCTACCTGAGCAACTGGCCCCCATCGTCTGTAGGTGTTGCTTAGTCCTCCTTGGATTTTCTGTATCAAGGTTTTCAGCAAGCCTTTACAGACAACCAAATTACTCCACAGTAGGCCGGCGGTGGCGGTTTACCGAGTACCCCACTCACTCGCCCACCTCGACCAATACGACCTGATCACACCGATATGGTGCTGGCGTACTCGATACAGGGCCCCTATGGAACCTTCAGTTTACTGGAACATATGAGGGATACCCGCAGGACACTTACTCTTTCCAGTAAACGTTGGGGTTGTTAGATAGTTCCTGAGTGACCAGCGAACTTCCCTTCCAAAAATAAAAAAATTACACAAATCACGTCAGAATGTACAAATAGCGTTTATGACCTTCGTACACAAATAGTACCGGTCAGGTTTACTAATGCACACAATTACGTGCGGTACAATCGTTCAGCACATAAGCAACTAATCTTATGTGCGGAGCGACCAGTGGAATCGAAAATTTCGGCTGCGAATTCCTTCAGCCAGAGCTTAATGGCCTATATGGGTTCTGCACCAACACCCCAGGCGTTGTGCCACTGGACTTTTATAGCGGACCTTTTTACCTTATGACCTCCTGGTCTTGTTCCTTATGACCTCCTGGTCTTGTTACCTTATGACCTCCTGGTCTTGTTACCTTATGGTCCGCTATACTCTAATGCTCAAATATTATTTAACCAGAGATGCCTCCCTGGCCACCGTATATGTCACTTACACGTATGTTCCTTAACGAGTACCCGACTTTCCTTTTGGTTCCACCTTAAAGTTATATAAACACACTCACTCAACACATGTACACTTTTGTTTCTACCTCTATTTCTGCGCAGAAATTTGTCTTCAGCCCAAGTGTGTTACTAATTAGGAGCAGGATCTGTTAAACTAAATTTCGGGTTTTCCAAAAATTGATTTGCGTTATTTACCGCGTCACGTTATCTACCGCTGTGCGTTACTTATCGCCTTTGCGCTAATTATCGCTTTTGCGCTACTTATCGCTTTTGCGCTAATTCAACTTTATCACAACTTGAGCTACGTGGGCGTAACCAGACGCTACGTTGCGTAATGTACGCTGCGTGCGTCTGCCTTTCGGATTGCGTACGCTAGTCTTTGTTAGCGACACGTGTACGCAATGCAGAGGATCCACCGTAACACAATATTTATCAATGTAGATGATCCCTGATCATCCACCGCAATCCACACTGCACACTGGCTGCCTCGTCTCTAAGACAAAACCGTGTTCTATACTTTAATTATTACTTTTACTATTAAATAACAGCAAATCTCTTTTTGCACTTTCTATCAACTATAAAATTGGCAAACAGGAATAGTGATATACGAAAAATGAAATATACAAGTGGAAAGAAATGCAGGTATATGCGTGCGTACGCAAGACAAAAGAAAAATAAACAGTTTTAAAAGACACAAGCGTTTTGTTCTTACTTCCGGTTACCGGGTTCCTTCAGCACTCTTTACCTAAGCGAAGCAGACGCTTATCCCGTCAGCAACTGTGAGACAACCTCCCACCCTTTTGCTGGGGGATAAAGTCTGCTGATCTACCTAGTGCAGATGTGAAAAGGACCGGGCGAGCCCGCAATTGACAATGCTAAATTCCTATGTCGTATAAACAACCCTTATGAAGCTAAGAACACTGTACGCTGTTTACTTAAGAAATACCGTAATGGTACGCTATTTGCGTAACGATCGCTCAGCCGTAGGCGAGACGCTCAAGCGTCACGTTCGCTCACGGCCCAGCGATCACAGGACACGTTATTGGTTATGTCTAGGGGAAAGATTCGCTGTAACGTAGCGTACGCTCGAGACCACGAGGAGGTCACCAGCGGTGCAGACGCTCACAGCACAATACCTTTATATTTAAACCTTTTAACAATGTAATGCGCTATATACCTTAATGTGAATACAGGGTGTAAATGCAACTTTGTGTAACCTGACTACCTACAAAGCTGTTTGAGCGTCACCGACGCTCAAGTGAACACTTAACACTATAGTAAATACACAGATACTGTTTTAGGGTTCCAAAGCCTATTATCTGTATTATATCTAGTATACTTGTAAAAGAGTAACACAGTACATATGATACACTACAATATAACAAAGCCTTCCTAACCAAACACCTAACTAAGGGATAAACTACAATACTATCCTGATCTAGTACAATACAATACAATACTATACAATAAAGTTTAGTCTAGGGGAGTTACGAGAGAAAAGAGAAAATAGAGAGAGAGAAATAGACACAGAGGGAGAGAGAGGAATTGGCTCACAGAAAGACAATGATTACGGAGAGAACTTACGCACAAAGGGTATGATCGCCTGCGCCTCGATATCCAGCTCCCGATTATCAGCAGATAACCGTTGATGAGAGAGTGAGAGCTGGATGTGGTCGGCCTGCCTATTTATGCCCCACACACAATGCAATCTCCTGGTCCTACAATCCTTCAGTTTATTGGACACAGGAATTCGGCCCTGTACCGTAACCAAAGGTCATAGGTTGATTCATACAGGTGGGCTGTGCTGAGTTTAAACGGCTCAGGTGGGTGGGAAACTGGGTTTCCCGCCGCATACCTGAGTATGGGTAAATAATAGAAATGGACATAAACTTCTTATGTTCATAACTATTCGCACGAGCGATTAATACGCTCCAAACCAACACCGGAATATTGCTAATTAAATACTCTTCCGATGGGTACCAAATACTGCTGTATGACTCCTGTTAGACCCTTCGTACAATACAAAGAGGGATTCCTCCGCTCAGGGACATTCTATCTAAACCAAACTTACAGAAACTATTGAGGGGAACATGATCTATAAACGACATTAATTGTGAACTTTTGTAACGAATGAGTCGCACGCTACGATCACATAAACTCTACCGTAAATGCGCATACTGCGCGTGCGAGTGCACGCTATTGCGGGTATGCGCTTCCACGGGAGAGCGTACGCATGCGCAGCACGGACCAGTGTGCGGTGCAAATATGGCAGTGTGCATTGAGACATTTTTCTGACTTCGACAGACTCCATAAGGACCATGGGGAATAGCGGCTCCGCAGGAGACTGGGCACAAAAGTAAAGCTTTAGAACTACCTGGTGTGCACTGGCTCCTCCCCTATGACCCTCCTCCAAGCCTCAGTTAGGATACTGTGCCCGGACGAGCGTACACAATAAGGAAGGATTTTGAATCCCGGGTAAGACTCATACCAGCCACACCAATCACACCATATAACTTGTGATCTAAACCCAGTTAACAGCATGATAACAGAGGAGCCTCTAGAAAAGATGGCTCACTACAGCAATAACCTGATTTTTTGGTAACAATAACTATGTACCAGTATTGCAGACAATCCGCACTTGGGATGGGCGCCCAGCATCCACTACGGACTACGAGAAATAGAATTATCGGTAAGTAAATTCTTATTTTCTCTGACGTCCTAGTGGATGCTGGGGACTCCGTAAGGACCATGGGGATTATACCAAAGCTCCCAAACGGGCGGAAGAGTGCGGATGACTCTGCAGCACCAAATGAGAGAACTCCAGGTCCTCCTCAGCCAGGGTATCAATTTTGTAGAATTTTACAAACGTATTTGCTCCTGACCAAGTAGCTGCTCGGCAAAGTTGTAAAGCCGAGACCCCTCGGGCAGCCGCCCAAGATGAGCCCACCTTCCTTGTGGAATGGGCTTTTACAGATTTTGGCTGTGGCAGGCCTGCCACAGAATGTGCAAGCTGAATTGTACTACAAATCCAACGAGCAATAGTCTGCTTAGAAGCAGGAGCACCCAGCTTGTTGGGTGCATACAGAATAAACAACGAGTCAGATTTTCTGACTCCAGCCGTCCTGGAAACCTATATTTCCAGGGCCCTGACAACGTCTAGCAACTTGGAGTCCTCCAAGTCCCCAGTAGCCGCAGGCACCACAATAGGTTGATTCAGGTGAAAACGCTGAAAACCACCTTAGGGAGAAACTGAGGACAAGTCCTCAATTCCGCCCTGTCCGAATGAAAAATCAGATGAGGGCTTTTACAGGATAAAGCCGCCAATTCTGACACGCACCTGGCCCAGGCCAGGGCCCACAGCATGACCACTTTTCATGTGAGATATTTTAACTCCACATATTTAAGTGGTTCAAACCAATGTGACTTTTGGAACCCAAAAACTACATTTAGAGCCCAAGGTGCCACTGGAGGCACAAAAGGAGGCTGTATATACAGTACCCCTTTCACAACGTCTGAACTTCAGGGACTGAAGCTAGTTCTTTTTGGAAGAAAATTGACAGGGCCGAAATTTGAACCTTAATGGACCCCCATTTCAGGCCCATAGACACTCCTGTTTGCAGGAAATGTAGGAATCGACCTAGTTGAAAATTCCTCCGTCGGGGCCTTACTGGCCTCGCACCACGCAACATATTTTCGCCAAATGCGGTGATAATGTTTTGCGGTTATATCTTTCCTGGCTTTGATCAGGATAGGAATGACTTCATCCGGAATGCCTTTCTCCTTCAGGATCCGGCGTTCAACCGCCATGCCGTCAAACGCAGCCGCGGTAAGTCTTGGAACAGACAGGGTCCTTGCTGGAGCAGGTCCCTTCTTAGAGGTAGAGGCCACGGATCATCCGTGAGCATCTCTTGAAGTTCCGGTTACCAAGTCCTTCTTGGCCAGTCCGGAGCCACGAATATAGTGCTTACTCCTCTCCATCTTATAATTCTCAGTACCTTGGGTATGAGAGGCAGAGGAGGGAACACATACACTGACTGGTACACCCACTGTGTTACCAGAGCGTCTACAGCTATTGCCTGAGGGTCCCTTGACCTGGCGCAATACTTGTCGAGTTTTATAAACATGTGGAAGACTTCTGGGTGAAGTCCCCACTCTCCCGGGTGGGGGTCGTGTCTGCTGAGGAAGTCTGCTTCCCAGTTGTCCACTCCCGGAATGAATACTGCTGACAGTGCTATCACATGATTTTCCGCCCAGCGAAGAATCCTTGCAGCTTCTGCCTTGCCCTCCTGCTTCTTGTGTCATCCTGTCTGTTTACGTGGGTGACTGCCATGATGTTGTCCGAATGGATCAACTCCGGGTGACCTTGAAGCAGAGGTCTTGCTGAGCTTAGAGCATTGTAAATGGCCCTTAGCTTCAGGATATTTATGTGAAGTGATGTCTCCAGGCTTGACCATAAGCTCTGGAAATTCCTTCCCTGTGTGACTGCTCCCCAGCCTCGCAGGCTGGCATCCGTGGTCACCAGGACCCAGTCCTGAATGTCGAATCTGCGGCCCTCTAGAAGATGAGCACTCTGCAACCACCACAGGAGAGACACCCTTGTGCTTGGTGACAGGGTTATCCGCTGATGCATCTGAAGATGCGACCCGGACCATTTGTCCAGCAGGTCCCACTGGAAAGTTCTTGCGTGGAATCTGCCGAATGGGATTGCTTCGTAGGAAGCCACCATTTTTCCCAGAACCCTTTCATTGATGTACTGAGACTTGGCTCGGTTATAGGAGGTTCCCGACTAGCTCGGATAACTCCCTGACTTTCTCCTCCGGGAGAAACACCTTTTTCTGGACTGTGTCCAGGATCATCCCTAGGAACAGAAGACGAGTCGTCGGAATCAGCTGCGATTTTGGAATATTGAGAATCCAATCGTGCTGCCGCAACACTACCTGAGATAGTGCTACACCGACCTCCAACTGTTCCCTGGATCTTACCCTTATCAGGGAATCGTCCAAGTAAGGGATAACTAAAATTCCCTTCCTTCGAAAGAGTATCATCATTTCGGCCATTACCTTGGTAAAGACCCGGGGTGCCGTGGACCATCCATACGGCAGCGTCTGAAACTGATAGTGACAGTTCTGTACCACAAACCTGAGGTACCCTTGGTGAGAAGGGTAAATTGGGACATGAAGGTAAGCATCCTTGATGTCCCGAGACATCATGTAGTCCCCTTCTTCCAGGTTCGCAATCACTGCTCTGAGTGACTCAATCTTGAATTTGAACCTCCGTATGTAAGTGTTCAAGATTTTAGATTTAGAATCGGTCTCACCGAGCCGTCCGGCTTCGGTACCACAACAGTGTGGAATAATACCCCGTTCCCTGTTGCAGGAGGGGTACCTTGATTATCACCTGCTGGGAATACAGCTTGTGAATGGCTTCCAAAACTGCCTCCCTGTCAGAGGGAGACATCGGTAAAGCCGACTTTAGGAAACGGCGAGGGGGAGACGTCTCGAATTCCAATTTGTACCCCTGAGATATCACCTGAAGGATCCAGGGGTCTAATTGCGAGTGAGCCCACTGCGCGCTGAAATTCATTGAGACGGGCCCCCACCGTGCCTGATTCTGCTTGTAAAGCCCCAGCGTCATAGTGAGGGCTTGGCAGAGGCGGGAGAGGGCTTCTGTTCCTGGGAACTGGCTGATTTCTGCAGCCTTTTTCCTCTCCCTCTGTCACGGGGCAGAAATGAGGAACCTTTTGCCCGCTTGCCCACGAAAGGACTGCGCCTGATAATACGGCGTCTTCTTATGTTGAGAGGCGACCTGGGGTACAAACGTGGATTTCCCAGCTGTTGCCGTGGCCACCAGGTCTGAAAGACCGACCCCAAATAACTCCTCCCCTTCTTCCAAATGCCGTTTGGAATCCGCATCACCTGACCACTGTCGTGTCCATAACCCTCTACTGGCAGAAATGGACAACGCACTTAGACTTGATGCCAGTCGGCAAATATTCCGCTGTGCATCACGCATATATAGAAATGCATCTTTTAATGCTCTATAGGCAATAATATACTGTCCCTATCTAGGGTATCAATATTTTCAGTCAGGGAATCCGACCACGCCAAACCAGCACTGCACATCCAGGCTGAGGCGATTGCTGGTCGCAGTATAACACCAGTATGTGTGTAAATACATTTTAGGATACCCTCCTGCTTTCTATCAGCAGGATCCTTAAGGGCGGCCATCTCAGGAGAGGGTAGAGCCCTTGTTCTTACAACCGTGTGAGCGCTTTATCCACCCTAGGGGGGGTTTCCCAACGCACCCTAACCTCTGGCGGGAAAGGATATAATGCCAATAACATTTTAGAAATTATCAGTTGTTATCGGGGGAAACCCACGCATCATCACACACCTCATTTAATTTCTCAGATTCAGGAAAACTACAGGTAGTTTTTCCTCACCGAACATAATACCCCTTTTTGGTGGTACTCGTATTATCAGAAATGTGTAAAACATTTTTCATTGCCTCAATCATGTAACGTGTGGCTCTACTGGAAGTCACATTTGTCTCTTCACCGTCGACACTGGAGTCAGTATCCGTGTCGGCGTCTATATCTGCCATCTGAGGTAACGGGCGCTTTAGAGCCCCTGACGGCCTATGAGACGTCTGGACAGGCACAAGCTGAGTAGCCGGCTGTCTCATGTCAACCACTGTCTTTTATACAGAGCTGACACTGTCACGTAATTCCTTCCAACAGTTCATCCACTCAGGTGTCGACCCCCTAGGGGGTGACATCACTATTACAGGCAATCTGCTCCGTCTCCACATCATTTTTCTCCTCATACATGTCGACACAAACGTACCGACACACAGCACACACACACAGGGAATGCTCTGATAGAGGACAGGACCCCACTAGCCCTTTGGGGAGACAGAGGGAGAGTTTGCCAGCACACACCAGAGCGCTATATATATACAGGGATAACCTTATATAAGTGTTTTTCCCCTTATAGCTGCTGTATTTTTAATACTGCACGTAATTAGTGCCCCCCTCTCTTTTTTAACCCTTTCTGTAGTGTAGTGACTGCAGGGGAGAGCAAGGGAGCTTCCCTCCAACGGAGCTGTGAGGAAAAATGGCGCCAGTGTGCTGAGGAGATAGGCTCCGCCCCCTTCTCGGCGGCCTTATCTCCCGTTTTTCTGTGTATTCTGGCAGGGGTTAAATTCATCCATATAGCCCAGGAGCTATATGTGATGCATTTTTTGCCATCCAAGGTGTTTTTATTGCGTCTCAGGGCGCCCCCCCCCAGCGCCCTGCACCCTCAGTGACCGGAGTGTGAAGTGTGCTGAGAGCAATGGCGCACAGCTGCAGTGCTGTGCGCTACCTTGTTGAAGACAGGACGTCTTCTGCCGCCGATTTTCCGGACCTCTTCTGTCTTCTGGCTCTGTAAGGGGGCCGGCGGCGCGGCTCTGGGACCTATCCATGGCTGGGCCTGTGATCGGTCCCTCTGGAGCTAATGTCCAGTAGCCTAAGAAGCCCAATCCACTCTGCACGCAGGTGAGTTCGCTTCTTCTCCCCTTAGTCCCTCGATGCAGTGAGCCTGTTGCCAGCAGGTCTCACTGAACATAAAAAACCTAAAACTAAACTTTTCACTAAGCAGCTCAGGAGAGCCACCTAGTGTGCACCCTTCTCGTTCGGGCACAAAAATCTAACTGAGGCTTGGAGGAGGGTCATAGGGGGAGGAGCCAGTGCACACCAGGTAGTTCTAAAGCTTTACTTTTGTGCCCAGTCTCCTGCGGAGCCGCTATTCCCCATGGTCCTTACGGAGTCCCCAGCATCCACTAGGACGTCAGAGAAATATACTTTATTTTCTAGGAGCTCAGGAGAGCCCCTAGTGTGCAACCAGCTCGGCCGGGCACAAAATTCTAACTGAGGTCTGGAGGAGGGGCATAGAGGGAGGAGCCAGTGCACACCAGGTAGTCCTATTTCTTTCTTAGTTGTGCCCAGTCTCCTGCGGAGCCCGCAATTCCCCATGGTCCTTACGGAGTCCCCAGCATCCACTAGGACGTCAGAGAAAGTGGAATTAACTTTTTTTATCCTAGCATTAAATTGTATACACAATATTTAATGAGCAATGTGCTCGGGCTCCTTATGAAACAACAATAATGAGACACTACCTTGTATACAAATTGTTGCATAAGTCTTCAGATCAGCTGATTAGAAGCAAACGTCTTATTTTGGTTTAATAAGAAGTATTTAGGCTAAAGGTCCCCATACACTTACGCGACATGTCCGTCTGACATGTCGCAGGTGATCACCCCAGCAGCCTCCTGGGGGGCAGGATCGACCGGGATATATTGTATGCTGTCCTTTTGCATACGATGTATCCCAGCCATGCCTGCGGGGTCGAACATGATTGAATGTGCAGCACATTTAATCTGGAGGATCCGATCCGTTGCTCACGGGAACGCGCATCGGATCGGATAGACATCCAAAATGCCCGATTTCACCCGATATATCGGGCCGAATGCCCGAAATTGGATGAAATCGGGCATTATCGTGCTAGTGTATGGGGCCCTTAAGCAACAGGTTGCAGAACACATGATTAACAGCAGGTTCCTGGGATTTAAAGCCTGTTTTATGAAACCTGTCCATCAGAAGCTCCGGAATATGATACATCCCATAGCTTGAACCAGGTGGGTAACACTGTCTTTATGTGGCGTTACCCAATAGATGCCTATGGGCTTCACACTGCAATTCCCTCCGGAAGGTATCCAATCTGATCCCTCCCAGCACCCCTGCCGGCCTTTAGAACCCAGATGTCCTTCTATCTCAAAGGACAGCTCTTATCAGGATAGTTGTCCTTTGTGCATTTCTAGGTACATACCGGCGTTATTAACAACGATATGTATCCAATCAGAGGCGGGATGTACCACATTATGGATACAGTGCTTAGTACAGAGATTTTCAACCTTTTACAACTCGCGGCACACTGAACAAGATTTAAATATTGCCAAGGCACACTCAAATATAATGGTGATGCATGGTGCAGTTGCGTGTCCTAGGATGTCATGTCGCAGTTTCTCCATAGGTCACGTCTGAGCCACGTCTGAGAAGGCCAGAAGAGCCCAACACTGCCCGGGGCCAAAAATAAAAACTGTCTCTGCAGCTGCTAAACCCTCCAGTATTGATCATTCCAGGGCCTCAGTAGCGGCAAAACACTGACGGGCCTGGCTGTGCTTCTATGGTGGCACACCTGGAGACTGCTCAGGGCACACTAGTGTGCCACGGCACAGTGGTTGAAAAACACTGGCTTAGTACATCCTGCCCTAAATATGTAAAAGCAGAAAAATTTTATAATTTTGTGAATAAAAATACAATTGTAATACCTATTATAATATTATTATTTATATACTGTGTGCAGCCAGCTACATATGTGGATGGTCATCATCATGGGGGCAGAACAGATGGTGTAATGGTTAGCATCACTGCCTTACAGCACTGAGGTCTTGGGTTTGATTACCACCATGGTCCTAACTGAGTGGAGTTTGTATATTCTCCCCGTGCCTGCGTGGGTTTCCTCTGGGTGCTCTGGATTTCTGCCACATTCAGAAATATACTTTTAGGTAAATTGACTCAATTAACTTTAATTTTCAAAATGTGAAGCGTTAGCATTAACTACAAGAGACAGTGTTTGGGGGCGTTTCTTATCATTTAATTGACCTTTTAAACAAGATATGTTTAGCAGTGTATTCTAAACTGAAAATGTAGAAAAACTCTATTAAATGTCCATCAAAATAATAGTTTCATTTAAACATATTACATGTTATATAAATATTCATTGTGGAAATAGGGCTGGGACATCATTCAGCATCAATTACTCCAGTTAAAATTTGGTTGGCTACAAAAGGCACAAAGCATGCTTATTAATGGAATCAGATCTGTCTAATTACTAAGTGAGAGTTTGACAATTACTCACTATAGTTTAATGAAAGGCTCGGAGTCCAGGCAGCACATTAAAGAAAACTGGGGAAGAGGTCCATGTTTTCCTAAAAATGAATTCCATCCTGTTTAAAAATCTGGCCACAGGCCTAGAAGAAAAGTATTTTAGACGACAGTAAACGGGTGATTGCATTCAATTACTATCCAGTTAGTATTTACTTAGCAAGACGTGTAAAATCACTATCTTTTGTCCGACCTTTTCTTCCAGCAAAAAATACCATATTATAGAATCAGTGCCACACACACAACTAACGCTCCTGGAATATTTTGATTAAATAAAAAAAAAAGTCCCGTTTTGCCTCAATTACAATTTCTCATTAACAAGTGACATGTTACTAGGTATTAAGTATTAAAATAATCTGTAGGTTACAGTGGCACTTTATGCCTGGAAAAGTTAAAAGCACACTAAAAAGGAGCAAAATTCCAGCCAAATACTTTGCATTGATCATTAGATGATCCCGAAAGGATGCGAATGCAAAGTGATTGACAGACGGCGGTCGGTCGGGGGCGGTGACATGGCGTTGGGGGGAGGAAAGCAGGAAACGCAGGTGTGTCATGGCCATTTATGGGCAAGTCAATGATATCGCCTGCGTTTCCTGCTATAGGAAACATGGCGGCTGTGCACCTGCACATTCAGCCTCGCTTTGTATGCAGGGGGCTTCCGCTATCTGCCGATTTCTGCAATGCAATAGCAATTGGACTGCGATCGCATCGATGGGCAGAACTTAACATACTGTAAGCAGTAACAGTTTTTCTACTGAAGCTGAATTAGGCCCAATGCCCTCAATTGAATTAACTCCAAAATGTCACAAATTAGTTGGAACAGTCCCAATCTGCTCAGGTTAGGACTTTGTATGGACTCCGGAACAGTTTGCTTTACTAATGGATGCCACATCAATGCTATGTGCAGGGCTGTAACTAGGGTGATGCGGAGCGTGCCACTGCACACAGTGCCACAGGGTAAGAGGCACTGTTGGGGGCACTTGTCAATTATCTGTTTTAATTACTCTCACTTGTAGCTTCCATCCTGTTTGAAGCCCGGCATCTCCTGACCACCCCTGTCTCCTTTCCCCAGCCCTTCCGCCGCTAATAACTAAACACACTCAAGTTCTTAACTTGAGAGCTCTTTGTTATTCAGTCACACTTTCCTTTATTACATTTCAAGATGTTGACATACCCGGGATCCCAGCCCACTGCCTCTGACATTGCAGTCAGATACTCTATTTATTGAACTATCTACTCTTACATAAAAAGCTAGAGAATTCTAACTATTTGAATCTCACCCTGTAGATCAGCATTTCAGCTGAGCAGATATATGCAGTGTGTGACTGTAAGGGATTGGATGTGTGGCTGCACACTACAGAGATCTTCTCAATTGCAATGCTGATTATTTTTTTACAAAGTAAAAGTAGCTTCATATAGCTAGAAATCTCAGTTTTTATGTAGGTTTGAAAACCTCAATGAGTATGGTGTTTGACTGGAATGCAAGAGGTTACGGGTTTGAATCCTGCATATGGCAGTATATTGAAATGTGTTCGTTAATACAGGGTATTGTAACTGAATAAGAAAGAGCTCTCAAGTTAAGTACATGAATGTGGTATAAAGAGTATTTGTGTCCAAATCCATTTACTTGGGAGTGTTCTATAAATATATGTGCAATATATATATATATATATATATATACACTGCTCAAAAAAATAAAGGGAACACTAAAATAACACATCCTAGATCTGAATGAATGAAATATTCTTATTAAATACTCCGTTCTTTACATAGTTCAATGTGCTGACAACAAAATCACACAAAAATTATCAATGGAAATCAAATTTATTAACCCATGGAGGTCTGGATTTGGAGTCACCCTCAATATTAAAGTGGAAAAACACACTACAGGCTGATCCAACTTTGATGTACTGTCTTTAAAACAAGTCAAAATGAGGCTCAGTAGTGTGTGTGGCCTCCACGTGCCTGTATGACCTCCCTACAACCCACACAAGTGGCACAGGAAGTGCAGCTCATCCAGGATGGCACATCAATGCGAGCTGTGGCAAGAAGGTTTGCTGTGTCTGTCAGCGTAGTGTCCAGAGCATGGAGGTGCTACCAGGAGACAGGCCAGTACATCAGGAGATGTGGAGGAGGCCGTAGGAGGGCAACAACCCAGCAGCAGGACCGCTACCTCCGCCTTTGTGCAAGGAGGAACAGAAGGAACACTGCCAGAGCCCTGCAAAATGACCTCCAGCAAGCCACAAATGTGCATGTGTCTACTCAAACGATCAGAAACAGACTCCATGAGGGTGGTATGAGGGCCCGACGTCCACAGGTGGGGGTTGTGCCCTACAGCCCAACACCGTGCAGGATGTATGGCATTTGCCAGAGAACACCAAGATTGGCAAATTCGCCACTGGTGCCCTGTGCTCTTTACAGATGAAACAGGTTCTCACTGAGCACATGTGACAGATGTGACAGAGTCTGGAGACACCAAGGAGAACGTTCTGCTGCCTGCAACATCCTCCAGCATGACCGGTTTGGCAGTGGGTCAGTAATGGTGTGGGGTGGCATTTCTTTGAGGGGCCGCACAGCCCTCCATGTGCTCGCCAGAGGAAGCCTGGCTGCCATTAGGTACTGAGATGAGATCCTCAGACCCCTTGTGAGACCATATGCTGGTGCGGTTGGCCCTGGGTTCCTCCTAATGCAAGACAATGCTAGACCTCATGTGGCTGGAGTGTGTCAGCAGTTCCTGCAAGACGAAGGCATTGATGCTATGGACTGGCCCACCCGTTCCCCAGACCTGAATCCAATTGAGCACATCTGGGACATCATGTCTCGCTCCATCCACTAACACTACGTTGCACCACAGACTGTCCAGGAGTTGGCAGATGCTTTAGTCCAGGTCTGGGAGGAGATCCCACAGGAGACCATCCGCCACCTCATCAGGAGCATGCCCAGGCATTGTAGGGAGGTCATTCAGGCACGTGGAGGCCACACACACTACTGAGCCTCATTTTGACTTGTTTTAGGGACATTACATCAAAGTTAGATCAGCCTGTAGTGTGTTTTTCCACTTTAATTTTGAGGGTGACTCCAAATCCAGACCTCCATGGGTTAATAAATTTGATTTCCATTGATAATTTTTGTGTGATTTTGTTGTCAGCACATTCAACTATGTAAAGAACAAAGTATTTAATAAGAATATTTCATTCATTCAGATCTAGGATGTGTTATTTTAGTGTTCCCTTTATTTTTTTGAGCAGTGTATATATATATATATATATATATATATATATATATACACACACGATGCAGCAGGCCCGGCACTCCACGAGGAACAGACAACTTGGTTTGGTGCCCTTACAGAAAGGGAGAATACAGGAACACAAATGTACGGCACTCACAACCGTTTGGCAAGAAAAACAAGAAGCACGTTTGCTTTACAACGTTTCAAACTCTATTTGAGTTTTTCTTCAGGTAATGTATGTTTACCTGAAGAAAAACTCAAATAGAGTTTGAAACGTTGTAAAGCAAACGTGCTTCTTGTTTTTCTTGCCAAACGGTTGTGAGTGCCGTACTTTTGTGTTCCTATATATATATATATATATATATATATATAAAAGTCTAGTTATGATCATGGCTGTGTGCACAACCAGTGAAGTATTGAGTGGGTGCCACATGGCAATAGGTGTTTTAGGTGAGGACAGGGCCGGATTGCCCATCTGGCAAAATGCCAGAAGGGCTGATGGGCTGGTGGGCCGGGTGGGTCACAAAGAGAGCCAGGAAGGCTGCTCGCAGTGCAGCCTCTGTCTCTCTGGTCTGGCCACTCCCCCGCCAGTCTCCATGGGAATGGAGGTGTGCCGTGAGTCCACACCCTCTGACTCGCAGCATGCTCCCATGTGCTGTGTCACGCGCCCCCAACCGTCTCCATGAAAATGGGGGCGTGCCACGAGTCCACAACCCCTGACTCACAGAACACCCCCCGATTTCGGCCCACAGCCAGTCCCTGGGCGAGGGTTATTTATACTTCCCCTTCTCGTATGTTCACCTTTGAAGCATGCGTGAACACTGTCCAAACTACGGAAGCCTTAAAGATGGGAGGTATGCCAAAGCAGGTATCAATGGGGAAATTATAAATTGTATAAACTTCAAGTTTTTTTTTCTCCAAACATGCACACAGCACAGACAATAAAGACGTTAAGTATATCTGGTCTTAATAAACTGTATAGAATCAATGGGTTCATTAAAAAACAACAATCTGGCTCCCAGTCTGTCACTGAGTACCAGAAAACTGCTTGTTTCTTTCCTTTTACCATGAGACAACAATAACTAAAAACAGTTTTCAAATCAGCACTTCACACCATCTGACTGCCAATCCTCACATCCTGATAATTATTGATGGAGGCATTTAATTTGCCGGCTACCGGGATCGCGGCATCAGTCTCCTGACCGCCGGGATCCTGACAGACGGGATATCATACTGAATCCGTTACGCACATAGCTTAGCAAAGCAGACTCTGACATTTCCACACGACACACATTTACTGGTGACAAAAAAGATTTGCTTCATTTTTTCTTCAGCCCACATTATCATGATGGGAAAATAAGCAAAGTAAATGCTATCAGTCTATTGTCTGATGCCTGAAGTGGATTATTTTGGACAGCTTGCAAACTAGATTTGTACTTCCGGACAAATAGATCTGTGTTCATTGTTGTCTTACAAGGATTAGAAGGCATGTTAACCATGGAAAAGGTCACAGATTTCCAGAATCTACAAATGGGACAGTGTGGTACAGGTTTAGAGTTGTCTGCACAGCTGCGGAGTCTCCATGGCACAAAACATCTGCAAATGCGTAAATGACATAAAGAACAGCTTCAGTGCAAACTGCTGGCTAGACAGCAGTGGGATTCTCTGCATACATATAACTAAAACAAACAGATAGGGGCCAGGCTCAACAGTGACATTCTCCTGCCAATGTTTGCATACTGGGATTGCCCATTAGCACAATCTCTCTTGTCACCTAATTGCTGTGTGGCAGCAGCAGCTACAGATGTAACATCCTGTCAGAGATAGAAGCCACCAGCAGACTTAATGGTATTTCAGCCTAAATGGATTTTCTGTAATTGAATTCAGCTGCTCCCCAAGTGGGTAGTTTAAAGAATGTTTGTAATTTAATGTTGTGGCCGAATAACTGTTTTTCTCTTTTTTGGCATGACATTCGAAATCATCCAGTGTTGTGCAATGCATTAATGCTGGTACTGGTTTAAGTACATCACTAATGGATTCAGTATGATATCCCGGCTGTCAGGAGACCAACGCGGGGATCCCGACAGCCGGAATACCGAAGACGAGTGCAGCATGTCCTCTCGCGGGCTCGCTGGGGTCCGGCAACCGACAACTTGAATGCCTCCTCCATAGAGGCCTGTAACAAAGCTTTGCCAGCTAATGCTATGGGGTAGCAGACCTCCAAGAGGCTGGAACAAAGCAGAGACGCCAGGCTATTGGATGGAGATGGGGAATAAACAGATGTGTCCAGCACTAGGAGGAAGGAAAGCTGCCCCCTCCATAGACCTGGCGGATGTGGGCAGACATCAGCAGTCTGGAGCTCAGCTGTCAGGAGCAGGAACCAGCGGCAGGCACCCATTCATACACACTGTGGGAGAAGACATTACTTTGAGAAGCCTGGCTGATTCATCCAAAGTGAGGACGGCAGCAGCACCATCACCACTCCCTCTTACCTGATTAACCCTCCCCTCACCTGCATCAATGGGAGGATCAAGATAAATTAGGTGAGCTTGCCAGAAACTACATTTTTCTTGAAGCCAGAGGAAAGAAAATTTGTTAGGGGCACTCAACTATCTCTCTCCCTTTGTAAAAGGGGACTCTTCTGCTGCAATGTGTAAAAGGGGGACTCTGCTGCTGTAACGTGTAAAAGGAGGACTCTGCTGCTGTAACGTGTAAAAGGGGGACTCTGCTGCTGTAACGTGTAAAAGGGGGACTCTGCTGCTGTAACGTGTAAAAGGGGGACTCTGCTGCCGTAATGTATAAAAGAGGGACTCTGCCTGCCGTAATGTGTAAAAAGGGGACTCTGCTGCTGTAATGTGTAAAAAGGGGACTCTGCTGCTGTAATGTGTAAAAGGGGGACTCTGCTGCTGTAATGTGTAAAAGGGGGACTCTGCTGCTGTAATGTGTAAAAGGGGGACTCTGCTGCTGTAATGTGTAAAAGGGGGACTCTGCTGCTGTAACGTGTAAAAGGGGGACTCTGCTGCTGTAACGTGTAAAAGGGGGACTCTGCTGCTGTAACGTGTAAAAGGGGGACTCTGCTGCTGTAACGTGTAAAAGGGGGACTCTGCTGCTGTAACGTGTAAAAGAGGGACTGCCTGCCGTAATGTATAAAAAGGGGACTCTGCTGCTGTAATGTGTAAAAAGGGGACTCTGCTGCCGTAATGTATAAAAGAGGGACTCTGCCTGCCGTAATGTGTAAAAAGGTGACTCTGCTGCTGTAATGTGTAAAAAGGGGACTCTGCTGCTGTAATGTGTAAAAAGGGGACTCTGCTGCCGTAATGTGTAAAAGGAAGACTCTGCCTGCCATAATGTGTAAAAGGGGCTCTACCTTGTGTAATGTGTGTAAGTGGCGCTACTGTGCGGCGTAGTTTGAATAAAGGACACGACTGTACAGCGTAATATGAATCTGTATTATTTTGTGGCCACACCCCTATATTTTTGTCACACTGGCCCTATATTAAGTTTGGGGGGGGGGGTGCCATTGCGGGTTCTTGCACCCAGCGCTAAAATGTCTAGTTACGGCACTGACTTAAACACTAGGGTTAATTTTTTTGTTCTGAGCCAATCAACCTACCAGAATATTTTTGGATTGTGGGAGGAAACCGGAGTACCTGGGAGCACGGGGAGAATATACAAACTCCACACAGTTAGGGCCACGGTGATAATCGAACCCGTGTTGATAAGGTCTCCGTTAGATTACCATGACAACATTCTAACCACGGGTTCTCTTGTAACATCAGTATAGTAGCCAAAATAACGGTCAACTGGGTTCGTTTAACCACTTTATTTTGTAGACATCTGCCTGAGAATTATGAGAGGTTCAGTAACCATACCTGTACTTAGACACATGTTTTCAATATACATATGCTTATTTAATTTACTCAAGGATGCAAGTCTTTTATATTAGTGATCCCAAATACATTACATCAGCCAATGTTTTTACAGTCTGCTGTCTGTTGCACCCTTAAACACACCCCAGTTTTATCTGCTTTTCACTTTGATATCCTTTTCAATTTGATAATTGCATACCATGGGGTAGGGTCAGCAGATTGAGTTAAAAATGTCAACATGTGTAGGTTTGCGGCCATCCTGACTCATATCATTCTATGTGGAACCGTCTAGACTCCTGCATTGTAGATTTATTATGTTATTGGTGAAAGGACATGACATTTAAGCTGAGAACATCACACAGTTTAACAGTCATGTATATCTTAAGCAGTGTGTGTTCAAAAAAACATTTAGAAAATTGAGATCCACACAATAAAATGTAAGTTATCCCTGCTGGGACATTATTTTTCATTCATGTCTCTTTATGTTATACCTGAAGAATCAATAACATCTTTATTTATTGAAAACATTAAATGTGCTGAATTATACAACATTCCCAGAAATATCCAGCCAGAGAAAATGGAAAGGTCTCTATCTGCCAAAATGCTAACATTTTAAGTTCCAATAAAGACTCTCTGTTAGCTGGAGGATCAAAGTGCAAAGCTACACTGTGCAATGTCCCTTTACACTACGAGTTATGGGTAGAATGAGGTTTACAAAATAAACAAAACAAAACACAATTAAATACAGAGTACCTTGTAGAGCAGGCGTTCCCAACCTCGGTCCTCAAGGCACACTAACAGTCCAGGTTATAGGGATATCCATGCTTGAGCAGAGGTGACTAAATTAGTACCTCAGTTATTTTCATTTAACCATGTGCTGAAGCCTGGATATCACTAAAACCTGTACATAAGCACCCGGTTTATGACAAGTCATCATCAGACTGTATTTCCAGTTACACTGTAATAGGCACAAAACATACGCCCTTCTAACAGCTGTATATGGGTGTGTTTCTGTAATTCTGCATTTGCACTTATAAGCACACTCACGGTACTTAGTTTACATCAGACTGGTCTATAATTCTGCATCTACATAATTACGTCCACACGGTACTGATCTTACATCAGACTGGTCTATAATTCCACATTTGCATAAACACGCCCTCATGGTACATAGCTTACATCAGACTGTTCTATACTTCCACATTTGCATAAACACACCCTCACGGTACATAGCTTACATCAGACTGGCCTATAATTCTGCATCTACATAATTACGCCCTCGTGGTACATAGCTTACATCAGACTGGTCTATAATTCACATTTGCATAAACACTCCCTTGCGGTACTTAGCGTACATCAGATGGCCTGCTCTCTCACCGTTACGCCTCTCCAGTCATAATGAGTCGCAAACTTGCGTGCTAGAGGTCTATAGATATGCGTTTGCTACGTGAGCATGTGCAGAGTTACGCTCCAAATGGTGTAGTACTCACACTGCAATACCCCCCAAAACAGGCCCTGAAACATCATGCACCTGATTTAGAGTTAGGAGCAAATCAAAATAGGGAGCCAAAAAAACATGATTTGCACCTTGATAAAAACAGTGTTGTACAGCAGGTGGAGCAGATTTAAAATGTGGAAAGAGATATAGGGGTATATGCAATTGCGGTCGAATTCCCGAAAATGTCGAAAAACGGGACATTTTCGCCCAAAAAAAAAATATTCGACAATGCAATTCAGTACTTTTCGTCAAAAAAACGGACTTTCCAAATTCGACTTTTTGAAATTTGACATTTGTCAAATTCGACATTTCTGCAATGGTACAAATGCGCCAATTCGACAAAAGTATATTCAATTGAAGATTGTAAATTCGACAACAGTGCTTTTAGACAGTAAATTCGTCATTTTCAATCCGCCACACTTTGCTGGCGGAATCTAATAAAAAAATTTAAAAACATGTTTTTTTTTGTGTTTTTTTTTATTGGTAATAGCATATATATTTATATTAGAAGGGATTGGTTTGTCTATTTTGGAGGCACAAGTATTATTTATATATTTTTAAATATATATATATATATATATATATATTTTTTTTTTTTTAAATGGAATAGTAAAAATCTGGAAAAAAAAATGCGTGGGGTCCCCCCTCCTAAGCATAACCAGCCTCGGGCTCTTTGAGCTGGTCCTGGTTGCCAAAATACGGGGGGAAAAATGACAGGGGATCCCCCGTATTTTAACAACCAGCACCGGGCTCTGCACCTGGTCCTGGTGCAAAAAATACGGGGGACAAAAAGAGTAGGGGTCCCCCGTATTTTTTGTACCAGCACCGGGCTCCACTAGCTGGACAGATAATGCCACAGCCGGGGGTCACTTTTATACAGCGCCCTGTGGCCGTGGCATTAAATATCCAACTAGTCACCCCTGGCCGGGGTACCCTGGAGGAGTGGGGACCCCTTCAATCAAGGGGCCCCCCCCCAGCCACCCAAGGGCCAGCGGTGAAGCCCGAGGCTGTCCTCCCCATCCAAGGGCTGCGGATGGGGGGCTGATAGCCTTGCGTAAAATGTAAGAATATTGTTTTTTTGCAGAACTACAAGTCCCAGCAAGCCTCCCCCGCAAGCC
This sequence comes from Pseudophryne corroboree, assembly GCF_028390025.1. Classification (NCBI taxonomy): domain Eukaryota; kingdom Metazoa; phylum Chordata; class Amphibia; order Anura; family Myobatrachidae; genus Pseudophryne; species Pseudophryne corroboree. The sequence goes on from NC_086449.1 coordinate 680,502,989, forward strand.
GGTACTTGGAGAAACACAAGTACCAGCATGCGGGGGGGATGGGCCCGCTGGTACCTGTAGTTCTACTGCAAAAAAAAATACCCAAATAAAAACGGGACACAGACACCATGAAAGTATAACTTTATTACATACATGCTGACACACATACTTGCCTATGTTGACACGCCGACTCTGGCCTCGTCTCCAATGTCGACGTCCGGGGTACCTGAAAATAAAATTATACTCACCTGATCCAGTTTCCTGGTCTTTTATTATAATCCACGTACTTGGCAAAAAAAAAAAAAAAAACGCATTAACCCGAACCAGACGGACTGAAAGGGGTCCCATGTTTACACATGGGACCCCTTTCCCCGAATGCAGAGACCCCCCGTGACTCCTGTCACAGAAAGGTCCCTTCAGCCAATCAGGAAGTGCCACTTCGTGGCACTCTCCTGATTGGCTGTATGCGTGTCTGAGCTGGCAGACAGAGCATCGCACAACTCCCTCCATTAGTTTCAATGGTGGGAACTTAGCGGTCAGGTTACCCGCGGTCAGCCGCTGACCGCGGGTGACCTCACCGCTGACTGCAAAGTTCCCACCATTGAAGGGACCTTTCTGTGACAGGAGTCACGGGGGGTCTCTGCATTCGGGGAAAGGGGTCCCATGTGTAAACATGGGACCCCTTTCAGTCCGTGTGGTTCGGGTATTCGTTTTTTTGTTTTGCCAAGTACGTGGATTACAAATTACAGGACACTGGATTGAGGGGAGTATAATTTTATTCATAGGTACCCCGGATCGTCGGCGACGTGGTGTCACGAACCGGTCTCTTACCTCTGCGGGTTCTGGGGTTCATCCGTTGCCAGTGCGGTTGCTCGCGGTGCTGTGCGCCCGTGTGGGGACACGGCGTGATCAATGGCACAGGTAATGCAGAGTCTGGGAACTGTGAGTGCGGGGACCAAATGGCCTAAGGCACTGCGGTGTGTCTGCTGTATAGGAGGTGGCCATGTTGGAGACCAAATAGCTAATACAGAGCACTTGTGAAAACACCTGTGGGCAGGTGTAAGCCAATCCTGTGCTTGTGCTGCCTTTAAGTAGGCTGGGATTATGTTACTCTGGGCCAGTGCTTCGTTGTATCAAAGCTGTGCTCTAGCTCTGAGCTCTCTCCGTGCATTCCTGTGTGATTCCCGTGGTCCAGATATCGCCTCCGTTCCCAGAGGTCCATCTGCAGCCTTCACTGCTGAAAGATCCACCGGCTCTCCGCTGTGCTGTCAGTTAATTGCACTCCTATTGGAAATAGTTGGATTCCCAGTGTCCTGCATGAGGTTACCTTGTCAGTCTGCCTATCATTCAAAGTCTGGAGGATTCTGTTTCTCTCAGCTGTTCGTTTGTTCAACTCTGCATTTAACCCATTCATCACCTTGTCTTCTACTACAGTTTCACAGTGATCTCCGGAACCCGCAAGTAACCCAATTCAGTACTTTTATTTGCTATGTTGTCATTACAGGGATAATTCATCACAGTCTCTCAGTTAACTCTCAAAGCTCCATTGCCAATTCTTACAGTTAATTCTCCATGTCTGCATTAACCAGTTAAACACAATCTGCAGTTCAGCATCAAAGCTTGTTTATATTTGCTATGTTGTCATTATAAGGATAATTCATCACAGTCTCTCAGTTAACTCTCAAAGCTCCATTGCCAATTCTTACAGTTAATTCTCCATGTCTGCATTAACCAGTTAAACACAATCTGCAGTTCAGCATCAAAGCTTGTTTATATTTGCTATGTTGTCATAACAAGGATAATTCTTCAGTCTCTCAGTTAACTCTCAAAACTCCATTGCAAATCCTTACAGTTATCTCTTCATGTCTGCATTATCCAGTTAATAACATTCTGCAGTTCAGCATCAAAGCTTGTTTATATTTGCTATGTTGTCATAACAAGGATAATTCTTCACAGTCTCTCAGTTAACTCTCAAAACTCCATTGCAAATCCTTACAGTTATCTCTTCATGTCTGCATTATCCAGTTAATCATATTCTGCAGTTCAGCATCAAAGCTCGTTTATATTTGGACAATCCAACATTTATTCATCAGCTTGTTTTGCATATGTTTCCATGAACATTTCTTTTATGTATTTTTGAGTTTTCTCTTGCATATTATTCCTGCAATACTTCAGTATAATATGATGATTAACAACTTGTCAGTTAACTCTTTACTGAATTGTTATTTTGAATAAATATATGAATCGGAACTTTCTTCGTCCTCCCTGCTTTCTTCATAGCCCAGCACCTACACCTGTGGTTGGTCCCGGGTTAACGGATTCACAAAAACACCCGGGCCTGACAGTAAGCACTGGCCACATGGATCCGTCAAGTGACCAATTCGCAGGAGGCGGTGCTACGTCAGATATCCTTTCCCGTCTGGAAAACCAGGAGTCTATACAGACACAAATAGTGCAGTTTATGCAAACTATGGCAGACCGTTTAGAGACTCTTCATACGGCTATTAAAACGTTCCAAGTCCAGATTCCAACCCCAGATGTCCCAGTTACCACTACAGCTTCTCCTGTGACGCTGCCTACGTCCCGCTTGCAGTTACCCTCTCCGAATAAGTTTGACGGAACTCCAAAACTTTGCAGAGGATTCCTGAATCAATGCGAGATCCAGTTTGAACTGATGTTTGCCAGTTTCCCATCAGCTCGTTCTAAGGTTGCATATATTATTGCCCTCCTCTCCTGTCAGGCTCTGGAGTGGGCATCACCATTATGGGAGAGAGGTGATCCTATCCTCTCTAATTACAAAGAGTTCGTATCTTCCTTCCGGAGAATCTTTGACGAACCAGGCAGGACCACCTCAGCATCCTTGGAGATTCTCCGTCTACGTCAAGGTTTACGTCCTGTCAGTCAATATATTATTCAGTTTCGCACGTTGTCTTCAGAGTTAAACTGGAATGAGGAGGCCCTGATCGCCGCGTTTTGGAATGGACTTTCAGAAAGAATCAAGGATGATTTAACTATCCGGGATGTGCCAATTAAACTGGATGAATTGATTTCTCTCTGTAACAAACTTGATCTACGTTACAGGGAGCGATGTTTAGAGAAATCCAGGGCAGAGCGATCCAGTCCACGTGATCATCCTAGACCTCGACAAGATTCTTCATCACAGTCTCCAGTAATGACTGAAGAACCTATGCAGATTGGGCACTCTCGCCTCACAGAGGAGGAACGACTTCGTCGTCGACAGGGTAACCTCTGCATGTACTGTGGGTCCTCCGAACATTTAGTTAAATTCTGCAAACTCCGACCGGGAAACTCTCGCCTCCTAGCTTATTCAAGAGAGGTTAAGCTAGGAGTTACTTTAGAATCACGTTCTGGGAAAGAGCCAACCTTGTCTATTCAATTAGAAGTTCCAAGTTCTACAGTGAAAGTTTCAGCCCTCCTAGATTCCGGGGCAGCCAAGAACTTCATCTCCTCAGCCTTTGTCATACGGTCTAAAGTTCAAACCATGCCCCTGGAAGCAGCAGTTGCTGTTACAGCAGTGGATGGAAGTCGAATTCCAGATGGTATAATTACTCATCGAACCGTATGTCTCAAGATGAAAGTTGGTGAGCTCCATTCCGAATACCTCTCCTTCTACGTGATTCCCAAAGCCTCTCAAGATGTGATACTTGGTTTACCTTGGCTGCAGAAACATAATCCTCAACTTAATTGGCAAACCATGGAAGTCCTTTCATGGGGTAAATCTTGTACCAAGGACTGTGTAGCTACAATTGTACCTCTTCGGTCAATTAGCCTTTCCGATCTACCTCCGGTGTATCAATCCCTTGCGGATGTTTCCAGTAAGCAAGCAGCAGACTCTCTACCTCCTCATCGTGAATGGGACTGCCCAGTCGTCCTGGTTCCGGGCAAGACCCCTCCTAGGGGACAAATTCATCCGCTATCCATCCCAGAGACGCGAGCTATCCGGGATTGGTCTACTCCTACAACTCTCAAGGGGATTCAGCAATTTCTTGGCTTTGCTAATTTCTATAGGAGATTCATTAAGAATTATTCTACGTTAGCTGCTCCTATCACAGCCCTAACTCGCAAGGGAGCAAATCCTACGAACTGGTCTTCTGAAGCAATCAAAGCCTTCTCTGATTTAAAGCAAGCCTTTGTGTCAGCCCCCATTCTTCGACAGCCTGATTTGAATCGTCCCTTTCTACTAGAGGTGCATGCATCTACAGAAGCAGTAGAAGCTGTGTTGTCACAAGTCTTTGAAGATAAAAAGGTCCATCCCTGCGGATATTTCTCCCGTAAGTTCCTCCCGGCAGAACGTAATTATGCAATCGGTGAGCAAGAGTTACTTGCCATCAAGTTGGCATTTGAGGAGTGGAGATACCTTCTAGAAGGAGCTCAACATCGCATTACAGTTTATACTGATCATAAGAATCTTCTGTATCTGCAGTCAGCTCAGTGTTTGAATCCACGACAAGCTCGATGGGCGCTTTTCTTCTCACAATTTGATTTCAAACTCACCTATCGTCCAGGGTCTCAGAACAAAAAGGCAGATGCCCTTTCCCGGTCCTTTGCTTCTTCTGAATTAAATGATGCTACCACGAATCAAGCCATTGTGAATCCTACGTCCTTCTTAATGACTCGAACCTCTCCAGTTCCTCCGCCTGGCAAGACCTTTGTTGCCACAAGTCTTCGAAAATGGCTGCTTACCTGGGCTCACTCCTCTTCCTTCATGGGTCATCCTGGGGTTCTAAAAACTCTCAAATTTATTCAACAGTCTTATTGGTGGCCACGTCTCAAAGCCGATGTCCAAGAGTTTATAGCAGCATGTCCTAAATGTGCCCAACATAAGAGTCCAAGAAGTTCTCCACCAGAGTTTCATCCATTGCCAGCCCTAGAGGTTCCAGCAGCAGATCAAGAGCTTCAACGTCTATCTAGCATCTGGAGTTGTGTACGTAAGTCCTTGGTCAAAACTTCTGCTCGTTATAAATCTTTTGCAGATAGAAAACGTAAAGCTGTACCGAGTTACAAAGTGGGAGACCAAGTTTGGATTTCTACGCGCAATCTCAAGTTCAAAGTTCCTTCTAAGAAATTTGCTCCCAAGTTTATTGGTCCATTTCCCATTGTTAAGGTACTCAACCCTGTGTCATACAAAGTCAAGTTGCCACCGTCTTTGAGAATTCCTAACGCCTTTCATACATCTTTACTGAAGCCTTTGATTCTCAATAAGTTCCGTACTACCCAGTCCAAATCTCCTAAAGTTCACTCTTTGCAGAATGAGGAATTTGAAGTTAAAGAGATTGTGGACTCACGTTCCCGATATGGACGTTTACAGTTTCTGGTCGACTGGAAGGGTTACGGTCCAGAGGAAAGATCCTGGGTTTTCTCTGAAGATGTTCATGCTCCAAGACTGGTACAGAAATACTTCTCTAAAAATCCTGATAAGGTTCAAAGGTGTTCGGAGACCACCCTTAGAGGAGGGGGTACTGTCACGAACCGGTCTCTTACCTCTGCGGGTTCTGGGGTTCATCCGTTGCCAGTGCGGTTGCTCGCGGTGCTGTGCGCCCGTGTGGGACACGGCGTGATCAATGGCACAGGTAATGCAGAGTCTGGGAACTGTGAGTGCGGGGACCAAATGGCCTAAGGCACTGCGGTGTGTCTGCTGTATAGGAGGTGGCCATGTTGGAGACCAAATAGCTAATACAGAGCACTTGTGAAAACACCTGTGGGCAGGTGTAAGCCAATCCTGTGCTTGTGCTGCCTTTAAGTAGGCTGGGATTATGTTACTCTGGGCCAGTGCTTCGTTGTATCAAAGCTGTGCTCTAGCTCTGAGCTCTCTCCGTGCATTCCTGTGTGATTCCCGTGGTCCAGATATCGCCTCCGTTCCCAGAGGTCCGTCTGCAGCCTTCACTGCTGAAAGATCCACCGGCTCTCCGCTGTGCTTTCAGTTAATTGCACTCCTATTGGAAATAGTTGGATTCCCAGTGTCCTGCATGAGGTTACCTTGTCAGTCTGCCTATCATTCAAAGTCTGGAGGATTCTGTTTCTCTCAGCTGTTCGTTTGTTCAACTCTGCATTTAACCCATTCATCACCTTGTCTTCTACTACAGTTTCACAGTGATCTCCGGAACCCGCAAGTAACCCAATTCAGTACTTTTATTTGCTATGTTGTCATTACAAGGATAATTCATCACAGTCTCTCAGTTAACTCTCAAAGCTCCATTGCCAATTCTTACAGTTAATTCTCCATGTCTGCATTAACCAGTTAAACACAATCTGCAGTTCAGCATCAAAGCTTGTTTATATTTGCTATGTTGTCATTATAAGGATAATTCATCACAGTCTCTCAGTTAACTCTCAAAGCTCCATTGCCAATTCTTACAGTTAATTCTCCATGTCTGCATTAACCAGTTAAACACAATCTGCAGTTCAGCATCAAAGCTTGTTTATATTTGCTATGTTGTCATAACAAGGATAATTCTTCAGTCTCTCAGTTAACTCTCAAAACTCCATTGCAAATCCTTACAGTTATCTCTTCATGTCTGCATTATCCAGTTAATAACATTCTGCAGTTCAGCATCAAAGCTTGTTTATATTTGCTATGTTGTCATAACAAGGATAATTCTTCACAGTCTCTCAGTTAACTCTCAAAACTCCATTGCAAATCCTTACAGTTATCTCTTCATGTCTGCATTATCCAGTTAATCATATTCTGCAGTTCAGCATCAAAGCTCGTTTATATTTGGACAATCCAACATTTATTCATCAGCTTGTTTTGCATATGTTTCCATGAACATTTCTTTTATGTATTTTTGAGTTTTCTCTTGCATATTATTCCTGCAATACTTCAGTATAATATGATGATTAACAACTTGTCAGTTAACTCTTTACTGAATTGTTATTTTGAATAAATATATGAATCGGAACTTTCTTCGTCCTCCCTGCTTTCTTCATAGCCCAGCACCTACACCTGTGGTTGGTCCCGGGTTAACTGATTCACAAAAACACCCGGGCCTGACACGTGGCAGTCGGCGGGTCAACATAGGTAAGTATGTATGTGTCGGCATGTTTGAAATAAACTTTTACTTTCACGGTGTGTGTCTCCTGTTTTATTTGGGTATTTTTCCCCCCAGTAGAACTACAGGTACCAGCGGGCCCGTTTTTCCACCCGCATGCAGGTACTTGTGGTTCTCCAAGTACCGGCTTGCGGGGGAGGCTTGCTGGGACTTGTAGTTCTTCAGGAAAAAAACAATATTCGTGCATTTTACTCAAGGCTATCAGCCCCCCATCCGCAGCCCTTGGATGGGGGCGGACAGCCTCGGGCTTCACCCCTGGCCCTTGGGTGGCTGGGCGGGGGACCCCTTGATTGAAGGGGTCCCCACTCCTCCAGGGTACTCCGGCCAGGGGTGACTAGTTGGATATTTAATGCCACGGCCGCAGGGCGCTGTATAAAAGTGACCCCCGGCTGTGGCATTATCTGTCCAGCTAGTGGAGCCCGGTGCTGATACAAAAAATATGGGGTTCCCCTACTCTTTTTGTCCCCCGTATTTTTTGCACCAGGACCAGGCGCAGAGCCCGGTGCTGGTTGTTAAAATACGGGGGATCCCCTGTCATTTTTTATCCTGTATTTTGGCAACCAGGACCAGCTCAAAGAGCCCGAGGCTGGTTATGCTTAGGAGGGGGGACCCCACGCAATTTTTTTTCCGGGTTTTTTACCGTTTTTTTAACATTTTTAAAAATCTAACCAAAATCCGTCAAATCGTCCATTTTTCGACAGCGGGACTGTCAAATCCGTTTTTTATTGAATATGTAGAATTCCGGCACCCACCTGCCGGAATTCGACGGTCGAATTAAAAAACGGGCGAAAAATTGCCGCAATTCGCCGGCAATTGCATATACCCCTTAGAGTCAGGAAGGGCGTGTCGTAGCTGAATTCTAAATTACATTTTACAAACAAAGCTTCCCCGTATTTCCTCTTGCAAAAAATAAGATAAAAACAAGAATGTATTTTTACCCTTTGCATGGTTTGTTCCAAGGGTATGCAGACAGCATACCGATGGCTGTCACAATACCAACATCGGGATCCCGCCAGGGGCACCCATACCGCCGCCGGAATACTGGCGAGGTAGGCAAATCCCCCTCTATGGGTGTCGAGGACACCCATAGAGGGAGAATAGAACCCGCAAGGGGCTTTGTTGCACTCGCACCCCCTGCTGGCATTCAAATGACCGGGATCCCGACATCGGTATAATGACCGCCGTGATCACATACTGATCCCGTTCCAGGAGCAAGTTGCTCCTTTTTATTAAAGATGTGCGCAAATCCCAGTGTTTGGCAAAACCACCCTAAAGTGTTTTGGTTCGGATTCAGTTTTAGGTGCAGTTCCATTTAAAAAATAAAATAATTTTTTTTTTAATAATTAGATAAAAACAGTTAAATATTGATAAACAGCTAAAATAATGTCTTGTTTTGCAATCCTAAACCCAAAATTTTAATTTGCACAGCATCAAATAGTAATTTGTTTATCATTCTCTCAAATCTCTTTGGACACAGTTGCATTATATTCTGCCCGCCTCCTGTACTTTAACGTATGTTAGTGGGAACAAATCTGTATTGACTCCATATTCCAAATGCTGCTTTAGCGTGCACAGTGGCTACTAAACTGATACAGTACCCACTTTGGTATTTTTCATATTTTCTTAATAAATATGAAGTCAAATTTGGTTTATTTTGAAGTTATTACATAATACTCTTTAATGCTAAAAAGGAAAAGAAAAAAATAGACGAGTATCATCTACTAATAAATGAACCCAGCATATGCCAGGTCACCGCAGCCTGCCCCTGCTCTGCACCCATCCCAGTTGGTATCCGGTCTCTAGGTCGACATGACTTAGGTTGACCACTATTGGTCGATAGTAACTAGGTCAACAGGGTTTATAAGTCGACAGGGTCTCTAGGTCGACAGGTCTAAAGGTCGACATGAGTTTTTCAATTTTTTTTTCTTTTTTTGAACTTTTTCATACTTTACGATCCACAAGGATTACAATTGGGAACGGTAACCTGTGCCAAGCGCAGCAAGGCACCTTGCCCAAAGCATGGCGAGCCACGCGAGGAGACGCAGTGCACTAATAGGGGTTTCCGGTCACTGTGCGGCGAAAATGACACCAAAAAAAATTACAAAAACTCATGTCGAGCTTTTGACATGTTGACCTAGACCATGTCGACCTAGAATCCCTGTCGACCAATAGTGGTCGAGCTAGACACTGTGGACCTAAGTGTGGTCGACCTTCTATACCACACCTTCCCAGTCCATTCTATACTAACCCTGTGTTGCCGTTGTAATAGTCCTTCTCTCCAAGTGGGCTTTCCTGTTGCCATGGTGGGAGCCGCAGCTCTCACTTCACATAACAAACTTGACAGATTCTACCAGCACTTGGTCTGTGGCTCTCTGGATCTTTCTGCCAAAGTATAGAAGAGAAGTGTATCAAGCCTTGCAGAGAGAAAAAAATAAAGAAGATGCCCAAGGCTGCCAAACTACTTCACTTTATCTCTCACAGATTTGATACAGTACATGCAATTTTTCTTTAACAATAATTTTCATTTGGCATATTTGTGAAGTGCCCATGTTAGTGCTGTCCCATGGAAAGTTTCTCCCATGTCTGCCAAAGACAACTCTAACACTAGGCCTTCTGGTGACTTCCCTTACAAATGCCCTTCTTATATGGATGCTCTGTTTTGCAGGGCAGGCGTTCTAGACCAAATCAGTCATATTCCTCTAATTTCTCTGTAATGGGCCTGACAATGTTCTGTCTTTGAATTCTTCTATTTGTTCCCCTTATTGCTTGTTTTATTAACAGAATTTTAATGAACTTACTCTAAATGTTCTTGATCTTTATTGTGCAGCTCTTATTTGGAAATGCACTAAGCATCTTAGGGATCTCTAGCTTCCAAGTGTATTTATTATGAAACCAACTGAAACACTTTAATTGTGCACAGATGGACTGAAATCAAGTAATTAGACCTCAGATACTACTGATTGCAACATAGTTTATTGAAATTTACAGTATCTTTTCAATAGTTTTTTTTACGTGTAATTAAAAAAATATTTTAGAGTTGTTTTGTTTATTTCAGATTGCAGAGTATTTTTTGTTTTTATGCATTGGTTAGAATTGTCGAACAAATTCATTTAAATTCCATTTTGTAAGAAAACAAAATATAAAAAATGCCAAGGGTGGCAAGTACTTTTACAGCCACCTACCTGACCAGATGTCCCTTGCAAGAAGTTTTCATTTGGAAGAAGAAGATGATTAATCTAGCCATTTATTTCTTGGCGGGAGAAAAAAACATCTGTATGTAATTCTTAGGAGGCAAATCCGTTTGGATAAAACCTGTGGGTTTTGTTTAGATCTGCAGCATCGCATTATATGAAGGAGGTGACTGTAAGAGAAAGAAATGCCTTATGTAAACTGTTCTGCGAGCCTAGAGGAACCCTGCTGGAAGAGGACAGTCTTGGGTGTAGGCAGGTGTCTCCTGAAAAGGCACTGCCTAAATCGTCATTTCTTATGAAATAATTGCATTTGTAACTCTAATACAATAATGACACTATGCAATGCAAATCTGTTCTGCTTTTACTGCCTTATATAGAGTACAAATATTTGTAAACAAAATGTACTGTATATGAAAATGGTTCTGTTGTTTGATACATGTAAATTAACAGCGATTGCTTAAATAAAACAACAATTCTAACCCTAATCCTTCATGAAATGTCCTACAGAAACACCTGCCTATTTAAACTCTGCAACCAGATTTTGAGTAACATAAATAGTAATAGTAAACGGTGCATTCTATTTTGTGCCTTGGCTGCCTTTAGCCTCTCTTCCTTCACTGAAATCCTTCAAAGCAAAACTGTTGACAGAGCAGTAAATAGTTTTCTTCCTTTCCAGAACTACAGAGAAGGTTAGAAGTAACTCAGCAATGCATTACACATGGGGGGTGATTCAGAGTTGATCGTAGCTGTGCTAAATTTAGCACAGCTACGATCATTCACACAGACATGCGGGGGGACGCCCAGCACAGGACATGTCCGCCCCGCATGTCAGTGCCCCCCCCATCCCCGCAGAAGTGCAAAGGCATCACACAGCGGCGATATCTTTGCACTTCAAGAGTAGCTTCCGGCCAGCGCAGCTTTAGCGTGCGGCCGGGAGCTACTCGTCGCTCCCCAGCCCACAGCGGCTGCGTTTGACGTCACGCAGCTGCCGTGGACCACCCCCCCAATGGTCCACCCACGCCTGCCTTGGCCGGACCGCTCCCCCTAAGCGGCGGCGTTAACCCCCCTGCCCAGCGACCGCCTCTGTCTCAAAGGCAATCGCTAGGCACCGACGGCTGCCATGCGCCGGCGCACTGCGGCCCCGGCACATGCGCAGTCCCGACCCGATCACTGCGCTGCGACAAACTGCAGCGAGCGATCGGGTCGGAATGACCCCCCTGAACTCCAGGTTCCAGGAAAAGCTGCATATACCTGCACTGGCATTAGAACATTATTCATGTGAATATGTTTCGTACATTTTAGCACAGACAACAACTGAATTATTATATTGGAATTATTATTATTATATATAATTATTATATTGGAAAAAAAAAAAAAGACCTAATTTCCCTTTGTGCCAAAATCACATTTCGGCTATGATGCACAATATTACATGTTAGCTTTAAAATAATCAATTAAGACCTTGAAAATGGACTCATCCACGCAAAATGAAGTCACACCTGTATTGGCTAGGGGCCTGATTCATGATTGTAAGGAACGGCACAGCCACACGGAAGTAGCAATTCCGTGTAATTAAAATGCAAATGTAGCAGGAAGAGTCTGTAGGAGATAGACACCTACTGTTAGCATTTGCGAGATCCGAATGCTTCGGATCACCATCACGATCATTGCGAACATCGGTCGTTATTCACGATGGTTACAGGCTGAAGCTTACTCAGGCTGGCCATAGGATCAGTACTTCCGGATTCAGGAAGTGTGCATCCGATGATGTAGACCCTGGACCCATCACGCCTAAATACAGGATTGACGCTGGGCATGGCCTCGCTCCACCCCCCAATTAACAAGGGGCTGTGAGCCATCGTGCAAAACCCAATCTGCTCTTGCACAGCACAGGTCTTGTATCAGCGCAGACCTCCAAACATCGAATTTGTACTCAAACATCAGATTTGCATGCAAACATGCTTGCCTCCAATTGGAAAAGCATTTCAGGGAGACTGTGAAAGTTACACCTTTAAGTGCGGCCGTGTACTGCTACATGTGAGAGATGGGTCATAAAAAATTACTTACATTCAAATGTAAAATGAGCCCCAAAGCACTTTGTAATATCTACTTGTTGATAAAAGACACTGATACTTTTCAGGGTTTGCTCACATGTATTCTGTTTTCCAAGTGTTTCCATATAAATGGCCATGAAAAACCTTATTTCTCTTACGTCCTAGAGGATGCTAGGGTCCACATTAGTACCATGGGGTACAGACGGGTCCACCAGGAGCCATTGGCACTTTAAGAGTTTCAGAGTGTGGGCTGGCTCCTCCCTCTATGCCCCTCCTACCAGACTCAGTTTAGAAAATGTGCCCGGAGGAGCCGGTCATAGCTAGGGGAGCACTCCAGAGCTTCTCTGGTAAAACTTTGTTTTAGAGTTTTTTATTTTACAGGAAGGCTGCTGGAAACAGCCTCCATGCAGCGTGGAAATAAGGGGGGGAGTAGTGTCCGCCCTGCGGGGTCTGAGCCACTTACTCCACTGACAGGACACTGAGCTCCTGAGGGGATAGATCGCTCCCCGCCACAGGCGATCACTCGCCCCGGCAGCATGCCACCACCGCCTTACAGAGCTGAAGATTGTGGCGAGTAAGTCACCGACACCCCTAGCAAGCAGGGGGTCGGTGTGAAGATGGCGGCAGTTGGGATGGGAGCCCAGTATTAACTGCGCTCTTGGGAAGGCTCAGCGGTACATGGTGCAGCGCTGTGAGGGGTGCCCTGGGCCAGCGCTTACCCCCTACACTGGTCCAGAAGCCTGTCGGGGTCAGCGGATCTTAGCCAGCAGTAAATCCTCAGGCCAGTATAATCCATGGTGAGCGGGAAGACAGCGCCATTTCGGGGGCGGAGCTTCTCCTCAGAGCGGACCCAGCAGCGGTCAGCGCCATTTTCCTGCCTGCACAGCGCTGATCAGGAGAAGCAGGTCCCTCCACAGTAACTCCAGCTATCTCTCACGGTACCAGGGGGTTGTAGAAGGGGAGGGAGAGGCTGCAAAACGACTGTGTATCCTATTAAGGTGCACAGTCAGCGCTGATAAGGGGTCTCCCTTTAATTAAAAGCGCTGTGTGCGGGTTGGCTCCAATCTCTGTGTTTCTCTTGCCATTCTTGGGGGTGAAACTCTGTCTGTAAGTGTGTGTGTGTGTGTGTGTGTGTGTGTGTGTGTGTGTGTGTGTGGAGTGTTTGTGGTCACCTTTAGCTATGTCCAGGGACACAGTGTCATATGCTGCGGAGGATTTATCCTCTCAGGATGATCCCATTCCATGTAATCAGGATAGCACTGGTTTAGCACAGTTAACAGCAAGGGAATCTGAGTATTTTTCCTCTATCGAATCTGTGATTGAATTATAATAGAGCTGCACAGGCGGGATTTGCACCTCAGGCTTTACAGGACTCTATGGCAGTCTGGCCCAGTTCTGTCGCCTCAGGGCCCCCCACTATATGTTCCCAAACATGTGTTCTTGCGCCGGTTATGCAAGACGACACGGATAGCGATTCTGACACTGCAGACGGTGATGGGGATATGTTTGGGGGGCGGCATCTCTTGCACAAGTGCTGTTAATGGTAGAGGCTATTAGAGATGTGTTGAATATTTCTGATACAACACCTAGCAGGTTGAGGAGGCTCCCTTCACTGATAAGGGAGCCTCGCTAACCTTTCCTGCGTCAAAGGAATTAAATGCTTTATTTGAAAAAGCATGGGTTAATCCTGCGAAATATTCCAGATCCCTAGGAGGATCCAGGTGGCTTTTCCTTTCCTGGTGGAGGATAGGACAGAGTGGGAAACCCGTCCGGTGTTGAAGCCGGCTGACCGTAAACTTGATATACGCTCAGATCAGTGTGCACGGCTTCAGGGGCTATGTAGAGTCCCACTGTTGCCAGTGCATGTATTGCCAAGTCTATAGTAAAGTGGTCAGGCACATTACTTGAGGATTTGGATAAAATGGTCAAAAATGATGTTGAATTGTTTTTGCGTCACATTCAGGGTTTGGCTGGGTTTCTGACTGAATCCTGGGTTCCATGGCTGCAGAAATCTCTTCCATGTCGGTCTCAGCTCATCGTGGACTGTGGCTATGTCAGTGTTCTGCCGAAGCGGAGAAGTGAGAAGACCCTACCCTACACAGGTCAGGCTCTGTTTGGGGAAGTGCTAGATATGTGGTTCTCCACGTCTGCCGCGGGTAAGTAACCCTTTCTTCCCTCAGCTATGCCTGCTCCGAAGAAACCTTTTTTTCTTCAACTGCATCACAGCCCTGTGAGGCTGCCAAGCAGAGAAGCCTGGCCATCCAACGCCTCCTTTTGGGGAGGTAGGCCCAATTCCAAGAAACCGGCTACTGTAGGTTCCCCAGACCAGGCGCCTGTTTCAGGTGAACCAAGGTTCTCCGCATGACGGTGGACTGCACCGGGGCGGTGGTGGAGCCGGTGGGAGCGCAGCTCAGACGTTTCAGTCATGTCTGGAATTCGTCCGGCCTGGATCCCTGAGTGCAATGTCCCAGGGGTACAGGCTGGAATTTCATCTCCCTCCTCACCGATTTTTCAAAATCAGGCTGGCCAGCTCTGCTGGCAGGCAGGACTGTCCTGCAAGAGACAGTAGAGAAGTTGGTGGAGTCACAGGTACTTGTGCCTTTTCCACCTTCTTTGTAGAACGAAGGTTACTATTCAAACCTTTTCGTGGTACCGCAACCGGATGGTTCGGTCTGACCTATTTGAACCTGGAATCACTGAACCCCTTCCTGAGGGAGTTCCTGTTCAAACGGGTGTCTCTATGGACGGTAATATTAGCTCTGGATGAGAGGGAATTCCTGGTATTCCTGGATATCAAGGATGCGTACCTCCTCATTCCAATGTGGCCGCCACATCAGGCTTATCTCCGATTCGCACTATGGGACAGTCATTGCCTATTCCAGGCTATGCCTTTTGGCCTCTCCATAACACCAAGGGTGTTCACCAAGGTGATGGCAGAGGTGCTGGTTCTCCTTCGCAAGCAGGGGGTAAACATGATTCTGCATCTGGACGATCTATTATCAAGGGTATCGTCCAAGATGGAAATGTTGCAGACCTTTGTTCTCGCAATCCGCCTACACGGAGTCCGCGGAGGGATTCTGATTCTTTTAAAAATCACATTTGGAACCAACCAGGAGGTTGTCTTTTCGGGAACTGACCCTCGATGCAGACGTGCAGAGGGTATATATTCTACGTTGGTGATACAAACAATGGTCCGGGATGTCCTGTAGCCAGCCCGGGTGTCGGTTCATCAATGCTTTCACCTCCTGGGAAAGATGGTGGCCTCTTGCGAGGCACTCCAGTATGGTAGGCTTCATACTCGGGCCTTCCACCTGGATTTCCTGGACATGTGGTCCAGATCTCATCTACACGTGCAACAGAGAACACGTCTGTCGCCAAGGGCCAGGATTTCGCTCCTCTGGTGGCTCCAATTTACCTCACCTGCTGGAGGGCCGCAGGTTGGAGATCCAGCACTGGATCCTTCTGACCATGGATGCAAGCCTCCGAGGCTGAGGTGCAGTCACCTCAGGGGAAATCTTCCTGGGAAGGTGGTCTAGTATGGAAGCCGAACTACTGCTCAGCATTCTGGAACTATGAATCGGGCCATTCAAGTGTACTCGGACAATGTAATGGCAGTGTCTTACTTAAACAGACAGGGCGGAATGAAGAGCAGAACTGGAATGTCAGAGGTGACAAGAATCATCCTAGGGCCAGTAAAACACAGATTGGCGCTGTCAGCAATCTTCATTCCGGGAGTCAACTGGGAAGCAGACTTCCTCAGCAGACAAGTTCTCCATCCAGGGGAGTGGGGTTTCCATCTGGAGATGTTTAGGGAAATAACAGATCTTTGGGTTTTCCCAAAACGGACATGATGGCCTCTCGTCTCAACAAGAAGCTTCAACGCTATTGTTCCAGGTCGAGGGACCCACAAGGACGCCCGGGTGTCTCCGTGGGTGTTCTAGTCGGTGTATCCTACACTTCCACTCCTTCCAAGGGTTCTAAAAGCTCATAAGGAAGACGAAAGATCAAATGTTCCTCATTGCTCCAAACTGACCAAGATGGGCTTAGTACGCGGACATTCTGACTCTATTGCAAGAAGAGACAAGGCCTCTTCCTCTTCGGGAGGACCTGCTGCAGCAGGGGCCGTTCACCTATCAAGACTTACCGACGGTTTCTCCTCTTCCTGCAAGCAGGTGTGGATATGGGCTTGAGTTTGGGGATCTGTACAGGTCCAGATTTCGGCCCTACCCATTTCCTTCAAAATGATTGGCTGCCCTCCCTGAGGTTCAGACCTTTTTGAAGGGAGTTCTGCACACCCAACCTCCCTTTGTACCTTAACGTGGTGTTGCAGTTCCTCCAATCGGACTGTTTAAACCTCTACAAAAGGTTGAGGTCATATTTCTTACAATGAAGGCTGTCACGTTGTTGGCCTTAGATTCTGCTAGACGTGTGTCGGAGTTGGAGGTTTCGTCCTTTAAGAGCCCTTACTTAATCTTCCATGAAGATAGAGCCGTGCACCGGACACGTCAACAGTTTTTTTTCTGCTATGGGTTGTGTCGGCATTTCATATCCACCAACCTATTGTGGCGCCAGTTGCTACTGACTCCTCAATTTCATCAAAGTCCTTGGGTGTTATTAAGGCTTTGAAAATCTATGTGAAGAGGACTGCTCATCACAGATAATCGGACTCTCTGTTTGTCCTGTATGATATATTTGGGTGTCCTGCTTCTAAGCAGTTGATCTCTCGCTGGATCAGGTTCACAATCTAGCACGCGTTCTCTACGGCAAGATTGCCGTGTCCTACGTCTTTTAAGGCCCACTCTACTCGTAAGGTGGGGTCTTCCTGGGCGGCTGCCCAGGGTGTCTCGGCGTTACAACTTTGCCGAGCAGCAACTTGGTCTGGGTCGAACAGGTTTGCAAAGTTCTACAAGTTTGATACTTTGGCTACTGATGATCTGAAGTTCAGTCAATCAGTTCTGCAGGAGCCTCCGAGCTCTCCCTCCCGTTCTGGGAACTTTGGTACATCCCCATGGTACTAATATGGACCCCAGCATCCTCTAGGACGTAAGAGAAGAGAGGATTTTGGTTACCTACCGGTAAATCCATTTCTCGCAGTCCGTAGAGGATGCTGGGTGCCCGCCCAGCGCTTCGTTTTCCTGCAATAGTTATCTGGTTCAGTACAACTTTGTTTTAGTTGTGTACTGCATTGTTACTTGGTAAGTAATGTTTCAGCTGTTGCTGAGGTTTCAAGCTAGTTAGCTTGATGTGCCTTGTATGTGTGAGCTGGTATGAATCTCGCCATCTTCTGTGTACAATCCTTCTCTCGAAGATGTCCATCTCCTCGGGCACAGTTTCTAGACTGAGTCTGGTAGGAGGGGCATAGAGGGAGGAGCCAGCCCACACTCTCAAACTCTTAAAAGTGCCAATGGCTCCTGGTGGACCCATCTATACCCCATGGTACTAATGTGGACCCCAGCATCCTCTACGGACTATGAGAAAAGGATTTACTGGTAGGTAACCAAAATCCTATTTTAAAAATGCATGTAACCATAGGGATCATTGTGCCTTGTAACCAATGCAAGGAAATGGCACTAATGATCCCATTTGAATGTACAGTGCATCCGGAAAGTATTCACAGCGCTTCACTTTTTTCCAGATTTTGTTATGTTACAGCCTTATTCCAAAATGGAATAAATTCATTTTTCCCCTCAAAATTCTCCAAACAATACCCCATAATGACATTGTGAAAAAAGTTTTTTTGAGATTTTTGCAAATTAAAATAAAAAACGACGAAATCACAGGCACATAAGTATTCACAGCCTTTGCTCAATACTTTGTTGATGCACCTTTGACAGCAATTACGGCCTCAAGTCTTTTTGACTATGATGCCACAAGCTTGGCACACCTATCTTTGGGCAGTTGCACCCATTCCTCTTTGCAGCACCTCTCAAGCTCCATCAGTTTGGATGGGAAGCGTCACTGCACAGCCATTTTCAGATCTCTCCAGAGATGTTCAATCGGATTCAAGTCTGGGCTCTGGCTGGGCCACTCAAGGACAATCATAGAGTTGTCCTGAAGCCACTCCTTTGATATCTTGGGGTCGTTGTCCTGCTGAAAGATGAACCACTGCCCCAGTCTGAGGTCAAGAGCGCTCTGGTGCAGGTTTTCATCTGTACATTGCTGCATTCATCTTTTCCTCTATCCTGACTAGCCTCCCAGTTCCTGCCGCTAAAAAACATCCCCCACAGCATGATGCTCCACCACCATGCTTCATTGTAGGGATGGTATTGGCCTGGTGATGAGCGGTGCCTGGTTTCCTCCAAACATGACACCTGGCATTCACGCCAAAGAGTTCAATCTTTGTCTCATCAGACCAGAGAATTTTGTTTCTCATGGTCTGTGTCAGGAATCCGCATTCTCCATTGCATCACTTCCAGTGAACAGGCGTCTCCTGGCTTCAGTCCTCTGTTTTCAGAGTATTCCCTGTGAATTGGACCTGTGGAACTACAGGTCTCAGCAGTTCCAGTCTTCAGTCTCCTGCAGCCCACAGCTCACTGTGCTCCACCTAACCAGTTCTATCTTTTGGTAACCACTGGTTTCAGCCAGCAGCCTGGAGTACACAGTGCTTCTAGCTAAACAGCATTAACTCCCGGTGCACTACTGATCCCAGCCAGCAAACAGCAGTGCATTGCATTAACTGTCTATAGAATTATTCTCCCGGTTAATCACCAGCTCCAGTTAACACTCAGCTGATCCCGGCATCCAATCCAGCGCTGTGTTTCCAGCCAGGGCCCTGTGACCAATCACTGCAGAGCAAGGGGTATAAGTTCCTGTCCGGGGCTCACTCACATCGCCTCGGACAATGAGTCACATATGGTGTGTCTAGTTTTCCTGGTTCCCGTGTTCCTGTCTCCAGTGATTCCTCCTTTGTTGTTCCCGTGTTCCTGTCTCCAGTTATTCACCGTGGTTACTCTCATCATTCATCACTCTGCAATTCTCCTGTTTACTCTGGACTTCAAACCACAGCTACAAGCTCATCAGCAGTAAGAGACTCTCCTCAGGTGTTCATTCCATTTCCTTACCTGTGCACTTCGTTATCAGTATATCAACCTGTGCATCTCAGCAGTAATACCAACTAATTGCATTGAGACTGTCTCCTGCTTGGGCCTAGTGAGGCCATAAGGACTTATGCTATATAGAGACTGTGTATTTTCAAATAATACCGGAGTTCTGCCTTTTCCATTTGCATTTCAGTTCATTTCATATTGTGTTATACAGAGACTGTGTGTTTATAAATAATACCGGAGTTCTGCTTTTCAATCCATCTGCATTCAGTTATCCGTTCATTTCATATTATACAGAGACTGTGCTTTCAAGTATTACTGGAGTTTTGTTTATTCATCTGCATTCAGCCAATTAAGTTATTTCATATTCTGTTGCAAGAGACTTTCAGTTACTTTTGGTTTCAGTTATCAATCATTGTTTGCTACATTGCCGGTCTTCAGTTATTATACCATCTGCTTTGTTACCTCTGTGCTAATAAACATCAGCGCATATGCGCAGGACTTTCATATTGCCTCCACGCTTTGTACATTGCACCAACACTGACCCACTATTGCCCCCTCCAGGGACAGACAAAACCTGAGACCTGACAGTCTGAGAGTCCTTTAGGTGCATTTTGGCAAACTCCAGGCGGGCTGCCATGTGTTTTTTTTTACTAAGGAGTGGCTTCCATACAGGCCTGACTAGTGGATTGCTGCAGAGATAGTTGTCCTTCAGGAAGGTTCTCCTCTCCCCACAGAGGAATGCTGTAGCTCTGACAGAGTGACCATCGGGTTCTTAGTCGCCTCCCTGACTAGGGCCCTTCTCCCCAGATCGTTCAGTTTATACGGCCATCCAGCTCTAGGAAGAGGCCTGGTGCTTTCGAACTTCTTCCATTTATGGATGATGGAGGCCACTGTGCTCACTGGGACCTTCAAAGCAGCAGATATTTTTCTGTACCCTTCCCCAGATTTGTGCCTCAAGACAATCTCGGAGGTCTACAGACAATTCCTTTGACTTCATGCTTGGTTTGTGCTCAAACATGCACTGTAAAGTGTGGGACCTTATATAGACAGGTATGTGCCTTTCCAAATCAACTAAATTTATCACAGGTGGACTCCAATTAAGTAGGAACATCTCAAGGATGATCAGTGGAAACAGTATGCACCTGAGCTCAATTTTGAGCTTCATTGCAAAGGCTGTGAATACTTATGTACATATGGTTTTTTAGTTTTAATAAATTTGCAAAAATCCCCCCAAAAAAAGTTTTTCATGTTGTCATTATGGGGTATTGTGTGTAGAATTTTGAGGGGAAAAATTAATATTTTGGAATAAGGCTGTAACAGAACATGTGTAAAAAGCGCTGTGAATACTTTCCGGATACACTGTACAGTATATACAGTATCTGTGATTTCTTTTCTTCCCTATGTATATAACAACTACATCATGTGGGTAAATTGCAATCAGGGATTGCTGGACACTAGCATTAAATTACTACTATTTCAGGGAGCCTCTCGGACAATCAGGGAGAGTTGGAAAGTGTGGGACACATACAGATGGGTCCACGGTTATCTTGGCTAGTTTGCTGCACCTAGGCACAACATGGTTTATTAACATAAACCCTTCATCTATTGTTCTCAGATGCAATACAATACAGAGAGAACAATACAGCAGGGGATTAAGTCATTACAGCAGGGGATTAAGTCAGATTGGCCAATCTCAGTTAATCCTATTAAAGGTCAAGATAAATATGGACCCATCTGTAGGAATTAGGCCCTAAAATCAGTTACCGGGGATCTGAATAAGGACTTTTTCATGCATATTTTACTTGATTGTGTTACAGGACATCCAATCCCCGGCAGATAACTAAGATGTTAGCAACAAAAACATACAGAGGAATCACATTTCTACTAGACATATGATAAACTATGGCGAACCCCCTTAGCAAAGTGGACACAATAATCTCCTATGGACAGCAGAATCACACGCCAAATGACAGGCTCTCAAGCAGCCACTCATCTAAAAGAAAGGTGTTCCACCTGGAAAATTCAATTAAAAGCATACAGTACATTACATAGGTTATATATTATTCCATATATTAGTGCTACTTGGACAAAGCTTTATGTTTAATATCATTAAAAGACATCTCAGAAGGTGTCAGGTATGTGTGTCTTTGGTCAGGCCATAAGATATTTTTGGTTTAGACTGTCAGAGAGAACAAGTATAATGTCACCTGTATCCTCTACAGGATCCGGTCTGAAGATCGACACTGTCTAGGTCGATAATGTTTAGGTCAACCACTATAGGTCGACAGTCCCTAGGTCGACAGGGTTGGAAGGTCGACAGGTTTTCTAGGTAGACATGTCAAAAGGTCGACATGAGTTTTTCAAATTTTTTTTTTTTTGAACTTTTTTATACTTAACGATCCACGTGGACTACGATTGGCCCATTAACCTTGCCCAAAGCATGGCGAGCGAAGCGAGCCATGCGAGGGGACATGGTGCACTAATTGGGGTTCCCGGTCACTCTACGAAGAAAAGGACACAACAACAACAACAAAAAACAACAACTCATGTCGACCTTTTGACCTGTCGACCTAGCACATGTCGATCTAGAAACCCTGTCAACCTTCCAACCCTGTCGACCTAGTGACTGTCGACCTATAGTGGTCGACCTAAACATTGTCGACCTAGACACTGTCGATCTAATGATCCACACCCCTCCTCTACATGTTCATTATCAACCTATTACCCTGTTGCAGCAGATAATGTACATTGATTTTACTCACATTTTAAACAAGCGTAACTGTTGTTTCTAGAGTCCATTTACCCAGTACTGTTCCGCTAGCATAGCGGAAGTGTTCTGGATTTCATAACCCATCTAGTTATATCCAAAAGTGTTTGGAAGTCAACAAAGTTTCTGGGCAAAAAAACTAGTATCACTATCCAGTGTCTACTGGCTATTGGGGGAATCTGGATAGTTTAACAATTTAAGGGTAAACTAAGACTTTTCAGACATTCTTGGTTGTTCTTTAGCATTTCAATTCCTGCTTGAGGCACATACAATATTGCACTGTAGAGCAATGGAAATCTGAATGCTTTTTCTGTTTATTTTTTATTGAATGTTTTATAAGTGTGTCATTCTTACTCACTCTTTATGTATAAACACTATGTTGCATTACAACAAAAGACACACAGTCATGTTCCTTCCTGTGTGAAATAAATGTATGTGTCTGTGCTTAGAGAATAGCGTGCTGCGGAATCTATGTTCAATTCAGGATGGTATCGATATCGTGGCAGTTGAAATCTCAACGACATCATGACGTTTACAATCCTGATGTACTCTATTTTAACTCTATGCCTAACTGTAACCCACCCCTACTGCAGTCTAACCCTAACAATCCTGCCCCCCCACCCCACCCCGCCGCCATGCGGCCTAACTCTCCCCCTAGTGCCTAACCCTAACCCTAGTACTTACCATCGGGAGCCACTGTCTGCAGATCAGGATTTCAACTGCCAGGATTCTAACGGCATCCCAATCTATTCATGATGACTGCAGAGGCAAACACAGGATTTCTAGAGGGAGGAGTCTAAATGCTTGATTTTAGAGTAACATATACAGGGCATAATTATTACAAGCGATTGTCTGCCTCGTACAGTGCGGGATGGCGCCACTCATACCAAGCACAGCGACGTTTAGTAACATATTATGCCTGAAAAAATATTGTAAAGAACAGCTCTCCCAATAAGAGCTGTCCTTTATGTACAAGGACTTGTATGGTATAGGTTTGTAACCCAGGAGTCCGATGACACGTGCACTGAAAGGGACACTGGGACGGATCCGACTGGATCCCTCTCATTGCACATTTACCCGTTTGGAGATTGGCGCATAGGAGTAATGCTGCCAAAGTTTTGAAAACTGAATTTTTGGAGGTTTGACCCCATTTTTATCTTGATGCACCCTGCCTACAAAGTACAGTGTATGTAACACAGTATTTCAGACATATACAGGGCCTGCGATAACGGTAAGCCTCTTACTAGTTGCTCTCTGGTCCAGTGCGCTGATTTAGCGCTCAGATCCACACCTACAGTAGCCTTAGAAGAGAATCTGGACTGGTCTATGTTTTAGAGTGTATGCAGAGATTGTATGCTCTCCCTGTGTTTGTGTGGGTTACCTCTGGGGCAGGTTAATAGGTTTCTGAGAAAATATTAACTCTAGTGTGACCATGTGATAGGGAGAAGAGAAATTCTCAATAGCCAACTGGGGCAAGGACTGATTTGAATGTTATCTGTTACGTGCAGAGTAATATGTATGTGCTATACAAATGGTTAATAAATAAATTGCTAGTGATGGAGATTCAAACAGCAGTCTGCTGCTTGCAATTATTTTTGTAACTATCATGTTGGAGTCATACACAGTGGAAAGAATGGCTAATAAAATTTGATCAGTTTTGCTTGTATACAGAGACTGTGGCTAACCTGAATATATATAGGCCCCCGCTAATCTGGATGTTCTGCCTGTACAACCAGACAATCACACCTCACCTGGTCGTCTGGATGGTGAACAGGCCAAACAGCGCTATTAAGTTATGTGCGGCCATCTTATTCATATGTAAGCTTCAATTTCTTGTAGGTGTGTTAATGTTAAAGAGGATATTACAGTACACATTCATACCTGTGCCATTAAACTAGCTTCAACAGGTTTTAGGAAAGGAGGCATACAATGCACCACTGTTCAATACTGCCAGTAGTAGAACATAAAGACAACTTAAGTCAAATTGAAGTCATGAAGTCCATATTTAGTTACAGATTATAAGAAGCAGAGAAAACAGTGCCCATTCACTCTACCGGACATAAATACACATGCACACTGCCATCAACAATTAAACACACACTGGATTAAAGCTTTGCACATACGGTCAGTGTTTGTTGCTTACTAATTATTTCTTCACATCAAAAAAAAAAACTGTCATCACTTTGGTTACCTACGTTTGGGTGATAATTTAGAAAAACTGCAAGAGGACCTAAAAGACCTCAATTAACTTTGTAACTGTAGACATCATGGCCCAAGACTTTACCAGTCTACTTAACACTGCCACATTGTATGACGGAGCCTGCTTTAATGTGCTCTGGATCCTGAACTTCAGCAAATTGAATTAACAGGATTATCATAAATAAACAGGCATGTCACTACCTCTGTAATAATTTTATACTTGCTGACTGCTTCTTTCAGTGTGTTTTCTCAACATAAAAATGGAAATTGAATTTTGTGAAACATCTGTGGACACATTTGGGGAAGAGTCTAAACAATATTATGGACATAAAACTATGTAAAGTTAATTACAAGGGTATTTTTTTTTTTTTAATAAAAGCATCATATGGTATCTATTATTAATGCTCATACCCTAAAACCACCTTCTTCTCCTCAGACAACATTAGCACACCTCTCATAAAGGGAAAACAAAAGTAAAATATGGAGTAGGTCCTGGAAATGGACAATTATCTACCTCTCTGATCTCTGGTGCCGATATAGAATTTCACACAGGTCAGCCACAACTGTACTTGTATTGCGTGTACTGAATTAAATGTAAAGTCATCGATATACAGAGTTGAATGCTTCTGTGCAACACCACCACCCCTATCCATATGCTTATGGAAGTAGCGGTCATTATCAGCGCACACTTGTACCAGAACTTACTGTACTGTAGATCTGTCTGAAATCAGAAAAATCTCAGCAGAGCTTGCAATTCTATCTACACGATCTAGACAAACCCTTACCCCAATGATTGACATGCTGTTGGAGTTTGGGGGCTGCTGTGGGCAGCATTCCCGAAAACAGGGGCATGTCAGCACCTTTTTCTGGTCGTGCTGAATCCACTGGCTATAGCCTCAGATGCAGCTTCATTGGCTTCAGCAGCGTGACTTCACTGGACATTTGGAGAAAACTGAGGGTTACTCAGATGTCTGACGGTAATGCAGTTGTTCTTAAGCTGCGTCCTCTAACACAGCAGCGAATCCCAAAAGCCTGCATTGGGCGTCTTAACTCAAGACACCTCCTGCGGCTTTTGTATATTTTTGCACTGCCACTGTGCAAAAAGACACAGTGGTGGTGCAATTAGTGTCCACCCCTGAATCAGCCCCTTAGCCTGCGGACAAATGCCCCCTGAACTGTTATTACCATTGTTGCTGTTATTTGTGTAAAAAATTGCAAGTTCCACCTGCAAAACGAACATGCATGTATTGCTGCATCAGCTCCTCTGTGCGCTCTTTTGGGCAACATATATGAGAGATCACAGATGAAGCACACCTCTCTTACAGAGAAAGCCAGTCTGAGAGAGAGCATTGTCCCATCCCGCTATATGAAGTAGTATGGTTTAATGTCAGGGCCGGATCTGGAAATAGGATGACCTAGCTACAGAGGGGGCGTCTAGGGTTATGACACAGGATTACTCTGGACAGTTTGGAAATATGGGTGTAGAGATGTGTCCCGTGATCAGGGGAGCAGCTGAGGCTTTTCAAAGCAGGTGTCAGCCACGAGTCAATTGCGGCTTGTGGACTGATTGTCACTCCTGCTACTTGACACGACACGAGTGGTGCAATGACATCGGAGGGGAAGTATGGAAGAGCTCCCAAAGAGGCGCAGAAGAATGCTGCGCAAAAAAGGCTACCTGGTGGGAAGAAGGTCAAAGGTGCAGGAAGACTGGAAATATTGCACCGTGTGTTGGCCCCTTAAGCCTAAGCTTACTTACAACTGCATACTTTATTTACAAATAAAACATTATCATCATTCTTCTGTTCACGATAAATCGTGTGTAAAGTGTCAAATCGTGTTACATTTACTTCCGATTCCGATCCGATGCGCGGACCTGTGCGAATCAGATCTGATCTGGAGATTGTCACTGCTTCACTAAGGATTCATCATATCCCAAAGCAGTGAATGGGATTGCATGCGAAACATCGTATGCAAAATGATCACATACGATGTACCATATGCGATATAGCCGGCTGCGGGGAGTTGCTGAGTTACTGCATGAGAGGCTCTATGCGATACCTCGGCTTAATGGCCCCCTTTAGTGCACAGTGCTGCTTGACGCAAATAGACCGGGTGATCCTTACCGCACTGTCCATGATCTTGGTATTATGATTTGGCTTTTTTTTTTATTAGTAATGTCAGATAAGAATAATGCTGTTATGTGCGCTGATACCGCTTCTCCCCATGTATTACAGTGGACATGCATACTCAGTGACAGGGTAAGATAGCACGCCAATGTGGGAGGCAATGTATGAACGGTCAGTGGCAGTGACCATTTCGGCACCTGCAGCTATATAATTTCGACAGCTGCAGGTGTTGTTGCCCATACACCACAGCCAGGGAGGCTCTCTCACAGGCTGCAGTAGCTGTCTGCTCTGGGATGCATGTGAGATCTCGCACTAAGCTGATGCACTGTGCAGCTAGAGCAGTGGCGGAGGGGGGAGTTTTCACTCCCCCACTTCAGCATCCGAGTGGACAGAGGAAAAAGGCCAGGTATCTGAATTGTTGCACGGAGATTTCCTGGTCTCTGCGATTGGCAGCTTGAGCGACCCATGGGTGCTGCAAGCCGCATGATGGTGAGAGTTCCGATGATGCGTCCTAGGATGCAGGTCGGATCAATACTGTGGCAGGAGGCATTTGCTTGTAACAGATGCATCATCCTCATGGTGCAATGGCTTAGGATAATAATGTTGGGCTACATTGCTTGGCAGATGCTTGGTAACCGGCACAGAGATTGGATTTTCACCTATCAGTTTATGTAGATACATTTGTGTATGTTGAATAAAGTAAGTTAAAAAAAAAAGCAAAAAAAAAAAAAAAAGCTTCCCTGTGTGGAATTATACTGTCCTACGTGATGAACATATATAGCAAAATGTAAAAAAGTTCTATAGTTCATTTTCTCTTCTAAATGGTGTGTGAACGAGTTGTGAGACTATTGTTTGTATGGGCAGAAGAGAGGCAACATGTTACGGGGTTGTCAGCACCCATTGTGATCATTAATGTCTGTTGGTCCCCACATCTGAGCTTTGTGCGTTCAGAATGGGACCGTGATGAATGGAGCCCTACAAATAGAAATAAAAATGCACTCTACACAGGCATACATGAGTTTTCAATCACTTAATCTTGAGTGCATATTAGGTGTGTGCTAAACTCAGTTGTGGTAGTGGCCCCTTAAGCTATACAGGTATGTTCTCTAAATTACAGGTGCTGACCATGTAGTAGTTGCAACATGCACGCCTCACTCCTTTTAAATCATTCAGTTCTTTTATGACAATGGCAAATTCATTATTACACAGAATAGTTCAGTATATATTATGTTTTATTGATAACTTTATATTGAGAATAAGGTAGAAGCAATTCTGAATTAGCATAGCTTTTTCCAATGTACCTATTCATTTAAATATCCGTACAAAGGGTGTGGAGGATAATAACACCCAAAGCTTCATCTCTGGAAGGAAGAATGAAGAATAATGAGTGGCAATTATATGCCCTGCATTGCCCGTCCTACAACATATTATACCACATGCTCTGGATAGAATTACATTTCAATTCTAACAAAATACCAGATATAATTAAATTCTTTCCGATACCACAAGAGAGCAATGAAACAAATGAAGAAATATAATTTTCTTATGACATTTGAACTATAGGCCATGTTTGGAGAGCAGAATGGTTGAGCAAATTAAAGTGAAATATTGTAACAGTTACAAATAGTAATAAAGGAAAGGTCATGTACAAAAATATCCAGCCCAGGTAACTACTGTAATCTACTACTTCAGAGGCTTCTACAAGTGTTACTCAAGTGATGGGGGGGGGGGGGGGGGGGGGCGAGATTTAAAAGAGTGCTGGCGAGTCTGCATCCCATATATTTGAATCATACATGTTAATAAAGATTGTTAGTGATAGAGATGTCTATTTACTAAGGGGTGGCACTTTATATACCGGCTGTCCCTTTGTAAAATATGGGAGGGTGCAAATTTAGAGATTGCAGGGCGGCGCCGAACACCCTAGCACCCGCCCTGCTTGTCGGTATACCGGCGGTCAGGATTCCGGCGCCGGCATATTGAGCGCCGGGATCCCGACCGCCGGTATACCGACAAGCAGGGCCGGTGCTAGGGTGTTCGGCGCCGCCCTGCAAACTCTAAATTTGCACCCTCCCATATTTGACAAAGGGACAGCGCGCACCTTTGGTGTGTCGAAGAACAGGGTGTGGTCTCACACAGAAGTGGCGTGGCCACGTAATAGTACCCCCATTTCACCACACAGTAGTGTAGTTTATATATTTAACATGTGATCCCCCCACGCTTAAATATTTAACTTGTGTCCCCCGTTCTTTCTTATATAATGCAAGTCAGAAGGTGCAGAAGGAAAACGCACCTCTGCAGAATCCCTGATCCTAACTGACTGCACATGTAATTACACCTGCAGCTGTGAAGGCTCCGCATAAGCTGCATAAGTTACAAAGCGGACCGCAGTGTAAAGGTAATACACTGGTCTTACTTCACCACCACTGCTGGGTTGTGCCCTGACTTGTTCCACTGTCAGTGAACCCTGCCGTCGGTAACAGCAGTGCTCACACACTGCTCAGAGTTGCAAAGACGAGGTGACAGGAGGGGCAGGTCAGGGAGGGGAGAAGACCACCTACTTTCTCATTGTAGCCCGTGGCTAGCCGCAGCGCACCGTTATTATTCCTGCTGATTTATCCACTAGTTGAGGGCCCCTCAAGTGCTGTGGGCCCTGGTGCATTGCACTGGCTGCTCGCAGTGGCGAATTTAAGGGTCAGGCCGCCCCTAGGCACAAAATGATTGCTCCCCCCACACAACCTATTTTAAAATGAGGGGGTAGAAAGGGATTAGGAGTAGGAATCAAGGGTAAAATGGGAGTTGCTGTGTGAATCAGGGGGGCAGGGTGGGATTAGTAGTGGAAGGTGGGGGAAAAATGGGAGTAGTATTATGGAACAGAGGGCAGGATGGCACATCAGGGGGAACAGGCTAGGAGTAGTAGTTGTGGGGAGCAGGATGGAAGTAGCAGAGGCAGGCTAAGAGTAGTAGTGGGAAGTAGGGGGCAGGTTAAGAGTATTCTATGGGAAGCAGGGGGCAGGCTAGGAATAGTAGTAGTGAGGATCAGGGGGCAGGATGGGGGTAGTAGTGGGAAGCAGGGAGTAGTGGCAGGAAGAAGTGGGCCTGGAATCCTGCACTGACACTACCAAAGGGAGCCAGCAATGCAGCCAGCTCCTTTCCCCCACCCACACACTGCACACCCCACAGCACTGCTGTCACTGACCTTATGCTGCTCTGGGTGGTTCCTCATGTCCCAGCTGCCACACTTCCAGGGGCTGGCTGGCAAATTTAATTGCAGGTGAACTCCACAGTGGCACGCTCCTCTCGCACACCACTAACACAGAAACAGGAGGGGGCACACACAATTAACACACACACTATAGGGGACACGCACAGAGGAGGGGACACACACAACTGACACACACACAGGATGGGAGATGGACATGCACACAAGTGTTGGGTACATGGACACTGCAGGGGGCACACAGTCACACAGGAGTGGGGGACACACAGTCACACAGGAGGGGGGAGGACACAGTCACACAGGAGGGGGGGAGGATACAGTCACACAGGGGGGGGGGGATACAGTCACACAGGAGGGGGGGGGGGAGGATACAGTCACACAGGAGGGGGGAGGACACAGTCACACAGGAGGGGGGATACAGTCACACAGGAAGGGGGGAGGACACAGTAACACAGGAGTGTGGGCACACAGTCACACAGGAGTAGGGGACACACAGTCATACAGGAGTAGGGGACACACAGTCATACAGGAGTAGGGGACACACAGTCATACAGAAGTAGGGGACACACAGTCATACAGGAGTAGGGGACACACAGTCACACAGGAGTAGGGGACACACAGTCACACAGGAGTAGGCGACACAGTCACACAGGAGTGGGGGGGACACAGTCACACAGGAGTCGGGGACACACAGTCACACAGGAGTGGGGGGGACACAGTCACACAGGAGTAGGCGACACAGTCACACAGGAGTCGGGGACACACAGTCACACAGGAGTCGGGGACACACAGTCACACAGGAGTGGGGGGGACACAGTCACACAGGAGTGGGGGGGACACAGTCACACAGGAGTGGGGGACACACAGTCACACAGGAGTGGGGGACACACAGTCACACAGGAGTGGGGGACACACAGTCACACAGGAGTAGGCGACACAGTCACACAGGAGTCGGGGACACACAGTCACACAGGAGTCGGGGACACACAGTCAAACAGGAGTCGGGGACACACAGTCACACAAGGGTGGGGGACACAGTCACACAGGAGGGGGGAGGACACAGTCACACAGGAGTCGGGGACACACAGTCACACAGAAGTCGGGGACACACAGTCACACAGGAGTCGGGGACACACAGTCACACAGGAGTCGGGGACACACAGTCAAACAGGAGTCGGGGACACACAGTCAAACAGGA
Source organism: Pseudophryne corroboree (assembly GCF_028390025.1). NCBI lineage: Eukaryota > Metazoa > Chordata > Amphibia > Anura > Myobatrachidae > Pseudophryne > Pseudophryne corroboree. Next base: position 680,533,836 of record NC_086449.1, read on the forward strand.
GTCCGGGACACACAGTCACACATGAGGGGGGGAGGACAGTCACACAGGAGTCGGGGACACACAGTCACACAGGAGTCGGGGACACACAGTCACACAGGAGTCGGGGACACACAGTCACACAGGAGTCGGGGACACACAGTCACACAGGAGTCGGGGACACAGTCACACAGGAGTCGGGGACACACAGTCACACAGGAGTCGGGGACACACAGTCACACAGGAGTCGGGGACACACAGTCACACAGGAGTCGGGGACACACAGTCACACAGGAGTGGGGGACACAGTCACACAAGGGTGGGGGACACACAGTCACACAGGAGGGGGGGAGGACACAGTCACACAGGAGGGGGGACACAGTCACACAGGGGGGGGGCACAGTCACACATGAGAGGGGAGGATACAGTCACACAGGAGGGGGGGAGGATACAGTCACACAGGAGGGGGGGAGGATACAGTCACACTTGGGTAGGGACAGTAGTACACATTGTTAGGGCAGATAGAGGCACACACACACAAAACTGGTGATAAAGGGGGAAAACAAATGCAGAGACAGACAGTAGGTGACTGCTACAGATACATGGGGGCTGGGGGCAGTGAGAAGCAGTCACAGAGAAGAATGTATGGGTAGAAAGAGTCAGGTGTAGGGAGGGGGAGGTGCAGTGCAGGTGGGACATGTGTGGCTGGGGGCAGATGCGGAGATCTGTCACTTACTAGGATCCTCAGATGCTGCTGGTCCCACCTCCTGTACTAGTGCAGTGACAGTCCCTATCAGAGGAAGACCAGCATGCATCGTGCAGGGCAAGCAGGAGTCAGTCACATGCACTTCTGTGCATGCGTTATCCAGAACAGCCAATGGGAGAGAGCAGGGGCGGAGTCACTTGCCGAACAGCTGAAGTGAAGCCACTGCTTAAGCCTACAGGACACGGCAGCAGGTAACCTCTATCTCCTTACCCACCACCCACCAGCAACCCGCATCTCCCCCCACCATCAAACTGTAACCCCCCTTCCCATCAAAGCAGGTGCAGTGGTGATCCTGGGCTGTACTTCACCAACACACACACCTCAACCTGGTGGTCCAGTGTAGCTCCGCCTCTTTTGTCTGTGACCCCGCCCCATTTCTGGTTATGTAGCTCCGCCCCCTTTTCAGCGTCACTGTCACTGGATGAGGCTTCAAGTTGCTGGCACTGCTGCCTGTCATACAGTGACAGGCACAGCAGCCGGCAGCAGAGGGGACAGGGCGGCGCAGCAGCATGGATGCAAAGCAGGGAGAGCGCTTCTCCAGCCAGGTGCCTACCTGCTTTGCATCCCTTTGCTGAGAGGGTAGCGCTGGCCCTGCCGACAAGTATTCTCCCTCTTGGGGTGTCCACGACACCCCTGGAGGGAGAACATAATAGCTTGGAGTGCTCGCCCCGCTGCCGGCATTCCAAGCGCCGGCAAGTCATACCACATCCTTTACTAAGCCTTGGAGAGCGATAAAGTGGGCAGGGATTAAGTACCAGCCAATCAGCTCCTTATGTGACAGGCTATGTTTGGTAGGTACTTTATCTTATTCAACTTTATCACTCTCCAAAACTTAGTACAGACCTCAAAGATTTTTACTGATGTACTACAGTTGCCAGCTAGCACTGTCATACCCAATCTGAATGGCGGCCAGAGCATGCTGGAAATTGGGATACAGATACAAAAAGTGCCAGTATGTCCTGGCATCCAGGGCCAACTTGCAACAAGACTACACAGACACATACATACCATAACAAAGTCCTTTATTAAATAAACATTTCCATATACACCCTCATTCTCCGCACTGAGATTCGTAGGTATAGGGTCCTCTTAAATTCATGTAGGCATCTCAAGAACTTGGCTCAAAAAAATAAACCATATAGACATGCACACTACCCCTGATGATTCCTGACACGAATAAGAGTTGACTTCCAGTCACTGCAATATGAATGCGCTGGAACACTCTGATTGATCAGAGCATGGCTTTGACGACAATCTGGCCAATCAGAGTGTTGCAATGCATTCTTAAAGCTGGCACTCATTAGTAAATTTTCACCATACATTTTTAATACCAGAAATAAATAATAAAGAAAATAAGATTTTACTCACCGGTAAATCTATTTCTCGTAGTCCGTAGTGGATGCTGGGAACTCCGTAAGGACCATGGGGAATAGCGGCTCCGCAGGAGACTGGGCACAACTAAAGAAAGCTTTAGGACTACCTGGTGTGCACTGGCTCCTCCCTCTATGACCCTCCTCCAGACCTCAGTTAGGATACTGTGCCCGGAAGAGCCGACACAATAAGGAAAGGATTTGGAATCCCGGGTAAGACTCATACCAGCCACACCAATCACACCGTATAACTCGTGATACTATACCCAGTTAACAGTATGAAATATAACTGAGCCTCTCAACAGATGGCTCAACAATAACCCTTTAGTTAACCAATAACTTTATATACAAGTATTGCAGACAATCCGCACTTGGGACGGGCGCCCAGCATCCACTACGGACTACGAGAAATAGATTTACCGGTGAGTAAAATCTTATTTTCTCTAACGTCCTAAGTGGATGCTGGGAACTCCGTAAGGACCATGGGGATTATACCAAAGCTCCCAAACGGGCGGGAGAGTGCGGATGACTCTGCAGCACCGAATGAGCGAACTCTAGGTCCTTCTCAGCCAGGGTATCAAACTTGTAGAATTTAGCAAATGTGTTTGACCCCGACCAAGTAGCTGCTCGGCAAAGTTGTAAAGCCGAGACCCCTCGGGCAGCCGCCCAAGAAGAGCCCACCTTCCTCGTGGAATGGGCTTTTACAGATTTAGGATGCGGCAGTCCAGCCGCAGAATGTGCAAGTTGAATCGTGCTACAGATCCAGCGAGCAATAGTCTGCTTTGAAGCAGGCGCACCCAACTTGTTGGGTGCATGCAGGATAAATAGCGAGTCAGTCTTTCTGACTCCAGCTGTCCTGGAAACATAGATTTTTAGGGCCCGGACTACGTCCAGCAACTTGGAATCCTCCAAGTCATGAGTAGCCGCAGGCACCACAATAGGCTGGTTCAAATGAAAAGCTGAAACCACCTTTGGGAGAAATTGGGGACGAGTCCTCAATTCCGCCCTATCCATATGGAAAATCAGATAAGGGCTTTTACATGATAAAGTTGCCAATTCTGACACACGCCTGGCCGAAGCCAAGGCCAACAGCATGACCACTTTCCACGTGAGATATTTTAAATCCACGGTTTTAAGTGGTTCAAACCAATGTGACTTTAGGAAATTCAACACCACGTTGAGATCCCAAGGTGCCACTGGGGGCACAAAAGGGGGCTGAATATGCAGCACTCCCTTAACAAATGTCTGAACTTCAGGTAGTGAAGCCAGTTCTTTCTGGAAGAAAATCGATAGAGCCGAAATCTGGACCTTAATGGAACCCAATTTTAGGCCCATAGTCACCCCTGACTGTAGGAAGTGCAGAAAACGGCCCAGCTGAAATTCCTCCGTTGGGGCCTTCCTGGCCTCACACCACGCAACATATTTTCGCCATATGCGGTGATAATGGTTTGCGGTCACTTCTTTCCTAGCTTTAATCAGCGTAGGGATGACTTCCTCCGGAATGCCCTTTTCCTTCAGGATCCGGCGTTCAACCGTCATGCCATCAAACGCAGCCGCGGTAAGTCTTGGAACAGACAGGGCCCCTGCTGCAGCAGGTCCTGTCTGAGCGGCAGAGGCCATGGGTCCTCTGAGATCATTTCTTGAAGTTCTGGGTACCAAGCTCTTCTTGGCCAATCCGGAACAATGAGTATAGTTCTTACTCCTCTTCGTCTTATTATCCTCAGTACCTTGGGTATGAGAGGAAGAGGAGGGAACACATAAACCGACTGGTACACCCACGGTGTCACTAGAGCGTCCACAGCTATTGCCTGAGGGTCTCTCGACCTGGCGCAATATCTTTCTAGCTTTTTGTTGAGGCGGGACGCCATTATGTCCACCTGTGGCCGTTCCCAGCGATTTACAATCAGCTGAAAGACTTCTGGATGAAGTCCCCACTCTCCCGGGTGGAGGTCGTGCCTGCTGAGGAAGTCTGCTTCCCAGTTGTCCACTCCCGGAATGAACACTGCTGACAGTGCTAACACTTGATTTTCCGCCCATCGGAGAATCCTTGTGGCTTCTGCCATCGCCGTCCTGCTTCTCGTGCCGCCCTGTCGGTTTACATGGGCGACCGCCGTGATGTTGTCTGACTGGATCAGTACCGGCTGGTTTTGAAGCAGGGGTCTTGCCTGACTTAGGGCATTGTAGATGGCCCTTAGTTCCAGAATATTTATGTGTAGGGAAATCTCCTGGCTTGACCATAGCCCTTGGAAGTTTCTTCCCTGTGTGACTGCCCCCCAGCCCCGAAGGCTGGCATCCGTGGTCACCAGGACCCAGTCCTGTATGCCGAATCTGCGGCCCTCTAGAAGATGAGCACTCTGCAGCCACCACAGCAGAGACACCCTGGTCCTTGGAGACAGGGTTATCAGCCGATGCATCTGAAGATGGGATCCGGACCACTTGTCCAACAGATCCCACTGAAAGATTCTTGCATGGAACCTGCCGAATGGAATTGCTTCGTAGGAAGCTACCATTTTTTCCCAGGACTCGCGTGCAGTGATGCACCGAGACCTGTTTTGGTTTCAGGAGATCTCTGACTAGAGACGACAACTCCTTGGCTTTCTCCTCCGGGAGAAACACCCTTTTCTGGTCTGTGTCCAGAACCATCCCCAGAAACAGTAGACGTGTCGTAGGAACCAGCTGTGACTTTGGAATATTCAGAATCCAACCGTGCTGTTGTAGCACCTCCCGAGATAGTGCTACCCCGACCAACAACTGCTCCCTGGACCTCGCCTTTATAAGGAGATCGTCCAAGTATGGGATAATTAAAACTCCCTTTTTTCGAAGGAGTATCATCATTTCGGCCATTACCTTGGTAAATACCCTCGGTGCCGTGGACAGACCAAACGGCAACGTCTGGAATTGGTAATGACAGTCCTGTACCACAAATCTGAGGTACTCCTGGTGAGGAAGGTAAATGGGGACATGTAGGTAAGCATCCTTGATGTCCAGTGATACCATGTAATCCCCTTCCTCCAGGCTTGAAATAACCGCCCTGAGCGATTCCATCTTGAACTTGAACCTTTTTATATAGGTGTTCAAGGATTTCAAATTTAAAATGGGTCTCACCGAACCGTCCGGTTTTGGTACCACAAACATTGTGGAATAGTAACCCCTTCCTTGTTGAAGGAGGGGTACCTTGACTATCACCTGCTGCGAATACAGCTTGTGAATTGCCTCCAGCACTGCCTCCCTGTCCGGGGGAGCTGTTGGCAAGGCAGATTTGAGGAAACGGCGAGGGGGAGATGTCTCGAATTCCATCTTGTACCCCTGAGATACTACTTGTAGAATCCAGGGATCCACCCGTGAGCGAGCCCACTGGTCGCTGAAGTTCTTGAGACGGGCCCCCACCGTACCTGGCTCCGCCTGTGGAGCCCCAGCGTCATGCGGTGGACTTAGAGGAAGCGGGGGAGGGCTTTTGTTCCTGGGAACTGGCTGTATGCTGCAGCTTTTTTCCTCTACCTCTGCCTCTGGGCAGAAAGGACGCGCCTTTAACCCGCTTGCCTTTCTGGGGCCGAAAGGACTGTACCTGATAATACGGTGCTTTCTTTGGCTGTGAGGGAACATGGGGTAAAAAGGCTGACTTCCCAGCTGTCGCTGTGGAAACGAGGTCCGAGAGACCATCCCCAAACAACTCCTCACCCTTGTAAGGCAAAACTTCCATGTGTCTTTTAGAATCTGCATCCCCTGTCCACTGCCGAGTCCATAAACCCCTCCTGGCAGAAATGGACATTGCACTTATTTTAGATGCCAGCCGGCAAATATCCCTCTGTGCATCTCTCATGTATAAGACTGCGTCTTTAATATGCTCTATGGTTAGCAATATAGTGTCCCTGTCTAAGGTATCAATATTTTCTGACAGGGAATCTGACCACGCAGCTGCAGCACTGCACATCCATGCTGAAGCAATAGCTGGTCTCAGTATAATACCTGAGTGTGTATAAACAGACTTCAGGATAGCCTCCTGCTTCCTATCAGCAGGCTCCTTTAGGGCGGCCGTGTCCGGAGACGGTAGTGCCACCTTCTTTGACAGGCGTGTGAGCGCTTTATCTACCCTAGGGGATGTCTCCCAACGTGACCTATCCTCTGGCAAGAAAGGGTACGCCATTAGTTACTTTTTAGAAATTAGTTACTAGTTTCTTATCGGGGGAAGCCCACGCTTCTTCACACACTTCATTTAATTCATCAGAAGGGGGAAAAACCACTGGTAGTTTTTTCTCCCCAAACATAATACCCTTTTTTGTGGTACCTGGAGTAATATCAGAAATGTGCAACACATTTTTCATTGCCGTAATCATGTAATGTGTGGCTCTATTGGAATGTACACTAGTCTCATCATCGTCGACACTGGAGTCAGTATCTGTGTCGACATCTGTGTCTGCCATCTGAGGTAGCGGGCGTTTTAGAGCCCCTGATGGCTTTTGAGATGTCTGGGCAGGCACGGGCTGAGAAGCCGGCTGTCCCACATCTGATATGTCGTCAAACCTTTTATGTAAGGAGTTGACACTGTCGCGTAATTCCTTCCACATATCCATCCACTCAGGTGTCGACCCCGCAGGGGGTGACATCACATTTATCGGCACCTGCTCCGCCTCCACATAAGCCTCCTCATCAAACATGTCGACACAGCCGTACCGACACACCGCACACACACAGGGAATGCTCTGACTGAGGACAGGACCCCACAAAGCCCTTTGGGGAGACAGAGAGAGAGTATGCCAGCACACACCAGAGCGCTATATAAAACAGGGATACACACTACACAGTGATTTTACCCCTTATAGCTGCTTATATATCACAGATTGCGCCTAAATTTAGTGCCCCCCCTCTCTTTTTTACCCTATGTAGTCTGGAACTGCAGGGGAGAGCCTGGGGAGCGATCCTTCCAGCGGAGCTGTGAGGGAAAATGGCGCCAGTGTGCTGAGGGAGATAGCCCCGCCCCTTTTCCGGCGGGCTTCTCCCGCTTTTTTTATACAGTTATGGCAGGGGATTTTACACATATATAGTCTTAAAGGCTATATTATGTGTTCATTTGCCAAGTAAGGTACTTATATTGCAGCCCAGGGCGCCCCCCCCCCCAGCGCCCTGCACCCATCAGTGACCGGAGTATGTGGTGTGCCTGGGGAGCAATGGCGCACAGCTGCAGTGCTGTGCGCTACCTTAATGAAGACCGAAGTCTTCTGCCGCCGATTTCCAGGAACGTCTTCTTGCTTCTGGCTCTGCTAGGGGGACGGTGGCGCGGCTCCGGGACCGGACGACCGAGGCTGGGCCTGTGTTCGATCCCTCTGGAGCTAATGGTGTCCAGTAGCCTAGAAGCCCAAGCTAGCTGCAAGCAGGTAGGTTCGCTTCTCTCCCCTAGGTCCCTCGTAGCAGTGAGTCTGTTGCCAGCAGATCTCACTGAAAATAAAAAACCTAAATATTACTTTCTTTCTAAGAGCTCAGGAGAGCCCCTAGTGTGCATCCAGCTCGGCCGGGCACAAAATTCTAACTGAGGTCTGGAGGAGGGTCATAGAGGGAGGAGCCAGTGCACACCAGGTAGTCCTAAAGCTTTCTTTAGTTGTGCCCAGTCTCCTGCGGAGCCGCTATTCCCCATGGTCCTTACGGAGTTCCCAGCATCCACTTAGGACGTTAGAGAAAATCCCATGCTTCATAGATGGTTTATTAGAACATTTATATTGTTGTAAATGGTCTCAAAAATTTGGTTAAATTAAAATTACTATTATATTAAATTGATTTATGTTTGTTAATTTTCAATCAGTGGCTTATAGATGCGCTCATGCAATAATTACTAAAAATTCATAATATTTCTTAACAAGCGTTAAAAAAAATTCTGAACAAAATGTTTACTAAATAATCTTAATTGTTCCTTCTGCGCTTTTCAACGAGGTCTTTATATCATGCTCGCCTACTTATGAAAACTAGAATCAGGGAGATTACAGCAGGATGTGCCTTGCCGCCGAGTGGATGAGACATACTCTGCCCAAAGGGCGTGTCTAGTTCCTCAAATGGGTGTGTCTATGCTTAAGTGCTTGTTATTGCGAGATATTACTATATAACATTAGTAAGTATTTTGGGAAATTTTGCAAGTATTGATACTAACATTGCTGCCTTCAATATATGCGACTATTCGCTGTGATATTTCTTTTCTTCTCACTCAGCACAATATACATGATACATGTGATGCCTATACAATCCAAATGCAAGTTGACCTTACGTGAATTCATCCCTAAACATATAACTAAATTATGACTTAGGTGAATTAGATGTTATTTTATTGTGAACACTGGACATCTGCATCTTGTAGGTACTACCTATATTTACTGCATGTGCTGTTTTCCATACCATTACAGCATTAGCCAAATCATTACACTCACCAGATACTCTTATTAAACAAATACTAAAGAAAGATAACTAACAACAACTCTTACCCCAACATCTCCCTCACTAGCAGCAGCATGCTATGGAAGACACACCAGCACATGACCATAGGAATACATACGTATTCCCGGTGGACGGGATGCCAGCTGTCAATATCCCGACAGCGGCATCCCGCCCACCAGAATGCCTGTAGCGGGGCGAGCGCAGAATCCCCCTGCAGGCCTGCGGCACTCACCACACTGTGTGCTTGGTGGCTCGCTGCGCTCACCCCAGGTTTTATTCTCACTGTATAGGTGTCATGGACACCCACGAGTGGGAATAGCCCCTGTGCGCCGGGTTTCCGGCGTCGGTATCCTGAGTGCCAGGATCCCGACAGCCGGCAAATTAACTGTATCCCTGACCATGTGCTGCTGTCTCTCTCCTGCAGGGGTGTATCTAAACATTGGCCAGGATGGCACTCGCCAGGGGCACCAGCCGAGGAGGGGGCGCCGCCCGGCAGTGCCACCCTCGACCAATGAGTGGAATCACTTAGTAGTGGCATCGCCTGGGTTGGTGGATCTCACAGTACGAAAGAACAGGCGCCGGTGTTCGGCACCGCAATGCACTAGTGAAGAACGTGAAAGCAAAACTACAGTTCCCATCAGCCCTTGCTGACGGGAGCTCCTGGCAGCAAGGGTTGCTGGGAGCTGTTGTTTACTTTCACTTTCTTCACAAAGTGTGGTGTTCTTGCCTACTGTGCAATCCTCCAGCCCAGGCGATGCCCAGCTCATCACATTAGATACTGCAACATATTAATTGATATGTGCTTTGAGGGGGGAGGACTATATGCAGGGAGAGGGGAGACTCTGTGCTGGGAGGGGAGAGGACTATATGTGGGGACGATAACTCTGTGCTGGGAGGGGAAAGGACTATATGCAGGGAGGGGGGAGACTATGTACTGGGAGGGGAGAGGACTATATGTGGGGACGATAACTCTGTGCTGGGAGGGGAAAGGACTATATGCAGGGAAGGGGGAGACTATGTACTGGGAGGGGAGAGGACTATATGTGGGGACGATAACTCTGTGCTGGGAGGGGAAAGGACTATATGCAGGGTAGGGGGAGACTATGTACTGGGAGGGGAGAGGACTATATGCAGGGGGGGGGGGACACTCTGTGCTGGGAGGGGAGAGGACTATATTTAGGGAAGGGGGGAGACTGTGCTGGGAGAGGAAAGGACTATATGCAGGGAGGGGGGAGACTCTGTGCTGGGAGAGGAGAGGACTATATGCAGGGAGGGGTGAGACTGTGCTGGGAGGTGAGAGGACCATGGGGGTCATTCCAAGTTGATCGTAGCTGTGCCAAATTTAGCACAGCTACGATCATGAACTCAGACATGCAGGGGGACGCCCAGCACAGGGCTAGTCCACCCCGCATGTCTGGCTCTGCCCCCCCCCCCCCCCCGCAGAAGTTCACAAAGGCACCGCCGTTTCGCCCCCTCCCTCCCACCGACCGCCTCTGCCTGTCAATCAGGCAGAGGTGATCGTACTGTGGTGCCGGCGCATGCGCAGAACTGACCCGATCGCTACGCTGCGAAGAACTGGAGCGTGCGATCGGGTCAGAATGACCCCCCATATGCAAGGAGGGGTGAAGACTATATGCAGGGAGAGGGGAGACCATGGCTATGTGCAGGGAGGGGGGGAGACCATGTATGTGCAGGGAGGGGGGAGGAGACCATGGCTATGTGCAGGGAGGAAGATGGACATGGGATGGGGACTAAGTCTATGTGCTGGCAGCGGGATGTGGACATAGTCTCCTCCCAGTACATAGTCTCCCCCCTCCCTGCATATAGTCCTCTCCCCTCCCAGCACAGAGTCTCCCCTCTCCCTGCATATAATCCTCTCCCCTCCATGCATATATTCCTCCCCCCTCAAAGCACATTTCAATTAATATGTTGCAGTATCTAATGTGATGAGCTGGGCATCGCCTGGGCTGGAGGATTGCACAGTAGGCAAGAACACCACACCAGAGGAATCCCCCTCCCAGCACATAGCCACAGCCCCCCTCCCAGGACATAGCCATAGTCTCCCCCCAGCACAAAGCCGTAGTCTCTATCCCCCTCCCAGCACATAGCCATGGTCTCCATCCCCCTCCCAGGACATGGCCATAGTCTCCCCCCAGCACATAGCGTAGTCCCACTCCCAGCACATAGCTATAGTCTTACCCCAGCACATAACCATAGCCCCTATCCCAGCACATAGCCATAGTCCCCATCCCGCTCCCAGCATATAGCCATGATGTGTAAGGGGCACTATGGTGTGACATAATGTGTATAAGTGGTACTACTGTGTAATGTAATTTGAATTGGGAGTACTATTGTGTGGTCATGCCCCTTTCCCACAAGATCATGCACCTTTTTTTGCCTATGCACCTTCCCTATTTCAAATATGGGGGGGGGGGGGGGGGGGGGGAGTTAGCGCCAGTCCCTTACTTTGCCAGGGGCACCTGGTCCCCTAGATACACCTCTGCTCTCCTGTCAGGGTTCCCATGAGGGGGGCTGATGAGAGTCATCAGCAGTGACTCCTGAGCAGCTACAGCAAATCACTGTTCTTGCAAAGAAACTCCGTAGTGTCACCCCTGGCAGAATCAGAAGAATATGGGTGATGTGGCCTATAATGCAGGGCAGCAGGAGATTTATGGCTGAAGCGGGAGCATCCCACATCCTATGCGTTAGATCACACCAACTACTGTATCTGCATTAACCAGCCATTACGCTTATTGTGCGCTATAGTACTATATTAATCTTTGTACTAATACTTTGTTTTTTTATGCCTGTAAAGCGCCTTGAGCCCTGTTGAAGAAAGAGCGCAATATAACTAAAATTATTATCATATATTTTGTATTTTCATTGACCCTGAGCATAATACAATTGTCCTGGGATGTCTTCATGGTTTAAAAACAAGTCACCCTGTAATGTCCGATACTAAAATATATAAACAGATATTTATTTTTTAAGCGCTTGGGGGACAGAAACAAAAATGATGAAGTGTGATTGCAAGTCTAATCAGGAAACAACAATAATGCAAATTGGTTTAAGTTACTATTCAGTGAATGAGGGGCCCCAGACTCCGGATGCCTGGCCATATTTATTCAAAGGATATGAGAGAATAGGGCAGAAACCTGATAGTGGTCTAGCCAAATGGACCATATTACTGAGAATTGATTCAGCATATTATTTTTTTTATTAAACCAAATCTATTCCATGATTGAGGTTAAGGATTGTGTATTTGGCTTTTTCCAATAGGAAGAGATTTTATAGTACATCATGTAACATTAAGTACCGTATATGCCACATCAAGTATGGATCAGGAAAGTGTCATAGAAGGAGAAAGTAGGAGGGGATGTGGTGTAAATTAATCTGCATGACATCAGATATAGGGCCGAATTCAATTAACCATTTTTGCCGTAAAAATGAGAATTTATTGCGAATTGCTGTAAATTTGCTAAAGCGTCTGTTCAATTGTCTGCGAAAACGGTTTCAATTCACCAACTCTGAGCAGGTAATAAACTTGGGGAAAATCTCTATTTTAAGTTAAAAATGTCAGGATTCATTTCTGAACCCCTGGGATAACCCTCTGAATTATTAATTAGGCACTTATACGTTTTTAATTATTTTTCATTGGCCAATAATGACATGTCATTTTTGGTGTGAAAAAGTGCAAAATGATGGAAATTGGGTTACAAGATATGGGACAGGTACAGTATATTGGGATGCTTTATGAGTGGGACAAGTGTTTTTAGACTTGGGTGGGAGTAATCGGTTGGGCTCCCTTCCCCCCCACCCTAAAATAACCCAAATATGTACGTATACCTATTTTTATGTACCCCAAATTTAATGTTAGCGCTCATTTTACCAATAAAAAAAGAGCTTTCTATCTTTTTTTTACATTTAAAAAAAAAATGCATGTAACAGCCATGTGACCCAATTTAAGTACCAGAAATACGTTTATTACAGGGGTGGGCAAAGTGCGGCTTGAACCTGCCCGGCCCGATACCTCCCATCAGTGTGCAGGCTGGTAACTTTGTCTGGGGAGGGGAGAAGCTGGTAACTGTGTCTGGGGAGCTGATTATTTGGTCCAGGGAGTGGGAGAAGGGGGGCTGATTATTTTGTCCAGGGAGGGGAAAGACTGGAGGGAAGATGATAACGGTTATCTAGCCCATACACTTGTGAGATATCAGGTACAATCCTTCGATTTTCACCGTATTTGTGAGATAAATCGAAGGATTGTATGCACGTTTTAGGTACCATGCGACGCGATGCGTGGTCACGATATTTTCTGTGCGGCCCTCGAGTATTCGCTGGAGTGTCAAGTGGCCCCCCAGCTGAAATAATTGCCCACCCCTGGTTTATTATAACCAATGATAAACTAACGTCGGATAACAGTATAAAAGTTTATCTTTTTTGGGGGGTACAGACAGATTTACCCATTTTTCACTTTCGACACCAATTTTCACTGTAATCCCATTTTTGTAAATTGGAAAAGGATGAATAGCGGGAGCGCGCATACCCGCGAAAAGTTCTTTTTCTTGGCAAACAATACACAAAAATGGCAAAAAATAAGATTTTACTCACCGGTAAATCTATTTCTCTGACGTCCTAGTGGATGCTGGGAACTCCGTAAGGACCATGGGGAATAGACGGCTCCGCAGGAGACTGGGCACATCTAAAGAAAGATTTAGGACTATCTGGTGTGCACTGGCTCCTCCCCCTATGACCCTCCTCCAAGCCTCAGTTAGATTTCTGTGCCTGGCTGAGCTGGATGCACACTAGGGGCTCTCCTGAGCTCCTAGGAAGAAAGTATATGTTAGGTTTTTTATTTTCAGTGAGACCTGCTGGCAACAGGCTCACTGCACCGAGGGACTAAGGGGAGAAGAAGCGAACCTACCTAAGTGGTGGTAGCTTGGGCTTCTTAGGCTACTGGACACCATTAGCTCCAGAGGTATCGAACACAGGACCCGACCTCGTCGTCCGTTCCTGGAGCCGCGCCGCCGTCCCCCTTACAGAGCCAGAAGCAAGAAGGTGGTCCGGAAAATCGGCGGCTGAAGACTTCTGTCTTCTCCAAGGTAGCGCAAAGCACTGCAGCTGTGCGCCATTGCTCCTCATGCACACCACACACTGCGGTCACTGATGGGTGCATGGCGCTGGGGGGGGGGCGCCCTGAGCAGCAATATTAACACCTTGGCTGGCGAACTGACACCATATATAGCCACAGGGGCTATATATGTGTTTATTAACCCCTGCCGGAACTTTTACAATAGCTGGAGAAAGCCCGCCAAAAAAGAGGCGGAGCCATCTCCCTCAGCACACTGGTGCCATTTTCCCTCACAGCCCCGCTGGAGGGATCGCTCCCTGGCTCTCCCCTGCAGTCCTGCACTACACAAAAGGGTTAAAAAGAGAGGGGGGGGCACAAATTAGGCGCAGTATAAATATATTATGCAGCTATAAGGGAAAAACACTCTGTATAGTGATATCCAAAACTACACAAAATCTGCTAGAAGCGCCTAATCGGATAGTTTTTAAAGCAACATCACGAGCGCTGCCAAAAAAGCATTGTGTATATGCTTAATTGATTACTGAGAACATGGGGAGAAGAATTGGCTGCGCTTGTAATGTGGCCAAAAAAAAAACCAACCTGGTTAATGGAGAGCTGACAAACACAAAAATGATAATAAAAATTGTTTATTTAAAATATAAATATACCAATGAAATTAGCACAATATCCTGAAATATTGATTATATAGGTGTACTCTGAGCTGACCCTAAATATCAAACAACAAGTAGCAGCATTGATACAATTATTAGATGATTATGAGAGAAAGTTATAACAATAATGTAACAAACATGTGGCTTCTCACTGAGATCAATCATTCACAGAATTCATGAGATTAATATTATCTAGGAGTACAGAGGCAGCATGTACTCCGAGAAATAGGAGAGTCCCAACAGCAAATGGTTTAGCTTGAGGAAAAATGATTAGCTTATCTCTTAAGGGCTATTTGTACCGGGCGTCCCCGGTAAGATCCAGTAATGCCCTTTTGATGGATAAATGATTCTAGCAGACTGCCCTAATGGGAGCTATTCCCGTATGCTGGGAAATAGCTCTGCTTTAACCGGCTTTATTTCCAGGGATCTCCCGTGAGCTGGTAGAAATCCTTTAAAGTGCCCACTTACGTGCAGTTAGGAGTAACAGGTCCCTTGCCGTTAATTGCTTAATTAGCAGAGCAGAAAGTACTTGCCGTGCAGCGAAGTTTTTCCAGAATGGGCAGGTGTGAAGAGATGAATGAGCACACTGGAGCTGAAGTGTCCGTGCTCGGCAACCGCCGCTGGCAGCAGGGGAAAGCCGCTCAGTGAGAAGCGCTGATCGGAGCCGTCCGTAGTGGATGCTTGAAATGCCGGAGTTCAATGGGTCAGCAATCAGAGGGATGGTGGGAGGAGCCTGTATAGTGATATCCCTGTGGTATATAGCGCTCTGGTGTGTGCTGGCATACTCTCCCTCTGTCTCCCCAAAGGGCTTTGTGGGGTCCTGTCCTCTGTCAGAACATTCCCTGTGTGTGTGCTGTGTGTCGGTACTGCTGTGTCGACATGTATGATGAGGATAATGATGTGGAGGCGGAGCAAATGCCTGTGAATGGGATGTCACCCCCTTGCGGGGTCGACACCGGTGTGGATGGACTTATGGAAGGAATTACGTGACAGTGTCAACTCCTTACATAAAAGGTTTGACGACATAGGACAGCCGGCTGCTCAGCTTCTGCCTGTCCAAGCGTCTCAAATGTCATCAGGGGCTCTAAAACGGCCGCTACCTCAGATGGCAGACACAGATGTTGACACGGATACCGACTCCAGTGTCGACGACGATGAGACTAGTGTACCTTCCAATAGGGCCACCCGTTACATGATTGAGGCAATGAAAAATGTATTACACATTTCTGATAATACCCCAGGTACCACAAAAAAGGGTATTATGTTTGGTGACAGAAAACTACCAGTAGTTTTCCTGCATCTGAAGAATTGATATGAGGTGTGTGAGGAAGCGTGGACTTCCCCCGATAAGAAATTGATAATTTCTAAGCAGCGTACCCTTTTCCGCCAGAGGATAGGTCACGTTGGGAAATAACCCCTAGGGTAGATAAAGCGGTTACACGCTTATTAAAAAAGGTGGCACTACCGTCTCCGGATACGGCCGCCCTGAAGTACCTGCTGATAGAAAGCAGAAAACTACCCTTAAAGCTATATACACACACACGGGCATTATATTGAGACCTGCTATTGCCTCGGCATGGATGTGCAGTGCGGCAGCTGCGTGGTCAGATTCCCTGTCGGATAATATTTATACTATAGATAGGGACAATATTTTGCTGAAAATAGAGCATATAAAAGACGCTGTCTTATACATGCGTGATGCACAGAGGGATATTTGCCGACTGGCATCACTAATAAGCGATATGTAAAACCATTGCCGCCAGACGGGGGTTATGGACTCGGCAATGGTCGGGCGATGCCGATCCAAAACGGCACATGGCAGTTTGCCCTATAATGGGGTGGAACTCTTTGGGGATGGTCTTTCAGACCTCGTTTCCACAGCTACGGCTGGGAAATCAAAACTTTTGCCACAAGCTACCCCACAGCAAAAGTAAGCACTGTAGTATCAGGTACAGTCCCTTCGGCCCCAGAAAAGTAGAGGACTAGAGGCTCATCTTTTCTGCCAAGAGGAAAAGGTAGAGGGAAAAAGCTGCAGCACACAGCTAGTTCCCAAGAGCAGAAGTCCTCCCCTGCGTCCGGTAAGTCCACAGCATGACGCTGGGGCTGCTCAGGCAGACCCGGGTACGGTGGGGGCCCCTCTCAGAGATTCAGCGCACAGTGGGCTCTCTCACAGGTGGATCCCTGGGTTCTTCAAACAGTGTCTCAGGGGTACAGGCTGAAATTCGAGACGTCTCCCCCCCGCCGTTTCCTAAAATCTGCCTTACCGGCAACTCCCTCTGCCAGGGAGGCAGTGTTGGTGGCTATCCAAAAACGGTATTCACAGCAAGTGATTATCAAGGTACCCCTCCTTCAACAGGAAAAGGGTTACTTTTCCACAATGTTTGTGGTACCGAAACCGGACGGTTCGGTGAGACCCATCTTAAATTTAAAATCCTTGAACACATATAACAAAAGATTCGAGTTCAAGATGGAATCGCTCAGGGCGATTATTGCGAACCTGGACGAGGGGGATTACAGGGTCTCTCTGGACATCAAGGATACTTACCAGCATGTCCCCATTTGCCCTCCTCACCAGGAGTACCTCAAGGTTGTGGTACAGGACTGTCACTATCAGTTCCAGACGCTGCCGTTTGGATTATCCACGGCACCGAGGGTCTTTACCAGGGTAATGACCGAAATGATGATACTCCTTCGCAAGAAGGGAGTTTAATTATCCCGTACTTGGACGATCTCCTGATAAAGGCGAGCTCCAAGGAACAGTTGGTAAGGGGGTAGCACTTTCTCGGGAAGTGCTGCAACAGCAGGACTGGATTCTCAATTCCAAAGTCACAGCTGGTCCCGACGACACGTCTTCTGTTCCTGGGAATGATTCTGGAAACAGACCAGAAAAAAGTGTTTCTTCCAATGGAAAAAGCCGAGGAGTTGTCATCTCTAGTCATTAACCTCCTAAGACCGGGACAGGTGTCGGTACATCAATGCACACGAGTCCTGGGAAAAATGGTAGCTTTGTACGAAGCAATTCCATTAGGAAAGTTCCACACAAGGAATTTCCAGTGGGACCTGTTGGACAAATGGTCCGGGTCCCATCTCCAGATACAGCAGCGGATAACCCGGTCGGCAAGAACCAGGGTGTCGCTGCGGTGGTGGCTGCAGAGGGCTCATCTACTAGAGAGCCGCAGATTCGGAATACAGGACTGGGTCCTGGTGACCACGGATGCCAGCCTTCGGGGCTGGGGTGCAGTCACACAGGGAGTGAAATTCCAAGGACTGTGGTCAAAACAGGAGATTTCACTTCACGTAAATTTTCTGGAGCTAAGAGCCATTTACAAGGCCCTAACCCAAACAAGGCCCCTGCTTCAAAACCAGCCGTACTGATCCAATCAGACAACATCACGGTGCTCGCCCATGTAAACAGGCAGGGCGGCACAAGAAGCAGGAGGGCAATGGCAGAAGCCACAAGGATTCTCCGTTGGGCGGAAAATCATGGGGTAGCACTGGCAGCAGTGTTCATTCCGGGAGTGGACAACTGGGAAGCAGACTTCCGCAGCAGACTCCACCCGGGAGAATAGGGACTTCATCCAGAAGTCTTCCAAATGCTGGTAAACCGTTGGGAAAGACCACAGGTGGACATGATGGCGTCCCGCCTCAATAAAAAAGATATTGCTCCAGGTCAAGAGATCCTCAGGCGATCGCTGTGGACGCTCTAGTGACACCACGGGTGTACCAGTCGGTTTATGTGTTCCCCCCTCTCCCTCTCATACCCAAGGTACTGAGGATAATAAGAAAAAGAGGAGTAAGGCCAAGAAGGGCTTGGTACCAGGAACTTCAAGAGATGATCTCAGAGGACCTATGGCCTCTGCCACTCGGACAGGATCTGCTGCAGCAGGGGCCCTGTCTGTTAAAAGACTTACCGCGGCTGCATTGACGGCATGGCGGTTGAACGCCGGATCCTGAGTGAAAAAGGCATTCCGGAGGAAGTCATTCTTATCCTGATCAAAGCCAGGAAGGATGTCAGCCTGAAGTTCAGACGTTGTAAGGGAGGTGCTGCATATTCAGACCATTTTTGTGCCCCAGTAGCACCTTGGGATCTCAATGTGGTTTTGGAGTTCCTGGAATCACATTGGTTTGAGCCACTTAAAACCGTGGATTTGAAATATCTCACATGAAAAGTGGTCATGTGTTGGCTCTGGCTTCGGCCAGGCATGTGTCAGAGTTGGAGGTTTTGTCATGAAAAAGCCCTTACCTGACTTTCCATATGGATAGGGCAGAATTGAGGACTCGTCCTCACTTTCTCCCGAAGGTGGTATCAGTCTTTCACTTGTACCAACCTATTGTGGTGCCTGCGGCTACTAGGGACTTGGAGGATTCCAAGTTACTGGACATAGTCAGGGCCCTGAAAATTTATATTTCCAGGACGGCTGGAGTCAGGAAAACTGACTCGCTGTTTATCCTGGATGCACCCAACAAGCTGGGTGCTCCTGCTTCTAAGCAGACTATAGCGCGCTGGATTTGTAGCACTATTCAGCTTGCGCATTCTGCGGTGGACTACCGCAGCCTAAATCTGTAAAAGCCCATTCCACAAGGAAGGGGGCTCATCTTGGGCGGCTGCCCGAGGGGTCTCGGCTTTACAACTTGGCCGAGCTGCTACTTGGTCAGGAGAAAACACGTTTGCAAAATTCTACAAAATTGATACCCTGGCTGTGGAGAACCTTGAGTTCTCTCATTCGGTGCTGCAGAGTCATCCGCACTCTCCCGCCCATTTGGGAGCTTTGGTATAATCCCCATGGTCCTTACGGAGTTCCCAGCATCCACTAGGACGTCAGAGAAAATAAGATTTCACTCACCGGTAAATCTATTTCTCGTAGTCCGTAGTGGATGCTGGGCGCCCATCCCTAGTGCGGATTGTCTGCAATACCTGTACAAAGTTATTGTTACAAAAATCGGGTTGTTATGGCGAGCCATCTGTTCAGAGGCTCCATTTGTTATCATACTGTTAACCGGGGTTCCTATCACGAGTTATATGGTGTGATTGGTGTGGCTGGTATGAGTCTTACCCGGGATTTAAAATCCTTCCTTATTGTGTCAGCTCTTCCGTGCACAGTGTCCTAACTGAGGCTTGGAGGAGGGTCATAGGGGGAGGAGCCAGTGCACACCAGATAGTCCTAAATCTTTCTTTAGATGTGCCCAGTCTCCTGCGGAGCCGTCTATTCCCCATGGTCCTTACGGAGTTCCCAGCATCCACTACGGACTACGAGAAATAGATTTACCGGTGAGTGTGTGTGTATATAGCTTTAAGGGTAGTTTTCTGCTTTCTATCAGCAGGTACTTCAGGGCGGCCGTATCCGGAGACGGTAGTGCCACCTTTTTTAATAAGCGTGTAACCGCTTTATCTACCCTAGGGGTTATTTCCCAACGTGACCTATCCTCTGGCGGAAAAGGGTACGCTGCTTAGAAATTATCAATTTCTTATCGGGGGAAGTCCACGCTTCCACACACACCTCATATCAATTCTTCAGATGCAGGAAAACTACTGGTAGTTTTCTGTCACCAAACATAATACCCTTTTTTGTGGTACCTGGGGTATTATCAGAAATGTGTAATACATTTTTCATTGCCTCAATCATGTAACGGGTGGCCCTATTGGAAGGTACACTAGTCTCATCGTCGTCGACACTGGAGTCGGTATCCGTGTCAACATCTGTGTCTGCCATCTGAGGTAGCGGCCGTTTTAGAGCCCCTGATGACATTTGAGATGCTTGGACAGGCAGAAGCTGAGCAGCCGGCTGTCCTATGTCGTCAAACCTTTTATGTAAGGAGTTGACACTGTCACGTAATTCCTTCCATAAGTCCATCCACACCAGTGTCGACCCCGCAAGGGGGTGACATCCCATTCACAGGCATTTGCTCCGCCTCCACATCATTATCCTCATCATACATGTCGACACAGCAGTACCGACACACAGCACACACACAGGGAATGCTCTGACAGAGGACAGGACCCCACAAAGCCCTTTGGGGAGACAGAGGGAGAGTATGCCAGCACACACCAGAGCGCTATATACCACAGGGATATCACTATACAGAGTGTTTTTCCCTTATAGCTGCATAATATATTTATACTGCGCCTAATTTGTGCCCCCCCTTTCTTTTTAACCCTTTTCTGTAGTGCAGGACTGCAGGGGAGAGCCAGGGAGCGATCCCTCCAGCGGGGCTGTGAGGGAAAATGGCACCAGTGTGCTGAGGGAGATGGCTCCGCCTCTTTTTTGGCGGGCTTTCTCCCGCTATTGTAAAAGTTCTGGCAGGGGTTAATAAACACCTATATAGCCCCTGTGGCTAAATATGGTGTCAGTTCGCCAGCCAAGGTGTTAATATTGCTGCTCAGGGCGCCCCCCCCCCAGCGCCCTGCACCCATCAGTGACCGCAGTGTGTGGTGTGCATGAGGAGCAATGGCGCACAGCTGCAGTGCTTTGCGCTACCTTGGAGAAGACAGAAGTCTTCAGCCGCCGATTTTCCGGACCACCTTCTTGCTTCTGGCTCTGTAAGGGGGGCGGCGGCGCGGCTCCGGGAACGGACGACGAGGTCGGGTCCTGTGTTCGATCCCTCTGGAGCTAATGGTGTCCAGTAGCCTAAGAAGCCCAAGCTACCACCACTTAGGTAGGTTCGCTTCTTCTCCCCTTAGTCCCTCGGTGCAGTGAGCCTGTTGCCAGCAGGTCTCACTGAAAATAAAAAACTTAACATATACTTTCTTCCTAGGAGCTCAGGAGAGCCCCTAGTGTGCATCCAGCTCAGCCGGGCACAGAAATCTAACTGAGGCTTGGAGGAGGGTCATAGGGGGAGGAGCCAGTGCACACCAGATAGTCCTAAATCTTTCTTTAGATGTGCCCAGTCTCCTGCGGAGCCGTCTATTCCCCATGGTCCTTACGGAGTTCCCAGCATCCACTAGGACGTCAGAGAAATAGATTTACCAGTGAGTAAAATCTTATTTTCTCGTAGTCCGTAGTGGATGCTGGGGACTCCGTAAGGACCATGGGGAATAGACGGCTCCGCAGGAGACTGGGCACATCTAAAGAAAGCTTTAGGACTATCTGGTGTGCACTGGCTCCTCCCTCTATGACCCTCCTCCAAGCCTCAGTTAGGACACTGTGCCCGGAAGAGCTGACACAATAAGGAAGGATTTTGAATCCCGGGTAAGACTCATACCAGCCACACCAATCACACCATATAACTCGTGATAGGAACCCCGGTTAACAGTATGATAACAATGGAACCTCTGAATAGATGGTTCGCAATAACAACCCGATTTGTGTAACAATAATTATTTACAAGTATTGCAGACAATCCGCACTAGGGATGGGCGCCCAGCATCCACTACGGACTACGAGAAATAGATTTACCGGTGAGTAAAATCTTATTTTCTCTGACGTCCTAGTGGATGCTGGGGACTCCGTAAGGACCATGGGGATTATACCAAAGCTCCCAAACGGGCGGGAGAGTGCGGATGACTCTGCAGCACCGAATGAGAGAACTCAAGGTCCTTCTCAGCCAGGATATTACATTTGTAGAATTTTGCAACGTGTTTGCCCCTGACCAAGTAGCAGCTCGGCCAAGTTGTAAAGCCGAGACCCCTCGGGCAGCCGCCCAAGATGAGCCCCCTTCCATGTGGAATGGGCTTTTACAGATTTAGGCTGCGGTAGTCCCACCGCAGAATGCGCAAGCTGAATAGTGCTACAAACCCAGCGCGCTATAGTCAGCTTAGAAGCAGGAGCACCCAGCATGTTGGGTGCATCTAGGATAAACAGCGAGTCAGTTTTCCTGACTCCAGCCGTCCTGGAAATATAATTTTTCAGGGCCCTGACTACGTCCAGTAACTTGGAATCCTCCAGGTCCCTAGTAGCCGCAGGCACCACAATAGGTTGGTACAAGTGAAAACCTGATACCACCTTCGGGAGAAAGTGAGGACGAGTCCTCAATTCTGCCCTATCCATATGGAAAGTCAGGTAAGGGCTTTTTTATGACAAAGCCGCCAATTCTGACACATGCCTGGCCGAAGCCAGAGCCAACACATGACCACTTTTCATGTGAGATATTTCAAATCCACGGTTTTAAGTGGCTCAAACCAATGTGATTCCAGGAACTTCAAAACCACATTGAGATCCCAAGGTGCCACTGGGGCACAAAAAAGGGGCTGAATATGCAGCACTCCCTTACAACGTCTGAACTTCAGGCTGACATCCTTCCTGGCTTTGATCAGGATAAGAATGACTTCCTCCGGAATGCCTTTTTCACTCAGGATCCGGTGTTCAACCGCCATGCCGTCAATGCAGCCGCGGTAAGTCTTTGAACAGAGAGGGCCCCTGCTGCAGCAGATCCTGTCTGAGTGGCAGAGGCCATGGGTCCTCTGAGATCAACTCCTGAAGTTCCAGGTACCAAGCCCTTCTTGGCCAATCCGGAACAATGAGTATAGTTCTTACTCCTCTTTTCCTTATTATCCTCAGTACCTTGGGTATGAGAGGGAAAGGGGGGAACACATAAACCGACTCGTACACCCGCGGTGTCACTAGAGCGTCCACAGCGATCGCCTGAGGTTCCCTTGACCTGGCGCAATATCTTTTTTATTGAGGCGGGACGCCATCATGTCCACCTGTGGTCTTTCCCAACGGTTTACCAGCATTTGGAAGACTTCTGGATGAAGTCCCTGTTCTCCCGGGTGGAGTCTGCTGCGGAAGTCTGCTTCCCAGTTGTCCACTCCCGGAATGAACACTGCTGCCAGTGCTACCACATGATTTTCCGCCCAACGGGGAATCCTTGTGGCTTCTGCCATCGCCCTCCTGTTTCTTGTGCCGCCCGCCGTGATGTTGTCTGATTGGATCATTACGGCTGGTGAAGCAGGGGCCTTGTTTTGCTTAGGGCCTTGTAAATGGCTCTTATCTCCAGAAAATTTATGTTAAGTGAAAACTCCTGTTTGGACCATAGTCCTTGGAATTTTATTCCCTGTGTGACTGCACCCCAGCCCCGAAGGCTGGCATCCGTGGTCCCCAGGACCTAGTCCTGTATTCCGAATCTGCGGCCCTCTAGTAGATGAACCCTCTGCAGCCACCACCGCAGCGACACCCTGGTTCTTGCCGACCGGGTTATCCGCTGCTGTATCTGGAGATGGGACCCGGACCATTTGTCCAACAGGTCCCACTGGAAAATCCTTGCGTGGAACTTTCCGAATGGAATTGCTTCGTACGAAGCTACCATTTTCCCCAGGACTCGTGTGCATTGATGTACCGTCACCTGTCCCGGTCTAAGGAGGTTTCTGACTAGAGATGACAACTCC
This sequence comes from Pseudophryne corroboree, assembly GCF_028390025.1. Classification (NCBI taxonomy): domain Eukaryota; kingdom Metazoa; phylum Chordata; class Amphibia; order Anura; family Myobatrachidae; genus Pseudophryne; species Pseudophryne corroboree. The sequence goes on from NC_086449.1 coordinate 680,557,426, forward strand.
TCGGCTTTTTCCATTGGAAGAAACACTTTTTTCTGGTCTGTTTCCAGAATCATTCCCAGGAACAGAAGACGTGTCGTCGGGACCAGCTGTGACTTTGGAATTGAGAATCCAGTCCTGCTGTTGCAGCACTTCCCGAGAAAGTGCTACCCCCTCACCAACTGTTCCTTGGACCTCGCCTTTATCAGGAGATCGTCCAAGTACGGGATAATTAAAACTCCCTTCTTGCGAAGGAGTATCATCATTTCGGTCATTACCCATGGTAAAGACCCTCAGTGCCGTGGATAATCCAAACGGCAGCATCTGGAACTGATAGTGACAGTCCTGTACCACAATCTTGAGGTACTCCTGGTGAGGAGGGTAAATGGGGACATGCAGGTAAGTATCCTTGATGTCCAGAGAGACCCTGTAATCCCCCTCGTCCAGGATCGCAATAATCGCCCTGAGCGATTCCATCTTGAACTTGAATCTTTTGTTATATGTGTTCAAGGATTTTAAATTTAAGATGGGTCTCACCGAACCGTCCGGTTTCGGTACCACAAACATTGTGGAAAAGTAACCCTTTTCCTGTTGAAGGAGGGGTACCTTGATAATCACTTGCTGTGAATACAGTTTTTTGGATAGCCACCAACACTGCCTCCCTGGCAGAGGGAGTTGCCGGTAAGGCAGATTTTAGGAAACGGCGGGGGGGAGACGTCTCGAATTCCAGCCTGTACCTCTGAGATACTGTTTGAAGAACCCAGGGATCCACCTGTGAGAGAGCCCACTGTGCGCTGAAATTTCTGAGACGGGCCCCCACCGTACCCGGGTCCGCCTGAGCAGCCCCAGCGTCATGCTGTGGACTTACCGGACGCAGGGGAGGACTTCTGCTCCCGGGAACTAGCTGTGTGCTGCAGCTTTTTCCCTCTACCTTTTCCTCTTGGCAGAAAATATGAGCCTCTAGCCCTCTACTTTTCTGGGGCCGAAGGGACTGTACCTGATAATACAGTGCTTACTTTTGCTGTGGGGTAGCTTGTGGCAAAAGTTTTGATTTCCCAGCCGTAGCTGTGGAAACGAGGTCTGAAAGACCATCCCCAAAGAGTTCCACCCCCTTCTAGGGCAAACTTCCATGTGCCGTTTTGAATCGGCATCGCCCGACCATTGCCGAGTCCATAACCCCCGTCTGGCGGCAATGGTTTTACATAGCGCTTATTAGTGATGCCAGTCGGCAAATATCCCTCTGTGCATCACGCATGTATAAGACAGCGTCTTTTATATGCTCTATTTTCAGCAAAATATTGTCCCTATCTATAGTATAAATATTATCCGACAGGGAATCTGACCACGCAGCTGCCGCACTGCACATCCATGCCGAGGCAATAGCAGGTCTCAATATAATGCCCGTGTGTGTGTATATAGCTTTAAGGGTAGTTTTCTGCTTTCTATCAGCAGGTCCTTCAGGGCGGCCGTATCCGTGACGGTAGTGCCACCTTTTTTAATAAGCGTGTAACCGCTTTATCTACCCTAGGGGTTATTTCCCAACGTGACCTATCCTCTGGCGGAAAAGGGTACGCTGCTTAGAAATTATCAATTTCTTATCGGGGGAAGTCCACGCTTCCTCACACACCTCATATCAATTCCTCAGATGCAGGAAAACTACTGGTAGTTTTCTGTCACCAAACATAATACCCTTTTTTGTGGTATCTGGGGTATTATCAGAAATGTGTAATACATTTTTCATTGCCTCAATCATGTAACGGGTGGCCCTATTGGAAGGTACACTAGTCTCATCGTCGTCGACACTGGAGTCGGTATCCGTGTCAACATCTGTGTCTGCCATCTGAGGTAGCGGGCGTTTTAGAGCCCCTGATGACATGTGAGACGCTTGGACAGGCACAAGCTGAGCAGCCGGCTGTCCTATGTCGTCAAACCTTTTATGTAAGGAGTTGACACTGTCACGTAATTCCTTCCATAAGTCCATCCACACCTGTGTCGACCCCGCAGGGGGTGACATCCCATTCACAGGCATTTGCTCCGCCTCCACATCATTATCCTCATCATACATGTCGACACAGCAGTACCGACACACAGCACACACACAGGGAATGCTCTGACAGAGGACAGGACACCACAAAGCACTTTGGGGAGACAGAGGGAGAGTATGCCAGCACACACCAGAGCGCTATATATCACAGGGATATCACCTATAGAGAGTGTTTTCCCTTATAGCTGCATAATATATATATATATACTGCGCCTAATTTGTGCCCCCCCCCCCTCTCTTTTTAACCCTTTTCTGTAGTGCAGGACTGCAGGGGAGAGCCAGGGAGCGATCCCTCCAGCAGAGCTGTGAGGGAAAATGGCGCCAGTGTGCTGAGGGAGATATTGTAAAAGTTCTGGCAGGGGTTAATAAACACCTATATAGCCCCTGGGGCTATATATGGTGTCAGTTCGCCAGCCAAGGTGTTAATATTGCTGCTCAGGGCGCCCCCCCAGCGCCCTGCACCCATCAGTGACCGCAGTGTGTGGTGTGCATGAGGAGCAATGGCGCACAGCTGCAGTGCTGTGCGCTACCTTGGAGAAGACAGAAGTCTTCAGCCGCCGATTTTCCGGACCACCTTCTTGCTTCTGGCTCTGTAAGGGGGACGGCGGCGCGGCTCCGGGAACGGACGACGAGGTCGGGTCCTGTGTTCGATCCCTCTGGAGCTAATGGTGTCCAGTAGCCTAAGAAGCCCAAGCTACCACTACTTAGGTAGGTTCGCTTCTTCTCCCCTTAGTCCCTCGGTGCAGTGAGCCTGTTGCCAGCAGGTCTCACTGAAAATAAAAAACCTAACATATACTTTCTTCCTAGGAGCTCAGGAGAGCCCCTAGTGTGCATCCAGCTCGGCCGGGCACAGAAATCTAACTGAGGTCTGGAGGAGGGGCATAGAGGGAGGAGCCAGTGCACACCAGGTAGTCCTAAAGCTTTCTTTAGATGTGCCCAGTCTCCTGCGGAGCCGTCTATTCCCCATGGTCCTTACGGAGTCCCCAGCATCCACTAGGACGTCAGAGAAACGACAATTGCAGTAAATTACTGCAATTTCTCAGCTAATCAAATTGAGGGTGTGAACTTTTCACCACCTCAAATTGGTGAACTTTTCTACCAAAACAAGGCTATTCCTGGGCAGTACACATACATAAAGCAGGGAGCCCTCCTGTCCATGCATCTCCACCAACAAAGACACAAAGCCTCCAGATAAATGTATCCGTGAGTGGTCCAGGTACCCTTACATACCCATTGCCTTCATTAATGTGATGTTGTGTGTTTTGATTTCTGGTCTCTGAGATTCCAGCCAAAGACACTGTTTTACAAGATGGCAGTTTTTGTAGTCTGAAAAATGCAGCATCTCGCCAATGTGAGGTGTTGTGTAGAGCAAAGGTGAAGCATAGAGTACTGTATGTGCCCTGGTACACATAGTTTTGTGGAACAGTGCACTAACGAGATTTCAATTTTATGACTAATATCAATGAAGAGGTTGTCACGCTTGTGTTTGTAAGTGGAACCAGGGTCATGGAAAAGTCTTATAAGGCATCTGGAGGAGTGTAGGTGATGCTGACAGGCCTGAAAAGACCGCCAGACATGAAAATCAGAAATGCTTCCCTGAGCGGAAATGAAACCCAGGTCAGGGAAGAGACTGCCGGATGGATGCCAATAGACCACCGTGGACGTCGGTATTGCCGATAGAATGGTATATGTTGCTGTGAGGAGAGTGTTGCAGTAGGATAACCGGGCTCGATATTGGATTGATACTGTAGATATGATATATAAATCCCTCCTTACTTGATAACTGTAATCCAGAAATACTGGAGTGGCAGACTTGGCAGGGTATTGACCAGGCTTGCACTGGGTTGTTGCTGTAGTCCAAGATCTGGGAGCACTCAGATAGAAGCAAAACTGGAAGCAGACCAACACCGGAATGGATAGTAGTGGATAACCTGCAACCAGGAAGCCGGGATGGACTGGAACCAACTATGTAGTCTATGGAATGGTTTACATAGGTATGGAACAGAATCAGAAACCAGGAACAATCTGTAACTACATGGGCAGCCAGAGGAATGGTCAGCACAGGTTTAGAGCTGAAGCAGTATTTTGTATAGCAGGGTCAGAGAACTAGAACTAGCACCGAGTGACTGGAACCAAAGATTTTTTCTTGTAAATGATTACTGCTTTAAAGAAACGTGCAGACTCACACAAAAGTCATGCACCTCCGGAACTCGAGGCTGTTACATTTAGCTGAAGATGTCACTTGAATTAACTGTATTCAAGAATGATATAAAACATATGACAGGTAGCACAATGGTCATAAAGGACATGTGGCACTACGGATGATGTAACAGTTAGCATTGCTGCCATACATCACTGAGGTCATGGGTTTGATTCCCACCATGGCCAACTATCTGGAGTTTGTATATTTACCCCATGTTTGCGTGAGTTTCCTCTGGGTACTCTGGTTTCCTCCCATAATCCAAAACTATACTGGTAGGTCAACTGACTCCCAACAACAAGCAAATTTAAACTCTACTGTGTAATAAGCCCCTACACACTGGCCGATACTACTGAAAAATATGAACAAGATATTGTTCATATCTTTCAGTGTGTATGCACAAATGGTGGACGATGTGCGGCCCCGCGCTCGTTCATCGTTGGTGTCGGCTCGTTTAAACATGTAAGCCAATATGGACAATCTCGTCCATATTAGCATGGAGTGCTATGGAGCCGGGTGACGGCTCCCCCCCGTCACCCTACCCCCTGCCGACGGGTCACCCGTCGGCCGAATCGACAGTCGGGCACATTGGCGGCACATCGTGCAGTGTGGAGGGCCCTTAAGTGTATGTATGTACATGGGCAGACTAGATGAGCCAAGTGGTTCTTATCTGCCATCAAATACTATATTTTTATGTGGCACTATATAAATAAATGATAATAAGAATAAGATCAATGAAGGTGGGATATGTGACAGCAGGCCATAGAATAGAAGACACACAATTTGCAACATACCTGATTTGATATACTGTCGCACCCCACATCGTTACAACTATAGTGATCAGGACTTAAAACATATGAAATTGGGCTTATTATATGGAAATATATGTACTAATGACTATTGTGGTAAATAAGCATAACTGTATTCAATAATTGCTTAATTCATCTGTACTGTGGGGGGAAATTCAGACCTGATCGCTGCTGTGCATTTTCCAAACTGCGCATGCGTATGCACCGCAATGTGCAGGCACGTTGCACTGGTACAAATCGGATCGCTGCTGAGCGATGGGTTTGTGCGAAGGATCTGTTTGCACAGGCAATCGCAAGGAGATTGACAGGAAGAAGCCGTTTGTGGGTGTCAACTGACCCCTTTTCAGGGAGTGTCTGGAAAAACACAGGCGTGTCCATGTGTTTGCAGGGAGGGTTCCTGACGTCAATTCCGGTCCCAGACAGGCTGATGTGATCGCAGCGGCTGAGTAAGTCCTGGGCTGCGCAGAGACTGCACAAAATCTGTTTGTACAGCTCTGCTACACATGCGATCGCACACTTGCACAGCTAAAATACCCTCCCCCTGTAGGCGGCGACTATCTGATCCCAGCAATGCAAATATCTCTTGCTAGCGATCAGTTCTGAATTACCCCTGTATTTCTACACATTCTTAAAATCTTTCTACTTCATCCCTGTTCCCGGTGATCTGACCATGACAAGGGTCTTATAGTACCAGAAGCGGCATCGGAAATGAGACCTTCACAACCAAATATTTGCATGTGGGTAATAATAGATGGAAACTAGTATTTAAACATTTGCAGAAAGAAAATTTGCATTTTTTATTTCGTACAGTTTGCCAAAATCTGTTCCCTGAAACAGCTGCATCAGTTTGCTTTGTGACAGGCGCAGCTCTACACTGGGGACACTTCAGAAGTGTCTCTTGCCTGTGGCTGCAATCTTCTGCTGTAGCATGTGCCAACTTCATCTCCATGAAGCTGAATTAATTATAGGCAGTGAGGATCTACCAACAAAAGAGGGACCCCTCTGCATTAAATAAGGTTTCCTATATGGTAACATTTTTATAATGGGTTAATTTGTGACAATAATATTTAACCACTAGGTGCAAGCTCCGGAATATATGCTCAAAAGATTAGAGTTCAAAAAGCCATGGTACCGCTGGACTTGTGGGTTTTTGTACGCCAATCCATAGGGCTGCGTATAAAAATCCATAAGGTCAGGGTGTAATCAGCCAAGTGGAGGATGAGCTCAGCTGCCATTGCCAAAGTTTTTACGCTGAAGTAACATCAATTCGTCCCGATTGCTTGGAACTGAATTGACTGCTTAGAACGTGAGAAGATACTACAAGCAGCACGCTCTTGTTTTCAAAAAGTAAAGTGCATGTCTACAGTATGTGTATTTGCCGAGGTGTGCAAGCAACCCTCTGCATCACACTCTGTGGATGACTTGTCTGAAAGTCTAAAGTGTACATTTACTCAAGCTTCTAAAACAGACAAGCGGAGTTGTTGCCTATAGCAACCAATCATTTTCTAGAATGCAATAAAGAAAGTATAACTAAAATTTAATGGGTTGCTATGGGTAACATTTTTCATTTTTAGAAGCTTTATTAAATCTACCCCTTCATTTGAAACAGAATTCCATGTTTGTCTCTTCCTTTGAATTGGAATTGCTGAATGCCTTTGTAAATGATGCATGGGCCTGCTAACAACAGATCGGCTTGTAACCACAGCATATATCTTAGAAATGTGCTGCATTCTTATCATTTTTTTCCACTAAAGGATGACAATGCTGGAGACATTTTCCTGCTGCCCAAGTAGGGAAAACGTTTGAGTACAGAGGGAGAGACACAGTCTGCCATCTTATCTTACACAAACTTACCATGCTATTACCAGTGCAGGTACCACATGCTTCACTTTTATACCTGGTCTACTTTTAAAACCAATATGATTATTTGTATACTTATTTTGCCTTCATGCACAGCTACAGTAGTTGAATGATATGTTTCCCCAATAATGCTTCTTACTTCTGAAAAGTTACTGTCTCACTGAACCATATCAACCCATATAAAGAAAAATAGCATAACCCACCTATCTACAGTATATATGTTTAGGTGGGATGCTCAAATCATAATTAAAATAGGTCAGTCTAACCTACAAAGGACTCTGAACGGAAACCGTATCGCTGCGCATTCTTCAACCCAACAAATTCTTGAACCCAATAAATGTTACTTGCACTGAGACAAATCTATTCATAAAAATTGCTCGTGAATAAAGAAACAATATCTTCTGTATATAAAGATCTAATTGATTCACCTCATTCAAAATTCATGCATTTCACTCTGAAATGATACATAAACCTTTGTTATATGTAAATTGCTGCAAATTCTCTGAGACTCCCCAGTTAGCGGACTGAGCTTCCGGATTCCGCCCACGTCCACAGTGGAGTGGTGGCTTGATTAAGCTTTTTGTAGGGAATTCGTGATTAAAGCAGCAATTTGAGGCATCAGAGGATGGGGCCACAATGACGCATTGCTATACTTCCTGTGTTATGACTTGTATCTCGCTAATGGGGTCATCTGAAACCAACAAGGATAAAGTAAGCAAGTAGACTGTATTGTCTATGTTTCAAATTAGACACCCATCTTTCTCCAATCATTCCATAGATATACAGCCTCTGGTAGTATAGTCCAAGGAAAAACTCCATTCAGGCTGCTTTGGGCAACATGTAATGAAGGAATAGACCCTACCGCATTATGTAAACAGCTGTGGATTTGAACCATACCACAAGATCAGAAGCTTTTATCAAATGAGGGGAATATTTGTTAATATTTGTGAGGATCAATTCCCCTGGACCGCGCAGAAGATATAAAGCACTGGTACAGTCTCAGAGTCTTTGGATATCTTCTGTGCATACATATATTTTTATCAATTCCTTATGAAATATGGCATCACCACTATATTTTTGAAAAACAGTGTTGGCCTCAGCCAAATCGGACCTTGTTCTAGATCAGTGGTTCTCAACCTAGGTCCCCAAGTACCCCCAACAGTTCACGTTTTCCAGGTCTCCTCACAGGATTGTAAGTGAAATAATTTGCTCCAACTGTGGGTCTTTTATAATGTGTCAGTGAGTAATGAATACACCTGTTCAACTGCTAGGTGACCTGGAAAACATGAACTGTTGGGGGTACTTGAGGACCGAGGTTGAGAACCACTGTTCTTGATTACAAAGTATTACCCCTTTCAGATCTCCAATGCCAGATCCCACCCGGGAATTGGAAACGGGTCCTTCCTGGGTGGGATCCGGCATTGGAGCCTCTGCACTGGCTTTCTGACCCGGCAATATACAGGGTCGGTTGCCTCATCAGCGGAGGGCGGATTCGGCAGCGGGAGCGGAGCTGGGAGATGAGCTCATCTCCGCACCGCCTCTCCCCATGTAGTAAATGAGTCCCGGGGCGCATCAACCCGGGAATCCGTTTACGCTGCCACTGACCTGGTATTAAACCCGGGAATAACCCTTCTTTTTACCCGGGTTGAATTACTGAGTCAGGCAACCCGGGAATTCTCATGGGGCCCTTTCACATCGCACACTGACCCGTGTCGTCCCGGCAATATGCCGGGTCGATACCGGGTTATTTTTGTGATGTGAAAGGGGAATATGTGATGTGGGTCTCCTTGACTCAGAGGTCCTGCCCCCATTATAGATACACCTGTGAGTAAGAAATCTATTTATAGCTGATGATTGCTATCACTGCACATGTACTGTAGACGTGCGGCTGCGTTCGGGTCTGAATTAGGCCCTATATCCTAAGAGCCCAGTCCACTAAGAGCCTAAGAGCCCAGTACACTATAAATAACTTTGGTTGCAGCTACCATGAAACCGACCCTAAGAAATAGGTACCAAAGTTCAGGAATCTTATTTACGTTGCACTACACATCGCATGTAAAAGAATGGGTGAATGAGGCCAAATATGTATCTACAATATACAGCTTTTTCTTACAGCTCAAATTTCTAAGTACAATGCACCACTGAGTTCTTACACCAGGGAATGTAGGGGTCTATGGGGGGTAATTCCAAGTTGATCGCAGCAGGAAATTTTTTAGCAGTTGGGCAAAACCATGTGCAGTGCAGGGGGGGGGGGGGGGGAGATATAACATGTGCAGAGAGAGAAAGATTTGGGTGGGTTATTTTGTTTCTGTGCAGGGTAAATACTGGCTGCTTTATTTTTACACTGCAATTTAGATTGCAGATTGAACTCACCACACCCAAATCTAACTCTCTCTGCTCATGTTAAATCTGCCTCCCCTGCAGTGCACATGGGCCCTCATTCCGAGTTGTTCGCTCGGTATTTTTCATCGCATCGCAGTGAAAATCCGCTTAGTACGCATGCGCAATGTTCGCACTGCGACTGCGCCAAGTAACTTTACTATGAAGAAAGTATTTTTACTCACGGCTTTTTCTTCGCTCCGGCGATCGTAATGTGATTGACAGGAAATGGGTGTTACTGGGCGGATACACGGCGTTTCAGGGGCGTGTGGCTGAAAACGCTACCGTTTCCGGAAAAAACGCAGGAGTGGCCGGGGAAACGGTGGGAGTGCCTGGGCGAACGCTGGGTGTGTTTGTGACGACAACCAGGAACGACAAGCACTGAAATGATCGCACAGGCAGAGTAAGTCTGGAGCTACTCTGAAACTGCTAACTCGTTTGTAATCGCAATATTGCGCGTACGTCGGTCGCAATTTTAAGAAGCTAAGATTCACTCCCAGTAGGCGGCGGCTTAGCGTGTGTAACTCTGCTACATTCGCCTTGCGAGCGAACAACTCGGAATGAGGGCCATGGTTTTGACCAATTGCTAACAAAATTCCTGCTGCGATCAACTTGGAATTACCCCCTATGTACAAGTACTTAGAGAAAGATAAAGCGGACATTACCAGCCAATCAGCTAACTGCCATGTTACAGGCTGTGTTTGAAAAATGGCAGAAGTTGGTTGGTTAGTACTTTATCTTTCTTCAAGGCTTAGTACACAGAGCCCTATATTTACTTAAGGTTGATTTTCATATATTTTTATCGATTACAATCAATGAAAATCGATCTCAATCAATGTTGCGTTTCAGAGGCTGAAACACACATTTATGAACAGATTATTTTTTATATAAATTTTTAAATACTAGCAAATATGTGTTTTAGCCCTGGAAGTACAACATCAATTTAGGCTGAAGTAAAATCGCTGAAAATCGACCTTTAGTAATTATATCCGTAAGTCTTCACTATTGTGGAACCACAATTGTACTTTCACAGATACTCCTATAAAACTTGCCTTATTTTTCAGAAAGATCGACGAGTGGGTGGAGCTGGGCAGCGTTCTTGTAAACAGGGGCATGTTGCCCTTGTTTTCTAGGAGTGGCAAGGCCAGGGTCTACATCTTCTGGCGCAGACTTCCTGGCCTCGCCCACAGAGCTGCAAGTGCCAATCTGAGTAACCTCAGATGGCCGAAGGTCTTGCAGATGATCCAAAGCTGCTCGGATCTGCGGGATGCAGTTAATTTGCTGGCGGTCTGGATCCCGGAGGTCAGGATAAAGATGCCGGAATCCCGACCGCTGACAGCTGGAATCCCGGCTACCAGGGGCTATTCCCACTCATGGGTGTCCACGACACCCAGAGAGTGGCAGTAGAACTTGTGGCGAGTGCAGCGAGCCACCGAGACCGCAAGGGGACTCTTTGCGATCGCCACACTGCGGCATACTGACGTCCAGGATGCTGTTGTCGGTATACCAATGGCCGGCATGCCGACCGTCGGTATATCTTACTGATCCCACATCTGCTATGCCGGCACGTGGTGTCTTTTTCCATCAGATGCTTCCTGCTGCATTAACATATTTTCACATCGCTGCTGCATCTGCAATGTGACATGAGTCCATATCTGAATCAGGCGTATATTCATCTAGTTTAATGGTGAAATTTGTACATGCTGACAGATCCCGGTGATGTATCCTATTTGTTAAAAACAGCCAAAAGCTGGAACTTGGAATTTGATGCATCTATGTGGGAGAGTCAGTGGAATGTTTATGTGCTGTCTAGATGTCTCTGAATTCTAAGCTACCCTTCCTGACACAAGGTGTTGTGAAACTGTACAGCAGATTGATATGTACAGCAGAGACAGATCTGAACTGAACTTCCTTAACCTATCTACTTTTCAATACTCCTTTCGATGGCACCAAATCCTTCGGTTTTCTGTCACCCTGATAAGTGCTGTTTACTGACGCCATTATGTTTATATACCCTCCACTCATCCTATATTGTATTGAATTGTAAGTCACCGTCTTCACGTTTTGCTTATTTGTTTACTCTGTAACTGGGCGCTGCGCATCCCATGTGACACCATATAAATAAATGATAATAATAATAACTGCACACATAGATACGTACAGAACTCTGAAGTATACTGCACAGATTTACAGATATGTCCACTCACATCTAGCCTCCCTGCACGTTAAACAGCACTTCCAGTCACACCATGCCGTGGCATGACTTTGTAGCGCTGAGCGTCTTTGTGTGTGATTTTTTTCCAAAACCGAAGGTCTGGAGAGCAGTAAAATAAAGAGTATCTGCAGGAAACAGTGAAGCATGGTGGAGGTTCCTTGCAAGTTTGGGACTGCTTTTCAGCAAATGGAGTTGGGGATCTGGTCAGGAATAATGGTGTTCTCAATGCTGACAAACACAGGTAGGTACTTATCCATCATGCAATACCATCAGGGAGGCGTCTGATTGGCTCCACATTTATTCTGCAATAGGACAACGACTCCAAACATATACAGTGAAGGTCATTAAGAACTATTGTCAGCGTAAAGAAGAATACAGAGTCTAGGAAGTGATGAAAGGGCCCCACAGAGCACTGATCTCAACATCATCAAGTCGGTCTAGGATTACATTAAGAGACAGAAGGATTTGAGCAAGCCTACATCCACAGAAGATTTGTGGTTAGTGTTCCAAGATGTTTGGAACAACTTATAAGCGTGCTGCTTATCTTATCCACAGATTCTATGCCTGCTGCCATCTCTATACCAAAACGTAACGGTTTAATGGTGTAGAGACCTGCATGTTATGTTTAGGCTGTGGGAAGGCAGGAGAGGTTAAGGGTTAGGCAGCAGGGAGGGGGAGGGTTAGGCAGCATCAGGGAGGTTAGGGATAGGCTGCAGGGGTGAGAGGATTAGGTTTAGGCTGTGGAGAGGGGGGTTAGGTTTAGGCACCATCATGGAGAGTTAGGTTGGAGGGACGGAGGGTTAGGGAGGTAGGCGTTTAGGCCCAGTATACTTACCTAGTAGGTGTCGGGATCCTGCATTGGAATGCCGATGTCGGTATTCTGACCGTCTGCATTCCAAGTGCCGAGATCCCGATACCATCCCTTGGTGAGAACAGGGAAAGTGTTTGTTGTTCCACAATCCCGATACCATCCCTTGGTGAAAACAGGGAAAGTGTTTGATGTTCTACAATCCCGATACCATACCTTAGTGAAAACAGGGAAAGTGTTTGATGTTCTACAATCCCGATACCATACCTTAGTGAAAACAGGGAAAGTGTTTGTTCCACACACAATACAAAGGTTAGTACAGTCAGATGATGATCGGATTTGTGAACAGCTTTATCTACTGAACTACAATGGTTTTCAAATAAAGCAGTTCAAAAGAGTTAACAAATTTCAGGCAGATCTTCCTGAACTTGGTGACTGACATAGGGGTTTATGGAGTCTATGTATTAAGCCTTGGAGAGAGATAAAGTTGATGGAGATGGAGCCAACCAGCGCCTGTAATTTTTCAAACACAATAATAGGAAAAATGAGTGGAACTGTGCTGTGATGAATAAATAGCTGCTCTGATAGAATAAATAATGAATTAAAATGAAGTGCAGAGCGCTTATAGTGAACAAATTACCTGTAAAAAAAGAAAAAGGTATGGGGGGTTAAAACATTTTTATTAATGTTTAAGCTCCTTAAAGAATTTGTAAAGGACTTTCACTGAAGGTATCCGGGGTCTCCAAGCCTGTGCCAGGTGTTTAATTAGGCTGAGCTGCGGCCGCAGTGGGTCCGCTCACTGAACTAAGCTTTCCCTAACTCTGCCTACCTCCCTCCATGCAGCGCTTCGGATAGCCGCCTCTGTCCTCCGTGCTGGGGACAGCTTCTTGCTGTGCTGTGCCTCCCTCAATGTCCTGTTGCCGTTTGCTAGTATGCACGCTGCAACGCGTTTCTGGCCGTAGCCCTTTGTCAAGGATGGTGCTGCGGGTCTCAATATCAGTATTTATTTAAAAAACTTTATTGAAAACAGACAATTTGTGTCCTCCATTAATTAAAGACAAATTGTGTCCTCCATTAATTAAAGACAATTTGTGTCCTCCATTGATAAAAAAAATAAATGGTGATTTAAAAACAAACAACACACCTTAGTAAAAAAGAAGTGGCAACATTGTACAGGAATTAAAGAAAAAAGAAATACAGTGGATATTTTGTATACAAACACTGGAGCCTTGTGGTCTTAACATTGATTTTGAATTTAATGCTTTTTTTATAACCCCATATATCACTACATTTATCTAACTTTTTTATACATAAAGTGACGCATTACTATTTATAGCACTTCTTTTTTACAAAGGTGTGTTGTTTGTTTTTAAATCACCATTTTTTGTCAATGGAGGACACAAATTGTCTGTAATTAAAGGAGGACACAAATTGTCTGTTTTCAATAAAGGTTTTTTAAATAAATACTGTTATCGAGACCCGGAGCACCATCCTTGACAAAGGGCTACGGCCAGAAATGAATTGGAGCGTGCATACCAGCAAGTGGCAACAGGACATTGAGGGAGGCACAGCACAGCAAGAAGCGCTCCCTAGCACAGAGGACAGAGAAAGGAGGCGGCTAGCCGAAGCTCTGCATGGAGGGAGGTAGGCAGAGTCAGGGAAAGCTTAGTTCACTGAGCGGACTAGCTGTAGATGCGGCCGCGGCTCAGCCTAATTAAACACCCGCCACAGCCTCGGAGACCCTGGATACCTTAAGTGAAAGTCCTTTACAAATTCTTTAAGGAGCTTAAACAGTAATAAAAATGTTTTAAACCAACACACACTTTTTTTTTTTTTTTTTACTGGTAATGCATTCACTTTATGCGCTCTGCACTTCATTTTAATTAATTTTTCAAACACAACCTGTAACATTGCACCTAGGAGCTGATTGCTGGTACTTTATCTCCGTCCTGCCGTCCTGTTTATCTCTTATCTCTCTCCAAGGCTTAGTACATAGTTCCCAAAGTAAGCACGTCTACAGTAGTATAGCCATTACTGAATCTGAAACATGTTAAGGAGGTACCAGTGCAACACAATTATTTTCTTTATATCAGTTAGTACAAAGATCTACATACGAAGGGTGTACAATAAGTTTCTGCATGTGTACTGCATGGGTAGACACAATGTGACTGGTTGTGAACTAATCCCTGACTAAAGTTTTTGTGAAATGTCAAGGCATAGAACCGTATATAGGCAGCACTGCACACCAGAAGAAGTCAGCATGTTCACTTCCTTCAAAAGCTCGTTATGGAGCTCAATAGAGGCCACATGAGAGCCATCGTCTTCCAAGACTACAAGAGTGGCTTTTGACTGACTGCAAGCTGCTTTTGGGGAGGAAGCACCATCCCGAACCTCTGTGTTTGAGTGGTTAGAAGAATTTCAGTGCAGAAGACCATTCCTGGAAGACTAGAAGTGTTGCGGCCGATCTGTGTCCGCCATTGCCTTGGACAACGTTGCTGCTGTGTGGACCATAGTTGAGGTGGACACCAGGGTGACAATAGCCCAGTTAGAGAAAGATGCGCAACACATCTGGATCCATCCGCTTTATACTTCAAGAAAAGCTTGGCCTGAGCAAGGTTTCTGCACACTGAGTTCGCCATCAGCCAGAGCCGGCCCTAACCAATATGATGCCCTAGGCAAAATTTTGACTGGTGCCCCCTAGCACCACCGCTGGTTCCGCCTCTGACCTTGCACCTCTTTCCCAGCACCATCACCCCTCACCTATAGCAGTCCTTATTTTGGTGTTTGTACCCCCTATATTTTAAATAGGAACAGTTCGCACATTTGGCGCACAGCCAAAAAAGGGGTGTGTTTTTGCTGGCAAGGAGCATGGCCACACAATAGTAACCCCAATTCCAATTACGCCACACAGTACTGCAACTTTATTCACATTTGATCATGCGATAGTGTCCATAATTCATATTACATCCCACAGCAGTATCACTTTACCTTATAAACGTTACTCCTCACAGTAGAGCCCCTT
Source organism: Pseudophryne corroboree (assembly GCF_028390025.1). Classification (NCBI taxonomy): domain Eukaryota; kingdom Metazoa; phylum Chordata; class Amphibia; order Anura; family Myobatrachidae; genus Pseudophryne; species Pseudophryne corroboree. The sequence continues at coordinate 680,572,739 of NC_086449.1, forward strand.
ATTCACATTACATCACACTGAATTGCTCTTTATTCACATTACACCACACTCTATTGCTCTTTATTCACATTAGATGACACAGTAGTGCCCTTTCTATATGCAACGCCACATAGTAGAGCACCTTATACACATAATGCCACACATTAGTAATGCATTTATACACCTAATTCCACACAGTAATGCCCCTTACACATATGAGACACCTTATTAATGTCCTTATAAACATAATGCACCTTACACATTATGACAGCCTTTAGTAATGCCCTTTTACACATAATGTATCTTACACATATGCCGCACATTATTAATACCCTTATACACATAATGACACACATAGTGCCCCCTACACATTTGCTGCACATTATTAGTGCCCCTATACACATAATGACACACATACAGTAGTACCCTGTTACACATATGCCGCACATTATGAATGCCCTTATACACATAACAACACACATAGTGCCCCTTACACATATGTTGCACATTATTAATGCATTTTTACATGAAACACATGATGCTCCTTACACATATTCTGAACACTACTGCACAACCAACCCACTCACATGCACACAGCACTCACACTGCCACTAACACTGTGACCTCTGCCTCTGCTTGGATACAGACGTGTCCTCATAAATCTTGCCTCAATGCTAAAGTCGGGCACACCTTTTTTTATGAAAATGCATCTTATTTGCATTACTATGTTGCTAGGATGCACAAGCAGCTTCTGCTGATTAAAATGATATGCAGCATGTCTATATACTGTGTTAGACTGTGGCTGTATCTGCATATGAAATGCTACACATAGAATATAGGCATGCCGCATATCATTTTAATCAGCAGAAGCTGCTGATGCCTCTAGGCATATCAAATGCCCTAGGCAGTTGCCTAGTTTGCCTATGCCTATGGCCGGCTCTGCCATCAGCTGACTCGAGACCAGAAACAGGCTTGGGTCACTTTGTGCCACAACATGCTAGCCAGGCTTGATGGCAGTAGCTCAAACTCTGGGAGATAATCAGTGGCGATGAATCCTGGATCTACAGTTTCAACCCCAAGACCAGTTGAACAACAACAGTGGGCTCTATAAACCCCAGGTGGAGATGCGCCGCTACAAAAATTTCGATGCGAGCACAGCATGGCCAAACAGATGCTGGCTGTTTTTGTGGCCAAAACTGGTAATGTAGCTACCATACCACTCCTGGCCCCTTGCAACAACTTCATTTTCCCACAAATCAAGTGCAAGAGGCATGGGATTAGTTTTGAGTCACCAGAAGCTGCAGTGGAGACCTTCATCCAGCATGTAGAAGACATACCTGCTCCAGCTGCTTCACCAAGTGGTTTTTGAGTGCTTGCAACTTTGCAAAGACTCCTCTGGCAAATACTTTGAACAAAATGTAATGTTCACTTTGTTTGTAAATATAATACTTTTCTCTGACGTCCTAGTGGATGCTGGGAACTCCGTAAGGACCATGGGGAATAGCGGGCCCCGAAGGAGGCTGGGCACTCCAGAAAGATTTCAGACTACCTGGTGTGCACTGGCTCCTCCCACCACGACCCTCCTCCAAGCCCCAGTTAGAATTCGTGCCCGGCCGAGGTTGGATGCACACTAGGGGCTCTCCTGAGCTCTTAGAAAGAATAGACTTAGGTTTTTTTATTTTCAGTGAGACCTGCTGGCAACAGGCTCACTGCAGCGAGGGACTAAGGGGAGAAGAAGCGAACTCGCCTGCTTGCAGCCGGATTGGGCTTCTTAGGCTACTGGACACCATTAGCTCCAGAGGGATCGACCGCAGGCCCAGTCCTTGGTGTTCGGTCCCGGAGCCGCGCCGCCGTCCCCCTTACAGAGCCAGAAGCAAGAAGATGGTCCGGAAAATCGGCGGCATGAACACTCTGTCTTCACCAAGGTAGCGCACAGCACTGCAGCTGTGCGCCATTGCTCCTCTCACACTTCACACTCCGGTCACTGAGGGTGCAGGGCGCTGGGGGGAGGCGCCCTGAGGCAGCAATAATAACACCTTGGCTGGCTAAAATACCTCAATATATAGCCCCAGAGGCTATATATGAGGTAAATACCCCTGCCAGAATTCCATAAAGAGCGGGAGAATAGGCCGCGAAAAAGGGGCGGAGCCTATCTCCTCAGCACACTGGCGCCATTTTTCCCTCACAGCTCGGCTGGAAGGAAGCTCCCTGGCTCTTCCCTGCAATATACAGTAACAGTAAGAGGGAAAAGAGAGGGGGGGCATTAAATTTGGCAGTATATATACATATATTATATGAAAAGCAGCTATTAGGGACATAACTCAGTTAGTCCCTGTATATATATAGCGCTCTGGTGTGTGCTGGCATACTCTCACTCTGTCCCCCAAAGGGCTTTTTGTGGGTCCTGTCCTCTGTTGAGCATTCCCTGTGTGTGTGGGGTGTGTCGGTACGGCTGTGTCGACATGTTTGATGAGGATAATGAGGTGGAGGCGGAGCAGATGTATTTTGAAGGGACGTCACCCCCTGCGGGGCAGACACCCGAGTGGATGAACTTATGGAAAGAAATGAGTGCACGTATAGATTCTTTACATAAGAAATTTGACGACATGCCAAATGTGGGACAGCCGGGATCTCAGCTCGTGCCTGTCCAGGTGCCTCAGGGGTCGTCAGGGGCTCTAAAACGCCCGCTACCTCAGTTTGCAGACCTGGATGTCGACACGGATACTGATAACAGTGTCGACGACGATGAGTCAAACCTAATGCCTGTCAGGGCCATTCACTGCATGATTGAGGCAATGAAAGAGGTGTTAAACATTTCTGATTTACATCCAGGTACCACAAAAAAGGGTATTATGTTTGGGGAGAAAAAACTACCCGTAGTTTTTCCCCCCATCAGATGAACTAAATGAAGTGTGTGAAGAAGCGTGGCTTTTCCCTGATAAAACATTTGTAATTCCTAAGAAGGTACTAATGGCGTTCCCTTTCCCGCCAGAGGATAGGTCACGTTGGGAAACACCACCTAGGGTGGATAAAGCGCTCACACGTTTGTCAAAAAAGGTGGCACTACCCTCTCAGGATACGGCCGCCCTTAAGGAGCCTGCTGATAGAAAGCAGGACGCAATCCTGAAGTCTGTATACACACACTCAGGCATTATACTTAGACCAGCTATTGCGTCAGCTTGGATGTGCAGTGCTGCCGCTGCATGGTCGGAAAAACTGTCAGAAAATATTGACACATTAGACAGAGACACTATTCTGCTAACGATTGACCATATAAAAGATTCAGTCTTATATATGAGAGATGCACAGAGGGAAATTTGCCGGCTGGCATCTAAAGTAAGTGCATTGTCTATCTCTGCTAGGAGATGCTTATGGACTCGTCAGTGGACGGGAGATGCAGATTCCAAGAGGCACATGGAAGTTTTGCCTTATAAAGGGGAGGAATTATTTGGGGATGGTCTCTCCGACCTAGTTTCCACAGCAACGTCTGGGAAGTCAGCATTTTTACCCCATGTTCCCTCACAGCCTAAGAAGGCGCCATTTTATCAGGTTCAGTCCTTTCGGACCCAGAAAAGCAAGCGTGGAAAAGGAGGGTCTTTTCTGTCTAGAGGCAGAGGTAGGCGAAAAAGGCTGCAACAGACAGCAGGTTCCCAGGAACAAAAGTCCTCCCCCGCTTCCTCTTCCAAGTCCGCCGCATGACGGTGGGGCTCCACAGGTGGAGCCAGGTACGGTGGGGGCCCGCCTCAGAAATTTCAGCGATCAGTGGGCTCGCTCACAGGTGGATCCCTGGATCCTTCAAGTAGTATCTCAGGGATACATGCCGGAATTCGAGGCGGCTCCACCCCACCGGTTCCTAAAATCTGCCTTGCCGATTGCTCCCTCAGACAGGGAGGCGGTGCTAGCGGCAATTCACAAGCTGTATTCCCAGCAGGTGATAATCAAGGTACCCCTACTTCAACAAGGCCGGGGTTACTATTCCACACTATTTGTGGTACCGAAGCCGGACGGTTCGGTGAGACCCATTTTAAATTTGAAATCCTTGAACATGTACATAAAAAAATTCAAGTTCAAGATGGAATCGCTCAGGGCGGTTATTGCAAGCCTGGACGAGGGGGATTACATGGTTTCCCTGGACATCAAGGATGCTTACCTGCATGTCCCCATTTACCATCCTCACCAGGAGTACCTCAGATTTGTGGTACAGGATTGCCATTACCAATTCCAGACGCTGCCGTTTAGACTCTCCACGGCACCAAGGGTATTTACCAAGGTTATGGCGGAAATGATGATACTCCTTCGAAGAAAGGGAGTTTTAATTATCCCGTACTTGGACGATCTCCTAATAAAGGCACGGTCCAAAGAACAGTTGTTGGTGGGAGTAGCACTATCTCAGGAAGTGCTGAACCAGCACGGCTGGATTCTGAATATCCCAAAGTCACAGCTGGTCCCGACGACACGTCTACTGTTCCTGGGGATGATTCTGGACACAGTCCAGAAAAAAGTGTTTCTCCCGGAGGAGAAAGCCAGGGAGTTGTCTTCTCTAGTCAGAGACCTCCTGAAACCAAAACAGGTATCGGTGCATCACTGCACGCGGGTCTTGGGAAAGATGGTAGCTTCTTACGAAGCAATTCCATTCGGCAGGTTCCATGCCAGAATCTTTCAGTGGGACCTGTTGGACAAGTGGTCCGGATCGCATCTTCAGATGCATCGCTTGATAACCCTGTCTGCAAGAACCAGGGTGTCTCTTCTGTGGTGGCTGCAGAGTGCTCATCTTCTGGAGGGTCGCAGATTCGGCATTCAGGACTGGGTCCTGGTGACCACGGATGCCAGCCTGCGAGGCTGGGGGGCAGTCACAAAGGGAAGAAACTTCCAAGGACTATGGACAAGTCAGGAGACTTCCCTTCACATAAATATTCTGGAACTAAGGGCCATCTACAATGCCCTAAGTCAAGCAAAATCCCTGCTCCTACACCAGCCGGTGCTGATCCAGTCAGACAACATCACGGCAGTCGCCCATGTGAATCGACAGGGCGGCACAAGAAGCAGGATGGCAATGACAGAAGCCACAAGAATTCTCAGATGGGCGGAAAATCATGTACTAGCACTGTCAGCAGTGTTCATTCCGGGAGTGGACAACTGGGAAGCAGACTTCCTCAGCAGACACGACCTCCACCCGGGAGAGTGGGGACTTCATCCAGAAGTCTTCCAAATGATTGTACATCAGTGGGGTCGTCCACAGGTGGACATGATGGCGTCCCGCCTAAACAAAAAACTAGAGAGGTATTGCGCCAGGTCAAGAGACCCTCAAGCGATAGCTGTGGATGCTCTGGTGACACCGTGGGTGTACCAGTCAGTTTATGTGTTCCCTCCGCTGCCTCTCATACCAAAGGTATTGAGAATAATAAGAAAGCGAGGAGTAAACACAATTCTCGTGGTTCCGGATTGGCCAAGAAGAACATGGTACCCGGAACTTCAAGAGATGATCTCAGAGGACCCGTGGCCTCTGCCGCTAAGACAAGACCTGCTACAGCAGGGGCCCTGTCTGTTCCAAGACTTACCGCGGCTGCGTTTGACGGCATGGCGGTTGAACGCCGGATCCTGAAAGAAAAGGGCATTCCGGAGGAAGTCATTCCTACGCTTATAAAGCCAGGAAAGAGGTTACAGCAAATCATTATCACCGCATATGGCGGAAATATGTTGCATGGTGTGAGGCCGAAAAGGCCCCAACTGAGGAATTTCAACTAGGTCGATTTCTGCATTTCCTGCAAGCAGGAGTGAATATGGGCCTAAAACTGGGTTCCATTAAGGTACAGATCTCGGCTCTATCGATTTTCTTTCAGAAAGAACTAGCTTCAGTACCTGAAGTTCAGACATTTGTAAAGGGAGTGCTGCATATTCAGCCCCCATATGTGCCTCCTGTGGCACCTTGGGATCTCAACGTGGCGTTGAGTTTCTTAAAATCACATTGGTTTGAACCACTAAAAACCGTGGATCTGAAATATCTCACGTGGAAGGTGGTCATGTTATTGGCCTTGGCTTATCTGATTTTCCATATGGATAGGGCAGAATTGAGGACTCGTCCCCAGTTTCTCCCTAAGGTGGTGTCAGCGTTTCATTTGAACCAGCCTATTGTGGTGCCTGCGGCCACTAGGGACTTGGAGGACTCCAAGTTGTTAGACGTGGTCAGGGCCCTGAAAATATATGTTTCCAGGACGGCTGGAGTCAGAAAATCTGACTCGCTGTTTATCCTATATGCACCCAACAAGCTGGGTGCTCCTGCTTCTAAGCAGACTATTGCTCGTTGGATTTGTAGTACAATTCAACTTGCACATTCTGTGGCAGGCCTGCCACAGCCAAAATCTGTCAATGCCCATTCCACAAGGAAGGTGGGCTCATCTTGGGCGGCTGCCCGAGGGGTCTCGGCTTTACAACTTTGCCGAGCTGCTACTTGGTCAGGGGCAAACACGTTTGCAAAATTCTATAAATTTGATACCCTGGCTGAGGAGGACCTGGAGTTCTCTCATTCGGTGTTGCAGAGTCATCCGCACTCTCCCGCCCGTTTGGGAGCTTTGGTATAATCCCCATGGTCCTTACGGAGTTCCCAGCATCCACTAGGACGTCAGAGAAAATAAGAATTTACTCACCGGTAATTCTATTTCTCGTAGTCCGTAGTGGATGCTGGGCGCCCATCCCAAGTGCGGTTTATCTGCAATACTTGTACATAGTTATTGTTAACTAAATCGGGTTATTGTTGAGCCATCTGTTGAGAGGCTCAGTTGTTTCATACTGTTAACTGGGTTTCATATCACGAGTTGTACGGTGTGATTGGTGTGGCTGGTATGAGTCTTACCCGGGATTCAAAATCCTTCCTTATCGTGTACGCTCGTCCGGGCACAGTATCCTGACTGAGGCTTGGAGGAGGGTCGTGGTGGGAGGAGCCAGTGCACACCAGGTAGTCTGAAATCTTTCTGGAGTGCCCAGCCTCCTTCGGGGCCCGCTATTCCCCATGGTCCTTACGGAGTTCCCAGCATCCACTACGGACTACGAGAAATAGAATTACCGGTGAGTAAATTCTTATTTTTGTGCATCTGGAAATGTATTACACACCCTTGGTATAAGATTCAGGTCTAACTCCAAAATGGAGTTCTCTTCTGCTGGATGATAATTGATCTTATCTGGTCATTTGTCTTCCCTGTAAAGATTTTACATTCTCTCATAAGGTTTTAAGTTACATCTTAAAACAAACCATAGGACATTTTTTTGGAAAAGTGATATTGTAAGTGTGGCTGTAAAAGAATGCAGTGGAGGTCCAATAAATACCTAAGCAGTTAATCTCCGATTATGTTGCTTCCTTGCGTAATTTTTCAAGATAACATTTACACGTAATCATTGCTAAGACATTTCCTGCACAATGACAAAGTAATATTGGCAAAAATAAAAGAATTGTTATCTCAAAAGAATCTCAAAGTCATTTTTCCACCCCTGCTGCCACTTTTGGGCTGAATGACAGTAGATTGTTGTCAGTTTTATATTTACATTTCACGTAATAACAAATAGCTGCTCTGAGCACACGGCTTTCATCCTGCCTAGCCATTAGCAGAAATCATTAAATTTGAAATATTTGCCTATTAAATGTAAGAACCATTCCAGATGTTGTCAGAATAGGAGTCAGACAAAATGGTATTCTATTTATTTGTGAGGAGACCATGATTAAATTGCCTAATGTGTACTTGAAAGAGGATCCAAACGGAAGTATAAGAAGAATTACGGCAACCAGGTGACTCTCATGTGTGTGTAACCACTAGGAATCATTCGCTTTCCTTAATTGACGTCAACATTATGACTTTCAATAAATCACTCCTAAACCCTCTGAATGCCCAGTGGCTTCTGGAAAAGTATGCAATTGGGAGGTGAGTAGTACAGTGTATAGTCATTCATATCAGATTTAATACACTTTTTCCCTGCGACCCCCCCCCCCCCCCCCCCCTCAAATCTCTCCTTCCTGGGAAGATTTTCCCAAGGGTGCCATCACTGGGAGACAAGAAGAATTACCACATTTTAAAAATGACTGTGCCTCTAAATACTATGTTGTGGTGCTAAATGTCACATCTACATGGGTGTTTTCCTGTAGTCAACCAGACTAGGGCCCAGATTTATCAAGTCTTGGAGAGTGATAAATTGCACGATGATAAAGTACCACCAGCCAACCAGCTTCTAACTGTTATGTTACAGGCTGTGTTTGAAAAATGACAGTTAGGGGCTGATTGGTTGGTACTTTAATGGCATGCAATTTATCACTCTCTAAGGCTTGATAAATCTGGGCCTAGATCCTTCAGTGCTTCCTCCCTGCCAGCTAGGGAGGCCAATCCCGGGATCGGGATCGGCGGGATCCCGGGATTTGGGCCCAAAAATGCCGGGATTTGAATCCCGGGATTGGAGCCTCCAATCCCGGGATTCAAGGGATTACAGTGCGCATGTGCGAGAGGGTTGGAAGCGGCGCGGGAGGGCGGGTGGGTGTAAGTAATAACACTTACTATCAGGCGGCCGCGGCAGCCATGGACACCCTGAACACAGCGGCAATTCAAATGAAGTGCCGGCCGCCAGCCAATCAGGGAAGCTGCCGCAGCAGCGGCAGCCAATCAGGAGCGACTGCTGCGGCAGCTTCCCTGATTGGCTGCCGGTCCGCCAGCTCTGGTTGGCCGGCGGCCGGCGCTTCATTTGAAATGCCGCCACGTTCAGTGTGTCCATGGCGGCCGCCGCCGCCCGCCTAATAGTAAGTGTTATTACTTACAGCCTCCATCCCTCCCTCCAGCGCCGCTACCAACCCTCCCGCACCACTACCTACACCCACCCTCCCGCACCGCTACCTACCCCCATAGGTGTGCGCAGACACAGACAGACGGGTGCCGCTCCGGACTCCCCCCCCCCCCCCCCCCCCCCCTCCCCCCCCCTCCCCCCCCTCCACGGCACGGCATTATAGTGTTCTATCACCTCCCCTGTCCTGGACATAGACTGCTTACCTGGGTAGCGATGACCTTCAAACCTTTAACACAGAATGAAAGTGAATAGACTTGTGCACACACACTTAATTATACCCCTTTTACACTCGCAGAAAAATCCCGGGATATTGCACGTGAACGCGCATCATCCCGGGATTTTTCTCAGTGTGAATGGGTACAGGGACAATTTCCCGGGACGAGCATCCCGGGATTTCATCCCAGGTCTCGACCAGGGTTGAACCCGGGACCGTCCCGGAAAGCTGGCAGTGTAAATGGGTATACCGGGTCAAGGCGACCCGGCACCCGTTCTCTTCATAGGAGGAGGCGGTGCTTGGAGAAGATTATCTCCAAGCACCGCCTCTGGGAGACTCAGCGGTGACGTCACTGACCCGGCAATATGCCGGGTCAGCCCGCTAATGTGAAAGGGTCATTCCCGGGAATGTGTCCCGGCAAATATACCGGGACACATTCCCGGGAATGAACTTTGCTGCGAGTGTAAAAGGGGTATTATTGTCAATGTCATTTTATGATCACTTCAAAGTTGTCTGCAGTTTTCACAAAGGCTAATTTTAAATACCTGCTGCAAAAGAATTCCTTTGAATGATCGGTTAAAAGTAGATACAAGATTTTGCTTCAACTTTTAACAGATGTTCTTTAGTCGAGAGTGCAAAGCCTAATCCTGCAGGATCTAATCTGTTTCCGCCACTTTTTGTTTTTCAGACTGGAAGGTGACTGAGGAGTATATATGGGATGTAGTTATATGACCTACAATCCCGCACCCTCACAATCCCGATGGTTGGCAAGCCGACCAACAGGGACTACTCCCACTCTTGGGTGTCCACGACATAGAGTGGGAATAGAACCCGTGACGACCGCAGGTCGCTATCGAGCCTGCAAGGGGCTTGTTTCACTCGTCCCCTCGGCAGAGGTATACTGACCGACAGTCATGCATACCACACCCATATATATATATATATATATTTCCAGTATATGCCGGCACTCAAATCACAGCAGCTTGCTCTGGTGCCAGTTAAAGCAAAGAAATAGCAATCCAATTGAAAACGGCACTACGGTTTTCCTGTCTCTGAGTGCCGTTTTCAATTGGATTGCTATATATATATATATATATATATATATATATAGTATAGGAGTCACCTATGGAAGCACAAGCTTGCTCAGTTGGTATAGACAAAAGTTACATAAGTCGATGCAGCTGAACCTGTCTGTGTTTACTAGGGAGATCCTGCATAGCAGCAGCTGCAGGTGAGGCTAGAAATGGAAAATAATTGTTATCAGTACTTCATAAAATTTTAACATTTTTCCTCATGATAGGAATGTGTGGAGAACCACCGGCACGTCCAAATATTGTGGTCATGTCAGCAACAGTGATGATTAAATACAAAATAATAATAATAATAATGATAATAATAATAATAATAATAAGATTAATCTGCACTTACATTCGCTCTAACTGCTTTAGGTCTTGAAATGCGCCTCGCTCTATGATACTGATTTGGTTGTCTTCCAAGTGCCTAAAAACAAAAAGAATTTCAGTTACCTAGTGACAAAGTATTAAAAACATGCACAAAAAATAGGAATTTAATACCTACCGGTAATTCCTTTTCTCCTAGTCCGTAGTGGATACTGGGGTCTTGTACTTTAGTACCATGGGGTACAGATTGGGTCTACTGGAGCCTGGCACTTTAAAACTTTTAGTGTGTGTATACGTGTGTGTTGGCTCCTCCCCTCTATGTCCCTCCTACTAGACTCAGTCTAGGAAAACTGTGCCCAAGCAGACGGACATAATATGAGAGAAGAACAATACAACAGCGGTGAGGCAATAAGCCAACACACAACCATAAACGAAAGGAGGGCGCTAACCAGAACAGAGGATAGCAACACCAACCTAACCTGGATAGCACGGCTATCCCAACCACATAATGGGACCGCAACATCGATCCAACCAAATACTTACACACGGAAGCAGGAACGAAGCACTGAGGCAGGCGACCAGTATCCACTACGGACTACGAGAAAAGGAATTACCGGTAGGTATTAAATTCCTAGATTCTCTTACGTCCTAGTGGATACTGGGGTCTTGTACTTTAGTACCATGGGGAAGTCCCAAAGCTCCCAAACGGGTGTAAAACCCCTGTAAAACCGCCTTACCAAACTGAAGGTCATCCTTGGCAAAGGTATCGAACCTACAGAATTTCACAAAAGTGTTCGAACCAGACAAAGTAGCAGCTCGGCACAACTGTAGGGCCGACACAGCCGCCCAGGAGGACCCCACCGGCTTTGTCGTGATGACGGGCCGTCCTTTTGACATAAATCTTCACAGCCCTGACCACATCAATGGTCTTAGGGCCAACGGAAGCGTCAGATAACACCAGAACCACAATCGGCTGATTCACATAAAAAGCCGACACCACCTTAGGCAAAAGTTGAGGACGGGTCCTCAGTTCCGCCTTGTCTTCATGAAAAATCGATAAAAGGTCTCTAACAGGATAAGACCCCTAATTCTGAGACCCGCCTGGCAGACGCCAAAGCCAATAACATCACCGTCTTCCAGGTGAGAAATTTCAACTCCATCCTATGTAAGGGTTCAAACCAGTATGATTGGAGAAAGGACAGAACCACATTGGAGGTCCCACGGAGCCGTGGGAGGTACAAAGGGTGGTTTCATGTGAGAAACTCCCTTTAGGAAAGTGTGTACTTCTGGCAACAGGGCAAGTTGTTTTTGAAAGAGAATAGAGAGCGCCGAAAGCTAAACTTTGATGGAGCCTAAATGTAAGCCCATATCCACCCCCGCTTGCAGGAAAAGTAGAAAACGACCAACTCTAAATTCCACGGTAGAAACCATTCTACTTTCACACCAGGAAACATACTTTTACCAGATACAATGATAATGGTTTGACGTCACCATCTTCCTGGCCTGGACCATGGTGGAAGACCCTTTCTTGCTAGAATCTCACTCTCAATTTGTAAGCCATCAAACGTAACCGCTGTAAGTCTGGATAGACGTACGGGCCTTGCTAAAGAGCATCTTGAAGCGGCAGAGGCCAGGGATCCTCCAGAGACATGGTCAGGAGGTCCGAGTACCACTCCCGTCGAGGCCAATCCGGGGCAATTAGAATTGCCTGAACGCTTTCCCTTCTTAGCATCCTTGGGATCAGAGGCAGAGGAGGGAACAGGTATACAAACTAGTACATCCACGGTGTCATCAGCACGTCCACTGCTACAGCCTGCGGATCCCTCGTTCTGGAACAGTAATGGCATAGCTTCTTGTTGAGATGAGAAGCCATCTGCTCTATCTGTGGACAGCTCCACCTGTGATTTATCCGTTGAAATACCTCCAGATGGAGGTAGTGTCTGCTGAGGAAGTCTGCTTCCCAGTTGTCCACGTCTGGAATGAATATGGCGAAAAATGCCCATTGAGTTGGCCTCCGCCCAGTGGAGGATTCTTGACACCTCTCGCATCGCCACTCTGCTTCTTGTTCCCCCTTGTCAGTTTATGTACGCCACTACCGTGGCGTTGTCCAGCTGAACCTGGATCGCCCCATCCATCAAAAGATGAGAAGCCTGCAGAAGGGCATTTTAAATTGCCCTGAGTTCCAGGATGTTTATCGGCAGAGCCGATTCTTGCCTTGACCATATCCTCTGGAACTGGACCCCTTGGGTCACAGCCCCATAACCCCGAAGGCTGCATCCGTTGTCCGTAGAATCCACGAGTGGATATTGAAACTCCTGCCCTCTACCAGGTGAGGCACTTGTAGCCACCATAAGAGAGAAATCCGGGCTTCCGGAGACAATGTCACTTCCCAATGCATGTGAAGGTGAGAAACCTACCATTTGTCCAGTAGATCCAGTTGAAATGGCCGGGCATGGAATCTGCTGTATTGGATTGCCTCATAAGCAGCTACCATCTTGCCCAGTAAGAGGATGCAAAGATGTATGGACACCTTGCGAGGACTGAGGACCGAGCGGACCATAGCCTGGATAGCCAAGGCCTTGTCCATCGGAAGAAACACCTTTTGAGACACTGTATCCAGTATCATTCCCAAGAACTGAAGATGCTGGGTCGGCTCCAGATTTCTGGAAATTTAGGATGCACCCATGATACGAGAGTAGGTGAGTAGTCCGATCGATGCTGTGTAGCCTTTATTAGGAGATCGTCCAAATAGGGAACTATGTTTACTCCCATCATGCACAGTTACAGCATCATCTCCGCCATAACCTTGGTGAAGACCCTTGGAGCTGTGGATAATCTGAAGGGTCATCCAATATGGTGAACCTGAGGTAAGCCTGATGAGGAAACCACATGGGAATGTGAAGGTAAGCATCCTTGACATCCAGAAACACCAGGAACTCCCCCTCCTCCAGAGCGGACACCACCGCCCTCAGGGACTCCATCTTGAATTTGAACACACACAGATACCGGTTGAGAGACTTCAGGTTCAAGATGGGGCGCACCGAACCGTCTGATTTGGGAATAACAAAAAGACTGGAGTAAAAACCCCTGTTGCGTAACGGAGGAGGCACAGGAACTACCACCCCTGTCTGCAAAATCTTTTGAATAGCCTCTTGCAAGGTAACTTTTGCTGCGGGTAAAGTTGGTAAGCCCGACTTGAAAGACCTGTGAGGAGGTAGTGTTTGGAATTCCAGCCGGTATCCGTGGGAAGAGGTCCCTCACCCAAGGATCCCGGCAGGACTTCGCCCACACATGGGTGAAGTGTTGAAGGCGAGCACCTACCTGAAAGTCGCCTTGTCGCTGGTGTCAACAATCACGTGGAGGGTTTAGCGGAAGGGGATCTGGTGGTCTGGTCCAGGGAGACAGCAGGTGCAGGTTTACGGGACTTACCACGAGATCCTCTGGAGGTGGTGGAAACCCCTCGGCCCCTGCCTCTGTACCTTGCCACACGAAAGGACTGTAAGGAGGGTCCGGTGTAAGAACGTCTAGCAGGTGGCGCAGTGCAGATAGGTAGACTTACCCGCCGTTGCTTGAGAGATCAACTCATCTCCAAACAAGGCATCACCTGTAAAGGGAAGATTTTCTACACCCTTTTTGGAATCAGTGTCCACTGCCCATTGACGTAACCACAGAGCTCTGCGTGCAGAGACCGCCATAGCAGTAGTGCGCCCATTAATCTTGCACAACTCCATTATAGCCTCGCTCATAAAATTTGCAGCATCCTGTATATGTTGCAGCAGGGTAACAACCACATCCCGGGGCAGAGCGTCTAAACCATCAATAACATTATCAGACCACTTTACCACAGCCCTGGAGTTCCACCCGCAAACTATTGTGAGGCGCTGTGCTGCGCCTGCTGCCGTATAAATGGCCTTGAGTATTGTCTTAATTTTATACCCAGCAGGCTCTTTCAGGGATACAGCCCCAGGGACAGGCAGTACCAATTTTTTTTGACAGTCTGGATACAGATGTATCGACCTACGGGGGTTTTTCCAGACCTTCCTATCCTCAGCTGGAAGGGGAAAGGTAGATAAAAACCTCTGAGGAATTAATTTTTTTTATCAGGGTTTAACCAAGCCTCCTTGGCCAGGGAGTTTAACTCCTTAGACACCGGAAAGGTAGCTGAACTCTTGGGTCTTACATTAAAGTATAACTCTTCATCTGGTTCCGCCTCTGGGTCCAGTATGTGAAGGACCTATCTTATGGCAAAAATGAGGGCCTCCACCACAGGGGACAGAGAGCTGTCCTCGTCCATGTCATCACCATCCACATTTGGCTTATCAGAATCGGACTGTAAAGGGCCCCACACAATAGGACAATTTTTACACGATTTCATACAATTCCGATATATCCGTCTGATATATTGTATGAAATTGAGTACAATCGTATGTGTTTTAGATCGTATCCAATCTGATGCGCGCCCCCGTGGCTGTCAGATAGGATCCCCTAGGTCGTTGGTGCTGCACTAATGATATATTGGAATTGGATGAAAAAAGTGTGTTTTTTGTGCATGTGATATATCGCATGCGCTGTATCACAGGGAAGTTTGACTGGCATTCTCAGGACACTCCCATCCCCCGTAGCCCTCTATCCAGCCCATCAGATATATCTCATGGTACAATTGTATGCCGTACGATATATTGCATGCGATGTATAGCGGCTTCATCAATTGCATGCGATATATCTTATGAAAATATAGCACAAATGTACCAAATCGTATGCACTCACTCCCGGGAAGGTCCCGGGGGAGTTCAAGGGAAATTACATCCGACTTCAGCCTCAGATATATCGTTGTAGTGTATGGGGCCCTTAAAACCTGTGGTAGTGAGCGTTTGTGTGAAGCCACTAGAGGGGGCTGCGAAGCCTTCCTGGAATCTGCTGCCGTAGCTACACAAGAGTGTTTTAATACCTGTCTCTCCCTTTTAGCTACAGCTTAAGGCTGTCCAACCAGTCAGGTGCCTGTGAGCAGGGCCCTTGAGGAGACCAGGAACATTGCTCACACATGAGTGACCCCGCAGAAGATGAAGTAGAATTACAAGCAGCACAGAAAACCAAGTCTTCAGACATTGGGGGTAATTCCAAGTTGATCGCAGCAGGATTTTTGTTAGCAATTGGGCAAAACCATGTGCACTGCAGGGGAGGCAGATATAACATGTGCAGAGAGAGATAGATTTGGGTGTGGTGTGTTCAATCTGCAATCTAATTTGCAGTGTAAAAATAAAGCAGCCAGTATTTACACTGCACAGAAATAAAATAACCCACCCAAATCTAACTCTCTCTGCACATGTTATATCTGCCTCCCCTGCAGTGCACATGGTTTTGCCCAATTGCTATAAAAAATCCTGCTGCGATCAACTTGGAATTACCCCCATTATACAGGAAACAACAGCGCAACCCGTTGCCCAACACCCCACACAGACCCTAGAGAGCCCTTTGGAGTGACATTGAGGAGCGGGACCAAGCACACAGCAGCACAATGTGTGAAAATAAGTGTATGTAAAATCAGAGCAGCGGTGTTACCGCTGACGTGCTCCCCCCTGTCTATGACCCCCTGGTACCAGTTCAGACAGTCTTTAACAGCGTGGGTCCTGGAGGAGCAGCGTGCATGCACGATGATGATCCGCAGCAGCAGGAAAATGGCGCCTTCCCGACGCTGGTCCTGCTCCGGGAAGCCCCGCCCTTTGCAATGGCGCGCGGTTCCTGACAAGATTATACTGGCCACAAGTGTAAAACACCTCAGAAAATAAGAATTTACTTACCGATAATTCTATTTCTCGTAGTCCGTAGTGGATGCTGGGAACTCCGTAAGGACCATGGGGAATAGCGGCTCCGCAGGAGACTGGGCACATCTAAAGAAAGCTTTAGGACTATCTGGTGTGCACTGGCTCCTCCCCCTATGACCCTCCTCCAAGCCTCAGTTAGGATACTGTGACCGGACGAGCGTACACAATAAGGAAGGATTTTGAATCCCGGGTAAGACTCATACCAGCCACACCAATCACACCGTACAACTTGTGATATGAAACCCAGTTAACAGCATGATAACAGAGGAGCCTCTGAATAGATGGCTCACAACAAGAACCCGATTAGTTAACAATAACTATGTACAAGTATTGCAGACAATCCGCACTTGGGATGGGCGCCCAGCATCCACTACGGACTACGAGAAATAGAATTATCGGTAAGTAAATTCTTATTTTCTCTGACGTCCTAGTGGATGCTGGGAACTCCGTAAGGACCATGGGGATTATACCAAAGCTCCCAAACGGGCGGGAGAGTGCGGATGACTCTGCAGCACCGAATGAGAGAACTCCAGGTCCTCCTCAGCCAGGGTATCAAACTTGTAGAATTTTGCAAACGTGTTTGCCCCTGACCAAGTAGCTGCTCGGCAAAGTTGTAAAGCCGAGACCCCTCGGGCAGCCGCCCAAGATGAGCCCACCGTCCTTGTGTATTGGGCTTTTATTGATTTAGGCTGCGGTAATCCTACCGCAGAATGCGCCAGCTGAATAGTGCTACAAATCCAGCGCGCAATAGACTGTTTAGAAGCAGGAGCACCCAGCTTGTTGGGTGCCATCAGGATAAACAGCGAGTCAGTTTTCCTGACTCCAGCCGTCCTGGAAAAATAAAATTTTCAGGGCCCTGACTACGCCCAGCAACTTGGAACCCTCCAAGTCCCCAGTAGCCGCAGGCACCACAATAGGTTGGCTCAAGTGAAAACCTGAGACCACCTTCGGGAGAAACTGAGGACGAGTCCTCAACTCTGCCCTATCCATACAGAAAATCAGATAAGGCCTTTTACATGACAAAGCCGCCAATTCTGACACACGCCTGGCCAATGCCAAGGCCAACAGCATGACCACTTTCCACGCGAGATACTTTAGCTCCATGGTTTTAAGTGGCTCAACCAATGCGACTTTAGGAAATCCAACACCACGTTGAGATCCAAAAAGTGCCACAGGAGGCACAAAAATAAGAATTTACTTACCGATAATTCTATTTCTCGTAGTCCGTAGTGGATGCTGGGGACTCCGTCAGGACCATGGGGAATAGCGGCTCCGCAGGAGACAGGGCACAAAAATAAAGCTTTAGGATTAGGTGGTGTGTACTGGCTCCTCCCCCTATGACCCTCCTCCAAGCCTCAGTTAGGATACTGTGCCCGGACGAGCGTACACAATAAGGAAGGATATTGAATCCCGGGTAAGACTCATACCAGCCACACCAATCACACCGTATAACTTGTGATCTGAACCCAGTTAACAGTATGACAAACGTAGGAGCCTCTGAACAGACGGCTCACAACAATAACAACCCGAATTTGTTTGTAACAATAACTATGTACAAGTATTGCAGACAATCCGCACTTGGGATGGGCGCCCAGCATCCACTACGGACTACGAGAAATAGAATTATCGGTAAGTAAATTCTTATTTTCTCTAACGTCCTAAGTGGATGCTGGGGACTCCGTCAGGACCATGGGGATTATACCAAAGCTCCCAAACGGGCGGGAGAGTGCGGATGACTCTGCAGCACCGAATGAGAGAACTCAAGGTCCTCCTCAGCCAGGGTATCAAATTTGTAGAATTTTGCAAACGTGTTTGCCCCTGACCAAGTAGCAGCTCGGCAGAGTTGTAATGCCGAGACCCCCCGGGCAGCCGCCCAGGATGAGCCCACTTTCCTTGTGGAATGGGCCTTGACAGATTTAGGTTGTGGCAAGCCTGCCACAGAATGTGCAAGTTGAATTGTGCTACAAATCCAACGAGCAATCGTCTGCTTAGAAGCAGGAGCACCCATCTTGTTGGGTGCATACAATATAAACAGTGAGTCAGACTTTCTGACTCCCGCCGTTCTTGAAATATATATTTTCAATGCCCGGACCACGTCCAACAACTTGGAATCCTCCAAATCGTTAGTAGCCGCAGGCACCACAATAGGCTGGTTCAGGTGAAACGCTGACACCACCTTAGGCAGAAAATGATGACGCGTCCGCAGTTCTGCCCTGTCCGTATGGAAAATCAGATATGGGCTCTTATATGATAAAGCCGCCAATTCTGATACTCTCCTGGCTGAAGCCAGGGCCAGTAGCATGGTTACTTTCCATGTAAGATACTTCAACTCCACCGATTTGAGCGGTTCAAACCAATGGGATTTGAGAAAATCCAAGACTACATTAAGATCCCACGGTGCCACTGGGGGCACAACCGGGGGCTGTATATGTAGTACTCCTTTTACAAAAGTCTGGACTTCAGGAACTGAAGCCAATTCTTTCTGGAAGAAAATCGACAGGGCCGAAATTTGAACCTTAATGGACCCCAATTTGAGGCCCATAGACAATCCTGTTTGCAGGAAATGTAGGAATCGACCCAGTTGAAATTCCTCCGTGGGGGCCTTCCTGGCCTCACACCACGCAACATATTTTCTCCAAATGCGGTGATAATGTTGTGCAGTCACCTCCTTCCTGGCTTTTACCAGTGTAGGAATGACCTCTTCCGGAATGCCTTTTTCCCTTAGAATTCGGCGTTCAACCGCCATGCCGTCAAACACAGTCGCGGTAAGTCTTGGAATAGACACGGTCCCTGCTGAAGCAGGTCCCGTCTTAGAGGTAGAGGCCACGGATCCTCCGTGAGCATCTCTTGAAGTTCCGGGTACCAAGTTCTTCTTGACCAATCCGGAGCCACTAGTATCGTTCTTACTCCCTTTTGCCGTATAATTCTCAGTACTTTTGGTATGAGAGGCAGAGGAGGGAACACATACACTGACTGGAACACTCACGGTGTTACCAGAGCGTCCACAGCTATTGCCTGAGGGTCTCTTGACCTGGCGCAATACCTGTCCAGTTTTTTGTTGAGGCGGAACGCCATCATATCCACCATTGGTTTTTCCCAACGGTTCACAATCATGTGGAAGACTTCTGGATGAAGTCCCCACTCTCCCGGGTGTAGATCGTGTCTGCTGAGGAAGTCTGCTTCCCAGTTGTCCACTCCCGGAATGAATACTGCTGACAGTGCTATCACATGATCTTCCGCCCAGCGAAGAATCCTTGCAGCTTCTGCCATTGCTGTCCTGCTTCTTGTGCCGCCCTGTCTGTTTACGTGGGCGACTGCCGTGATGTTGTCTGACTGGATCAACACCGGCTGACCCTGAAGCAGGGGTTTTGCCAGACTTAGAGCATTGTAAATCGCTCTTAGCTCCAGTATATTTATGTGAAGAGACATCTCCAGGCTTGACCACACTCCCTGGAAGTTTCTTCCCTGTGTGACCGCTCCCCAGCCTCTCAGACTGGCATCCGTGGTCACCAGGACCCAGTCCTGTATGCCGAATCTGCGGCCCTCTAACAGATGAGCACTCTGCAACCACCACAGAAGAGACACCCTTGTCCGTGGCGATAAGGTTATCCGCTGATGCATCTGCAGATGTGATCCGGACCATTTGTCCAGCAGATCCCACTGAAAAGTTCGTGCGTGGAATCTGCCGAATGGAATCGCTTCGTAAGAAGCCACCATCTTTCCCAGGACTCTTGTGCATTGATGCACAGACACTTTCCCTGGTTTTAGGAGGTTCCTGACAAGTTCGGATAACTCCCTGGCTTTCTCCTCCGGAAGAAACACCTTTTTCTGAACCGTGTCCAGAATCATTCCCAGGAACAGCAGACGTGTCGTCGGGGTCAACTGAGATTTTGGAAAATTCAGAATCCACCCGTGTTGTTGCAGCACTAGTCGGGTTAGTGCTACTCCGTCCTCCAGCTGTTCTCTGGACCTTGCCCTTATCAGGAGATCGTCCAAGTAAGGGATAATTAATACGCCTCTTCTTCGCAGAAGAATCATCATTTCGGCCATTACCTTGGTAAAGACCCGAGGTGCCGTGGACAATCCAAACGGCAGCGTCTGAAACTGATAATGACAGTTTTGCACCACGAACCTGAGGTACCCTTGATGTGAAGGGCAAATTGGGACATGCAGGTAAGCATCCTTTATGTCCAGGGACACCATAAAGTCCCCTTCTTCCAGATTCGCTATCACTGCTCTGAGTGACTCCATCTTGAACTTGAATTTTTGTATGTACAGGTTCAAAGATTTCAGATTTAGAATAGGTCTTACCGAGCCGTCCGGCTTCGGTACCACAAATAGCGTGGAGTAATACCCCTTTCCCTGTTGTAGGAGGGGTACCTTGACTATCACCTGCTGAGAAAACAGCTTGTGAATGGCTTCCAATACCGTCGCCCTGTCTGAGGGAGACGTTGGCAAAGCAGACTTTAGGAACCTGCGAGGGGGAGACTTCTCGAATTCCAACCTGTAACCCTGAGATACTACCTGCAGGATCCAGGGGTCCACCTGTGAGCAAGCCCACTGTGCGCTGAAATTCTTGAGTCGACCCCCCACCGCTCCTGAGTCCGCTTGTAAGGCCCCAGCGTCATGCTGAGGGCTTTGCAGAACCCTGAGAGGGCTTCTGTTCCTGGGCAGGGGCTGCTTGCTGCCCTCTCTTACCCCTTCCTCTGCCCCGAGGCAGATATGACTGTCCTTTTGTCCGCTTGTTCTTATAGGACCGAAAGGACTGCGGCTGAAAAGACGGTGTCTTTTTCTGTTGGGAGGGGGTCTGAGGTAAAAAGGTGGATTTTCCGGCAGTTGCCGTGGCCACCAGATCCGATAGACCGACGCCAAATAATTCCTCCCCTTTATACGGCAACACTTCCATATGTCGTTTGGAATCCGCATCACCTGACCACTGTCGCGTCCATAAACTCCTTCTGGCAGATATGGACATCGCATTTACTCTCGATGCCAGAGTGCAAATATCTCTCTGAGCATCTCGCATATAAAGGAAAGCATCCTTTAATTGCTCTATAGTCAATAAAATACTGTCCCTATCCAGGGTATCAATATTTTCAGTCAGGGAATCCAACCAGACGACCCCAGCACTGCACATCCAGGCTGAGGCGATGGCTGGTCGCAGTATAACACCAGTATGTGTGTATATACTTTTTAGGGTAGTTTCCAGTCTCCTATCAGCTGGATCCCTGAGGGCGGCCGTATCAGGAGACGGTAACGCCACTTGTTTTGATAAGCGTGTGAGCGCCTTATCCACCCTAGGGGGTGTTTCCCAGCGCGCCCTAACCTCTGGCGGGAAAGGGTATAATGCTAATAACTTTTTTGAAATTAGCACTTTTCTATCTGGGTTAACCCACGCTTCATCACATACATCATTTAATTCCTCTGATTCAGGAAAAACTACAGGTAGTTTTTTCACCCCCCACATAATACCCCTTTTTGTGGTACTTGCAGTATCAGAAATATGCAAAGCCTCCTTCATTGCCGTGATCATATAACGTGTGGCCCTACTTGAAAATACGTTTGTTTCATCACCGTCGACACTAGATTCAGTGTCTGTGTCTGGGTCTGTGTCGACCGACTGAGGTAAAGGGCGCTTTACAGCCCCTGACGGTGTCTGAGACGCCTGGGCAGGTACTAACTGGTTTGCCGGCCGTCTCATGTCGTCAACTGATTTTTGTAATGTGCTGACATTATCACGTATTCCATAAACAAAGCCATCCATTCCGGTGTCGACTCCCTGGGGGGTGACATCACCATTATCGGCAATTGCTCTGCCTCCACACCAACATCGTCCTCATACATGTCGACACACACGTACCGACACACAGCAGACACACAGGGAATGCTCTTATCGAAGACAGGACCCCACTAGCCCTTTGGGGAGACAGAGGGAGAGTTTGCCAGCACACACCCAAGCGCTATAATATATATGGGAACAACCTTATATAAGTGTTGTTCCTTATAGCAGCTTAAATATATCAAAATATCGCCAAAAAATGCCCCCCCTCTCTGAGAGTCCTGGGAGCCTTCCTCACAGCGGAGCTGAGCAGGAAAATGGCGCTGTGTGCTGAGGAGAATAAGCCACGCCCCCTATTTCGGCGGGCTTTTCTCCCGGAGTTTTAGATATCTGGCATGGGTTAAATACATACATATAGCCTCAATGGCTATATGTGATGTATTCTTTTGCCATAAAGGTATTAAATATTGCTGCCCAGGGCGCCCCCAGCAGCGCCCTGCACCCTCCGTGACCGCTTGGTGTGAAGTGTGTGACAACAATGGCGCACAGCTGCAGTGCTGTGCGCTACCTTCATGAAGACTGAAGAGCCTTCTGCCGCCTGTTTCCGGACCTTCAATCTTCAGCATCTGTAAGGGGGGTCGGCGGCGCGGCTCCGGGACGAACCCCAGGGTGAGACCTGTGTTCCGACTCCCTCTGGAGCTAATGGTGTCCAGTAGCCTAAGAATCCAATCCATCCTGCACGCAAGTGAGTTGAAATTCTCTCCCCTAAGTCCCTCGATGCAGTGAGCCTGTTGCCAGCAGGACTCACTGAAAATAAAAAACCTAAAAACTTTTTCTAAGCAGCTCTTTAGGAGAGCCACCTAGATTGCACCCTGCTCGGACGGGCACAAAAACCTAACTGAGGCTTGGAGGAGGGTCATAGGGGGAGGAGCCAGTACACACCACCTAATCCTAAAGCTTTATTTTTGTGCCCTGTCTCCTGCGGAGCCGCTATTCCCCATGGTCCTGACGGAGTCCCCAGCATCCACTTAGGACGTTAGAGAAAGGAGGCTGAATATGTAGTACTCCTTTAACCAAAGTCTGAACTTCAGGCAGTGAAGCCAGTTCTTTCTGGAAGAAAATCGACAGAGCCGAAATCTGGACCTTGATGGACCCCAATTTGAGGCCCAAACGTCACCCCTGCTTGCAGGAAGTGCAGGAATCGACATAGTTGAAATTCCTCAGTCGGGGCCTTTATGGCTTCCCACCAAGCAACAAATTTTCGCCAAACGCGGCGATAATGTCTTGCGGTGACATCCTTCCTGGCTATGATCAGGGTAGGGATGACTTCCTTCGGAATACCCTTTTCCTTTAGGATCCGGTGTTCTACCGCCATGCCGTCAAACGCAGCCGCGGTAAGTCTTGGAACAGACAGGGTCCCTGCTGCAGCAGGTCTTGTCTGAGCGGCAGAGGCCAAGGGTCCTCTGCCAGCATCTCTTGAAGTTCCGGGTACCAAGCTCTTCATGGCCAATCCGGAACCCCGAGTATGGTTTTCATTCCTCGCCTTCTTATTATTCTCAGTACCTTGGGTATGAGAGGTAGAGGAGGAGACACATAAACCGACTGGTACACCCACGGTGTCACTAGAGCGTCCCCAGCGATCGCCTGAGGGTCCCTTGACCTGGCGCAATATCTTTTCAACTTCTTGTTGAGGCGGGACGCCATCATGTCCACCCGTGGTCATTCCCAACGGTTTACCCGCATTTGGAAAACTTCTGGATGAAGTCCCCATTCTCCTGGGTGTAGGTCGCCCATCGGAGAATCCTTGTGGCTTCTGCCATCGCCATCCTGCTTCTTGTGCCGCCCTGTCTGTTTACATGGGCGACCGCCGTGATGTCGTCTGATTGGATCAGTACCGGCTGGTTCTGAATAGTGATGAGCGGATTCGGTTTTACTCGGTTTTACTCGGTTCTCAAAACCGAATCTTATTGGCTATCCAAAACACGTGACATCAGTGAGCCAATAAGATTCGGTTTTGAGAACCGAGTAAAACCGAGTAAAACCGAATCCGCTCATCACTAGTTCTGAAGCAGGGGCCTTGCTTGGCTTAGGGCATTGTAAATGGCTCTTAGCTGCAGAATATTTATGTGAAGCGAAATCTCCTTGGAAATTTCTTCCCTGTGTGACTGCACCCCAGCCCCGAAGGCTGGCATCCGTGGTCACCAGGACCCAGTCCTGTATTCCGAATCTGCGGCCCACTAGTAGATGAGCCCTCTGCAGCCACCACAGCAGCGACACCCTGTTTCTTGCTGACAGGGTTATCCGCTGTTGTATCTGTACATGGGACCCGGACCATTAGTCCCACAGGTCCCACTGGAACGTCCTTGCGTGGAGTCTTCCGAATGGAATTATGCTTCGTACGAAGCTACCATTTTTCCCAGGACTCGTGTGCATTGATGTACCGACACCTGTCCTGGTTTTAGGATGTCTCTGACTAGAGATGACAACTCCTCGGCTTTTTCCACTGGAAGAAACACTCTTTACTGGTCTGCGTTCAGAAACATTCCCAGGAACAGAAGACGTGTCGTCGGGACCAGCTGTGACTTTGGAATATTGAGAATCCAGTCGTGCTGTTGTAGCACTTCCCGAGAGAGTGCTACCCCCACTACCAACTGTTCTTTGGACCTCGCCTTCATCAGGAGATAATCCAAGTACGGGATAATAAAAACTTCCTTCTTGCGAAGGAGTATCATCACTTCGGCCATTACCTAGGTAAAGACCTTCGGTGCCGTGGACAACTCCAACGGCCGCGTCTGGAACTGATAGTGACAGTCCTGTACCACATATCTGAGGTACTCCTGGTGAGGGGGGTAAATGGGGACATGCAGGTACGCATCCTTGATGTCCAGCGAGACCCTGTAATCCCCCTCGTCCAGGCTCGTAATAACCGCCCTGAGCGATTCCATCTTGAACTTGAATCTTCTGATATAAAAGTTAAAGTATTTTAATTTCAAGATGGGTCTCACCGAACCGTTGCGGTACCACAACCACTGTGGAATAGTAACCCCTTCCTTGCTGAAGGAGGGGCACCTTGACAATCACTTGTTGTGATTATAGTGTTGAATATCCACCAACACCATCTCCCTGGCAGAGGGAGGTGCCGGTAAGGCAGATTTTAGGAAACGGCGGGGGGAAGAACGTCTCGAACTCCAGCCTGTACCCCTGAGATACTACTTGAAGGACCCAGGGATCCATGTGAGAGAGCCCACTGTCCGCTGAAATATCTGAGACGGGCCCCCACCGTACCCGGGTCCGCCTGAGCAGCCCCAGCACCATGCTTTGGACCTACCGGACGCAGGGAGGACTTCTGCTCTTGGGAACTAGCTGTGTGTTGCAGCTTTTTCCTCTATCTTTGCCTCTCGGCAGAAAGGATGAGCCTCTAGCCCTCTTGCTTTTCTGGGGCCGAAAGGACTGTACTTGATGATACGGTGCTTTCTTTTGTTGTGGGGTAGCCTGTGGCAACAAAATTAATTTCCCAGCAGTAGCTGTGGAAACGAGGTCTGAAAAACTATCCCCAAACAGTTTTACCCCCTTATAGGGCAACTTCCATGTGCCGATTCGAGTCGGCATCGCCTGACCATTGCCAAGTCCATAACCCCCGTCTGGCGGCAATGGACCTAGCGCTTATTTTTGATGCCAGCCGGCAAATATCCCTCTGTGCATCACGCATGTATAAGACCACGTCTTTTATATGCTCTATTTTCAGCAAAATATTGTCCCTATCCATAGTTATTTTCCGACAGGGAATCTGACCACGCAGCGGGAGCACTGCACATCCATGCCGAAGCAAGGGCTGGTCGCAATATAATGCCCTAGTGTGTGACCATATCTTATAGGGTAACCTCCTGCTTTCTATCAGCAGGTTCCTTCAGGGCGGCCGTACCCGGAGACAGTAGTGCCACCTTTTCTGATAAGCGTGTAAGCGCTGTATCTACCCTATGGGGTGTTTCCCCGCGTGACCTATCCTCTGGCGGGAAAGGGTACGCTGCCAATAACAGTTGTAGAAATTATCAATTTCTTACCGGGGGAAGACCACTCTTCCTCACACACCTCATTTAATTTCTCAGATGCAGGAAAAACTACTAATAGTTTTCTCTCACCAAACACAATACCCTTTTATGTGGTACCTGGGGTATAATCATGTAATACATTTTTCATTGCCTCAATCCTGTAACGGGTGGACCTATTTGGAGGGTACACCAGTCTCATCGATGTCGACACTGGAGTCAGTATCCGTGTCGACATCTGTGTCTGTTATCTGAGGTAGCGGGCGGTTTTAGAGCCCCCCATGACATTTGAGACGCTGGAACAGGCACAAGCTGAGTAGCCGGCTGTTCCGTGTCGTCGACCTTTTATGTAAGGAGTTGACACTTTCACGTAATCCTTCCATAAGTTCAACCACACCGGTGTCGACCCCGCAGGGGGTGACAACATATTTACAGGCACCCGTTCCCCTCCACCTCATTATCCTCCACATACCTGTCGACACAGCCGTACCGACACACAGCACACACACAGGGAATGCTCTGATAGAGGACAGGACCCCACAAAGCCCTTTGGGGAGACAGAGGGAGAGTATGCCAGCACACACCAGGGCGCTATATATCACAGGGATAGCACCTATAAAAAAGTGTTTTCCCTTATAGCTGCATATATATTGTATACTGCGCCTAAATTGTGCCCCCCCCCCTCTCTTTTTAACCCTTTCTGTAGTGTATTAACTGCAGGGGAGAGCCAGGGAGCTTCCCTCCAACGGAGCTGTGAGGGAAAAATGGCGCCAGTGTGCTGAAGGAGATAGCTCCGCCCCTTTTTCGCTGACTTTTCTCCCGCATTTTTATGGAATCTGGCAGGGGTTAATATACATCCATATAGCCCTGGGGGTTATATGTGATGTATTTTTGCCAGCCAAGGTGTTTATATTGCTGCTCAGGGCGCCCCCCCCCCCCCAGCGCCCTGCACCCTCAGTGACCGGAGTGTGTGGTGTGCATGAGGAGCAATGGCGCACAGCTGCAGTGCTGTGCGCTATCTTGGTGTTGGTGAAGACTGATGTCTTCTGCCGCCGATTTTCCGGACCTCTTCTTGCTTCTGGCTCTGTAAGGGGGCCGGCGGCGCGGCTCTGGGACCGGACTCCGAGGCTGGGCCTGTGTTCGGTCCCTCTGGAGCTAATGGTGTCCAGTAGCCTAAGAAGCCCAAGCTGGCTGCAAGCAGGCAGGTTCGCTTCTTCTCCCCTTAGTCCCTCGATGCAGTGAGCCTGTTGCCAGCAGGTCTCACTGAAAATAAAAAACCTAAAACTAACTTTTTCTAAGAAGCTCAGGAGAGCCTCCTAGATTGCACCCTGCTCGGTCGGGCACAAAAATCTAACTGAGGCTTGGAGGAGGGTCATAGGGGGAGGAGCCAGTGCACACCAGATAGTCCTAAAGCTTTCTTTTGATGTGCCCAGTCTCCTGCGGAGCCGCTATTCCCCATGGTCCTTACGGAGTTCCCAGCATCCACTAGGACGTCAGAGAAATGTCATTTACAGTCCACACAAAGCCTTAGATGACAGTGAGCACTTGTGGGCAATAGCCCTGAGCCAGTTACGTCCGCGGCAGGCACCCGCAGCTCCGGGCCAGTGACCGCCACGTGACATGCCCCCAAACTGCACCGGGGACCCACTAGCTGGGACCCCAGTGTAACACTCACCGCACCTGGTCTTCGGCATCTGTTAGAGGGTGGCGGCTAGCTGCTGGCGTGGTCACACATACTGACAATGAGTAATCAGCACCTCAGGAGCTCAGTGTCCTGTCAGCTGGGATTACAACCATTAACCCTCAGGTGGTTGGTTCGGTTCCCCCTCTAAGTCCCACGAAGCAGATTGTCTGCCAAGCAGAGCTACCTGAAAATAATAAACTAAATTAAATTTAAAGGAAAAACCTCTGGAGCTCCTTGGGCACATTTTTCTAAACCGAGTCTGGTAGGAGGGGCATAGAGGGGAGGAGCCAGCACACACATACAAAAAGTTTTAAAGTGTCAGGCTCCAGTGGACCCGATCTATACCCCATGGTACTAATGTACAAGACCCCAGTATCCACAAGGACGTAAGAGAAAATACAAAATGACAAAATGTTCATCCGGAATTTAGCTCTAATGGGTTTTTTTCCAACAATTTTCATTGAAGCACATAAATGAAAGGACAGGCAACATACAGGTACTGTACATAGGTACAACACTATGCAAAACAAGGTAGAGCAGAGGTTCCCAAACGCAGTCTTCATGGCACCCTAACTGTCCGGGTTTTAAGTATATCCCCGCTTGAGCACGGCTGATTTAATTAGTATCTTAGTCAATTTCATTATACCACCTGTGCTCAAGCATGGATATCCTTAACCCCTGTTTGTTTGTTTGTTTGTTTGGAGTGTTTAACACTCCAACTCCTGGCGCAAATAGATATCAATTAATTAATTAATTATACATCAGCTGCATACACTGAGGGTTGGCAAAATCCCCCATAGATATAGAAACAAAAGATATATAGAGGTATACAGGTGTCTGCTTGTACCCAATTCAGCACACATGGAACTCGCTAATAAATTTTAAATAAAATAAATTTATTGACACACAGACATAAAACTAATAAAACCAATTAATATGCTCAGGCACACTGATAGAACATTAAAAAATAATTGCTGCTTGTAATTGAAATGGAGACAATGTAGCTTGTATAATACCACATAGACCTGTCTGGTCTATTGAGTGAATAAATAAATTGCAACAGTTGCTAAAGCCTTTGGTGAAAACTGTATCTCCGGTCCTCTATGCTACTGGCGTCCCAGTGCAGAGGAATGCTGCTATGTATAATTACCCGACCTGCGGGAGTGTTCAGTCTTGCAGCACAGAGATTCACGGAGGTGTCTTCACAGCGTCTGCCGCCGGCACTATCACGGTGCAGATGTCTGTCCTGGCGGGCGGGTACAGACGCTCTGGATGTTGCTGACCTGGCGTACCGGTGTGGAAGCTCCAGGGGCTGCTCCAAGGTTAACCGCTAAGTGCTGAATCCGCACTCAATAGACCAGACGGGTCTGTGTGGTATTATACAAGCTACATTGTCTCCATTTCAATTACAAGCAGCAATTAATTTTTAATGTTCTATCAGTGTGCCTGAGCATATTAATTGGTTTTATTAGTTTTATGTCTGTGTGTCAATAAATGTATTTTAAATTTATTAGCGAGTTCCATGTGTGCTGAATTGGGTACAAGCAGACACCTCTATATTTTTGGTTAATTTAAATATAAATATCTATACATCAAGCGCAATACACTCTCTATATATCTTTTGTATCCTTAACCCCTGGACTGTTACGGTGCCTTGAGACCCAAGTTTGGGAACCAGTGTAGTAGAGAAATACCAATAAGAGCATGAGCTAAGCAAAAGGAATCCATCCTAGATATGTAAAACATTAGGGCAACTATATCATAGGAAATGCATGCAGTGGCTAAAATACAATAATCAATACTATTTTCTAATACCCCTTTTACTCAAAAATGCCGGGTCTCACCTGGGATTTTGTATATGGGTCCAACTTAGTTGCAACCTGGTTGAGACCCATTTCAGAGTGACAGCTGGACCCGGCAATACGCCACTGGACACGTGAGCAGCCCCGGCACTTTGGAGATGTGTCGTCTCTTCTTATGTTTCCTGGTACCACCCTGCAAGCTAACCGAGTTGGATTTCCAGGTCACTGGACCCGGGTTAACCCTTTTTCCACTGAGCCGCTCTCGGGTTATCACGGCAATAATAAGAATTTACTCACCGGTAATTCTATTTCTTGTAGTCCGTAGTGGATGCTGGGAACTCCGTAAGGACCATGGGGAATAGACGGGCTCCGCAGGAGACTGGGCACTCTAAAGAAAAGATTAGGTACTATCTGGTGTGCACTGGCTCCTCCCTCTATGCCCCTCCTCCAGACCTCAGTTAGGGAAACTCGAAACTGTGCCCGGAAGAGCTGACATTACAAGGAAAGGATTTTTGGAATCCAGGGTAAGACTCATACCAGCCACACCAATCACACCGTACAACTTGTGATAACCTTACCCAGTTAACAGTATGAACAACAACTGAGCCTCACTCAACGGATGGCTCATAACAATAACCCTTATTTAAGCAATAACTATATACACGTATTGCAGAAAGTCCGCACTTGGGACGGGCGCCCAGCATCCACTACGGACTACGAGAAATAGAATTACCGGTGAGTAAATTCTTATTTTCTCTGACGTCCTAGTGGATGCTGGGAACTCCGTAAGGACCATGGGGATTATACCAAAGCTCCCAAACGGGCGGGAGAGTGCGGATGACTCTGCAGCACCGAATGAGCAAACACAAGGTCCTCCTCAGCCAGGGTATCAAACTTGTAGAACTTTGCAAAGGTGTTTGAACCCGACCATGTAGCCGCTCGGCAAAGCTGTAAAGCCGAGACCCCTCGGGCAGCCGCACAAGAAGAGCCCACTTTCCTTGTGGAATGGGCTTTCACTGATTTTGGATGCGGCAATCCAGCCGCAGAATGAGCCAGCTGAATCGTGCTACAGATCCAGCGAGCAATAGTTTGCTTTGAAGCAGGAGCACCCAGCTTGTTGGGTGCATGCAGGATAAACAGCGAGTCAGTCTTCCTGACTCCAGCCGTTCTGGAAACATATATTTTCAAAGCCCTGACTACGTCCAGCAACTTGGAGTCCTCCAAGTCCCGAGTAGCCACAGGCACCACAATAGGTTGGTTCAAATGAAACGATGATACCACCTTTGGGAGAAATTGGGGACGAGTCCTCAATTCTGCCCTGTCCATATGGAAGATCAGATATGGGCTTTTACATGACAAAGCCGCCAATTCCGACACACGCCTAGCCGATGCTAAGGCCAACAGCATGACCACTTTCCACGTGAGATACTTTAGTTCCACGGTCTTAAGTGGCTCAAACCAGTGGGATTTCAGGAAATCCAACACAACGTTAAGATCCCAGGGTGCCACTGGTGGCACAAAAGGGGGCTGAATATGCAGCACTCCCTTAACAAACCTCTGAACCTCAGGCAGTGAAGCCAGTTCTTTTTCAAAGAAAATGGATAGGGCCGAAATCTGGACCTTTATGGACCCCAATTTTAGGCCCATAGTCACCCCTGACTGTAGGAAGTGCAGGAATCGACCCAGCTGGAATTCCTCTGTAGGTGCCGTCCTGGCCTCACACCAAGCAACAAATTTTCGCCATATACGGTGATAATGCTTTGCTGTCACGTCCTTCCTAGCCTTTATCAGCATAGGAATAACTTCATCCGGAATGCCTTTTTCCGCTAGGATCCGGCGTTCAACCGCCATGCCGTCAAACGCAGCCACGGTAAGTCTTGGAACAGACAGGGCCCTTGTTGCAGCAGGTCCTGTCTGAGAGGCAGAGGCCATGGGTCCTCTGTGCGCATTTCTTGCAGTTCCGGGTACCAAGTCCTTCTTGGCCAATCCGGAACAATGAGTATTGTTCTTATTCCTCTCTTTCTTACTATTCTCAGTACCTTGGGTATGAGAGGAAGAGGAGGAAACACATATACCGGACTGGTACACCCACGGTGTCACTAGGGCGTCCACAGCTATCGCCTGAGGGTCCCTTGACCTGGCGCAATATCTTTTTAGCTTTTTGTTGAGGCGGGACGCCATCATGTCCACCTGTGGCAGTTCCCATCGCTTTGCAATCTGTGTGAAGACTTCTTGATGAAGTCCCCACTCTCCCGGGTGGAGGTCGTGTCTGCTGAGGAAGTCTGCTTCACAGTTGTCCACTCCCGGAATGAACACTGCTGACAGTGCTTGCACGTGATTCTCCGCCCACCGAAGAATCTTTGTGGCTTCCGCCATTGCCATCCTGCTTCTTGTGCCGCCCTGGCGGTTTACATGGGCGACCGCCGTGATGTTGTCTGACTGAATCAGCACTGGCCGGTTTCGAAACAGGGGCTCTGCTTGACTCAGGGCATTGTAAATGGCCCTTAGTTCCAGTATATTTATGTGTAGAGAAGTCTCCAGACTTGACCGCAGCCCTTGGAAGTTTCTTCCCTGAGTGACTGCCCCCCATCCTCGGAGGCTTGCATCCGTGGTCACCAGGACCTAGTCCTGTATGCCGAACCTGCGGCCCTCGAGAAGGTGAGCACTCTGCAGCCACCACAGAAGAGACACCCTGGCCCTTGGGGACAGGGTGATCAGCCGATGCATCTGAAGATGCGATCCGGACCACTTGTCCAACAGATCCCACTGAAAGATCCTTGCATGGAACCTGCCGAACGGAATGGCTTCGTATGAAGCCACCATCTTTCCCAGGACTCGCGTGCAGTGATGCACCGATACCTGTTTTGGTTTCAGGAGGTCCCTGACAAAGATGCTAATTCCTGGGCCTTCTCCACCGGGAGAAACACCTTCTTCTGTTCTGTGTCCAGAATCATGCCCAGGAAAAGCAGACGCGTCGTAGGAATCAGCTGCGACTTTGGAACATTCAGAATCCAGCCGTGCTGTTGCAACACTTCCTGAGAGAGTGCTACGCTGATCAACAACTGCTCTCTGGACCTCGCCTTTATGAGGAGATCGTCCAAGTACGGGATAACTATAACTCCCTTCTTCCGAAGGAGTATCATCATTTCGGCCATTACCTTGGTAAATATCCTCGGTGCCGTGGACAGGCCAAACGGCAACGTCTGGAACTGGTAATGACAGTCCTGTACCACAAACCTGAGGTACTCCTGGTGAAGTGGGTAAATGGGGACATGCAAGTAAGCATCCTTGATGTCCAGCGACACCTGAATTTCTTTATATAAGTGTTCAAGGATTTTAAACTCAGAATGGGTCTCACCGAACCGTCCGGTTTCGGTACCACAAACATTGTGGAATAGTAACCCCTTCCCTGTTGAAGGAGGGGGACCCTGATAATCACTTGCTGGAGGTACAGCTTGTGAATTGCCGCCAGTACTACCTCCCTTTCCATGGGAAAGCTGGCAAGGCTGATTTGAGGTAACGGCGGGGGGGAGTCGCTTCGAATTCCAGCTTGTATCCCTGAGATATAATTTGTACAGCCCAGAGATCCACCTGTGAGCGAACCCACTGGTTGCTGAAGTTTCAGAGACGCGCCCCCACCGCACCTGGCTCCGCCTGTGGAGCCCCAACGTCATGCGGTGGACTTAGTGGAAGCAGGGGAGGACTTTTGTTCCTGGGAACTGGCTGCCTGGTGCAGCTTCTTACCTCTACCCCTGCCTCTGGCAAGAAAGGATGCGCCCCTGACCCTCTTGCCTTTCTGAGAACGAAAGGACTGCATTTGATAATATGGTGCTTTCTTAGGCTGTGAGGAAACCTGAGGCAAGAAAGTCGACTTTCCAGCTGTCGCTGTGGACACGAGGTCCGATAGACCGTCCCCAAACAATTCCTCACCCTTATAAGGCAAAACCTCCATGTGTTTTTTAGAATCAGCATCTCCTGTCCATTGCCGAGTCCATAAGACCCTCCTGGCAGAAATGGACATAGCATTAATTCTAGAGCCCAGCAGGCAAATGTCCCTCTGAGCATCCCGCATATATAAGACAACGTCTTTTATATGGCCCAGGGTTAGCAAAACAGTATCCCTGTTGAGGGAATCTATGTCGTCTGACAGAGTATCTGTCCATGCTGCTACAGCACTACACATCCAGGCTGAAGCAATAGCAGGTCTCAGTAGAGTACCAGAGTGTGTATACACTGACTTCAGGATAGCTTCCTGCTTTATATCTGCAGGCTCCTTAAGGGCGGCCGTATCCTGAGACGGCAGGGCCACCTTTTTAGATAAGCGTGTCAGCGCCTTGTCCACCCTAGGGGATGTTTCCCAACGTAACCTGTCCGTTGGCGGGAAAGGGTACGCCATCAGTAACCTCTTAGAAATCACTAGTTTCTTATCAGGGGAACCCCACGCTTCTTCACATAATTCATTTAATTCATCAGATGGGGGAAAAGTCACTGGCTGCTTTTTCTCCCCAAACATATAAACCTTCTTGGTATTAACAGGGTTAATCTCAGAAATGTGTAATACATCTTTCATTGCAATAATCATGTATCGGATGGCCTTGGTCATTTTAGACTGTAAATGTGCCTCATCATCGTCGACACTGGAGTCGGACTCCGTGTCAACATCTGTGTCAACCATATGAGATAGAGGGCGTTTATGAGCCCCTGACGGTTTCTGAGTCGCCTGGGCAGGCGCGGGCTGAGACCCCGGCTGTCCCAAGGCTGCAGCGTCATCAAACCTTTTATGTAAGGAGCTTACATTGTCGTTTAAGACCTTCCACATATCCATCCAATCAGGTGTCGGCCCCGACGGGGGCGACACCACACTTATCTGCCCTTGCTCCGCCTCCACGTAACCCTCCTCATCAAACATGTCGACACAGCCGTACCGACACACCACACACACACACAGGGAATGCTCAGACTGAGGACAGGACCCCACAAAGTCCTTTGGGGAGACAGAGAGAGAGTATGCCAGCACACACCACAGCGCTATATAACACAGGGATTTTCACTTATAATAAGTGATTACCCAATAGCTGCCTTATATTTTATTTGCGCCTAAATTTATGTGCCCCCCCCTCTCTTTTTTACCCTTCTTGTACCTGGATACTGCAGGGGAGAGCCTGGGGAGCTGCTTCCAGCGGAGCTGTGAAGAGAAAATGGCGCTGGTGTGCTGAGGAAGAAGGCCCCGCCCCCTCAGTGGCGGGCTTCTGTCCCGCTTTCTGTGTAAAAAAATGGCGGGGGTTTTTACATATATACAGTGCCAGACTGTATATATGTATTTTTATTGCCAAAAGGTACTTCAATTGCTGCCCAGGGCGCCCCCAGCGCCCTGCACCCTACAGTGACCGGAGTGTGCAAGTGTGCTGGGAGCAATGGCGTACAGCTGCGGTGCTGTGCGCTACCTTAAATGAAGACAGGAGTCTTCTGCCGCCGATTTCGTCGTCTTCAAGCTTCTGTTCTTCTGGCTCTGCGAGGGTGACGGCGGCGCGGCTCCGGGAACGGACGATCGAGGACAGGTGCCTGTGTTCGAACCCTCTGGAGCTAATGGTGTCCAGTAGCCTAAGAAGCACAAGCTAGCTGCAAGCAGGTAGGTTTGCTTCTCTCCCCTTAGTCCCACGTAGCAGTGAGTCTGTTGCCAGCAGAAGCTCACTGAAAATAAAAAACCTAATAAATACTTTCTTTACTAGTAGGCTCAGGAGAGCCCACTAGGAGCACCCAGCTCTGACCGGGCACAGATTGTAACTGAGGTCTGGAGGAGGGGCATAGAGGGAGGAGCCAGTGCACACCAGATAGTACCTAATCTTTTCTTTAGAGTGCCCAGTCTCCTGCGGAGCCCGTCTATTCCCCATGGTCCTTACGGAGTTCCCAGCATCCACTAGGACGTCAGAGAAAACCTGGGTTTTAGCGGCAGTGAAAAAGGGGTATAAGAGGAATAGGTTCAGGAATGGCGGATCTGGGGTTAAACTACTAAAAAATGTTTACATAGATAGTATTTAGAAAAGAAGGCCTTCAAAAAGGACATTAAAATATATTTTAATGCCGTTCATGTTATGTCGTAGTTAATGGTTCAGGAACAGCATTCCTGCTAAAAAGTAGCACTGATAATGGCAGACAGTCCTATACAGATGTGTCCCCATGCATCATGCCTCAATATGCCTCGTAGCGAGAAGTGCCTGGCATGAGTGAGCCAACAGGTCCCGTGCACCTCGGTTAGCGTTGGGCGCTGTTTGTTTGTTTTTGGGCAGTGCTAAAGTAAAACTTGGTAAATTCATTTTGAATTCTGTTCTTCACAAGTGCACTGGAAGAAAAATGTAAATTCTGCCAGGCACAGTCAGTTGTTATAACCTATAGCAAAAATGTCAGGGTGGAGATCAGCACATGGACCCTCATCGCCCCTCATAACAGCCACTACTGGCAGATCTGCAATTGCACACTGACGTTTTATTTGTGTTCAGAACTCACAACATTTACACACACCAAATTGGGAGAAAATAGGCCCTTACCCCCAGTTTGCCCAAACCCACCTCACCCACAAACGCCATCTTTTGATCCAAACTCTTATGTTGTATTCAAATCAAGGCTGTCCTGCCAATCAGTGCTGTCACAAAAAAATCAGATGGGAGGTATATGGATCCCTGTTTATCTGGAGAGCACTTTTAAATCGCTGACATGTGGAATGTTGCAGCAAACCGATAAACCACCAAGTAATTCATACTGCGAACATAATTCTGTCCCTCAGTCAGCTATAAGTTTAACAGATATGATGATTCTACAGATGGAATTTTCCCATGTGAACTACATTATCTCATATATAAATGGAGAATTCGAAGCATGTTAGTGGTCACAGAGGAGTTGTGTGATCATTTAAGAGCAAAAGGATGTAGACTCAGTAGTTTTATATGTTTCACAAAAATCGCGTTTACTATTGGATAATTCACAGTGGGTGATGCATTATTCCATATAAAAAGGACAACTGAACTGATGCCATCAACACTCTCGGATTTAAGCGGCGACATGAAAATTTAGTTATACTAGTCTCTACATACAGATTTGTCCTCCTACATCATTGCTGCAGTCACGTTAAAACAGCCCTTCTAATCATGCCATGCCGTGACTTGAAAGCGACAAACGTCCTTATGTGCAACTTATTTTTTGTTTAAATGTATCGAAGTCAAATCGCTTTGCGAATTGGATGCACAAGCTCATGCTGATTAAAATGATATGAGGCATGCCTATATTCTGTGTGTGACTGCAGCTGTATGTGCATATGAAATGCTATGTTACAGTATATTTCTTGAAATCACTGTAACATAGCATTTCATATGCAGATACAACCCCAGATACAAACAGAATATAGCCTTGCCACATATCATTTTAATCAGCATGAGCTACTTGTGTCCTATTTGCATAGTGATGTGAATAAGATGCATTTTCTGCAAAAAAAAAAAAAAAAAAAAGATACCTGATGTTGGCAGAGCTGCCCAGGAGCTGGAGCTGCCAGCCGACTCATGCCAGGCGTCTCGCGGTGCATGCCATATTGAGGCTAGATGTATGAAGACACATCTGTGTATTAACACCTAATGGGCGGGATGTACTAATAGACATCGCCGCCGATCGTCACAACGCTAATCGCATACAGTATCCCTGACATGCACAGAATGACGGGGCCGGCCACCGGGCATGCTGGGAGGGATCCGATCAGATCCCTCACACCAGCGCTGCAGAGAGAAGCCCTTGGGCTTCCATGGTGCCCTCTGCGGAGCTGATCTGGCATCCAGGGCTTTGTATATTAGGAAAATGCAGAAAAAAGGGGGTTTACCACATTTTCCGCTTTAGGCGGGATGTACTAATAGACATCGCGGCCCATTGTCACGATGCTAATCACATATGTACTAACATATGTGATTAGCATTGCGAAGGATAGCTCTTCCGATAAGAGCTGTCCTTCACGATCTCCGATGGCTCCCTGACTTCCGGGTTTCTGCCCCAAGAGTCATTCTGCGCATGTGCAGAATGGCAGGGCATGCTGCATAGGATCTGATCTGTTCCCTCACACCAGTGCTGCGGAGAGAAGCACATAGGCTTCTATGGAGTATCGCCTGCAAAAGCTGGAGATCCCCTCCGCAGCACTGACCCCACGGCCAGGGCTTTGTACATTGGGAAAATGCGGTAAACTGGGGTTTACCGCATTTTCCGCTTAGTACATCCCGCCCTTTGTGTATTAGATTCACAAAATTCATGTATTCGCTTTGCTGACTTTTGATATCTGTATTCATAGTCCATTTCCATCCTCAGACGTCAGTGATTACTGGACGTACAGAAAGTTCAGCAGAGTTGTCTGAAACATGATTTGTCAGAATAAATCAACTAGATTCAGAGCAACAGTGAGGGGTATGGGTCGTTGGGTCGACGCAACTTAGGTTGACAGTCATTAGGTCAACCACTATTGGTCGACAGGATTACTAGGTCGACATGTACTAGGTCTACAGGTCAAAAGGTTGACATGAGTAAAGTGATGGGGACCCCAATTAGTGCACCGTGTTCGCTAGCCATGCTTCAGGCAAGGTGCCTCGCTGCGTTCGGCACAGGTTACCGTTCCCAATTGTAGTCCGCGTGGATCGTAAAGTATGAAAAAGTCCAAAAAATATTTTAAAAAATGTGAAAAACGAATGACCATGTCGACCTAGTGACCCTGTCGACCTAATGCATGTCGAACTAAGTTGTGTCGACCTAATGACCGTATCCCAGAGTGAGTCTTGATCCTAATCACTGTAAATCTGATAGACATTACTTTCCCAAGGGATGTGCCGGTTTACCATCTCAAGAGATATATAACACTAGGCACAGGTTCGTGAGCTCATGCATATTAACTAAAACCACAATGCCATAACAGAGCTGCTGAGTTTTAGGGATGCAGAGGTCCATTATAGTACTGAGGTCACCACCTGTAGACGGGTTGAGTACTAAAACCCCTGTAAACGACATTACAGCATAGTTAAATGTTACATTATCAATTGATATTTCAGTTTGAAAATACTTACAGCACACGAAGATTTTTCATGCCAACAAAATCCGTCTTTGTAATCCTTGTTATATTATTTTTATCCAAGTCCCTGAAATAAATAAAGACATAAATAAATATAAACCTCTGCATTTTGACATAAAATAATTATTGAGAAATCACTTAAATGTATAAGCTCCAAATAAGTGATGATACTGGAATCATGCAGTATTGTAGCATACACAACGTACATTTTAGGTAGCATGGTTTGGGTAATGGTTAGCATTACTGCCTCACCGTACTGAGGTATTGGGCTTAATTCTCACTATGGCCCTAACTGCGTGGAGTTTGTATGTTCGCTCTGTGCTTGCATGGGTTTCTTCCAATCACTTGGGTTTCCTCTCAAAATACAAAAATATACCGGTAGGTTAATTGTTCCCAACAAAAAATGACCCTAGTGTGTATGTGGTAAGGAATGGGGCAGGGACTGATTTTTCTTGTAACTATTATTATTCTTTACTTATATGGCACCATAAGGGTTTCCCTGTGCCATACAAAGTTCAGAATCATAAACAGTGCAAACAAAAATGACAATTACTACAGTGCATGCTTACAGAAGTGGAGATGTTATCCAGAGCAATCAGTCAGATTCTACTTTCTACTTATTTATATAGCACCTTCTAGAAGATAATAGCCAGAATCTGACTGGTTGCTATGGGCAACATCCCCACTTCTATAAACCTGCACTAAATCTACCCCTTACAGTACACAACATTGCAGAACTTGTGATACAAGCTATATAAAACATAGTTGCATATGAGGTCATAATAACCACAAAAGTCAGGGCCATCTTAACAGCAGTGTTGGCCCCTGGGCACAGCAATGCACGGAGCCCCCTACCCATCCTCCAGTGGTAGGGGTGGGGGGTGCTATCAGCGGCAGCTTTGATGTCCCGCGGGCGGTAGGGAGTGTTCTATCTTCCACTTAGAAAGTAGGACCTGGAGCAGTAATTTCTGCTAATTACTCCTTTACTGTACAGATGGGGCTAAACTGTAGAAGGGGGCATTGGGCTGAATGAAGAAGCCCTAGTACATGACTTCCAGGGAGGTAGGAGGTGTTTAATATGTAGGGGAGGGGTGGATAGTGGAGTGGGCTTAATATTTATAAATTTTTGGTGGGAGGGCAGCTTGCTTGACTGCATATATTTCAAGTTCCTGAAAATGTCTTTCTTAGCTTTGAATGGGATAAAAAAAAACTAGAGAGTGACCCCTTTCAGAAGGTTCTGGGGACTTGGGGATCAGAGTTCAGGAGCCAGAGCAATTCACCAATGAAAATCTAAAACTGCGTATTAGGCGTGTGGAGCTGGAGCAGTGACCAGCTGCTTGAAGGCTGAAATCTCTGGTTCTGGACATAGTAGAGACAAACTTCCAGTGTCCACCAAAAGGGGAGAGTCACAGCTTTAGGATTATACCCTCACAAAAACTCTAAATCAGACAGAACCCAAGATATCTGTCTAGGAAGAGCAATTAACAGGCTTGGATGGGGACCACTGCTTTCAAGTCTGATATCTCCAGTTCCCCATGGCCGATTTAAAAAAATCAGGTACCCCTGGAAAGAGGGGACCCTCAGCTATCAGCCTAGGGCCCTTATATTCCTGGGGCCCTTGGGCAAGAGCCCATTGAGCCCATACAAAAAGACGGCCCTGACAAAAGTAGCAACAGTTGTTGAACCCAAACATGTAACGCCATTTTGACAGTTGGGAGGAGAAGATGCTTGCGAGAAATAACTAACATATATAATACACCTACAGAGCTTACTAGCTTTTCCCGAATAGAAAGCTGACAATGCTGTAATGCTAACAATCCAATCCACAACTGCAGCTTTAAACAAAGATCTAAATCTTACCTCTGTATAAACAGTTAAGATTATTTGCTGAAATCCATAAGAATACTAAATTTGACACCAATATTTTATACTGAAAAATCTTTCTGCATAATGTGACAGTGTTTTGTAGTCAAAGTATTTGAACAAAATTCCATTCCTTTCCCTTAAGGTGCATACACACAGTGAAATGCATTCTTGCAATTTTGATAATATAGTCAAAAATCGCAAGAAAAGTTAGCACATACCGCACCATGGGGGTAATTCCAAGTTGATCGCAGCAGGAATTTTGTTAGCAGTTGGGCAAAACCAAGTGCACTGCAGGGAAGGCAGATATAACATGTGTAGAGAGAGTAAGATTTGGGTGGGCTATATTGTTTCTGTGCAGGGTAAATACTGGCTGCTTTATTTTTACACTGCAATTTAGATTGCAGATTGAACACACCACACCCAAATCTAACTCTCCCTGCACATGTTATATCTGCCCCCCCTGCAGTGCACATGGTTTTGCCCAACTGCTAACAAAATTCCTGCTGTGATCAACTTGGAATTACCCCCCATATGTACACAGCTTTGAGATACCGACGCGCGGTCCCGCAGGTTCGGTATCGCAAGAAAAACCAGACTGTGCAGGCAAGGCAATTTTGACTATATTGTGTTCAATCTAGTACATAGTATAGTCAAAATCAAACCGTGTGTATAGACAATATCGGTGCTTCTGGGCTCTGGGGGAGTGCAAGGGAAATCGAATAATCAAAATCGGGCATAGTCAGTATCTCAGAGTATGTATGCGCCTTTAGAATATACAGGTAGGCATAAAAAACCATATACAACTCTAAACAATAGACAATCAACACAAAACACAACACAATAACCTTCTACAAACGTAGACTAGCCCTAATATGCCCTCGGTAAAGTTAGGTACACACTTTACAATTATCTGTTCAATTCTGGTTGGAATTAAAATCTGGTAATGTATGGAAGCAAAAGACAACTGACCATTTGCTCCCAAACACTGAAAAACAGGCCAAAACAATTGTTCAGACAAATCGGTAAAATCTTTTTGAATTAATCAATTTATCTGAACGACCATTTTTGTTCATTTTCAAGTGTTGATAGATTGTCACTTACTCCCATACATTACCAATTTTCATTCCAACCAGATTGGATAGATAATTGTATAGTGTTTACCTATACACTGTGGCTAAGTGCTAGGCTACTGATTTCACGCACTAAAAGAGACAAAATTTGGTATATTTGTTTCACTCCTAACACTGATGCCAAAGACGGAAATTCATCCGGATGGAAGAAAAGTACATGGGAATAGGCTTCAGGAACATAAGATTATCCTGAATGAGAAATATGGAGATCTAACCATATGATTACTGCCTTAGGATGCTAGTAGGCAAGAATCCAGGTACCACAGCTGCAATTTTCCCCAATTTGGCATACTTTGTTCTTTAAAAACACAGTTTTAAGAAAAAAAAAAAAAAGATATAAAATTCCCAGAAACCATGCAGTATACTTTTGAAGATATTAAATCAGATGTAAATGGCGCCAGCTTCGTGGGTACTTTATCAACGCCAAAGTTGTGTAGCTATTCAGAGGTATTTCCTCCCCCCTCTTTCTCCCTGGTGATCGGATACACAAAAAATGAGGGAATCGCTGATGTCACTGTGAATTGTTTTCTGCTGTTGAGTCCTGCCCCCTTGTAGTAGGTATGTGTATGCTCCACTGCTAGCACTTGCATAACGGTCATATGGGGTCTATTTACTAAGTCTTGGATGGAGATAAAGTCAACGGAGATAAAGTACCAGCCAATCAGCTCCTGTTATTTTTCAAACACAGCCTGTGGCATGGCAGTTAGGAGCCAATTAGCTGGTACGTCATCCCCGTCCACTTTATCTCCATCCACTGTGATAGCTCCAAATACTTTGCTTTAGGCACACATTAGCAAGCTGGATCCATACACAGAAGTACATTGATAGTAAAGTAATAGCATAAGCTACCTCTTCTCAAAATCTTTTCTCTACTTCCCCTCACCAACAGACCCTCTCAAGCCACCTATCTCCCACTTTACTTGACCCGATTTGTCTTCTTCTAGGCCATTCTTTCTTACCCCCTTTGATAGGCAAATGCAGCTTCACTTATGACCACCACAGCAGTAGTATAGCACTTTAGCCCCAAAATGCTGTATATTGGTCAGAATGGAACTGTTGAGCGTGCTGCAGATTCTCCTACCAAGTCTTCTGCATGTGTAGATCTCAGTGCTCAATCAGCGCACCAAACCGGAGTGGCTGCCAGCAAAAAAATGGCAGAAGTCTTCATATAAAGTGGGGGAATGTGTGCTTAGAAGTCTCGGTTCTGTCAACCTCTTGTTATATTACAGCTTGTATGTATATTTATTATGGCATGTTTAAACTTTTCCTGACCACTTATATTCTGAGCTAAATATGTTTAATACAAAATTTGGTCCTCAGGGAACCCTAACAATGCATTTTCTATAGATGCATACCTCCATACCTAGATTTTGGTGGGACAATCCCTTGTTTCGGACAGTGTCTCACTGTTTTGCCTGTGGTGGGGCACAGCGTCCTGCGACGGTTGGCGGCAGTTGGGAGGTCCCCTGTCACTTGCTGCTCTGCTTAGTAGAGCGGCGGTAATAGACACTATGTGCATGCATCTAGTCAAGTGAAAGAGGGGCTTGGGGCATGCCCTCACAGTGACAAAAATGGGGTAGTGACTCACAATAGCTGCATTACCCGCAAAGCCCTTGCCCACTAGCCATGAGGCCATGCCCCAAATTTTAGGTATGCACCTGCGGGGTCCCTTGTCTCTGATGGTCAAATCTGGAAGGTATGCAGATGTCCTCAGCATCACAAATTAAATAATTATCACCACCTTTG
The DNA here is from genome assembly GCF_028390025.1 of Pseudophryne corroboree. Classification (NCBI taxonomy): domain Eukaryota; kingdom Metazoa; phylum Chordata; class Amphibia; order Anura; family Myobatrachidae; genus Pseudophryne; species Pseudophryne corroboree. The sequence goes on from NC_086449.1 coordinate 680,616,112, forward strand.
GATTTTGTATCAGCCAGTAATAAATATACCTGGAAAACCTGCACTGTTAGGGGTCTCCGAGTAGCGAGTTTAGCATTAGAAGGGTCAAATAGCAAGTTTATTGTATTCATTGTCAGTTACTCTATAGAGGTCTGCTTTCAAATAAGAAAATAAGACCTATGATCTATGATCATAGTGTTTTACATCAGTAACATTTTAAATAGACTCCATGATTTGTAGAAAAAGACGTGCCCTGACATGAACTCTGTCCATGTACATTTTTTAAATGAATCATATAACAGTGTGGTATCAGGCGCAATTATTTTGTTACAGCATGCTCACACCAGACACACGATGGCACACAGAGATCTGTAATATCATAAGAAACACAAATTACCTCAATATCACCAAAAGCCTATGCACATACTGTAAACAGATGTGTTCTTATACATCCAGCCTCTATGGGATGTAGTTGTGACACGGCTGTAAGGGGACCGCCAGTCACAATACCAACGCCTACATCTCGCCCCCTCAAAATCCCGACAGTCGGCATGCCGACTAACAGCTATGTTACACAGGCTGTGTTTGAAAAATGACAGGAGCTGATTGGCTGGCACTCTCTCTCCATTTTATCACTCTCCAAGGCTTAGTACATTTGCCCCTTAGACTCATTTGCACACACATATGCATACCCACCCAACTTTTAGTTCAGGAGAGGCAGGGATCCTCTGCGCTTTAAAGCCGCGCCTGTCTGAAAATATGGGAGTGGCTTCAGTAAAAGGGGCATGGCTTCTTGGGAATGCCGTGTCCATCTGCCACGCCTCCCATTTACCTCACAGTGGGGGCATGGCCAGCGCTGTATGTGCTGCTGCATGCCCCCAGTCCCTCTGTATCCTGTGAACAGACGCAGTACGCATGCACACAGCATCTATTCACATGATAGAAACTTTCAAATATATCAAGGGTCTTAACAAAGTTCAGGAGGGAAACATTCTTCAAAGGAAGAGAAATCTTAGAACTCGAGGACATACACTGAGACTGGAGGGGGGGAGGTTCAGGAGAAATTTAAGGAAAATTTACTTCACAGAAAGGGTAGTGGATAAGTGGAATAGCCTCCCATCAGAGGTGGTAGAGGGTAAGACGGTAAAGCAATTTAAACATGCTTGGGATAGGCATATGAATATCCTTACAAAGAATTAAGGTTCAAAAAGGGTTGAGATTACCTAAAGGATAAAAAAAAGAGGCAGTATGATGGGCCAAGTGGTTCTTATCTGCCGTCAAATTCTATGTTTCTATGTAACCAAAAAGGCAATCTACCACAGTCAAATCCAAACACTCATGAAAAGCCTCCTATAATTTATCTGAAGTATGCTCCAAGCTTTATTTCCCAGCACCCTTCATCTATTCTGGTGGCTAATGCAAACGATGGTACATACGTAGCCATGTTCTTCTTTGCTGCCATGCAACATGCTGCATGGCGTGCCAGCCTGAGACTCTTTGCAGCCGGTGATCGCTCCATTAATTATGTTAGGAATTATTTGGTGCAATTGCCAGCTGTGAATAGTTGCAGCCCGGCACACCACGCAGCATTTCGCAATGCAGCAAGATAAATAGATACCTAGAAACATAGAATTTGACGGCAGATAAGAACCACTTGGCCCATCTAGTCTGCCCCTTTTTTTTATCCTTTAGGTAATCTCAACCATTTTTGAACCTTAATTCTTTGTTAATTCTTTGTAAGGATATTCATATTCCTATCCCAAGCATGTTTAAATTGCTCTACAGTCTTAGCCTCTACCACCTCTGATGGGAGGCTATTCCACTTATCAACTACCCTTTCTGTGAAGTAATTTTTCCTTAAATTTCCCCTGAAACTGCCTCCCTCCAGTTTCAGTGTATGTTCTCGAGTTCTAATACATCTCTTCCTTTGAAGAATGTTTCCCTCCTGAACTTTGTTAAAACCTTTGGTATATTTAAATGTTTCTATCATGTCCCCCCCTTTCCCTTCTCTCCTCCAAACTATACATGTTAAGATCTTTTAGCCTTTCCGGGTAAGTTTTCTGATGTAGGCCATGCATCATTTTAGTTGCCCTTCTTTGTACACTCTCTATTGTATTTATATCCTTCTGGAGATATGGTCTCCAGAACTGGACACAGTATTCCAGATGAGGCCGTACCAATGACTTATACAGTCAGTGCCAGATTAAGGACCACATGTGCCTGGAGCTGAAATTTATGAAGGGCCTATTGCATACCGTCACTGGGGTAGTGACCAGCAACAGCAAGATTGTGACTAGGGGTTGTCACACGCAGGGCCCGCCACACATTGTCCCTTGAGTCAAAGCTGCCAATAATTACAGCAGCCAGTCTCAAGCCGACAAGTAACTGCAGGGACTTTTTGGCTTGAGAGTGGCTGCTGTAATTGTTGGTGGTCCTGAAATTGGTCCGGAAGGGGACCGAAGCATTGACAACTCTTACCACAGCATGTGATGCAGGTTATACTGTTTCTGTTGGTATTACATTTCCATTCTTCTATCTTTCTCTCTCTATATATATATAATAGGGTTGGGTATGTGTTACCGGCGGCCGGGATCCCGGCTACGCTCGCCACAGGTTCTATTTCCACTCTACGGGTGTCGTGGATACCCACAAGTGGGAATAGTCCCTTTTAGTCGACATGCCAACTGTTAGGATTGTCAGGGTTTGGGATGCAGGGGGAGGTATTGTGACCGGCGGTCACACAACTACATTCCATATATATCTATAGCTCTATCTCTTTCTATATATAGGATGAAGAAATCGGTGGCACTCAAGCAGGCTAGTAGATGCAAAACAGTGTCCCTTTATTTGCCTACATGTTTCGGGGAAACTCCCCGTCCTCAGGGCTAGACAACTATATATATATATATATATATATATATATATATATATATATATATAGCTCTATCTCTTTCTATATATACGCTGGTATATTTTATTAGTAATAAATCAATACAATTCAATCAATGTATTGGCCCAGAAGTGAGTATCAAAACAATCTAAAAATAAGATTTTACTCACCGGTAAATCTATTTCTCGTAGTCCGTAGTGGATGCTGGGGACTCCGTAAGGACCATGGGGAATAGACGGTCTCCGCAGGAGACTGGGCACTCTAAGAAAGAATTAGTACTACTGGTGTGCACTGGCTCCTCCCTCTATGCCCCTCCTCCAGACCTCAGTTAAGGAAACTGTGCCCGGAAGAGCTGACATTACAAGGAAAGGATTTTGGAATCCAGGGTAAGACTCATACCAGCCACACCAATCACACCGTATAACTAGTGATAACATACCCAGTTAACAGTATGAACAACAACAGAGCATCAAACAACAAATGCCAACATAACATAACCCTTTTATTAAGCAATAACTATATACACGTATTGCAGAAAGTCCGCACTTGGGACGGGCGCCCAGCATCCACCACGGACTACGAGAAATAGATTTACCGGTGAGTAAAATCTTATTTTCTCTAACGTCCTAGTGGATGCTGGGGACTCCGTAAGGACCATGGGGATTATACCAAAGCTCCCAAACGGGCGGGAGAGTGCGGATGACTCTGCAGCACCGAATGGGCAAACACAAGGTCCTCCTCAGCCAGGGTATCAAACTTTTAGAACTTTGCAAAGGTGTTTGAACCCGACCAAGTAGTTGCTAGGCAAAGTTGTAATGCCGAGACCCCTCGGGCAGCCGCCCAAGAAGAGCCCACTTCCCTTGTGGAATGGGCTTTCACTGATTTTGGATGCGGCAAACCAGCCGCAGAATGAGCCTGCTGAATCGTGTTACAGATCCAGCGAGCAATAGTCTGCTTTGAAGCACCCAGCTTGTTGGATGCATACAGGATAAACAGCGAGTCAGTTTTCCTGACTCCAGCCGTCCTGGCTACATAAATCTTCAAAGCCCTGATTACATCAAGCAACTTGGAGTCCTCCAAGTCACGAGTAGCCGCAGGCACCACAATAGGTTGGTTCAAATGAAAAGATGACACCACCTTCGGCAGAAAATGCGGACGAGTCCGTAATTCTGCCCTGTCCATATGGAAAACCAGATAGGGGCTTTTACATGACAAAGCCGCCAATTCTGACACACGCCTAGCCGAAGCTAAGGCCAATAGCATGACCACTTTCCACGTGAGATACTTTAGCTCCACGGTCTTAAGTGGCTCAAACCAGTGAGATTTCAGGAAACTCAACACCACGTTAAGATCCCAAGGTGCCACTGGTGGCACAAAAGGGGGCTGAATATGCAGCACTCCCTTTACAAACGTCTGTACTTCAGGAAGCGAAGCCAGTTCCTTTTGAAAGAAAATGGATAGGGCCGAAATCTGGACCTTTATGGACCCTAATTTTAAGCCCATAGTCACTCCTGACTGTAGGAAGTGCAGGAACCGGCCCAGCTGGAATTCCTCTGTAGGGGCCTTCCTGGCCTCACACCAAGCAACATATTTTCGCCATATACGGTGATAATGTTTTGCTGTCACATCCTTCCTAGCCTTTATCAGCGTAGGAATAACTTCATCCGGAATGCCTTTCTCCACTAGGATCCGGCGTTCAACCGCCATGCCGTCAAACGCAGCCGCGGTAAGTCTTGGAACAGACAGGGCCCCTGTTGCAACAGATCCTGTCTGAGAGGCAGAGGCCATGGGTCCTCTGTGAGCATTTCTTGCAGATCCGGGTACCAAGTCCTTCTTGGCCAATCCGGAACAATGAGTATTGTTCTCACTCCTCTTTTTCTTACGATTCTCAGCACCTTGGGTATGAGAGGAAGAGGAGGAAACACATAGACCGACTGGAACACCCACGGTGCTACTAGTGCGTCCACAGCTATCGCCTGAGGGTCTCTTGACCTGGCGCAATACCTTTGTAGCTTTTTGTTGAGGCGGGATGCCATCATGTCCACCTGTGGCAGTTCCCATCGATTTGTAATCTGTGTGAAGACTTCTTGATGAAGTCCCCACTCTCCCGGGTGGAGGTCGTGCCTGCTGAGGAAGTCTGCTTCCCAGTTGTCCACTCCCGGAATGAACACTGCTGACAGTGCTTGCACGCGATTCTCTGCCCAACGAAGAATCCTGGTGGCTTCCGCCATCGCTACCCTGCTTCTTATGCCGCCCTGGCGGTTTACATGAGCCACTGTGGTGATGTTGTCTGACTGAATCAGCACCGGTTGGTTGCGAAGCAGAGGCTCCGCTTGACTCAGGGCGTTGCATATGGCCCTTAGTTCCAGGATATTGATGTGCAGACAAGCCTCCTGACTTGACCACAGCCCTTGGAAGTTTCTTCCCTGAGTGACTGCTCCCCATCCTCGGAGGCTTGCATCCGTGGTCACCAGGACCCAGTCCTGTATGCCGAACCTGCGGCCCTCGAGAAGGTGAGCACTCTGCAGCCACCACAGAATAGACACCCTGGCCCTGGGGGATAGGGTGATCAGCCGATGCATCTGAAGATGCGATCCGGACCACTTGTCCAACAGATCCCACTGAAAGGTCCTCGCATGGAACCTGCCGAAGGGAATGGCTTCGTATGACGCCACCATCTTTCCCAGGACTCGCGTGCAGTGATGCACCGACACCTGTTTTGGTTTTAAGAGTTCTCTGACCAGAGTCACGAGCTCCTGAGCCTTCTCCACCGGGAGAAACACCTTTTTCTGGTCCGTGTCCAGAATCATGCCCAGGAAGGGCAGACGAGTCGTAGGGATCAGCTGCGACTTTGGAATATTCAAAATCCAGCCGTGCTGTTGCAACACTTCCTGAGAGTGTGCTATGCTGATCAGCAACTGCTCTCTGGACCTCGCCTTTATGAGGAGATCGTCCAAGTATGGGATATCTGTGAAACCCTGCTTTCGAAGGAGCACCATCATTTCCGCCATTACCTTGGTAAATATTCTCGGTGCCGTGGAGAGACCAAACGGCAACGTCTGGAATTGGTAATGACAGTCCTGTACCACAAATCTGAGGTACTCCTGATGAGGTGGATAAATGGGGACATGCAGGTAAGCATCCTTGATGTCCAGAGACACCATAAAATCCCCCTCTTCCAGTCTTGCAATGACCGCTCTGAGCGATTCCATCTTGAACTTGAACCTTTTCAGGTAAATGTTCAGGGATTTTAAATTCAATATGGATCTTACCGAACCGTCCGGTTTCGGAACCATAAACATTGTGGAATAGTAACCCCTTCCCTGTTGAGGGAGGGGAACCTGTACCACCACCTGCTGGAGATATAATTTGTGAATTGCCGCTAACACTACTTCCCTTTCTATGGGGGAAGCAGGCAGGGCTGATTTTAGGTAACGGTGAGGGGGCATCACTTCGAATTCCAGCTTGTATCCCTGAGACACAATCTGTATAGCCCAGGGATCCACCTGTGAGCGAACCCACTGGTGGTTGAATTTTCGGAGACGCGCCCCCACCGCTCCCAGCTCCACCTGTGGAGCCCCAGCGTCATGCGGTGGATTTAGTGGAAGCCGGGGAGGACTTCTGTTCCTGGGAACTAGCTGTATGGTGCAGCTTCTTTCCTCTACCCCTGCCAAGAAAGGACGCACCTCTGACTTTCTTGCCTTTTTGTGATCGAAAGGACTGCATTTGGTAATACGGTGCTTTCTTAGGCTGTGAGGGAATATATGGCAAAAAATTTGACATCCCAGCTGTAGCTGTGGAAACTAGGTCCGAGAGACCGTCCCCAAACAATTCCTCACCCTTGTAGGGTAAAACCTCCATGTGCTTTTTAGAGTCGGCATCGCCTGTCTATTGCCGAGTCCACAGGACCCTTCTGGCAGAAATCGACATTGCATTTATTCTAGACCCCAGTAGGCAAATGTCCCTCTGGGCATCCCTCATATATAGGACAGCGTCTTTTATATGCCCCAGGGTCAGTAAAATAGTATCCTTGTCCAAGGTATCCAGTTCCTCCGACAGTGTATCTGTCCATGCTGCTACAGCACTACACATCCAGGCCGACGCAATTGCCGGCTGCAGTATGGTACCTGAATGTGTATAAACAGACTTCAGGATACCTTCCTGCTTCCTATCCGCAGGATCCTTTAGGGAGGCCGTATCCTGTGATGGCAGGGCCACCTTCTTAGATAAGCATGTCAGAGCTTTGACTACCCTAGGGGAGGATTCCCAGCGCATCCTGTCCGATGGCGGGAAGGGGTACGCCATAAGTAACCTTTTGGAAATCAGCACTTTCCTATCAGGAGAATCCCAAGCTTTTTCACATAACTCATTTAACTCATGTGAAGGGGGAAAAGACACCTCTTGCTTTTTCCCCAAACATATAAACCCTCTTGTCAGGGACAGGGTTTACCTCTGATATGTGCAATACATCCTTCATAGCTACAATCATGTAGCGGATGGAGCCATTTTAGGCTGCAATTTTGCATCATCGCCATCGACACTGGAGTCAGAATCCGTGTCGATATCTGTGTCAACAATATGGGATAGTGGGCGCTTCTGAGACCCTGACGGCCTCTACGCTGTAGGATCAGGCATGGGCTGAGACTCAGGAAGTGATCAAGCCCGGGACACGGGTGAAACGCGTCTTCCCCATCTCTTCTTTCCGGCTGCCCATAGCATCTCCGTCCTTGCCGTCACACAGCAATCGCTGCCCACCGCCTATCAAGCCCTCCTCGCATCTCGTTCCCGTACGAGCTCCTACAACCACACCGCGGGACACCTGTGCTTGTCCGTGGATCGAGACTGCACAGTTTGCATCAGCCCGCCGGCCTGTTCACGTCTGCCGGGCGGCCCCGCACCATCCTGCACGGACAGTGTCACACTGCTGTTTGACTAATCCACCTTATCCTATTCTTGGACTTGTCACCTCTGGAACTGGGATTCTTCTCACCGGCCAACAACCACATTTCCACTCGCTGGCCGCAACAAGAAAATTTCACAGCCGCCCGGGATTTACACATCACCTATACGGCTGCCAGAATTACCCTTCACATCGACGGTGACCCAGTCTAACAAGACTCAGGATATATTTTTTGCTGTTTATCATCAGGGTAATATCAGTTTTTCCCTACCTTCTTGTTTTCCCTATTCCCAATCTATCCAGTTCACTGTGACCGTTTTTTCCACATTTGATCATCATCTGTATAGCTTGTTGTCAGCTTTTGCAACTTTATTACCCTGTTATACATGCCCTTGTATTTATCATTACCTAATCACTAAGACTTAATATGTGCTCTGTGTACAGCTATATGCATTAATCACCACTTAATGATTAAGGAAATATGTGTTCTGTGTGCAGCTGTCTTATGCAATTTTAGCCTCAGAGTGGCAGTCTGTACTAGCTACAATGTCTATCACTATCAGCTATTTGCTACATAAGTATCATTATTACTGAAATCTCTTAGCACATAATAGTACAGACTTATAATTGACGTTATTCTGTGTCATACTGTTAATTCTTTATAATTAGGACATATATTATTGCTTTTCTACTTGCTGGACTTTGGTATCTGGTTTCAGAACCAATTACTCCAGATATTACTAGATAACAGTCTATTCAGCTCATACATGAATGCCATTTTTTTTTTTGGCTGGTTTATAGCGATTGACGAATTGTTATTCCCAACTGGCTCTGATTAGTCTATCTTCAAAGCACTCAAGAGACCACCTCTCTTTCACTTGTTTCTATCTTTTCTATTTTTCATGGACTCTCACCATTGATTCAGGGTTCGTCCCTGTCTAACATTGGCAGCAGATCCATCTTATCTTTGATATTCTTTGGATACTATGTAATTCGTGAACTCTTATCAGTGATTCCAGCAGCATCGGATCATCAATAATTACCATCTCTACTATCATACCACACTGGTAACGCCCAAAACCGTCCGATCTTGGAAGCTAATCTGTGTAGGGCTGGGTCAGTACTCAAGTGGGTGACCCTTGAGGAATACTCAGTTTAGTAGAGAATAGACTGGCCTATTATGCTCAGAGTCTAACACTGACAGCAGATTCACTCTACCATCTCATTTCTTACTTTGTCATCTCTTTTCCCCATGACAGCTGGGCACATTACGCCATCAGGCACCTCAACCATACTATAATTGGGCTAGGGCACTTAAGGTGTCGTATCTGTCACGAAATCAGGTTGGTTTCAACCCCCATAAAGAATTTGGATATCGGCAGCCGGAACTTATCATGCTAGCTTTAGCATCTAATGATTATTGATTATATTATAGTATTGCACTATTCTATATAACATCAGCTTATTTGCGGTTATAAAGTTTACTTGTTTGATTACTATTTTTTGATGCCATCTGACCACTGAACTTATTTTACTATTGTAATAATAAAAGTTAATTTTTATATCAACTTTCTATATCTTTTCTCATATGTTAATCTAGTCGAGTGCGCCCACAAAAGAGTCTCTTTTTTCTCCTTCTGCTGTCTCCAGTTGCCATTGACTCAGGGTGCACCACCAAATTTAAATCAAGAAAACAAGGTTTTCTTTATACTTTTATATTTTGGTTATTATATTTATTATATTTAATTGTGATACTTATTCCATACCGGTGCGGTATTCCCTCCAAGATACTTATGGGCTGAGACCCCGACTGTCCCAAGGCTTCAGCTTTATCCAACCTTTTATGCAAGGAGTTTACATTATCATTTAACACCTTCCACATATCCATCCAATCAGGTGTTGGCGCCGTCGGCGGGGACACCTCATTCATCTGCACCTACTCTGCCTCCACATAGCCCTTCTCGTCAAACATGTCAACACAAGCGTACCGACACACCACACACACAGGGAATGCTCTATATGAGGACAGGACCCCCACAAGGCCTTTTGGAGAGACAGAGAGAGAGTATGCCAGAACACACCCCAGCGCTATATGACCCAGGAATCACACAGTAACTTAGTGTTTATCCAGTAGCTGCTGTATATATGATTATTGCGCTAAATTTATGTGCTCCCCCTCTCTTTTTACTCAGTAGAGCTGTGGAGAGAAAATGGCGCTGGTGAGTGCTGAGGAAGAAGCCCCGTCCCCTCAGCGGCGGGCTTCTGTCCCGCGATTTGGTGTAAAAAATGGCGGGGGCTCATGCATATATACAGTGCCCAGCTGTATATATGCTGCTTTTGCTAGGAGGTACTCAATTGCTGCCCAGGGCGCCCCCCCCTGCGCCCTGCACCCTACAGTGACCGGAGTGTGTGGGTTAGTGTGGGCGCAATGGCGCACAGCTGCAGTGCTGTGCGCTACCTCATGTGAAGACAGGAGTCTTCTGCCGCCGATTTTGACGTCTTCTTGCTTCATCCGCCGGCTTCTGTCTTCTGGTTCTGCGAGGGGGACGGCGGCGCGGCTCCGGGAACGGACGACCAAGGTTAAGTTCCTGTGTTCGAACCCTCTGGAGCTAATGGTGTCCAGTAGCCTAAGAAGCACAACCTAGCCGCATTTAGTAGGTTTGCTTCTCTCCCCTCAGTCCCACGTAGCAGAGAGTCTGTTGCCAGCAGAAGCTCTCTGAAAATAAAAAAAACCTAACTAAAATACTTTCTTAATAGCAAGCTCAGGAGAGCTCACTAAAATGCACCCAGCTCCTTTCCGGGCACAGATTCTAACTGAGGTCTGGAGGAGGGGCATAGAGGGAGTTGCCAGTGCACACCAGTAGTACTAATTCTTTCTTAGAGTGCCCAGTCTCCTGCGGAGCCCGTCTATTCCTCATGGTCCTTACGGAGTCCCCAGCATCCACTAGGACGTTAGAGAAAACCTATTAAGGTTGGTGATATAGGTGCTGGGCAGTGTCTAATAGATGTGTGTAGAATGTAATGTGTGTACAACACATACAACATGCAATATTTGACAGTATTCAGGGTGGATGTGTGAGGAAAGTGTATGAAGACATATATGGGTGTGGGGAGCGCCAGCGGTAAGTAAACGTTCACTAGGGGAGCACTTGTATAGCACTGTCCTTGAGATAATAGCTAGATGTCTGGCTTTGAGTGTGGGCTTGCGGTGTTGTGGTGCCTTGCTGATGTTATATGCCGGCTGACAGGTGGTATAACTTACGGTTGGTTGGAGGTGCATGCATCTGTCTGTGCAGCAGTTATTTATCCCGGCTTCCCTTAGCAATAAGCAGCAGCCAAATAGCTCAGTCACGATCTCCCGGCCCATCTTCACGGAGCTCCTTTTATTCACGTTATGCCACGTAGAGCCCCCTTTATACACGTTACACCAGGTAAAGCCCCTTTTATACATGTTGCCCCAGGTAGAGCCAGATATACACAATGCGTCAGGTAGAGCCATTATACAATCTGGCCCAGGTAGAACCCGTTACACAAACTGCGCCAGGTAGCCTCTTTTATACACTGCGCTAGGTTGCCCCTTATACACACTGTGCCAGGTAGCCCATTTTACACACTGTACCAGGTAGCCCCTTATATACAATGCGCCAGGTAGCACCTTAAACACATTGCACCAGGTAGCTTCTTTACACATTGTGCCAGGTAGCCCATTATACAAATTGCACCAGCTAGCCGTCACTCACCATCCGGCGCATGTGGTCCCGCGGCTCTATGCTCTCCTCATACTTCTGCCCAGCATGAAGCTGAAGGGAAGTAAGTAGTGGCAGGAGGCAGCCGGCAGGAAGCGTCCAGGAGAGGGGGGTAGTTGGCAGGAGGAAACGGTGAGGTGGGGGCAGTGTGAAGTGGCCAGGCCAGGGGCCAGCTGGCCGGCAGCAGGAAGTGGTGGTGGTGGGGGGGTATTGCAGTGCAGGCAGCAGACGGGTGCTGATGGCGCTGGTGGGGTGACTGCAGCCTCAGGCCACAGCGCCCTGGGTGCCTGCCCTACTAACCCACACCTAAAACCGCCACTCGCGGGATCCCCTGAGCTGGATGACCAGCGACCCTCCCCGCATCCCCTTCCCCCGCAGCCAACACTCCAACGTCGACAACAAAGCCCCTTCCAGTGCACATAGAACAGCCAAATGCACGGAGACCGAGTATCCACAGACATGCAGATCACCCACCCAAGCATAGCCTCCAATGTGAGCAATTCAGTCTGTGCATGCAACTAATCCCAGCAACATACCCATGTCACCACAGACACACAAAGCCCCCATTACCCCCAGTCACTGAGCCTTCCGAATCTTCTGGACACATGAGCACTAGACAAACAGGGGGCGTGGCCTAATCACGGACCCGTAACCACGCCCCCTTTGAGGGAAAACCCTCCTACCATTAAACAAGCATCACTAGCAGGCCCTGCACGGGGAATACGGGACCAGATAAGTTGCTAACAGGCGGTATCCCGGCAAGCAAGGGGAGGAGAAGAGAAATGTTCAGCGCAGGATGGCTTTCCGGTACTACTGACTTGCTGGAACTGGAAAAACATTTTACCTGTTTCCAGCAGCAGGGGATGCTGTGGGCCTATTTGGATGGGGTGGCTTGGAGCTGCAGCTCCATCCGCCCCATTGTTAATCCGGCTCTGTATACAGTGGCATTGCTACTTCATTTTCCCTGCTACTGATTCCTCTCCCTATGCAACCAAGCATCTGACTTGCCTTTCTCATTGCTTTGTTGCATTGCTTTTCTGCCTTTAAGTCACTTGAAATAGTGACTCCTAAATCCCTTTCCTCCTCAGTAGTTTCCATTATAGCACCCTTGACACTATATTTAACATTTGGGTAGTGGAGACACAAGTGTATGATTTTGCATTTTTTAGCATTAAACTGTAGTTGCCATGTTCTTGACCATTTTTCAAGCCTAGCTAGGTCATCATCCATTTGTTTTACCCCTCCTGGGGTGTCTACCCTGTTGCATATCTTTGTATCATCTGCAAAAAGGCATACTTTCCCTTCAATACCATTTGCAATATCACAAACAAAGATATTAAAGAGAACGGGTCCGAGTACAGATCCCTGGGGTACTCCACTGGTAACATTTCCCTTCATAGATTGCACTTCATTTACTACAACTGTCTGTTTCCTATCCTGCAACCAGGTTCTTATCCATTTAACTATTTTATAATCCACCCCCACGCTTTCAAGTTTATTTAGCAGTCTGCGATGTGGGACAGTGTCAAATGCCTTACTAAAGTCTAGATATGCTACATCTACAGCTCCCCCTTAATCTATTATTTTCATCACAGAGTCAAAAAAGTCAGTAAGATTTGTTTGGCATGATCTCCCACCAGTAAATCCATGCTGTTTTGGATCCTGTAAGTTGTTTGATATAAGATATTCCACAACTCTTTCTTTTAATAGTTTTTTCATTACTTTCCCTACTACTGATGTAAGCCTTACTGTAGTTACTTGCTTCTTCCTTGCTTGCGGTTTTTTACAGTGGAACTACATTCGCTCTTTTCCAGTCCTCTGGAATGACACCTGTATTTAGTGACTGGTTAAATAATTCTAATAATTGTGCCACCAGCACATCTTTTAGCTCTTTTAGTATCCTTGGGTGTATCCCATCTGGCCCCATTGATTTATCCACTTTTAGTTTTGAAAGTTCTGTTAGGACCTTCTCCTCTGTAAATGTAGTTTCATCTACCTTATTTTTATGAATGTCCTTGCAACTTAACTGTGGCCCCTTCCCTTCTTCTGTAGTGAATACTGAGCAAAAATAATTATTTAGTTGACCTGCTATTGCCTTGTCTCCCTCCACCAAAATTCTCACTCTGTCTTAAGTCTTATTATTCCTCTATTTGATTTTCTCCTTTCATTTATATACTTAAAAAAAGTTTTGCCCCCTTTATCTATTGACTGGGCCATTGTCTCCTCAGCTTCTGCCTTGGCACGTCTGATCACTTTCTTAGCATCCTTACATCTGTCAAGATACACCTCTTTGTCATTATTATTTTGAGTGTTTGTATTTCCTAAAAGCCATTTTTTTTGCTTTCACACTAGTTGATACTTCTTTTGTGAACCACACTGGCTTCCTTTTCCTGGTGCTTTTCCTAACCCTTTTGATACAAAGGTCTGTTGCCCTTAGTATTGCACTTTTCAGTTTTTCCTGCCTCTCCTGCACCCCTTCCAAGTTCCTCCAGTCCGCCAATGAATCACTTAAACATCTCCCCATTTTAGCAAAGTCAGCATTTCTAAAATCCAAAACCTTTGTTTTTGTGTGACAGGAGTTGGATCCTGTCTTTATACTAAACCATACTGCTTGATGATCAATGGATCCCAGGCGCTCACCCACATATATATGTCGGATATCCTGTCACCATTTGTAAGAATTAAATCTAATATTGAGTCTTTGCGAGTGGGCACCTTCACCAATTGCTTGAGAGATGCTCCCTGTAAGGAATTTAGAAATTTGCCACTTGTAGCTGAACTTGCAAAAGACCCCTCCCAATTTACATCAGGTAAATTAAAGTCTCCCATGATTATGACTACTCCCTTTAAAGCCATTTTAGAGATGTCCAACAATAGGTTCCTGTCCAAATCCTGCCCCTGGCCTGGTGGTCTATAGATAACCCCAATGCGAATAATGTCCTTCTCCCCAGTTTCTGCGGTGACCCAAAGGGCCTCAGTTTTGTTATCAATATTTTGTATTAAAGTAGCATTTATGCTTTTTTCACATACATTGCTATCCCTCCTCCTATTCTTCCCATTCTATCCTTTCTAAATACATTGTATCCTGGTATAGCTATGTCCCAGTCATGATTCTCATTGCGCCATGACTCTGTAATTGCCACAATATCCAGGTTATCCCTGGTCATTATCGCAGTTAGCTCTGGAATTTTGTCTCCTAAGCTCCTAACCTTTGCACACATAGCTTTAAGAATTTTGTTTGTGCATCTGTTATTAGTAGCCATGTCCAGACAGTACAAAATAAATGACAAGTTTAAAGTTGAAATTACCTGTTTGGTGATGTTGCTCAGTGTTTGGTATTTGTGTTTTTTTTTACTAATCAGGAATCACAATCTGTCATATATACCATGACTACACCTCACTAAATGTAAAGATATAGTACACCTGACCACAAATGGCCAAATGATCAAGGAGGTAAACACCAGACAGCATGCAGTAATAAACTATTTCACTGAACAACTTACCCACACATGCAATGCCAATTACAAGCAAATCAAAAACATACATGAGTTTGCATAAGAGAGAACTATAGTGAGCAGATTGGGGATGTCTTTGCTTAGTTTAAAAAGACAGGTAATATACATAAGATGAATTACATACTTTTGAGGCATGAAGGCAGTACTTATGTCATAGTTTTGGTGTGTTGTTGTTTCCCTTCTGTTTACTTTCGGTTTAATGCAGGTATAATGCTAATATTATAATAACACTTTTATGTCAGCACTTCTATGGAAGCACTAGCAGCCTACGACCTAACAGCCTTATACTAGACTTTAAATAGGAACTATTGCCATGTGAATACAATGATTGCTAACTCCTCCCATTACAATCCACCTTTAAAGCTAAGGCCATAAATTAGCTTAGACAAACAAGCATTACATTCCAACAAGGCAGACAATAGAATCTTTACAAAGACAAAAACACAAAAAAATCATTTGCAATGTATCTAGGCAAAATAACACAGCTATGCCATACAATCCTATTTCATTTGCATACGATGGTAGTAATGATAGTTCAATGCTCCTATGCAAAACAACACAGCTATGCCATACAATCCTATTTAATTTGCATCCGATGGTAGTAATGATAGTTCAATGTACCTATGCAAAATAACACAGCTATGCCATACAATCCTATTTCAAAGGCTACATCTGGTGCTATCATTATTATATTTACCAGATTAAGCATCCTTATGCCAGCTAGTGCCAATGTTAATGCTCAAGAAATAATCATGTATAACCCAGGCTGCAGTCTGCATTTAGGCATGTCTAATTATACTACAGTATAAAGAATAAAATGGTTTATGGTCTGAATTTTGTAACTGGGATAATTATCAAGATTAAAGTTTTAATAATAAATAATAGAGATATACTGATACTAACACTTTTCCCATAAAAAGTAAATAGAATAAGATACTGTATATTAAAACTTTTGTAACACACAAAAAAAAGACCCTATGCTTCTCAGGCAGTTGGCATCTATGCAACTGGTCACAGCAAAGGGAGTCATTCCGAGTTGATCACTCGCTAGCTAGTTTTAGCAGCCGTGCAAATGCTATGCCGCCGCCCACTGGGGAGTGTATTTTAGCTTAGCAGAAGTGCGAACACATGTGCAGCCGAGCTGTACAAAAACAGTTTGTGCAGTTTCAGAGTAGCTCTGAACCTACGCAGCGCTTGCGATTACTTCAGCCTATTCGTGTCCGGATTTGATGTCATACACCCCCCCCAAGCGAACGCCCAGCCACGCCTGCGTTTTTTTAGACATGTCTGCGTTTTTGCAAACACTTCCTGAAAACGGTCAGTTGACACCCAGTAACGCCCCCTTCCTGTCAATCTACTAGCGGCCGCCAGTGCGAAGAAAAACTTCGCTAGAACCTGAGCACTATCACAAAGGGCTTTGTACCTGTACGTCGCACGTGCGCATTGCGTGACATACACATGCACATAAATGCAGTTTTTTCACCTGATTGCTGCGCTGCGAAAATCGTCGGAGAGCGATCATCTCGGAATGACCCCCCAAAACAGCAGAATACATCTGAATTGTTAATTCATACTTCCCTACTAATTCCTAGGAGACTTACAAATTTCTCAAGAGTTTTCCCAGTATAGTACTATATTTAACCCTCTATATCCAACCTACTTTTCGAGTGCCCAATTTACTTCTTCAGAGAAGTGAAGTTGAAAGTAAATCAGGCTTATATTGTATCAAAACCCCCTGGACCTGATTCGGGTCCTGCTACTTCTGTGGGGCATGCTGTGAAGTACCGATCTTAAAAAACAAGGTTTTCGTGCTCAGATAACCTGTGTAGTATTAGTGTGCATAGTTCTGTCGGTACCTGTAGGCTACTGGAATATGGCGCACAAAATGTGTCACATGTCAGCCACTTTCAATAAGTTTGTTAAACTACAGTAGTTGTCTGATTGTTGTTAGTTATTGATACACTGGCACAGCCATGCATTGTTATTGAAATAAGATCTTGTAAATCTTTATCTCATTGTTCATCATGTCAAATTCAAAGCTTCTTAAATCTTCTTTTCTTTCCTATTATTGCTCAAAATTGTACATCATTCAGTACTTACCTACTTTGAAGATGGTCCATACGGCAGATACAGGGAGGTGTCAGATGCTGAGGTTACCATGAAATGTCCCTAATTGTGGAATTTTACAGCGGGGTATGGGTAGTGATGACGCAATGCGCCAGGACAGGTGATGTGGGCAACATCCATGAGGCTGAATCACAGAGTGTATGAGAACATACCAAAATATGGGATCCTCCTGGACAGAAGGTATGTTGTACATGCACAATCTCTAAGTACATGCCAATCTGCCTTAATTAGCAGTATTTGCTCATCTAGTTGTCATTTAGCTGGGAAGGGCAGGTGTAACTAATGAACTGGCCAATCACTGTAAATTATAAATTTACTGCCTAACTTATTTTATACACTGTAAGCTTCTAAAGGACATGAGTCATATGTGTATACTGTGCATACTAAATGATTGAAAGTAATAATTTATAAAAATCATACCATCCAAGGGGCAATGAAAATGCAATGAAAATGCAGCCAAAACTACAAAAATGCAGTTTTCTGAGTTTTGGCCACATTTCCATGCGATACATTCCACAGCTTGGACCCAGTGGGTAACGGCATGTTTAGATGGCGTTAGGGCTATTTCACACTATCCGGTTTTCAACGGCCGGCAAAAAGCCGGCAAAAGCTGGCACTGCCCTTTCACACACTACGACTGAGCAGTGTTATAGGCTGTGCAGCAGCAAAAAACCCCCAAAACATTGTGTATGAAAGAGCCCATTCACACACATACTGTACTGCACCGTCTTAAGGGATGGCATGGCCACGGGCCGGCAACAGTCCTATTCAGTGGATAGTTCCGGCACAACATGGCGCCTGGGCCGTGTCTGTGCTGTCTGAAAGGAGTAGTGTGTTTTCTTACATAAGTGAAAACACTGCAAACAGACGTCCAGCTTTCTGCTGGCCCGTGAAAATCGGATAGTGTGAAATAGCTCTTACCCAATAGCAGACCATGGGCTTCTTTTCACCTGCCTTCTGAAAGGGATCCTATCAGATCCCTCCTTAGCAGCCCTCCCTGCGTATGTGCAGAAGGACTCCCACGTCCTTAACCCGGAAGTCCTTCTATCGCAAAGGATAGCTGGTATCGGGAGAGCCGTCCTCTGCAATTTTATTTACAACAGTTATTAATGCCAGTACTGAATGTACCTGATAAGTGGCGGGATGTATCGCATTGTGAATGCGATGCATAGTACATCCCGCCCCAGATCTAATAGCGTTTCTCTTTCACAGCAATGTGTACTTTATTTTTATGTAACAATTTATTTACTTATGTATGGTTTACTATAACCAGCTTACTTATATTATTATGTTGCAGCTACTGTATACATTTGGTTAAGATTTTCTTGCGCTTTCACATACAGTACTGTCTTGAGATAGGCTTTAGTTTTGAATCATACTTAATAAACATTAGCAATTATTATCAGGAACTATGGGGGTCATTCCGACCCGATCGCTCGCTGCAGTTTATCGCAGTGCAGCGATCGGGTCGGAACTGCACATGTGCCGGTGCCGCAGTGCGCCGGCGCATGCCAGATGGCCAGTTGCCTAGCGATCGCCTCTGAGGCAGAGGTGGTCGCTGGGCGGGAGGGTGCTGGACGGCGGCGTTAAGCCGCAGTTTAGGGGGGCGCAGTCCGGCCAATGCAGGCATGGCCAGACCGTTGGGGGGGCAGGCCATGGCGGCTGCGTAACTTCACACGCAGCCGCTGCGACCCGGGGCAGCAAAGAGGTTCTCCCGGCCAGCCGCAGGAGCTGCGCTGGCCGGGAGTAACTCCTGAGATGCAAAAGCATCGCCGCTGTGCGATGCTTTTGCATTTCTGCGGGGAAGGGGGGGGGGCGGCACTGACATGCTGGGCGTCCGCCCACATGCCTGAGTGCCTGATCGTAGCTGTGTTAAATTTAGCACAGCTACGATCAACTCGGAAATGGCCCCCTATATACAGTATGTATTTACTTCATTTTTCTGTACTCTGTGAAACATATGGGTATGTGCCATTCTGCACAGGAAAGCTTAGTTATTATATTCACTTTTCTAATGAAAACCCCTTTCAGACTGAGCTTCTGATATTGACGGGTCAACCCGGATCTTGGCTTGGTGTGAAAGGGTCAGCATGGGTTGTGTGTCCTGGGTCATTGACCCTAGTCATGACTAGATCGAACACAGTGCTGGACAGATTATGCAGCCGTCAGAAAGGTGCAAACCGGGTTATTCTACCCAAGTCATGGAACCAAGTTGATCATTGGAGGATCAGGAGCGCAAAGCGAGGACGTCAGCCTATTACATCAACTTTAATAACTCTAGGGCAAACACAGGTGCAGACACAGGATTTAGGTGTAAAAGGAGTATTAGTAACAATGGAAGCTGTCATAATATTGCTTCTTGGCTTACTTAACCAGGGCTGCATTACTGTTTTATAATGCTAGGAGAACAGAGGACCGAAACACAAAATAAATATTACCGCAACTCTAGCAACTTAGCACGGTCTGTCACAACTGAGGGCCTGAGCTGACGGGAGGCAGCCTCAGTTGTAGGGGCTGAGATGTACCGGAACCTGGGAGGTTGTATCAGACCCCTGGACATGTAAGTAACATGAATAATAACTGCCCGAAGGCGTGACCACGACAACTTGGATAAAAGTCAATGATGTTTATTATGACAACTCCGCAACACAGCAGCAGTAAAAGAAAACGTAAAAGTCAGCAAAGAATAAATACAGTTCCTGGGTACTACAGGATGGCAGGAGCCACAGGGCACTGGTAGTGTGAGATAGTTCTTATGATCTTCTAGATGGAAAGTCCTTACCAGGCCTGACTGTAGCAATGGAGATAACCCAGGATTGTGCCAGCTGGTGTTCCAGGAAAAGCTGGGTTGCTGAAGATAAAACAGCTGCTGTGGATACTGGCTGGAACCAGACTGTTGTTAGCACGGAGTGGATACTGGCTGGAACCAGTTAAATAATAAATGAACTTGGGAGCGATGAAATATGAACTGAAATGTAGAACTTGAGAGCGGAGAAATAATAATACCGGTGGAGAGTGGTAAAGTGTAGAAAGGACACCGGCCCTTTAAGGGAAGCTGTACTCTGCTGGAAGCTGAGCTGGAAGCAGGTAATATTGTAGCTGGAAACAGATGAATCCACAATGGATTGGAGAGTCAGGCTACACCGCAGGTGGAATGCTGGTGCGGGTCTCTATGGTGGAAGTCTTGAGACAGGAGCTGGAACCTGGAAGACAATCACAGGAGAGAGACAAACAGGAACTAGGTTTGACAACCAAAGCACTGACGCCTTCCTTGCTCAGGCACAGTGTATTTATACCTGCAGCAAGGAAGGGATTGGCTAGGCAATTATGCAGATTATCAATACTGACAACAGATTGGTGGAAATGATCAGCTGACAGAATCCAAGATGGCTGCGCCCATGCAGACACTTGGAGGGAAGTTTGGTTTGTAATCCATGTGGTAATGAAAACAGTAATGGCGGCGCCGGCCACCGGAGATAGGAGGCGCCAGGCTGACAGATGCACATCCAACCACGCGGACACAGCGGAGGCTGCGGCTGACGTAATCGCCACTCAGACACTCTGCATGCAGAAGTTCAGGGACGGCGGCGGAGGCCGCGGGAGACGCCATGCCAGGTGTAATATGGCGTTTACTGTGACAGCGTCCCAGAGTGACAGGAGAGGATACAGGAATGTACACATCAGGATAACAGATGGGATCCGGTCCTGGAGCGCTGAGCCAGCCTTAGGAGGCATCTGATGGGTAAGAAATGGCGTCCAGATACCCGGATCGTGACAGCACCCCCCCCTTTAGGAGTGGCCCCAGGACACTTCTTTGGCTTTTGAGGAAACTTGGAATGGAATCTCCGGACCAAGGCAGGAGCATGGACATCAGAAGCATTGGTCCATGAACGTTCCTCAGGACCATAACCCTTCCAGTCAATAAGATATTGTAGTTGACCGTAACGGTGACGTGAGTCCAGGATCTTGGCCACTTCATACTCAACGCCTCGTTGAGTTTGGACTTTCGGAGTTGGAGGAAGTGAGGAATGAAACCGATTCAAGATCAGCGGTTTCAACAGGGAAACATGGAATGTCCTGGGTATTTTTAAGAAGGGAGGCAACTGGAGTCTGTAAGCAACAGGATTGATGACTTGTTCAATCTTGAAAGGACCGATATAGCGAGGTGCAAACTTCATACTGGGAACTCTTAACCTCAAATTCTTCGTGGATAACCATACCCGATCACCCACCTTGAGAGCAGGAACTGCTCGACGCTTCTTATCCGCAAACTTCTTGTACCTGAACGATGCCTTGAGCAGAGCTGATCGTACGCTCTTCCAGATATTGGCAAACTGATGCAAGGTGATATCCACTGCGGGAACAGAAGTTGCTGGATGCGGTTGGAACTCAGGGACTTTAGGGTGGAATCCAAAGTTAGTGAAGAATGGTGTTGAAGCAGATGAAGAATCAGGGCCGTCTTTTCGTATGGGCTCAATGGGCTCTTGCCCAGGGGCCCCAGGAGTTTAAGGGCCCTAGGCTGATAGCTGAGGGTCCCCTCTTTCCAACGGTACCAGATTTTTGAAAATCGGCCATGGGGAACCGGAGATATTCGACTTGAAACCAGTGGTCCCCATCCAAGCCGGTTAATTGCTCTTCCTTGCCAGATATCTTGGGTTCTGTCTGACTTAGAGTTTGTCTGAGGGTATAATCCAAAAGCGGTGACTCTCCCCTTTCAGTGAACACTGGCATCTTGTCTCTGCTATGCCCAGAACCAGAGATATCAGCCTTCAAGCAGATGGTCTCTGCTTCAACGCCACACGCCTAATATGCAGTTTTAGATTTTCATTGGTAAATTGCTCTGGCTCCTGAACTCTGAACCCCAAGTCCCCAGAAACTTCTGAAAGGTGGGACTCTCTAATTTTTTATCCCATTTAAAGCTAAGAAATACATTTTCAGGAACTTGAGATATCTGCAGTCAAGCAAGCTGCCCTCCCACCAAAAAATTATAAATATTAAGCCCACTCCACTATCCACCCCTTCCCTACGTATTAAACACCCCTACCACCCTGGAAGTCATGTACAGGGGCCCCTTCATTCAGCCCAATTCCCCCTTCTACAGTTTAGCCCCATCTGTGAGTAAAGGTGAAATTAGCAGAAATTACTGCTCCAGGTCCTGCATGCTGAGCAGAAGATAGAACACCCCCTACTGCCCGCGGGACATCAAAGCTGCCGCTGACAGCATCCCCACCCCTACTCTGAAGGATGGGTAGGGGGCCCAGTGCATTGATGTGCCCAGGGGCCTACTCTACTGTTAAGACGGCCCTGTGAAGAATGATACTGGTTGTTATGACAGAACTCGGCCCAGGGAAGTAATTGAACCCAGTCATCTTGAGAGGAGGACACATAGATGCGGAGGAAGGCCTCCAAGTCCTGATTCACCCTCTCGGTTTGACCATTGGTCTGAGGATGGTAAGCCGTGGAAAACTTTAGCTTGACTTGGAGGACTTGACATAAACTTCGCCAGAATTTGGCTGTGAATTGAACTCCTCGATCTGAGATAATTTCTTCAGGAAGACCGTGGAGTCGGAAGATCTCTTGTATGAATACTTGAGCCAACTTGGAAGCTGACGGAAGACCGGTGAGAGGAATGAAGTGTGCCATCTTGGTGAACCGGTCAACTACCACCCAGATGGTATTGAACTTGTTGCACATGGGTAAATCTGTAATAAAATCCATCGACAAATGGGTCCAAGGTCGACGGGGAACAGATAGTGGAACCAGTTGCCCCGCAGGCGACTGGCGGGATACCTTATGTTGAGCACACTTTGGGCAAGATGCAATAAACTCCAAGACGTCCTTTTTCAGAGTTGGCCACCAATAGGACCTAGAGATAAACTCCAGGGTTTTTTGGATACCTGTATGTCCGGCAAAACGGGAAGCATGGGCCCAATGCATGAGCTTCTTCCTTAGCATCGGTTTCACAAAACTTTTCCCTGATGGGGGCGTAGAGTCCATCCCTACCGTGGAGAATGCCAACGGATTTATAATAGGATGCTTGTCTGAAGACTCTGACTCATTTTCTTGCTCCCATGAGCGGGAAAGGGCATCGGCCTTGCGATTCTGAGAGCCCGGACAGAACTGGAGTTTAAAGTCGAACCTGGAAAAGAAAAGTGCCCATCTGGCCTGACGAGGGTTGAGACATTGTGCGCCTTTCAGATATAAAAGGTTCTTGTGGTCTGTAAGTATGGTGATTGAATGAGAAGCTCCCTTCAACAGATACCTCCACTCTTCTAGAGCGAGCTTGATGGCTAGCAACTCCTGGTCGCCAATGGCATA
The DNA here is from genome assembly GCF_028390025.1 of Pseudophryne corroboree. Taxonomy (NCBI): domain Eukaryota; kingdom Metazoa; phylum Chordata; class Amphibia; order Anura; family Myobatrachidae; genus Pseudophryne; species Pseudophryne corroboree. The sequence continues at coordinate 680,639,587 of NC_086449.1, forward strand.
GTTGCGCTCAGCTGGGGAGAACTTCCGGGAGAAGAAACTGCAAGGGTGTAAATGGCCATCTTTAGCCCTCTGAGATAACACCGCTCCTACTCCAACGGAGGAGGCATCCACCTCTAAGATGAAAGGAGAGTCGATGTCAGGCTGTTTCAGAACAGGCGCAGAGATGAACCTTTGTTTTAAAAGATGAAATGCTTGCATGGCTTCTTCAGACCACTTGGACGGGTTAGCACCCTTCTTAGTGAAAGCAGTAATAGGCGCCACAATGGTGGAAAAGTCTCGTATAAACTTTCGGTAATAGTTGGCGAACCCTAAGAACCTCTGGACCCCTTTGAGGGTTAAGGGTACCGGCCAATTTTGGATTGCTTGTAGTTTCTCAGGATCCATCTCTAGTCCGGAACCGGACACAATGTACCCTAGAAACGGAATGGACTTGACTTCAAAGACGCATTTTTCTAATTTGCAATAAAGATGATTGACACGGAGACGGGACAGAACTTTTTTAACCCAAAAACGATGTTCCTCTAAATCGTTGGCAAAAATGAGGATATCGTCTAGATAGACCACGACATGACGGTATAGAATGTCTCTGAAGATCTCATTGACAAAATGCTGGAAGACAGCTGGAGCATTGCTCAATCCGAAGGGCATGACGAGGTACTCATAATGTCCGTCACGGGTGTTAAAGGCGGTCTTCCACTCGTCACCCTCACGGATCCGGATGAGATTGTATGCACCTCTCAAGTCCAGCTTTGTAAAGATGGTAGCTCCGCTAACTCTGTCAAAGAGCTCAGTAATCAGGGGTAAAGGATAACGGTTCTTGATGGTAATGTCGTTCAAACCTCTGTAGTCGATGCACGGCCGCAGACCACCATCTTTCTTTTTTACAAAAAAGAAGCCTGCGCCGGCTGGAGAAGAAGAAGGTCGAATGAACCCCTTTGCTAGGTTCTCTTTAATATATTCCTCCATAGAATGCGTCTCAGGCAGAGACAACGGATAAGTTCGGCCTCGAGGTGGAACCTTCCCTGGAACGAGATCAATCGGGCAGTCCCATTCTCTATGAGGAGGAAGGATATCAGCAGAAGCTTTACTGAACACATCCGTGAAATCTTGATATGGAGGAGGTGGAACATCAGACGACCTGGGGGAGGAAGAACAGACAGGCAATACTTTAAACAAACATGTCTCAGCACAGGAGGAACCCCATGCCAGGATTTGCGTAGTCGTCCAATCAATTGTAGGATTGTGAAGACGGAGCCATGGAAGGCCCAGGACCACAGGATGTGTGGCTCTTGGAATCACTAAAAAAGAAATAAGTTCGGAATGAAGAACTCCCACTCTCAGATGAATTGGTAGAGTCCTTAAAGAAATAACTGCATCAAAAATTTTGCTGCCATCCACGGCAGTTAAAGAAATGGACGAAGGAAGTCTCTCGGTGGGTAGGGACCACCGTTTAACATAGGCTTCGGTAATAAAGTTCCCAGCTGCTCCGGAATCAAGGAGGGCAATGACGTTCCGATAACGTTGAGCAACTTGAAGCGAGACTGGGAGATTACAATCTTGAGGAGATGGAGAGGAGATCATTACTCCTAGCCGGCCCTCTCCTTGGCGAGCTAGGATTTGGAGTTTCCCGGACGTTTGGGACAGGCATTAATGGTGTGAGACGGAGCTGCACAATATAGACAGAGAGACTCGGAGAGACGTCTTAGGCGCTCAGCAGGAGTTAAACGGGCACGGCCAAGTTGCATGGGCTCATCTTTAGATGGTGACAGTTGACGAGGAGGAGGAGCAGAAGATTTTGGAGCAGATGATCTTCCACGCTCAGTTGCTCTCTCTCTGAAACGTAAATCAACTTTCGTGCAGAGTGAGATTAGCTCATCTAACTTAGAAGGTAAGTCTCTGGTAGCTAACTCATCTTTAATACGCTCAGATAAGCCATGCCAGAATGCAGCATACAGGGCCTCGTCGTTCCATGCCAGTTCGGATGCCAGGATCTGGAACTGTATCAGATATTGTCCTACAGTACGTGACCCCTGGCGTAAACGGAGAATCTCGGATGAAGCTGAGGTTACCCGCCCTGGCTCGTCGAAGATGCGCCTGAATGTTGACACGAAGGCAGTGTAGGAAGATAGCAGGGTGTCGGACCTCTCCCATAACGGTGATGCCCAATCAAGGGCTGAGCCACTGAGAAGAGAAATAATGTAGGCAATTTTTGTACGGTCACTGGGAAAATTGCCAGGTTGTAGCTCAAACTGAATCTCACACTGGTTGAGAAATCCCCTGCAGAATCTTGGAGATCCGTCAAATTTTGCTGGCGTTGGAAGATGAAGACGTGGAGCAGAAATGGGTAAGGTGGGTGGGGTTATAGCTGGAGTCACTGTGGTTGACGCACCAGACGCGCCTGATCCACGGAGAGTTGTCTGAATCCCATCCAGCCGAGTAGAGAGATCCTGGAGACAGCGGATGATGTGGCCCTGTGCAGCCTCCTGATGTTCTAGTCGGGCTGCCAGTTCTTGCATCGGCCTGGCCGCTTGATCCTGGTCTCCGGCTGGATTCATTAGGTCAGTGCTTACTGTCACAACTGAGGGCCTGAGCTGACGGGAGGCAGCCTCAGTTGTAGGGGCTGAGATGTACCGGAACCTGGGAGGTTGTATCAGACCCCTGGACATGTAAATAACATGAATAATAACTGCCCGAAGGCGTGACCACGACAACTTGGATAAAAGTCAATGATGTTTATTATGACAACTCTGCAACACAGCAGCAGTAAAAGAAAACGTAAAAGTCAGCAAAGAATAAATACAGTTCCTGGGTACTACAGGATGGCAGGAGCCACAGGGCACTGGTAGTGTGAGATAGTTCTTCTAGATGGAAAGTCCTTACCAGGCCCGACTGTAGCAATGGAGATAACCCAGGATTGTGCCAGCTGGTGTTCCAGGAAAAGCTGGGTTGCTGAAGATAAAACAGCTGCTGTGGATACTGGCTGGAACCAGACTGTTGTTAGCACGGAGTGGATACTGGCTGGAACCAGTTAAATAATAAATGAACTTGGGAGCGATGAAATATGAACTGAAATGTAGAACTTGAGAGCGGAGAAATAATAATACCGGTGGAGAGTGGTAAAGTGTAGAAAGGACACCGGCCCTTTAAGGGAAGCTGTACTCTGCTGGAAGCTGAGCTGGAAGCAGGTAATATTGTAGCTGGAAACAGATGAATCCACAATGGATTGGAGAGTCAGGCTACACCGCAGGTGGAATGCTGGTGCGGGTCTCTATGGTGGAAGTCTTGAGACAGGAGCTGGAACCTGGAAGACAATCACAGGAGGGAGACAAACAGGAACTAGGTTTGACAACCAAAGCACTGACGCCTTCCTTGCTCAGGCACAGTGTATTTATACCTGCAGCAAGGAAGGGATTGGCTAGGCAATTATGCAGATTATCAATACTGACAACAGATTGGTGGAAATGATCAGCTGACAGAATCCAAGATGGCTGCGCCCATGCAGACACTTGGAGGGAAGTTTGGTTTGTAATCCATGTGGTAATGAAAACAGTAATGGCGGCGCCGGCCACCGGAGACAGGAGGCGCCAGGCTGACAGATGCACATCCAACCACGCGGACACAGCGGAGGCCGCGGCTGACGTAATCGCCACTCAGACACTCTGCATGCAGAAGTTCAGGGACGGCGGCGGAGGCCGCGGGAGACGCCATGCCAGGTGTAATATGGCGTTTACTGTGACAGCGTCCCAGAGTGACAGGAGAGGATACAGGAATGTACACATCAGGATAACAGATGGGATCCGGTCCTGGAGCGCTGAGCCAGCCTTAGGAGGCATCTGATGGGTAAGAAATGGCGTCCAGATACCCGGATCGTGACACGGTCACACTGAAAACAATGGTTTCTAATGCCATGCCCATGTTCTATTTTAGTAGTGCCTGTGCTAGGGGTAATACTGGCCAGCTGTGCAGATTGCAAAACTTGAGAGGGGCCATTTTCTGAGTTTACACATTTGTATTTTTACAATGAGTACTGGGAATATTTATATTTTATTTTTTATAGTTGTTTGCACAAATTAACAAAATACATGCCAAAAGTTACCATAAGTATACTGCAAAGTTACACAGAATTATACTTGTATTGCTGAAAAAAATGTCAGTAATTAAAGCTGTATACACACTAGACGATATCATGGATGATATGCCCAATTCCGTCACATCGTTCATGATATCGTCTAGTGTGCATGCACTATGTCGCCACTGACATCTTCCATCAGTCGTGCATGCAGATTCGACAGGAGATATCGCCATGAAGGGTCACTCCCCTCCTGCTGTTGCTGGCGGCATCAGCAAGTGTGTATGCACTTGCTGATGCCTGCCCTGCCGCCAGGTCCCGTCGTTAACAATATTGCCAGGTACAAACATCATCCAATGTGTTTCCGGCTTTATATACCTAGCCAAATACAGCATACCACTGTAATCAGTTCATCTGGCCATTTTCTACTCCATACTCCCAACACCACCTAGCCCTTGATTTCTGCCACCCTGTAAAAGTTTCATTGACCTGTCCCCTGATGCAGCAATGTTTATATACTGTACCATGTACTTGTCCTACATTGTCTTGTACTGAAAGTCATTGTTTTCTTGTCTTGTTCATTGTTTATGTACTGTGCTGCGGAACCATACAAATAAAAGACAATAATAATCTGAGAAACCATTGCTATGAAAGCCTGTATAATGAGGAATCATGAGAAAGAGGAATTATATTGTGAAATGCATATTGCAAATCTTGGAGACTAGATGGGCTTAAGCATTCAACACGCATGAAGTAATTTATACCAAAGTTGCATATCGTGTGGCCAATTTTTTGTTTCACGTGGAGCTGAACTTAACATGATATGAAACTGGTCAGATGACTCCGATGTCCTGGATAGATAGAACACTTGTTTATGTGCCTAGGGTAACATATTATCTCCTCCTTCCATTGTCATCCAAAACTCACTTATAGTTATATGCTAGTCAAAGACACTTTGTCCTCTTTTTAGAAGAGCAATCCCCAGTGGCCTCACAATGAGGAAATGACACAGGACACTACGTGGATGACACAGAAGTCCTCAGTATTTTGTTTATTAACTCTTTGTAGACCGGTTACATAAATACTTCTGGGAAGTTTAGACCTACCAATCTCATTAATAGACCCTAGACTTGACCATTTTTTTTTCGTTAAAAATCTCACCCCAGATCTGCCACCACATCCTCATTGAAAATCATATGTAAAACTCACCTCTCACTTAAAATAATTCCCCTTTCACTACCCACTGTTGAAAATCAGGAATTTCAATAATTGGGGTGAACCACTGAAAAACAGATTACTCACTCACCTGTGAATAATGGCCTTCAGCGAGTCCCTTGCTATCTCTCTTTAGCACAAAATACACTTTGATTGGTGGACAGCTTCAGCATGTGTAGACATCCCACCACTGTGATTGGTGGATCATCAGAGCCCTGATGCTGCCTGAATGCATTAATGTTGCCTGAACGCCCTGTTTCGACTGCAGTCCTTTCCGTACCCGGCGGATAGTGGCTCAAGAACATACAAAAGTTGACCAGCCTAGAATCCCTGACAGACACCTACTGTCACTATTGTCCTGCTACCTACCAGAAGGGTTACATGTTTGAGAAATGGGAACCAATCACAATCCACAAGCAAAGGATACATCAGCCCTCCACTGCCATTTAAAAATGAAAACAGAATAGGTAGGGAAGGGCATGGCGCAGCTGGGCAGAAAATTATTTATAGTAAGCCATAGAAAAGTATAGTATAGAAGAGTATTTATTGTAAGCTATATGGAATTGCAGTTTAAGGTACTATCCCTTCACCCTAATGTATTACTACTGATATCTTTAAAAGCCTATACATAAATATTTACTTTATAACATTATTGGGACCAGGGCACATTCGTGGATTTTCAGTCTCCTTTACAAAAAAATGCTTCTTCTTGTAAAAGCCTTTGTGAGCAGTTCATGCAAATGAAAACTGTGGTAAATTCGCCAAAGCGCCTATTCAACTGTCCGCGTTGGTGGATTTCAATTCACCAACTCTGAGCAGGTGATGAATTTGTGGAAAATCCCCTATTTTAAGTTAACAAATGACGGGATTTGGTCCTGAACCCCTCGGACAACTCCCTGAATGACTAATTAGGCACTTAGAAGTTTTTAATTATTTTTAATTGGCTAATAATGACATCATTTTGGGGGTGAAAAAGGGCAAAATGATGGAAATTGGGTGCAAGGTATGGGACAAATATATTGGGATGCTTTATAAGTGGAACAAGTGCTTTAGACTTGCAGATGGGAGTAATTGGTCTGTTTACACTTTTTTTTTTTTATTCCCTTAAAATGTCCCAGATATGTACTTGTACACATTTTTATGTACCCCAAGTTTAATTTTAGGACTTGTTTTGTTGATTTTTTTTTTTAGCTTTCTACGATTGTTTTCACACAAAAAAAATGCATATAACAGCCATTTGACTTAATGTAAGTACCAGAAATAAGTTTATTATAACCAATAATAAACTTTTATGCTTTTATCCAACGTTAGTTTAGTTTTTTTTTTTGGGGGGGGGGGGGGTATAGAAAGATTTCTGTAATTGGGCGCTACGGAACCCTTGTGGCGCCATATAAATAAAGAATAATAATAATTTCCCCATTTTTCACTTTCGGCACCAATTCTTGCAGCAATCCCGTTTTCATGGAAACGGGGCCTGGACTGCACACCCTAGCTTATTATAATGGGATGTGCTACCTTGCTGGGACTAAGGGGGTCATTCCGAGTTGTTCGCTCATTATTTTTTTCTCGCAACGGAGCGATTAGTCGCTAATGCGCATGCGCAATGTCCGCAGTGCGACTGCGCCAAGTAAATTTGCTATGCAGTTAGGTATTTTACTCACGGCATTACGAGGTTTTTTCTTCGTTCTGGTGATCGGAGTGTGATTGACAGGAAGTGGGTGTTTCTGGGCGGAAACTGGCCGTTTTATGGGTGTGTTTGAAAAAACGCTACCGTTTCTGGGAAAAACGCGGGAGTGTCTGAAGAAACGGGGGAGTGTCTGGGCGAACGCTGGGTGTGTTTGTGACGTCAAACCAGGAACGAAACTGACTGAACTGATCGCAGATGCCGAGTAAGTGTGGAGCTACTCAGAAACTGCTAAGAAGTGTCTATTCGCAATTCTGCTAATCTTTCGTTCGCAATTTTGATAAGCTAAGATTCACTCCCAGTAGGCGGCGGCTTAGCGTGTGCAAAGCTGCTAAAAGCAGCTTGCGAGCGAACAACTCGGAATGACCCCCTAAGTACTGTAATACTACAACATAGGAACAAAGGGTGCAGGTGCACCATACACCATTAAAATTATTATTATAATAATATAATATTTGAGGTTCTTGGCATATAGTGGCCAGTATATGAGCCTGCCCACCTGCTTCACGGTGACCTCATCGGACAGATCCCTAACACTATAGGGGTTCACCTCCAGGACGCAGAGCACCCCCAGACCACCCCAGCCAAACCACCCCAGGCAGTGGCGTAACTAGAAATTTTTCTCCCCCAAGCCAAAAAATTCTTCGGCGCCCCACCCCCCCCATCCCCCATAATTGGCACTATTAAAGGGATAAATGTGCGCGCGCCGCAAAATATAGGGTGTGGCTTCGTTGGGATGGGCGTGGCTTCACATAAAGGGGCGTGGCATTGCAGGAAAAGACTACGTTATACCCCAGTTTTCCAACCTGCACGCCCAGACGTTAGCCACCATGGGAAAGAAAAATAATCCTGATTCATGCCCCTTACATTATTTGTAATTTTTCCTCCTTATAGTAATACCCAGTATACATTATACCACATACCACAATGCCCGTGATATAGTATACAACACACCGTAATGCCCCCGACACATTATGACTAGAGATGAGCGCCTGAAATTTTTCGGGTTTTGTGTTTTGGTTTTGGGTTCGGTTCCGCGGCCGTGTTTTGGGTTCGAACGCGTTTTGGCAAAACCTCACCGAATTATTTTTGTCAGATTCGGGTGTGTTTTGGATTCGGGTGTTTTTTTCCAAAAACACTAAAAAACAGCTTAAATCATAGAATTTGGGGGTCATTTTGATCCCAAAGTATTATTAACCTCAAAAACCATAATTTACACTCATTTTCAGTCTATTCTGAATACCTCACACCTCACAATATTATTTTTAGTCCTAAAATTTGCACCGAGGTCGCTGTGTGAGTAAGATAAGCGACCCTAGTGGCCGACACAAACACCGGGCCCATCTAGGAGTGGCACTGCAGTGTCACGCAGGATGTCCCTTCCAAAAAACCCTCCCCAAACAGCACATGACGCAAAGAAAAAAAGAGGCGCAATGAGGTAGCTGTGTGAGTAAGATTAGCGACCCTAGTGGCCGACACAAACACCGGGCCCATCTAGGAGTGGCATTTTTGTTCTCCATATTTTAATAGGCACAACTAAAAGGCACCTCAGGTAAACAATGGAGATGGATGGATTGGATACTAGTATACAATTATGGACGGGCTGCCGAGTGCCGACACAGAGGTAGCCACAGCCGTGAACTACCGCACTGTACTGTGTCTGCTGCTAATATATAGACTGGTTGATAAAGAGATAGTATACTCGTAACTAGTATGTATGTATAAAGAAAGAAAAAAAAACCACGGTTAGGTGGTATATACAATTATGGACGGGCTGCCGAGTGCCGACACAGAGGTAGCCACAGCCGTGAACTACCGCACTGTACTGTGTCTGCTGCTAATATATAGACTGGTTGATAAAGAGATAGTATACTCGTAACTAGTATGTATGTATAAAGAAAGAAAAAAAAACCACGGTTAGGTCACTGGTATATACAATTATGGACGGGCTGCCGAGTGCCGACACAGAGGTAGCCACAGCCGTGAACTACCGCACTGTACTGTGTCTGCTGCTAATATATAGACTGGTTGATAAAGAGATAGTATACTCGTAACTAGTATGTATGTATAAAGAAAGAAAAAAAAACCACGGTTAGGTGGTATATACAATTATGGACGGGCTGCCGAGTGCCGACACAGAGGTAGCCACAGCCGTGAACTACCGCACTGTACTGTGTCTGCTGCTAATATATAGACTGGTTGATAAAGAGATAGTATACTCGTAACTAGTATGTATGTATAAAGAAAGAACAAAAAAACCACGGTTAGGTCACTGGTATATACAATTATGGACGGGCTGCCGAGTGCCGACACAGAGGTAGCCACAGCCGTGAACTACCGCACTGTACTGTGTCTGCTGCTAATATATAGACTGGTTGATAAAGAGATAGTATACTCGTAACTAGTATGTATGTATAAAGAAAGAAAAAAAAACCACGGTTAGGTCACTGGTATATACAATTATGGACGGGCTGCCGAGTGCCGACACAGAGGTAGCCACAGCCGTGAACTACCGCACTGTACTGTGTCTGCTGCTAATATATAGACTGGTTGATAAAGAGATAGTATACTCGTAACTAGTATGTATGTATAAAGAAAGAAAAAAAAACCACGGTTAGGTGGTATATACAATTATGGACGGGCTGCCGAGTGCCGACACAGAGGTAGCCACAGCCGTGAACTACCGCACTGTACTGTGTCTGCTGCTAATATATAGACTGGTTGATAAAGAGATAGTATACTCGTAACTAGTATGTATGTATAAAGAAAGAAAAAAAAACCACGGTTAGGTCACTGGTATATACAATTATGGACGGGCTGCCGAGTGCCGACACAGAGGTAGCCACAGCCGTGAACTACCGCACTGTACACTGGTTGATAAAGAGATAGTAGTATACTCGTAACAACTAGTATGACTGACTATGACGGTATAAAGAATGAAAAAAAAACCACGGTTAGGTGGTATATATTATAATACAATTATGGATGGACGGACTGCCTGCCGACTGCCGACACAGAGGTAGCCACAGCCGTGAACTACCGCACTGTACACTGGTTGATAAAGAGATAGTAGTATACTCGTAACAACTAGTATGACTGACTATGACGGTATAAAGAATGAAAAAAAAACCACGGTTAGGTGGTATATATTATAATACAATTATGGATGGACGGACTGCCTGCCGACTGCCGACACAGAGGTAGCCACAGCCGTGAACTACCGCACTGTACACTGGTTGATAAAGAGATAGTAGTATACTCGTAACAACTAGTATGACACTATGACGGTATAAAGAATGAAAAAAAAACCACGGTTAGGTGGTATATATTATAATACAATTATGGATGGACGGACTGCCTGCCGACTGCCGACACAGAGGTAGCCACAGCCGTGAACTACCGCACTGTACACTGGTTGATAAAGAGATAGTAGTATACTCGTAACAACTAGTATGACACTATGACGGTATAAAGAATGAAAAAAAAACCACGGTTAGGTGGTATATATTATAATAATACAATTATGGATGGACGGACTGCCTGCCGACTGCCGACACAGAGGTAGCCACAGCCGTGAACTACCGCACTGTACACTGGTTGATAAAGAGATAGTAGTATACTCGTAACAACTAGTATGACTATGACGACGGTATAAAGAAAGAAAAAAAAATACCACGGTTAGGTGGTATATAATTATACAATTATGGATGGACGGACTGCCTGCCGAGTGCCGACTGCCGACACAGAGGTAGCCACAGCCGTGAACTACCGCACTGTACTGTGTCTGCTGCTAATATAGACTGGTTGATAAAGAGATAGTATACAACAATATACTACTATACTGGTGGTCAGGCACTGGTCACCACTAGTCACACTGGCAGTGGCACTCCTGCAGCAAAAGTGTGCACTGTTTAATTTTAAATTAATATAATATTATGTACTCCTGGCTCCTGCTATAACAACCTGCAGTGCTCCCCAGTCTCCCCCACAATTATTATAAGCTTTTATACATTGATGTGCAGCACACTGGGCTGAGCTGAGTGCACACAGACTGAGTCACACTGTGTGACTGCTGTGTATCGTTTTTTTCAGGCAGAGAACGGATATAGCAGAGAACGGATATATTAAATAAAAGTTAACTTAACAACAACTGCACTGGTCACTGTGGTAAACTCTGTCTGCACAATCTCTCTCTCTCTCTCTCTCTCTCTTCTAATCTATTCTAATGGAGAGGACGCCAGCCACGTCCTCTCCCTATCAATCTCAATGCACGTGTGAAAATGGCGGCGACGCGCGGCTCCTTATATAGAATCCGAGTCTCGCGAGAATCCGACAGCGTCATGATGACGTTCGGGCGCGCTCGGGTTAACCGAGCAAGGCGGGAAGATCCGAGTCGCTCGGACCCGTGAAAAAAAAAGTGAAGTTCGTGCGGGTTCGGATTCAAAGAAACCGAACCCGCTCATCTCTAATTATGACAGGAATTGCAATGCCCGTTATACATTATGCTACACACTGCAATGCCCCTGATACATTATACCACATACCACAATGCCCGTGATATAGTATACAACACACCGTAATGCCTGACACATATCGCAATGCCCGTTATACCCTATGCCACACACCGCAATGCCCGTTATACATTATGCCACACTGCAATGACCCTGAGACATTATACCACAATGCCCGTGATATAGTATACAACACACCGTAATGCCTGACACATACCGCAATGCCCGTTATACCCTATGCCACACACCGCAATGCCCGTTATACATTATGCCACACTGCAATGACCCTGAGACATTATACCACATACCAAAATGCCCGTGATATAGTATGCCACACACCGTAATGCCTGTGACACATTATGACACACACCGCAATGTCCGTGATAAATTATGCCACACACCGTAATGCCCATTACACATTAAGTCGTACAGTAAGGCTTCTAATTACTTTTAAATTACCTGCTCGTTGCCAGGGGTTTCATGCACTGGGTGTCATGCTCGTTGCCAGGGGTTTCATGCACTGGGTGCCATGCTCGTTGCCAGGGGTTTCATGCTCTTGGTTCCATGCACGGTGCCAGGGGTTTTCATGCTCAGGGTGTCATGCTCGTTGCCAGGGGTATCATGCATTGGGTGTCATGCTCGTTGCTAGGGGGTAGTGCTTGTTGCTAGGGCTGTGCTCCCAGTGCCACATATGTCCCCAGTGCCAGATATTACCCCACGGTGCCAGGTACTCACATGACCCCAGTGCACAATATAGCCCCCCCCCCCCTATGTGCCAGGTACACATATACCCCCCCCCAGTGCCACATATGCCTCCAGTGCCAGATATTCCCCCTCAGTGCCACATATGCCCCCAGTGCCAGATATCCCCCCCCAGTGCCAGATATTCCCCCCCAGTGCCAGATATGCTCCCAGTGCCAGATTCCCCCCCCCAGTGCCACATATGCCCCCAGTGCCAGATATCCCCCCCAGTGCCAGATATGCTCCCAGTGCCACATATGCCCCCAGTGCCAGATATTCCCCCCCAGTGCCAGATACCCCCATTCCCCCTCAGTGCCACATATGCCCCCAGTGCCAGATATCCCCCCCCAGTGCCAGATATTCCCCCCCAGTGCCAGATTTCCCCCCCCCCCAGTGCCACATATGCCCCCAGTGCCAGATATTCCCCCCAGTGCCACATATGCCCCCAGTGCCAGATATCCCCCCCCCCCAGTACCAGATATGCTCCCAGTGCCAGATTCCCCCCCCCCCCAGTGCCACATATGCCCCCAGTGCCAGATATTCCCCCCCAGTGCCAGATATGCTCCCAGTGCCAGATTCCCCCACCCCCCCAGTGCCACATATGCCCCCAGTGCCAGATATTCCCCCCCCAGTGCCATATATGCCCCCTCCCCCCTCCGCCGCCGCTCCCCCGCTGGTTTGTGTTGGAGGGACACGGAGGGCACAGCGCGCGCCTCTCCTGTGTCCCTCCTGCATCATCTCCGGCGGCCGCGGGTCTAATAAACGAAGTGCCGGTTCGTGAGCCAATCAGAGCTCACGAACGGCACTTCGTTTATTAGACCCGCGGCCGCCGGAGATGATGCAGGAGGGACACAGGAGAGGTGCGCGCTTGTGCCCTCAGTGTTCCTCCAACACAGCAGGGTGGGTTAGCAGGAGCAGATTGACATGCGGACGCTCGTCCGCATGTCAATCTGCGCTAAATCAGTGGCGCCCCCGCAGCCCCTCGCCCCCAAGCCACCGCGAGGGCTGCGGGGGCAGTAGTTACGCCACTGACCCCAGGGCATCACACAGAAAAAAGGATAGGAGTGAAAGATCAGTGTTAAGCAGATGAAAGAGGCTGCTGAATGTAAAAGAAAAGAAGAGGACAGCAGTAAAGTGTTAGAATGTGAAGTTTAGCTGAGCAGTGTTAGAAGTGTAAAAAATATGTGAAAAAGCTACATAAATATAAAACAAACACAGTGTGATAGAAATGTAAAAGTAAATGTAAGGTGGTGATGCCCCAAGGTGGCCCAGCCAGAACAATATAGGGAGCTCTACGCCCCAAAAGCTCACCCCCAAACTGACTTTGTATTTAATTAAAAGGATCATACCTATGTCTTTTGTGCAGTCAGAATGTGCTGGTTCCCTGTTTAAAAGCCTGAGAGGCAGTGGGTGGGGTGCTAATCCAGAGATGAGGGCTGTCCCAATCCCTCAGGTGTGTATACACACACATAATATAGACTATATGGAAACGGGGCCTGGACTGCACACCCTAGCTTATTATAATGGGATGTGCTACCTTGCTGGGACTAAGTACTGTATAACTACAACATAGGAACAAAGGGTGCAGGTGCACCATGCACCTGGAGGTGAACCCCTATAGTGTTAGGGACCTGTCCGATGAGGTCACCGTGAAGCAGGTGGGCAGGCTCATATACTGGCCAATATATGCCAAGAACCTCAAATATTATATTATTATAAGAATTTTAATGGTGTATGGTGCACCTGCACCCTTTGTAGCAATCCCGTTTTCGCCAATTTGCCTTTCAATAGGGCGAATCACGGGAGCGTGCATACCTGCGATAAGTCCAAAAAAAGACATGAAAATGGTGAAAATGCCAGTCGCAGTAAATTGCCACGATTTTGCCCCTAATTGAATACCTCCCTATCAGATAGAGCCTAGTATTTTTTTATTTTAACTTGAGCTTTTTATCTTTACATTTCCTTTAAATAAGAGGACTCTTACTTTTGAAACAAGAGATCTATTACTTTTCTAGGTCACCTGAGCCAGAGATAGAAGCTCCTCACTCCAGACTCCGTTCTAATAATGTAATTAGTATAATTGACTCCTTATTAAACTTTCCCCTCCGTGTGTAAAAGGACAGGGACGTGCAGTCAGGGAAGGCAGTGCCTCCCCTGCCATTAATGATTCAAATAATATAAAGCAGATACATATGACACATATTCTGTGTCATATGTATCAACTTTATATTATTATAATCATTGCAGGCCATGTATTAAGTTTGGGAGGCACTAATAGCTAGTGCCTCACGTAGCCAGTGGAAACGGGGACAAAGCGGGGGCGGAGCCATGCGCTGGGCTGTAAAAGCCCATTACAAAAGAAGGGGAATGCACTGCAGCACATATACAAGTGCCTCGCTGCAGGGAAAGCACGCCCCTGCTAGCGAGGCACCAGTGATTGGACAGCGGATCCAGTGCTGGATCCGCTTGTCCAATCACATAGACGCGGCCAGGAGAAGCGACAGGACCCGACAGGTACTACTGCGGCGGCGCCCGGACACCGGGATGCGGCGCTGACTTAAGAGCGGCTCCCCCCTCCCTGCCTCCTTACTCACGGCACAGCTGTCCTTGCTGCCGCTGCCGGACCGGCGCCTGTCACACACAGGCAGAGCGGAAGACACAGAGCAGCAGCAGCAGCACATGGAGGAGGGGGGAGAGCGGAAGACATGGGGCGCACCAGCAGTGGTATAGGGTGAGAGCGGAATGGCAGATCTGTCTACTGTGTCCCCCCTCCCCCTACTAACTAAAGTGTGTTCCATGTCCCTCCCTCCTCCTAACTAAAGTGTGTTCCATGCCCCCCCCCCCTCCTAACTAAAGTGTGTTCCATGTCACCCCTCCTCCTAACTAAAGTGTGTGCCATGTCCCCCCTCCTAACTAAAGTGTGTCCCATGTCCCCCCCTCCTAACTAAAGTGTGTGCCATGTCCCCCCTCCCCCTCCTAACTAAAGTGTGTGCCATGTCCCCCCTAATTAAAGTGTGTGCCATGTCCCCCCTCCCCCTCCTAACTAAAGTGTGTGCCATGTCCCCCCCTCCTAACTAAAGTGTGTCCCATGTCCCCCCCTAATTAAAGTGTGTGCCATGTCCCCCCTCCCCCTGCTAACTAAAGTGTGTGCCGTGTCCCCCCCTCTAAATAAAGTGTGTGCCGCTTTAGGTAGAGGGGGGGACACACGACACACACTTTAGTTAGGAGGGGGAGGGGGGGACACAGCACACACTTTAGTTAGGAGGGGGGGACATGGCACACACTGTATTTAGAGGGGGGGGCACGGCACACACTTTAGTTAGGAGGGGGAGGGGGTCCCCCTCCTAACTAAAGTGTGTGCCGTGTCCCCCCTCTAAATAAAGTGTGTGCCGTGTCCCCCCCTCCCCCTCCCCTACTAACTAAAGTGTGTGCCATGTTCCCCCCTCCTCCTCCTAACTAAAGTGTGTGCCGTGTCCCCCCTCTAACTAAAGTGTGTGCACTGTTCCCCCCTCTAACTAAAGTGTGTGCTATGTCCCCCCCAGGCACATAAAGATGGGATCCAGACCCTGCCCACAGTCAAGAGCTTTGCCGGTGGTGAGCGGAAACCACACTATCAGCTCCGAGTCCTGTCCTGCACAATCACTGATAGAGACCCACGTGTGACAGACTACTGCCTCTTCCGGAAGAAGTGAGGAGGCACTGCACATATCTGGTAAGTGACGGTTGGGGGGATTTAGAGCATTTGTTTATTCTAATCTATTTTTTAGGCCCCTTTCCTCACCCTCCCTGTAACTCCCTCTTCAGTTCTACTTCCCTTACCCTCCCTGTAACTCGCCCCTCATGATCCCTCTAACTCCCTGTCAGCGTCCCTACCCTCACCCTTCCTCTAACTCCCTGTCCGCGTCCATGCACTCACTCTCCCTATAATACCCCATGAGCGTCCCTACCCTCACCCTCCCCGTCAGCATTCCTGCCCTCACCCTCTCTGTATCTCCCCCTCAGCGTCCCTGCCCTCACCCTCCCCGTCAGCATTCCTGCCCTTACCCTCTCTGTATCTCCCCCTCAGCGTCCCTGCCCTCACCCTCCCCGTCAGCTTTCCTGCCCTCACCCTCCCTGTATCTCCCCCTCAGCGTCCCTGCCCTCACCCTCCCCGTCAGCTTTCCTGCCCTCACCCTCCCTGTATCTCCCCCCTCAGCGTCCCTGCCCTCACCCTCCCCGTCAGCTTTCCTGCCCTCACCCTCCCTGTATCTCCCCCTCAGCGTCCCTGCCTGCATATAGTGTAATGTGAATAAGATTGCGCTACAGTGTGGCGTAATTTGAATTCGAGGTACTGTTCTCAGGTGCTATTGTGTCAACGTCCCTTCCTTGGGAGACCACACCCCTCTTTTGTGATGCACGCTGTCCCTTTATGAGTTAAGGGAGGGAGGGCGCCGAACACCCTTGCACCGGCCCTGAGCGGCGCCTACACTCTGGCCTGCACACACATCTCAAGTGAGAGAGGGGGAAGATGGAGATATATATGTGCCTCCCCAGCCAAAGACCTCACCGCACGTCACTGTAAAAGGATGCTCATAGAACACATCTCTAGGATTCAGAAAATTTACAAAATGTATCACGCGTGCAGCAAAGCTTCTATATATAGGTTATTATTCTTATATTACCAATTTTGATTACAGTAACAATACATTTCTAACTCCTGTAGTTCTTAATGTCATATCTACACAAACTATAGAGCCTAATGCAGAGCCACATGCAATCCACACTCAATGCCAAGATTTGTGTAGATGAGTGATTTAGTGCAACTGTGCATGTGTGAAAATGTCTACAGTGCATGCGGTACGCACAAAGACGCTGCTGTATGCAGTATCAGAAATGTGGTGGAAAAGTGATGGTTATTCCAGGGTGGTGACTGGAAGGTGGCTAGAAATTAATCCAAAAATGGTCCATTTAGTGGGTGTGTAATGGGAGCGTCACAAGCGTGTCACAGCTGAACAGATGATAAATCTACAACTGCCAAAAAACTAGTATCAATGGTGCGGCCAATGGTGGCGTAAAAGGACACACCAATCGGTATTACAGGGTGTGCGGATACTAGAAGTGGGCATCTCAGACCTTTCACATTTGACTGCCCAGATGTGTACATGAGGAGTTTGTAGCTTAATTTGCATAAAGTTACACACAGACGACAGCCAATAGATGCTGCTGAATACGCTTCTGTGTGCCCAAAGCTAGTATATATAAATCACCTGAAGTCTACTAATAAGCATTTGAAGACATCAAGGACCTGACTCTGAGTCAAACACAGTGGTGATGTCGGACGCAGCAAAGCGATGGTTTTTCTTCTGTGTGGCACTGCACGTGTCCAGATGCTATGTCCAGAGTTGCAGTTGTGATTGAGGAACATGGAAGATGCATGGACTCACAAATGTTATGAAAATGTATTGGGTGTTCCTAGGTGGGTAATAAAGGAGGTTCCTGTACCTGGGCGGTGGCTAAAGTAGATGCACTGAGATGGCCCATCTTATGGGGGTGTTGCGGGTATAACACTGATGGTGGTAGCGTAGAAAGATGCATAATTGCTCACATAGAAGGTCATAATGTGCACCTGCCATAGGGCACGTGTAAGTTTCAATGGTGCGTCCGATGGTGACGTCTAAAGACGCACCAATCGGTATGTCAGTGTATACAGATGGTGACGGCAGGCATCTCTGTCTTTGCACATTCGGACCCACGGCTGTACACCAGGGAAGGACTTTGAAATTAGCATGAAGTCGCAGATGTACGACCAGCACAAGACACAGATACGGACATGGCAGCATTTGACCCAGGTCCCAAGTGTAGACAGAAGGTGACTTACAACATATAACAGAAACTAAAAAGGCAAACAAGTCCCAGATATTTAGTATGTATATAAGTTTAAAATAACAATAATAATAATAATAATAATAATAATAATTAATAAAAAATGAATCACACTTTCCTTTTTTGTGGCAAAGCCCAAAATATTAATATAAGTGATTTCATATTTGAATAATAAGCCAATCTCTAGAAAAATGGAAATTGATCCAGGCAATTTTGCAATGGTACGTTTTATTATACCAATAAAGAATATTTATTGTAAAATCTGTAAGGTAACAGAACCGATTATTTAACTCACGTCCAGAGACTTAGTAAAAGGACTTCTTATTGTTTTTGTAATTATGTTCAAATTCATTCATCCAGAGCTTTTGTTGAACGTACACATATATTCCAATGCAAATTTCAATGAAACACTGATCCAATAATGCTTTATATACATTTTTTCATAAAAGAGGAAAAAAAAACCCTCATAAAATGCTCTTAAATATTGTATTACAATGTAGGGTCATCCAGGAAGCATACAGAGCGTTTCCAAATAGTGTAATACATCAAGGGAGACTCCTGGAAACGCCCTGGTATTAAAATGAACTATCGTGTGCATTACATTTAATGAACCTTAAATATGTGCACTTAATGCTGATAAATGTCTGGCTAAAATAATACATCAATTAGCAGTTTTGCCAAAACATCATTCTAGTCGTAGCAAAAGAATATTCTACACTCACGATAAATTACACATGTTTTGGAAATTAAATTCAGATATTTTATTTAACCAGGTTAAAAATAACTTTTAGCTGGATTTCCTAAAGTGTACTTGATTAAAGTCGTCTTATGCTAAATAATATATTATTATTCTTTCCATAAGGTTTACAGTGCTGCTTGCACACAACGGAGACAGACATTTTGTGGGCAGGATCACTATTCTTAAGAAATAAGCTTATAAAGTGCGAAAGAAATGAGTGTTCTCCAGCGCTAAACAAGGTATTACGATAGAGTATTTGCAAAGCATAAAGGTGTGGTGCCAAACTGCAGTTATCCCACATTGGAAAATGGCATATGGAGCAGTTGAGAAGTGACAGTTTCAAAGTGTTGGTTGGAAAGAGTAGTTTGAGAGAGAGGAAAGAAGCAGATGAGAAGATATAGCAAGTTTACCCTGTGGGCCCGTGGCTCAGGTGGCAGTTTCATGGTGTTTTTTTTTTTTTTTAATATGAATATTTAAATATTTTGCCCTGCTTCCAAGTATGGGCATCTCAGACTCTACCAAGCAATGCATTGGCGACACCCACATACTGTTGATATGCATTTGGTGGCTCCTCCCTCTCTAAGGACTAGGCCCCTCACTGAGCAGGCAGACTGTCTTTACTCCCACTGCCCAAAAACCTGCTGTGGGCTGCTCCTCCGCCTTGTCACAATCTGCTGGAAAGGGGCATACAGCGTCACAGGCCACAGATACTCCAGATAAACTGATGTCCATGGATTATCCAGAGGTGAGTAGGCTGGAAATTTACAAGTCTTGCATGATCCAGAGGTAAGTAGGTTGGGTATCTACAAGTCTGGGGTACACATGTAAAACTTGGAGATTACCTATGCCTGTCTAGCTGTAGTTAATCTAGACATCCCAGCACACCTTGTCAGCTGGATTGCTAGTACTTGTAGAGCCACTGCCACTGAAGTGCTCCTGACATTGACTGGTGAATAATATTACAATCAATATGCATTATATTTAATTTCAAAGCTTTATAATGCATGTGACAAGAAAAAACAAGCAATATACAGTATGCTGAAAGAGATGAGCTACACTGTAAGTACTTGCAAGTTAGGCAGTAAAGGGATAAAAAGTGAAGTGAGCAGTGTGGGAGCATTATGCTGTGATTATGTCATTGCGGCCCCCACCATGATTACCAGCATAGAAGAGCAGGGCCATGATGTTATGATTCAGTGTGAATTATGTCATCAAGTCGCCTGGATCGTCGATTTTACACGGGAAGTGTGCGGCAGTGGGTGGCCTCCTGGAGCTTGCTCACTTTTCTGGGCATCCGGGAGAGCCAACGAGAGCAGCGAGTCTCCCCGATGTTCTGAAAGAGTAGGCAAGTATGCACTGTGGGCCTGATTCAGAGATGTATGCTAATGCCACAGCTGCTGCGATTGTGTACGCAGCGATTGTGCAAATTTATGCAAAAGCCACAGCCACGTAGATTTGCATTGAAATGCCCACCGGGAACTTGCAAGTCTCAACGGCTGCATTCAAAGTCGTAGCATAGGTCCCAGATCAGTTGATATCAAATTTCTGAGTAGACTATGGTCACACATCATTACCCCAAAACGCCTGTGTTTTTTCGTCTCCACTCCCTGTTACCTCGGCCAAACGGTCCCTCACTGCCATCACTTTACAAATTATTTCTCTCTGTGACTGCCGTCACCAGACCATTGCGGCACATGCGCAGCCAGACGACAACTGCTCAGTTGCAAATAATTTGGGTTTACGCGCAACTCTGAATCAATGATATGTTTGCTTCTATGTCACATAGTGGTTGAAGTCGGTAGGTATATGGTAGTAGGCCATACTGCCACATCTCACACCTTATATGGAGAACTATCCAATTACATTCACTTACATTTCCTAAATCTACACTTTGACCACTAATGTTCTTTATAAACTTTCAGGGAATATTTATGTTCTAAGCGAATGTTATCTATCCTTTTACAGTATAATTATCCACTAAAAATTGTATTAGCTTTTTGTTCAAACATAGAGTATATCCAATCTGTCTATTTTGTTTAAGAAAAATTAATGCCAGTTTTGTTATTAAAGTTATATAGATGACTGCAGCATTATTATTTTACTATTAATATTGCTATAGCAACTGACCACTTTTATTATTCATTCTTTATAGAAAATCCTTTCATTATCAGGCCATGCAGGCATATAATAAAGAAAAAACATGATTACTTGTTGTTCTGCAAAATCCCTTTTTACTGTTACTGCCAAGCCAAAAAGACAGCTAAGAAACAGTGAAAGGTAAAAAAAAAGTATTTCCACATCTGCGATAAAGATTACTGCTTGTTTGGTTGAAAGCAAATTCACTCACTGTACCAGGCTTATAAGGTAAAGTGAAATGTTAGCTGGGGTCACAGTTAGTAGCAAACACATAAGGATCAGTGATGTGTGTTTCATTTTATGAGAATAGTCTATAACTATATGCATCCATCCAGGTAATAATGGAAACTCTGCTAGATTACAGTTATTAGAAATTATATGCATCCATCCAGGTAATAATGGAAACTCTGCTAGATTACAGTTATTAGAAATTGTGAGAGCCATAAAAAGAAGAAAAAAAACTTTGTTTAGAAAGAATGTTTGTATTTCTCCACAAGTTGCTAATCCACATCTAATATTCTCAGTGTGATATCCAGACATTACCTCCCCCATCACCACCACAAATACATACTGTACATTACCTCCATTAGTGTAGTATCTAAAAACTGTCCTGGTCCCTGTATCATTGGATTTATCATACTGTACGGTACCTTAGTGCTAGAGTAAGTACACAGTACCACACTGACCACTGATTTGCCACTGAAGGGGAGATGTATCAAACCTTCTAAGGAGGACAGGTAGATAAGTTGCTAATAGCAGGTAGTAAGCTTGTAGCTATTATTTAAAGAGTGTATACCTGGAAGCTAATTGGTTGCTATGGGCAACTATTCCTCTTTAGCAGGTTTGCTAAATCTCCCCCTAAATGAGAAGCATGACAAATACAGTAGGTATGAGAGGATGGGAAGCCTGTGTTCATGTTGTTATTACATTGTTTATATAATGACTGTCAGGATACCGTGATATTACAGTCGGAGGTAATGGACAAAATGGGAAGATCCAACAGTATCTTTAGTACATAGCGATACCCAATGTAATACAGTAAAACAAAACATGTTTAAATAAAAGTCAGGTTAGTCCAAAATCTTTCAAACAAATCCTGTTTCTATAGTGTATGAAGTTGCAGAAGCAGAAAGAAGTCACTTAGGGGAGACTTAAATTCTCTGAACGGTGATGTAGCTCACGGGTTAAGTGTCAAAAGCTATACAATTGCTCGGGCTGTATACCAGCACATACCCTCCAGCATTTTACACATAAAAATCAGTACAAATTAGAAAAGGGGGCGTGGTCACGGGTGCCCCATTTCCTATACTTTTAATGGAAGTTTGGAGAGCCAAAAATCGGTACAGACCATAAAAAAAAAAGGTACTGTACCTGCTAAAAAGGTACACTTGGAGGGTATGCCAGCACCTAGTGGATTTTTTAGACCACCTGAGAGTGCAAGCAGAAATCTGCCCTAACTAGTGCCTCGGGGCTAATCGCAGTGTTTCTGCATGCGGTAACAGCATTGCGCCATCAGGGAAGCATCTGACTGGGTCCAAATCTATTCTGCAGAATGTTTGGAACAACCCGGCTATAGAGTTCCTTCAAAAACTGTGTGCAAGTGTACCTAGAAGAACTGATGCTGTTTTGAAGGCAAAGGGTGGTCACACCAAATATTGACTTTATTTAGATTTCTCTTACATCCTAGAGGATGCTGGGGTCCACATTAGTACCATGGGGTATAGACGGGTCCACCAGGAGCCATTGGCACTTTAAGAGTTTGAGAGTGTGGGCTGGCTCCTCCCTCTATGCCCCTCTTACCAGACTCAGTTTAGAAACTGTACCTGGAGGAGCCGGTCACAGCTAAGGGGAGCTCTCCTGAGCATTTCTGGTACATTTTAGAGTTTATTTTTTTACAGGAGGCTGTTGGCAACAGCCTGCCTGCAGTTTGGGACTAAGGGGAGGAGCAGTGTCCGCCCTGCGGGGTCTGAGCCACTGACTCCGCTGACTGGACACTGAGCTCCAGAGGGGTCGGATCGTTCCCCGCCACAGGGGACCGCTCGCCCCAGCAACATGCCGCCAACCCCTTACAGAAGCTGAGGAGTGGTGAGTGAGACACTGACCCCCCTAGCAAGCGGGGGGCCGGTGTGAAGATGGCGGCAACAGGGAGGGAGCGCAGTACTAACTGCGCTTCTGGGAAGGCGCCATGGGCCAGCGCTTACCCCCACACTGGTCAGCAAGTCTGTCGGGGTCCGCGGATGTCAGCCAGCAAGTTTCTCCTCAGGCCAGTATAATCTATGAAGAGCGGGAAGACAGCACCATTAAGGGGACGGAGCTTCTCCTCAGAGCAGACCCAGCAGCGTTCCAGCGCCATTTTCCTGCCTGCACATCGCTGGATGGAAGAACAGGTCCCTCCACAGCAGCTCCAACTGTCAGTACACGGTACCAGGGGGTTGTAGAAGGGAGGGGAGGCTGTAAAGCGACTGTCTCCTATTAAGGGACACAGTCTGTGCTGACAAGGGGTCTCTCTTTGCTGAAAGCGCTGTATGTGGGTTGGCTCCGATCTCTGTGTCTCTCTTGCCTTTCTTGGGGGGTAAACTCTGTTTGCCCCCACGTGTGTGTGTGTGTGTGTGTGTGTGTGTGTGTGTGTGTGTGTGTGTGTGTGTGTGTGTGGAGTGTTTGGTGGTCTCCTTTAGCTATGTCCAGGGACACTGTGTCATATGCTGCGGAGGATTTATCCTTCCAGGATGATCCCATTCCATGTAATCAGGATAGCACTGGTTTAGCACAGATACCAGCAAGGGAACCAGAGTGGTTTTCCTCTATCAAATCTTGGATTTCTCAGATTTCTGACAGGGTTGCAAGCACTGAATCTGCAACTCAGGTATTACAGAGCTCTATGGCAGTATGGCCTGTTTCTGGTACCTCATGACGCCCCGCTATATACCCCCACAAACGTGCGCATGTGCATGTCACACAAGACGACCCGGATACCGATCCTGACACTACAGATGGTGATGGGGATGTGTTACGGGGGTCCGCATCTCTTGCAAAGGGGGTGCAATTGTTGATAGAGGCTATCAGGGATGTGTTAAATGTTAATGATACCACAACTCAGCAGGTTGAGGAAGCTTTTTTCACTGAACATAAAAAAGCCTCGCTAACCTTCCCTGCGTCAAAGGAATTGAATGCTATATTTGAAAAAGCATGGGTAAACCCTGAGCAAAAATTCCAGGTCCCTAAAAGGATCCAGGTGGCATTTCCTTTCCCTGAGGAGGATAGGAAAAAAATGGGAAAACCTGCTGATTGTTGACGCCTCTGTTTCCAGACTCTTAAAGAAGGTGGTTTTACCTGTTCCAGGATCTACCGCCTTAAAGGAGCCAGCTGATAGGAAAATTGATAACACGCTTAAATCAATGAATACTGCTTCAGGGGCCATATTACGTCCCACTATTGCTACTGCAATAGTAAAGTGGTCGGCTACCTTACTTGAGGATTTGGATACTATGGATAGGGATGATGTTGCTTTGTATTTACGCAACATACATGATTCTGCAGGTTTTATGGTAGAATACATGAATCCCCCATGGCTGCGGGAATTTCTTCCATGTCTGTTTCAGCTCGTCGGGGACTGTGGCTGCGCCAGTGGTCGGCCGATGCGGAATCCAGAAGGAGTGTGTAGTCCCTACCCTATACAGGCCAGGCTCTCTTTGGGAAGCTCTAGATGAGTGGATATCCACCCCTACAGCGGGTAAGTCTCTGTTTCTTAAACCTCTCTCTTCATCTGCACCGCAGTCCTTTCGGCCTAATAAGCCTAGAAAGGCCAGAACATCCAATACCTTCTTTAGGGGAGGTCGGGTTAAGTCCAAGAAACCTGCCGCTGCAGGTTGCCAGGAACAAAAGCCTACTTCGGGTACGCCAAAGTCCCCCGCATGACGGTGGACTGCACGTCCCGGTGGTGGGGCCAGTGGGAGCGAGACTCAGACACTTCAGTCATGTCTGGGTATCGTCCAGCCTGGATCCCTGGGTAATAGATATTGTGTCTCAGGGATACACGCTGGAATTTCAAAGTCTCCCTCCTCATCGCTTTTTCAAGTCAGGCTTACCAACTCTGTTGGAGGACAGCACAGTATTAAAAGACGCAGTCCAGAAGCTGGTGGAGGCACAGGTCATTGTGCCAGTGCCACCTCACATGCTGACCAAAGGTTACTATTCGAACCTTTTTGTGGTACAGAAACCGGATGGTTCGGTCAGGCCCATTCTGAACCTGAAATCATTGAACCCCTTTCTAAAGGAGTTCAAGTTCAAGATGGAGTCTCTCAGGGCGGTAATATCAGGTCTGGAAGAGGGAGAATTCCTGGTATCACTGGATATCACGGATGCGTACCTCCACATCCAGATCTGGCTGCCGCATCAGGCTTATCTCCGCTTCGTATTGCTGGACTGTCATTTCCAGTTCCAGGCCCTGCCATTCGGCCTCTCCACAGCACCGAGGGTGTTTACCAAGGTGATGACGGAAATGATTCTCGTCTGCAAGCAAGGGGTGAACATCATTCCATATCTGGACGATCTGCTGATAAAGGCATCGTCCAAGGAGAAGCTACTGCAGTCCATTGTTCTCACAACACAACTGCTCCAGAGTCACGGTTGGATTCTGAACTTTCCAAAGTCACATTTGGAACCAACCCAGAGGTTGTCATTTCTGGGAATGATCCTGGATACGGAAGTGCAGCGGGTGTTTCTTCTGCAGGAAAAGGCATTGGTGATACAAGCTATGGTCCGGGATGTCCTGAAGCCACCCCGGGTGTCGGTTCATCAATGCATTTGCGTATTGGGAAAGATGGTGGCTTCTTACGAGGCTCTCCAGTACCGGAGGTTCTACGCTCGGACCTTCCAACTGGATCTCCTGGACAAGTGGTCAGGATCTCACCTCCACATGCACCAGAGAATTTGTCTGTCGCGAAGGGCAAGGATTTCACTCCTCTGGTGGCTCCAATTGCCTCACCTTCTGGAGGGCCGCAGGTTCGGGATTCAGGACTGGGTCCTTCTAACCACGGATGCGAGCCTCCGGGGCTGGGGAGCAGTCACTCGAGGAGTAACCTTCCAAGGATGGTGGTCAAGCCTGGAAGCCGGCCTGGAACTAAGAGCCATATACAACGGGCTTCTTCAGGCGGCCCCTCTTCTGAGAAATCAGGCCATTCAAGTGCAGTCAGACAACGTAACAACAGTGGCTTACATAAACCGACAAGGCGGAATGAAGAGCAGAGTGGCAATGTCAGAGGTGACAAGAATACTCCTCTGGACAGAAAGATATGCATTAGCGATGTCAGCCATCTTCATTCCGGGAGTAGACAACTGGGAGGCAGACTTCCTCAGCAGACACCATCTCCATCCGGGAGAGTGGGGCCTCCATCCGGAGGTGTTCAAGGAAATAACAGATCTTTGGGGACTACCCCAAATAGACATGATGGCCTCTCGTCTCAACAAGAAGCTTCGACGTTATTGTTCTAGGTTGAGGGACCCACAGGCAGTGGCAGTGGACGCCCTGGTGTCTCCGTGGGTGTTCCAGTCAGTGTACGTGTTTCCACCACTCCCACTCATCCCAAGAATCCTAAAGCTCATAAGGAGAACAAGGGTTCAAGCGATCCTCATTGCCCAAGACTGGCCAAGAAGGGCTTGGTACGCGGACCTTCTGAATCTACTGCGAGAAGATACGAGGCCTCTTCCTCTTCGGGAGGACTTGCTGCAGCAGGGGCCGTTCGCCTATCAAGACTTACCGCGGCTACGTTTGATGGCATGGAAGTTGAGCGCCTGATACTTGCTCGGAAGGGCATTCCGAAGAAGGTCATTCCTACCATGGTACAGGCTAGGAAAGGGGTAACGTCTAAGCATTACCATCGTATTTGGAAGAAATATGTCTCTTGGTGTGAATCCAAGAAGTTTCCTACGGTGGAGTTTCAACTCGGATGTTTCCTCCTCTTCCTGCAAGCAGGTGTGGATATGGGCCTGAGGTTAGGATCTGTGAAGGTCCAGATTTCGGCCCTATCCATTTTCTTTCAGAAACAATTGGCTGCCCTCCCTGAGGTTCAGACCTTTTTGAAGGGAGTTCTGCATATCCAACCTCCCCTTGTACCGCCTACGGCGCCTTGGGACCTTAACGTGGTGTTGCACTTCCTCCAGTCGGATTGGTTTGAACCTCTACAGGAGGCAGAGGTCAAATTTCTTACATGGAAGGCGGTCACTTTGTTGGCCTTAGCTTCTGCTAGACGTGTGTCCGAGCTGGGGGCTTTAGCCTGTAAAAGCCCTTACTTGATCTTCCACGAAGATATAGCTGAGCTCCGGATACGTCAGCAGTTTCTTCCGAAGGTTGTGTCGGCATTTCATATCAACCAACCTATTGTGGTGCCAGTGGCTACTGACTCCTCAATTACATCAAAGTCCTTGGATGTCGTAAGGGCTCTAAAGATATATGTGAAGAGAACTTCTCATTGCAGAAAGTTGGACTCTGTTTGTCCTATATGATCCCAAGAAAATTGGATGTACTGCTTCTAAGCAGACGATCTCTCGCTGGATCAGGTTCACTATCCAGCACGCTTATTCTACTGCAGGACTGCCGTGTCCAAAATCTGTTAAGGCCCAAACTACTCGTAAGGTGGGGCCTTCCTGGGCGGCTGCCCGGGGTGTCTCAGCAGTGCAACTTTGCCGAGCTGCAACTTGGTCTGGGTCGAACAAGTTTGCAAAGTTTTACAAGTTCGATACTTTGGCCTCTGATGACCTGAAGTTCAGTCAGTCAGTTCTGCAGGAGCCTCCGCGCTCTCCCTCCCGTTCTGGGAGCTTTAGAACATCCCCATGGTGCTAATGTGGACTCCAGCATCCTCTAGGATGTAAGAGAAAATAAGAATTTACTCACCGGTAATTCTATTTCTCGTAGTCCGTAGTGGATGCTGGGAACTCCGAAAGGACCATGGGGAATAGCGGGCTCCGAAGGAGGCTGGGCACTCTAGAAAGATTTATGACTACCTGGTGTGCACTGGCTCCTCCCACTATGACCCTCCTCCAAGCCTCAGTTAGGACACCGTGCCCGGACGAGCAGACATAATAAGGAAGGATTTAGAATCCCGGGTAAGACTCTTACCAGCCACACCAATCACACCGTACAACTCGTGATACTATATCCAGTTTGACAGTATGAAAACAACTGAGCCTCTCAACAGATGGCTCAACAATAACCCTTTAGTTAACAGTAACTATGTACAAGTATTGCAGACAATCCGCACTTGGGATGGGCGCCCAGCATCCACTACGGACTACGAGAAATAGAATTACCGGTGAGTAAATTCTTATTTTCTCTAACGTCCTAGTGGATGCTGGGAACTCCGAAAGGACCATGGGGATTATACCAAAGCTCCCAAATGGGCGGGAGAGTGCGGATGACTCTGCAGCACCGAATGAGCAAACTCCAGGTCCTCCTCAGCCAGGGTATCAAATTTGTAGAATTTTGCAAACGTGTTTGCCCCTGACCAAGTAGCTGCTCGGCAAAGTTGTAAAGCCGAGACCCCTCGGGCAGCCGCCCAAGATGAGCCCACCTTCCTTGTGGAATGGGCATTTACAGATTTTGGCTGTGGTATGCCTGCCACAGAATGTGCAAGCTGAATTGTACTACAAATCCAGCGAGCAATAGACTGCTTAGAAGCAGGAGCACCCAGCTTGTTGGGTGCATACAGGATAAACAACGAGTCAGTTTTCCTGACTCCAGCCGTCCTGGAAACATATATTTTCAGGGCCCTGACAACGTCTAGCAACTTGGAGTCCTCCAATTCACTAGTAGCCGCCGGCACCACAATAGGCTGGTTCAGGTGAAACGCTGACACCACCTTAGGGAGAAATTGGGGACGAGTCCTCAACTCTGCCCTATCCATATGGAAAATCAGATAAGGGCTTTTACATGATAAAGCCGCTAATTCTGACACTCGCCTGGCTGAAGCCAAGGCCAATAACATGACCACTTTCCACGTGAGATATTTCAGATCCACGGTTTTAAGTGGCTCAAACCAATGTGATTTTAAGAAACTCAACATCACGTTGAGATCCCAAGGTGCCACAGGAGGCACAAACGGGGGCTGAATATGCAGCACTCCTTTTACAAAAGTCTGAACTTCAGGTACTGAAGCTAGTTCTTTTTGAAAGAAAATCGACAGAGCCGAGATCTGTACTTTAATGGAGCCTAGTTTTAGGCCCATATCCACTCCTGCTTGCAGGAAATGCAGAAATCGACCTAGTTGAAATTCCCCTGTTGGGGCCTTATTGGCCTCGCACCATGCAACATATTTTCGCCATATGCGGTGATAATGCGTTGCCGTAACATCTTTCCTGGCCTTAATAAGCGTAGGAATGACTTCTTCCGGAATACCCTTTTCCTTTAGGATCCGGTGTTCAACCGCCATGCCGTCAAACGCAGCCGCGGTAAGTCTTGGAACAGACAGGGCCCCTGCTGTATCAGGTCCTGTCTGAGCGGTAGAGGCCACGGGTCCTCTGAGAGCATCTCTTGAAGTTCCGGGTACCACGCTCGTCTTGGCCAATCCGGAACCACGAGAATTGTGTTTACTCCTGGCTTTCTTATTATTCTCAATACCTTTGGAATGAGAGGCAGAGGAGGGAACACATAAACCGACTGGTACACCCACGGTGTCACTAGAGCGTCCACAGCTATCGCCTGAGGGTCCCTTGACCTGGCGCAATATCTTTTTAACTTTTTGTTGAGACGGGACGCCATCATGTCCACCTGTGGTTTTTCCCAACGGTTTACCAGCATCTGGAAGACTTCTGGGTGAAGTCCCCACTCTCCCGGGTGGAGGTCGTGTCTGCTGAGGAAGTCTGCTTCCCAGTTGTCCACTCCCGGAATGAACACTGCTGACAGTGCTAGTACATGATTCTCCGCCCATCGGAGAATTCTTGTGGCTTCTGCCATCGCCATCCTGCTTCTTGTGCCGCCCTGTCGATTTACATGGGCGACTGCCGTGATGTTGTCTGACTGGATCAGCACCGGCTGGTGTAGGAGCAGGGCTTTTGCTCGACTTAGGGCATTGTAGATGGCCCTT
The DNA here is from genome assembly GCF_028390025.1 of Pseudophryne corroboree. Classification (NCBI taxonomy): domain Eukaryota; kingdom Metazoa; phylum Chordata; class Amphibia; order Anura; family Myobatrachidae; genus Pseudophryne; species Pseudophryne corroboree. The sequence goes on from NC_086449.1 coordinate 680,669,621, forward strand.
AGTTCCAGAATATTTATGTGAAGGGAAGTCTCCTGACTCGACCATAGTCCTTGGAAGTTTCTTCCCTGTATGACTGCCCCCCAGCCTCGAAGGCTGGCATCCGTGGTCACCAGGACCCAGTCCTGTATTCCGAACCTGCGGCCCTCTAGAAGATGGGCACTCTGCAGCCACCATAGTAGAGACACCCTGGTTCTTGGAGACAGGGTTATTAAGCGATGCATCTGAAGATGCGATCCGGACCACTGGTCCAACAGGTCCCACTGAAAGATTCTGGCATGGAACCTGCCGAAGGGAATTGCTTCGTAAGAAGCCACCATCTTCCCCAGGACCCGTGTGCAGCGATGCACTGATACCTGTTTTGGTTTCAGGAGGTCTCTGACTAGAGATGACAACTCCCTGGCTTTCTCCTCCGGGAGAAACACTTTCTTCTGGACTGTATCCAGAATCATACCCAGGAACAGTAGCCGTGTCGTCGGAACCAGCTGTGACTTTGGGATATTCAGAATCCAGCCGTGCTGGTGCAGCACCTCCTGAGATAGTGCTACTCCCACCAACAACTGTTCCTTGGACCTCGCTTTTATTAGGAGATCGTCCAAGTACGGGATAATTAAAACTCCCTTTCTTCGAAGGAGTATCATCATTTCCGCCATAACCTTGGTAAAGACCCTCGGTGCCGTGGACAGTCCAAACGGCAGCGTCTGGAATTGGTAATGGCAATCCTGTACCACAAATCTGAGGTACTCCTGGTGAGGATGGTAAATGGGGACATGTAGGTAAGCATCCTTGATGTCCAGGGATACCATGTAATCCCCCTCGTCCAGGCTTGCAATAACCGCCCTGAGCGATTCCATCTTGAACTTGAATCTCTTTATGTACGTGTTCAAGGATTTCAAATTTAGAATGGGTCTCACCGAACCGTCCGGTTTCGGTACCACAAATAGTGTGGAATAATAACCCCGGCCTTGTTGAAGTAGGGGTACCTTGATTATCACCTGCTGGGAATACAGCTTGTGAATTGCCGCTAGCACCGCCTCCCTGTCTGAGGGAGCAATCGGCAAGGCAGATTTTAGGAACCGGTGGGGTGGGGACGCCTCGAATTCCAGCTTGTACCCCTGAGATACTATTTGCAGGATCCAGGGATCCACCTGTGAGCGAACCCACTGATCGCTGAAATTTTTGAGGCGACCCCCCACCGTACCTGGCTCCGCCTGTGGAGCCCCACCGTCATGCGGCGGACTTGGAAGAAGAAGCGAGGGAGGACTTTTGCTCCTGGGAACCTGCTGTTTGTTGCAGCCTTTTTCCCCTACCTCTGCCTCTGGACAGAAAGGACCCGCCTTTTCCACGCCTGTTTTTCTGGGTCTGAAAGGACTGAACCTGATAAAACGGCGCCTTCTTAGGCTGTGAGGGGACATGGGGTAAAAATGCTGACTTCCCAGACGTTGCTGTGGAAACTAGGGCCCTCATTCCGAGTTGATCGGTCGCAAGGCGAATTTAGCAGAGTTACACACGCTAAGCCGCCGCCTACTGGGAGTGAATCTTAGCTTCTTAAAATTGCGACCGATGTATTCGCAATATTGCGATTACTAACTACTTAGCAGTTTCAGAGTAGCTCCAGACTTACTCTGCCTGTGCGATCAGTTCAGTGCTTGTCGTTCCTGGTTGACGTCACAAACACACCCAGCGTTCGCCCAGGCACTCCCACCGTTTCCCCGGCCACTCCTGCGTTTTTTCCGGAAACGGCAGCGTTTTCAGCCACACGCCCCTGAAACGCCGTGTTTCCGCCCAGTAACACCCATTTCCTGTCAATCACATTACGATCGCCGGAGCGAAGAAAAAGCCGTGAGTAAAAATACTATCTTCATAGTAAAGTTACTTGGCGCAGTCGCAGTGCGAACATTGCGCATGCGTACTAAGCGGATTTTCACTGCGATGCGATGAAAAATACCGAGCGAACAACTCGGAATGAGGGCCTAGGTCCGAGAGACCATCCCCAAATAATTCCTCACCCTTATATGGTAACACTTCCATGTGCATTTTTGAATCCGCATCTCCTGTCCACTGGCGAGTCCATAAGCCTCTCCTAGCAGAAATGGACAATGCACTTACTTTAGATGCCAGTCGGCAGATTTCCCTCTGTGCATCTCTCATATATAAGACTGAGGGGTAAATTTACTAAGATTCGTATTTTCCCGTTTCAGGTCAAAGTTCAATCACGAATGACATCGAAAGTGTAAAACTGCAACTTTTTGAATTTGTTACGATGGATTTACTAAGCTGTCGTATTCGGGTTTTTCTTTTCTTCCGATGTCGATGTCATTCGTGTTTTTTTTGTGTTTTTTACGGCAGTGATTAGCAAAACACTGCCGACTTTTTTACAATTAATCTCGGCCGGATCTGTGTGATCCGTGCTGGGGTTCTATTTTTTTTTTTTTTTTTTTTTAATTAAACACTGTAAAATTTAAAAAAAAAATTGCGTGGGGTCCCCCCTCCTAAGCATAACCAGCCTCGGGCTCTTTGAGCCGATCCTGGTTGCCGAAATATGGGGAAAAAAATGACAGGGGTTCCCCCATATTTAAGCAACCAGCATCGGGCTCTGCGCCTGGTCCTGGTTCCAAAAATACGGGGGACAAAAAGAGTAGGGGTCCCCCGTATTTTTAAAACCAGCACCGGGCTCCACTAGCTGGACAGATAATGCCACAGCCGGGGGTCACTTTTATATAGTGCCCTGCGGCCGTGGCATCAAAAATCCATCTAGTCACCCCTGGCCGGGGTACCCTGGGGGAGTGGGGACCCTTTCAATCAAGGGGTCCCCCCCCCCAGCCACCCAAGGGCCAGGGGTGAAGCCCGAGGCTGTCCCCCCCCATCCAATGGGCTGCGGATGGGGAGTCTGATAGCCTTTGTTGTAAAAGAAAAGATATTGTTTTTAGTAGCAGTACTACAAGGCCCAGCAAGCCTCCCCCGCATGCTGGTACTTGGAGAACCACAAGTACCAGCATGCGACAGAAAAACGGGGCCCGCTGGTACCTGTAGTACTACTACTAAAAAAATACCCAAAAAAAGACAAGACACACACACCGTGAAAGTATAATTTTATTACATACATACACACATACATACATACTTACCTTAAGTTCCCACGCAGGTCGGTCCTCTTCTCCAGTAGAATCCAAGGGGTACCTGTTGAAGAAATTATACTCACGAGATCCAGGGGTCCAGGCTCCTCGGGAAATCCAGGGGTAATCCACGTACTTGAAAAAAATAACAAAACGGTGTCCCGACCACGAACTGAAAGGGGACCCATGTTTGCACATGGGTCACCTTTCCACGAATGCCAGAAACCCACTTTGACTTCTGTCTAAGTGGGTTTCTTCAGCCAATCAGGGAGCGCCACGTTGTAGCACTCTCCTGATCAGCTGTGTGCTCCTGTCCTCACTGACAGGCAGCACACGGCAGTGTTACAATGTAGCGCCTATGCGCTACATTGTAACCAATGATGGGAACTTTCTGCCCTGCGGTTGACCTAAAGTGACGTCACCGCTGAGCAGAAAGTTCCCAGCATTGGTTACAATGTAGCGCATAGGCGCTACATTGTAACACTGCCGTGTGCTGCCTGTCAGTGAGGACAGGAGCACACAGCTGATCAGGAGAGTGCTACAACGTGGCGCTCCCTGATTGGCTGAAGAAACCCACTTAGACAGAAGTCAAAGTGGGTTTCTGGCATTCGTGGAAAGGTGACCCATGTGCAAACATGGGTCCCCTTTCAGTTCGTGGTCGGGACACCGTTTTGTTATTTTTTTCAAGTACGTGGATTACCCCTGGATTTCCCGAGGAGCCTGGACCCCTGGATCTCGTGAGTATAATTTCTTCAACAGGTACCCCTTGGATTCTACTGGAGAAGAGGACCGACCTGCGTGGGAACTTAAGGTAAGTATGTATGTATGTGTGTATGTATGTAATAAAATTATACTTTCACGGTGTGTGTGTCTTGTCTTTTTTTGGGTATTTTTTTAGTAGTAGTACTACAGGTACCAGCGGGCCCGTTTTTCCGTCGCATGCTGGTACTTGTGGTTCTCCAAGTACCAGCATGCGGGGGAGGCTTGCTTGGCCTTGTAGTACTGCTACTAAAAACAATATCTTTTCTTTTACAACAAAGGCTATCAGCCTCCCCATCCGCAGCCCATTGGATGGGGGGGGACAGCCTCGGGCTTCACCCCTGGCCCTTGGGTGGCTGGGGGGGGGGACCCCTTGATTGAAGGGGTCCCCACTCCCCCAGGGTACCCCGGCCAGGAGTGACTAGTTGGATTTTTGATGCCACGGCTGCAGGGCACTATATAAAAGTGACCCCCGGCTGTGGCATTATCTGTCCAGCTAGTGGAGCCCGGTGCTGGTTTTAAAAATACGGGGGACCCCTACTCTTTTTGTCCCCCGTATTTTTGGGACCAGGACCAGGCGCAGAGCCCGATGCTGGTTGCTTAAATATGGGGGAACCCCTGTCATTTTTTCCCCCATATTTCTGCAACCAGGATCGGCTCAAAGAGCCCGAGGCTGGTTATGCTTAGGAGGGGGGACCCCACGCAATTTTTTTTGAAAAAATAAGCACTTTCCCACCCCTTCCCACTGATATACATGCACGGATCTCATGGATCCGTGCATGCCTATCCAATCACGAATAAAAAAAAAAGGTCTGGTTTTTTTTAGCACTTTTTTACGAGTTGTAATTTTTCACGGCAGTGTTTGGTTTTTTTTTGCTTTGCACTTCTTAGTAAATGACCGAGATTCATACTTAAACAGCCGCGTTTTGACCGATGGTGTATTCATTCGTAATTTTTTACTTGGACTTGCAAAAAATTACGAATGCCCTCATCACTGCCGTGATTATTGCTTAGTAAATTACCGAGATGACACTTTGATGAAAAAACGGCATCTCGGTCAAAATCGGGAGCTTAGTAAATTTACCCCTGAGTCTTTTATATGGTCTATGGTTAACAGGATCGTGTCTCTGTCTAATGTGTCAATATTTTCTGACAGTTTATCTGACCACGCAGCGGCAGCACTGCACATCCAAGCTGACGCAATAGCTGGCCTAAGTATAATGCCTGTGTGTGTATATACAGACTTCAGGATCGCCTCCTGCTTTCTATCAGCAGGTTCCTTGAGGGCGGCCGTATCCGGAGACGGTAGTGCCACCTTTTTAGACAAACGTGTGAGCGCTTTATCCACTCTAGGGGGTGTTTCCCAACGTGACCTATCCTCTGGCGGGAAAGGGAACGCCATTAGTACCTTCTTAGGAATTACCAATTTTTTATCAGGGAAAGCCCACGCTTCTTCACACACTTCATTTAATTCATCTGATGGAGGAAAAACTACGGGTAGTTTTTTCTCTCCAAACATAATACCCTTTTTAGTGGTACCTGTAGTTATAGCAGAAATGTGTAACACCTCTTTCATTGCCTCAATCATGCAGTGAATGGCCTTAGTGGGCATCAGGTTAGACTCATCGTCGTCGACACTGGTGTCAGTATCAGTGTCGACATCTGGGTCTGCTTGAGGTAGCGGGCATTTTAGAGCCCCTGATGACCCATGCGACGCCTGGGCAGGCACGAGCTGAGAAGTCGGCTGTCCCACATTTGGCATGTCGTCGATTTTTTTATATAGGGAGTCTATACGTGCACTCATTACTTTCCATAAGCCCATCCACTCAGGTGTCTGCCCCGCAGGGGGTGACATCCCTTCTAAAGGCATCTGCTCCGCCTCCACATCATTATCCTCATCAAACATGTCGACACAGCCGTACCGACACACCGCACACACACAAGGAATGCTCCGAATGAGGACAGGACCCACAAAAGCCCTTTGGGGGGACAGAGTGAGAGTATGCCAGCACACACCAGAGCGCTATATAATATATGGACTAACTGAGTTATGTCCCCTATAGCTGCTGTTTTATACCCTGTTCTGTAGTGTAGACTGCAGGGGAGAGCCAGGGAGCTTCCTTCCAGCGGATCTGTGAAGGAGAAATGGCGCCAGTGTGCTGCAGGAGATAGCTCCGCCCCTTTTCCGCGGCCTATTCTCCCGCTTTTTTTCATATTCTGGCAGGGGTATTTTCCACATATATAGCCTCTGGGACTATATATTGTGGAGTTTTTGCCAGCCAAGGTGTTTTTATTGCTTCTCAGGGCGCCCCCCCCCCCAGCGCCCTGCACCCTCAGTGACCGGAGTATGAAGTGTGTATGAGGAGCAATGGCGCACAGCTGCAGTGCTGTGCGCTACCTTGGTGAAGACTGATGTCTTCTGCCGCCGTTTTTCCGGACCTCTTCTTGCTTCTGGCTCTGTAAGGGGGACGGCGGCGCGGCTCCGGGACCGAACACCAAGGACTGGGCCTGCGGTCGATCCCTCTGGAGCTAATGGTGTCCAGTAGCCTAAGAAGCCCAATCCGGCTGCAAGCAGGCGAGTTCGCTTCTTCTCCCCTTAGTCCCTCGCTGCAGTGAGCCTGTTGCCAGCAGGTCTCACTGAAAATAAAAAACCTAAATCTATACTTTCTTTCTAAGGGCTCAGGAGAGCCCCTAGTGTGCATCCAACCTCGGCCGGGCACGAAATCTAACTGAGGCTTGGAGGAGGGTCATAGTGGGAGGAGCCAGTGCACACCAGGTAGTCATAAATCTTTCTAGAGTGCCCAGCCTCCTTCGGAGCCCGCTATTCCCCATGGTCCTTTCTGAGTTCCCAGCATCCACTAGGACGTTAGAGAAAATAGGATTTTGTTACCTACCGGTAAATCCTTTTCTCGTAGTCCGTAGAGGATGCTGGGCACCCGCCCAGCGCTTCGTTTTCCTGCAAATGTTATTTGGTTCAGTACCACTTCATTTTAGTTGAGCACTGCGTTGTTACTTGGTAAGTAATGTTTCAGCTGTGGCTGAGTGGTTCAAGCTAGTTGGCTTGACGTGCCTTTTATGTCTGAGATGGTATGAATCTCACCACTATCTGTGTATAATCCTTCTCTCGAAGTATGTCGTCTCCTCGGGCACAGTTTATAGACTGAGTCTGGTAGGAGAGGCATAGAGGGAGGAGCCAGCCCACACTCTCAAACTCTTAAAGTGCCAATGGCTCCTGGTGGAATTCCCATATTGAGCATTTCCCGAATAATGTCGGAGACTACAGTGAAGAACAGGGTGAACGGTTCCACAAAGATGTTAAAGATGTAGAAAGAAGATACCAGGGTCGTTGGGACATCTGCATGATGGCTGACTACTTCTGGATGATACACAGAGATGACACAGAAAATACTTATAAGCGAAAAGGGACAAAATGAAGTTTCAAGCAAAAAAAACAACAAGATATTAACAATTTTTTCAATAAATTACGGTTTTCTTTCTATTATTGTTTGATTTGAATGTTATTTTATTATGTAATTAAGACAAAAACACTTCTTCGTATTTCACAATAAATATGTCAAGAACAATTAAACTTCTTGTTTTTTCTTAAAAATGTATGTAACCCCCTTATAGGTAAAATGTGATGTGGTAATTTTTTTAATATACTATTTCTTGATGTACACAGGAGTGTAATTAAGAATATACAAGTATTATTATAAAACCTATTACATTTCACAGACCTGTGTTATTACAGCATGCCGGTTGCTGAATGTAAGGATTAGAGTGGTGGACTCTATCTATCTTTCTATGCCCCCAAGTACAAGCAGTACTTTTGCAGGAAAACAAAAGGGAAACTCACAAGAGAAACGGACTAGGGGGGTAATTCAGAGTTGATCGCAGCAGCAAATTTTTTAGCGGTTGGCCAAAACCATGTGCACTGCAGGGGAAGAGAGGGGGGGGGGGGGGGGGCAGATATAACATTTGCAGAGAGAGTTAGATTTGGGTGGGTTATTTTGTTTCTGTGCAGGGTGAATACTGGCTGCTTTATTTTTACACTGCAATTTAGATTTCAGCTTGAACACACCCCACCCAAATCTAACTCTCTATGCACATGCTATATCTGCCCCCACTGCAGTGCACATGGTTTTGCCCATCTGCTAACAAAAAAATCCAGGGTAAGATCCGTTGGAAAAGGGGTATTAGATGTTGCTTAAACTTAGGGCATGAGTAAGTGTTCCCTAGACTACTTTGCATGGGTTACTCCGAGTACTCCTGTAGTGCGCAACGCATCTCAAGGAGGGAGCCCAAATGTTTGTGTGCTCACCCCTAGGGGACTGTGATGGGTGTTAATTAGCACATATATTAATAAAGGGGAGGGAGAGGGGTTAATTTTCCTCATTACTAATGGCGGTTCCAGAGAAACTGCTTGTGATTTAGGACTTTGAAACCACCAAACATTGCTGGTGATATGAGTTCTGAGGTTTGTTCCAAATAGATAGCTAATACACTGGTATACTGTGCTTTCATGATGTCAACATTCAGAATGTCGTTGTGGTCTAAATGTCGACATTCACGATGTTAACAATGACAGAATATATTTTAAGGTTAGGCTGCAGTTAGGGTTAGGCTTAGATTTAGCTGATCTCTTTGTGAAAAACAATATTGTTGACCTGACAATTGTCTGGTAATGTCAACAATGTGAAAGTCGACATTTGTCAAATTGACATCCCTCACACTGTGTCCATTCAGATCATGTCAACATTTTGTACAACTCCCAACACATCTGGGGGTTTGGGAGTAAAAAGCTCCGTTGATATGCAACAGTTTCAAATACATCAAATAAACCTTGATAAACTTCCCCAAAGTATTCTCATCTCTGCCCAATCTCGCAACTCCAGACTGGAAAATTGTGACAAATCAGGTCATGCTTCGATTTACCGATACCACACCATCCGTTAGATTGTACGGTCTAATGGCAGGAGCCTCCCTCTCTGCCTCATGCTTTTTCCTCCCTCCACAACAACACAGGACCATTGGGTCCTGCCGGGCTGCCTTTGTGGGTATTATGACTACATATGCAGCACTTGATGATACAGCTTGCACCTATGTACTGCAATGTTTTGTACTGTAAGTCTTTTGCACTTTTGTCTTGTTTTGTTTGTACTTTCTCTGCTTCTGTACTCTGAAAGGAGCTGCGGACCCCCTGTATCACCATATTATTATTAGCCTGTATTTATATGTCCATAATCTATCCAATTCCCTGCAGCCACATCCCTTTTCTCAGCAGACCAAACCCCTCTAGCCTACAAAAACCCTAAATGAAACAAGTAAAATGAGAAGAGTTCAGGGGTATAGGTTGCTCACAGTGGAGGAAACAATGAAGTGGGCAGGCTGAACATTCCTAAGAATGCTGGCTAGTAATTAAGTAGGAATTAGTGACATTGCTGAGGCACAAAATACTTTCATTCTTTGAATACAGTATGTAGTTTAAAAATAAGCCCACGTGACAATCTTAACAAGATTAATATTAATAATCATGGCAGAGTTTTAATACAAAATGTATATGTCTATCAAAAAATATATACAAGTGTGTTTCTAACGTTTACATAAACATTGTTGTTCCTGCACATAATGTATCATGGTTTCCAACTATACTTACATTTGGCAAAGGATGTTATTTTAGCCAATGGCTTATGAATAAGTGTTGTTCAATATCTCTTTGTACTTCAGAAACGCCTCTGACAAGTCAACCAGAGAAATTCTCGAGAAAGTCAACTTTTGTTTAGAAGCAAATCAATGCTTCAAAGAAAATAACTGTAATCTGGGACCATTCAATAAACCACTGAGAGCAACATGAAGAGTGACAAAACAATGTTTATAAAATGCTTCTTAAATAAGGTCGTTGTTCCATGCACAGATAAACATGGCTTTAATAAAATGCAGAGCTTGCTTTGTGCTTGCCAGCTAGACATTAGGACACTTTAAATCTTACTGTGCTGTCTGATTTGATGTCAATGCTCTCCCAGGAATCTTACTCAGTACATTTAATACATATGGTAACAAAACAACTAAAGTCAATTAAGCCAGTAGTTGAGTTACTGTATCTAGCACTTTAGTTTTGTGTTGGGGTTTTTTTTTAATCATGAAATGGTTAAGGCATTATACACCATACAACCAGTCAAGATCAAAGCTCAGTCTTACTGGAGGGAGCACATGCAGGACTAGCCCCAGATCTACTATATTTGGAGTCCCCCATCCACCCTTTTAAAACACAAAATAAAAAAACACACACACTTTGGCTACCACAGGGTAAAAAAATAACAACAACAACAACAAAAAAACAACGACATATTGCCGCGGCCCCCTCCCCGGAAAAAAACACACACATTTGGAAGAAACCCATACAGACATGGTGAGAACATGCATACACCACACCAATAGTTTGGAATCAAACCCATGACCCAGCACTGTGAGGCATCAAAGGTAAGAAGCAGGCCAGACCAGTGTCCTAGAAGAGAACTGTGGCAAGGTGCACAGACACACTGAGGAGACAGGAACAGTGACTGCCATAACGCAAGTATTGGAGCAGAGAAATGTTGAAAACAATGAGAGGTTTGAGTAAGGGTGAAGAAATAGATGAGGCAAAGGGACAGAAACTACATAGGGACCTATTTATTAATTTAAAGTCCAGGAATATTAAATATCCCCGGCATTTATATACAGGAGACCAAAGCAGATATTGAAGAGATGAAGAGTAAGGCAGACCAAGCAGAGGCAGACATGAGGCAAGTGGCAATGGGCAGAAGAGACATGGTGGAATCAAGAAAGATAGCATGTGGTTAGGATGCAGCAGACATAAGACACAAGGAAAGGACTAAAAATGGGGTAAGAGACCTTGTAAATGGACTATATAGAACAGCCATCACGGAAGAGAAAAATGGAGCAGGTGAAAATAAAGGGTAGAGGTCTAGGGCTGTTAAAAGCAGCAATGAGCCCGGGTACTGGGTGGCCAATTTTTTATATTTTAAGTTGTCAGCCCCTCCCCCGGCAAGAGGGCAGATCCAGTGCAATCATGCCCCCTCTGTATAACTTGCAGGGAGAGAGAGAGGAGATTGCTTCTGCTCAGTGGCAGCAGCCTCCATGGATCCTCTGCTGCCCAGCACACATGGGCATGTACTGTGCTATGGAGTGAGACCGCTGCCACTGAGCAGCTACTGACCTGAACACCAGCCGGCCGGAGTAAGTAGTATCCGCCCCCACTTGGCTCCCCTGAGAAGGTCCGACACTTACAAGACATGTGGGGAAATATTAAAACATACAATATATGCAAGTTTCACAGATAAATAAGAATGTATTATGTGTGCATTGTGTATTTGCCAGTCTTCAGTTCTACCAATTATTGCTGCACCAACTAGACATTGGCTGCTGGCAAATATGTATGCAGACAGGGCAATTTAACGTTATTGTACGTGAGCTTGGATTATGTTTTAAAACTTTAGAGGGCTAGTGTATATTACAGTTGTTTAGGGGAGAGACCGAGCAGAGTTGCAGCTTGTGCAGAATTAGTTTCCTAATCAAACTCGGTGGTAGGCGCTTAGATCCAATGTGTGTGTGCGTGTCAACAATTTAGCGCTGGAGCGCACCTTAGATCCAAGGTATATGTGTGCGCACCAACAATATAGCGCTTATAGCCAACATGTTTCTTTATATGCATCTTAGAGAATATGTGGCTTTCAGGTTGTCGAGTTAGCAGTTGTTATATTAAGCGCAGCTTATAGTTTACTTTTTTGTTGTGCTCACCAACATTAAAACATTTTTTTATCAGAACTTGAATTTATTATATAGATTAAACATTAGCATTACCATCTCTATTTTCATCTGTACTACTATACTCTGAGACGTCTCGTTTTTTACTTCTCTTCATGTGTCCTGTGCATCATAGTGTGCCTTTTTCCTTTATTCTATTACACATTTTTGGTTGAGTATAATATTGTGGTGGTGTTATTGGGTGATTTTCAAGAGTGTTGCTGTTTTATCATGAGGCAGTATGTGATGTGTACGTATGGGAAAAAAGTATTGGGAGACTGTATAGATGTGTTATGCCAGAACGCTTTGGAAGTGAGTGACATCACTAGCTCTGATGACAGGGGTCAGTTTTCATACCAACTGTAATTACATGCCAACGTCATGACATCATTTGTATTATCAGTCGATTTTATTAGTGTCTCTTTCTTGCATATTATGATATAAATGTAATTTGAATCTTAATATTACAGTTCTATGTAATGGGGTTGTCAGTAAGCCAGTGGTTCACAAACTTTTTTGAATCACGGCACCCTAGAGTATCAGAATTTTTTTCACAGAACCCCTAGGCCAAATATTTCTTATTGAGAAATTTAGAAAGAAATCTTAAATTAAGTAAATTGTCTTTAGATGTCATCCTTAGGTTCAATTGAGTGGTGAGGGACAAGATTTGCTTCTGTTTGTCCACATATTTTATGATTGACAACCACCGGCACTCATTACATTGACCATAAATTTGTTTAATTGGTCCTGGACCACCAACCCAGGGCACCCCTGCAAGTGTTCTAAGGCACCCCAGGGTGCCACGGCACAGAGTTTGAGAACCACTGCAGTAAGCTTTAGAAAATCTGCCCCAGGTAAGCAGGTGTGCACAAAGCTGATTGTGTTTGTGCAGAAGGATTGCTGGTGTGCGCACATGCACAGCTTCACAGTAGTTGTGGCATGGAAGTGAACATAATCTTTTCACCATCTCTGCCTTCAGTGGTAATCGGGACGCTTGCTATCTAAAACCTTCAACTGTTGCTAGGGGATGGTCTTCAGGTTGCCGGCTGTCGGGATCCCGGCGCACAATTTACCGGCGCCGGAATCCCGACAGCCGGCATACCAACACTTTTTCTCCCTCGTGGGGGTCCACGACCCCCCTGGAGGGAGAATAAATAGCGTGGCGTGCATAGCGGGCCCCCGTGCCCGCAAGGGGCTCATTTGCGCTCGCCACGCTGTCGGCATGCCGGCGGTCTGGCTTCCGGCGCCGGTATGCTGGTCGCCGGGAGCCCGGCCGCCGGAATACCATACTACACCCGTTGCTAAGTGGCATTTCTATTTCACTGAACAAATAAAGTTTTCAGGTCATAAATGCCTGTGCACACTACAGTACTCCCCACTACTGCAGTATGTACAGGAAAATATGCACCCCACGTCACATATCTACAGAGATGAAATAGTTAACTTACAATATTATTAGTTACCAGGTAAAATGCCTGGATGTCATCATAGCATTATTATGCTGCCTAATGTTAGGAATGTAACCTTCTAGAAGTTGACATTGTACTTGGGCTACATATTGGAGACGCTAAATTGACCATGTAGCCTTACCCCAGCTGTCAACCCTTCTAAATCTTACAAATATGCATATGCCTCTCAAATATTTCCTTGTACAGAATGTCCACAAGTCAGATCGTTTTGTGCCTTCCCAAGAACACTAGAAGTGCCAACATTACCCACTGTTTAATTTTCACTTTATTCATTTATGCAACAGAGCACTTAAATCTGATTTAAAGGGTCTGCAGCAGCAAATGGATTACTAATCCATGAAATGAGACTTGTCAGATACATAAACAGGTATTATGTAACATGTTTCACTTCAAAGTCTACATTCCGCTTGTTTTCCAGATAAATCAGAGCTTTCTAGGTTTCACTCTTCTTATTGAATGGATATTGTAACAATTTTTTCATTTGTTTAAGACTTCAGACAACTACAAATGAGACTTAACCTCTGTCTTTGTCATTCTGGTAACCCTTGTTCTGTCTCTGCTCTGCAGCCACAGTCTTTGACAGGTACAAACACACCTGTGCTTGTAATTGGATATGCTGCCTAGGAACTCGGCAATTAAAAGTATAAGGTGCCTGATGAAATGTAATAAAACAATAATCTAAAAGACTGTCATGTTAAAATTATCAAGACACGCATGCCACTGTCAAAGTGAGAATTTAGTTTATAGACGTTTGCAAAGAAATATATAATAAAAACACCAACTTATTGCAATATTTGGAAATGCTGACAAATGTAATCACTCGTTCTAAGGGGGTAATTCTGAGTTGATCGCAGCAGTAAATTTGTTAGCAGTTGGGCAAAACCATGTGCACTGCAGGTGTGGCAGTTATAACATGTGCAGAGACAGTTAGATTTGGGTGGGTTATTTTGTTTCTGTGCAGGGTAAATACTGGCTGCTTTATTTTTACACTGCAATTTAGATTTTAGTTTGAGCACACCCCACCCAAATCTATCTCTCTCTGCACATGTTATATCTGCCCCCCCCCCCCCCACCCCCGCACAGTGCACATGGTTTTGCCCAAGTGCTAACAAATTAACTGCTGCGATCAACTCTGAATTAGGCCCAAAGTGAACTAATTATACTGTAGTTTTTCAAAATACATTTTGACAATACATTTTGTTATTGTATTGTTACAGCACCACTCTTAAATACTCAGCAGAGATTTTTATTTTTCTCCTTACCTATTTGCAGACATGATTTAATACTATGTGGAAATGTAATTTGAACATCCATCTAATCCTGGTCACTTATGATTTACACAGGTACTGTGGCTGGCTTAATGTAAGACTACATATCAGCCACAGAGCCTATGTAAATCATAGTTGTCCGAATTAAAGGGCTATTATGGCAAGCCTACTTGTGCAAGACTAGTTTATAGCACAACTCTGACATTAAAAACTTGCTAATAGACAAGGCATACAATATACTAGTGTGAATGAAGTGGATATATCCTTAATAAAAGTCCATTAAGGTGATGGGTATTGAAAGATCTGTTGTGCTGTCAAGGTGCACAAGAAATTTTACTGCACCTAAATCTGTCCGCACACAATGACCCATATGAAGCAGTATTGTCCCATATAACATCACTTGTAACTCCACAAGGGATACAAAGGAAGATAATGAGACTTGTAAAACCTGCGGCAGGATGTAAAGCTGCCTGAGTCCGGCGGCCGTACGGGATGCCAGCCGAACTCAGACTTTTTTTTAAAGGGGCAATCACTTACAAGGCAAAGTTATTGTCCCTTTAAAAAACGTCCGAGTTTGGCCGGAATCCCACACGACCGCCGGACTCGGGCGGCATGACATTCCGCTGATCGGGTCATTAGTGGGCCTGTTAATAAACGCAGTTGGAAATGGACCACTATAACTGGTCAGTCCAGTCCTCTCATAACGGCACTAAGAGGATCCAGTGATGCTGGAGGTGGTATGGCCACTTAGCCCGATTACTAAACAACCAAATCTCGCCATAATGGCCACTCATGAGTATGGCTACATTTGACTAAGATCTTGTTGGTTGGCTCTTGGGCTGAGCTACAGGGTTGGAGCATGTGAGGCTTTCATAATAACAGACAGAAGTAACTCCAAAGAAAGCAAAAAGTAAAATTAGGAGAGATGTATGAAGTAGTGAAAAGAGTGAAGAGGTGAGACAGTGGAGAAGTTGCCCATGGTAACCAATCAGCTTTGAGGTAGAATTTATCAAGTGCAATCTATAAAATGATAGGCAGCAGCTGATTGCTTACCATTGGTAACTTTTTCACTGGCTCACTTCTCCACTCTTTTCACTGTAGATCTTCCCCATTGTCTTTTATGGCTCATGTGATTACAGGACTTAAGGGCTGACAGGGCAGCCATCAGGGGGGGACTGGTGTCCTGGGCTCTTACAGGGAAGGGGGCCACCCGTGGTTCCTACCGCCAATACCTGGAGAGCTGCAGCAGGCTGTATAGCAACAGTTGGCTGATGCACAGGAATGAGTTCTTAAAACAAGCCTTCCCTGTGCATCAGCTCTCTGTGAACCATTCCTGTAGGTCCGCAATGCTCCACCTATATGTAACCTCACAATGTGTGACATCACATAGGGGTGGAAAGATGCAGTAGAATATTTTCCGGGGACAGGGGCCCTGTGTATTTTGTCAGTCACGGGCCCCACAATTCCTGATGGCAGCCCTGGGGACTGATATATCAAACTGTGTAAAGAGGAGACATTGTTCACAGCAATCTAGCCTCTATACGTCAGTACTAGATAAATGATCGCTAGAAGCTGAGGAGTTGCTATAGACCGCTTCTCTTTCGAGGTTTGATACTTCTCCTAAGATAAACATTTAGCGCATGAAATGTATAGCCCAAAAGCTCAGTCACAGCTTGCAACTGGTTTTACTGTGCAGCTACAGGGGTTAAGACAATAACATCATACTAAAAATAAACTCTGTCCAGCATGTACAAAATAGTCGCCTGTAGTCCCTGGTTAGCAGAGGGAGGCCTTGTGTGTAGCCCGCAAAACGTGTACACATAGTAAAAGGTATCTTCCCAGGCTGCCTCTCACAGGACCTCTGTCCTTACACCTCATTGAGCGCACTGATCACTAGTTTGTACACTCGTTATACAGTACGTAAGCTGCACAGCTGCAGGTAGTTATCTAACCACGTTTGCCAAAAAAACCTGATGTGGTCTAATGAGCAGTGGCCCTGTTCAGTTCTCCAAATGCTCACTAAACGGCATCTTTTGTTCTGGTTGCGATACCTGCGATACTTACCATATGCCTTAGAGCTTTTACTCATTATCACCTGTTCCTCCACCCCTGCGCACCCTGTCCCTAGCAATACCTTACATTTGTTTATATTTTATATTGTACAGAAAATGTAGATGAGATGTAATAAAAAGCAGATGCATTACTTCTGTATTTGATAACATTCATGTAAAATGTGTAAATGTAAAATAATGCAAATATCATGCATCTTGACATATTTGTTAAGTAGATTTATTTTACAGATTTATAGTGGGACTGTCACCAATTCTTCTCAGCCTCTGCACAGCCGTGGTCACGCTGACTTACTCACTTGCACTGGCTATGGATTCTACTCCTTTCATCTCCAGTTACACATGGTACATCAGCAAGTGCAGACCAGGTGCCGCTCAGCGCGGGTACCCATGCTCATGCTACTCACGCAGGCAGGGTATGTCTACAGATCTTTCTCTGGCAGTCCCTTCAAGATTGCCCCCTGACTCTGCATTGTCTCAATATTAAAGTTGCACTGTGTTCAGTAACCTCCAGCTTGGAACTCAGACACAAATCTTGTAAAAGGATAAGGGGAGAAATTGCCTATAGCAACCAATCAGATTCTAGCTAACATTTATCTAGTGCATTCTATAAATGATAGACGTTGGGCAACTTCCTCACCTGTCCTCTTTAGAAGGTTTGATATAGCGCCTCCTCAAAGTTGTACAAGCTCATCTCATAACAAGCAACTTAGCAATTTCAACTAAAACCCCCTCCTTCGAAACAGTCAGCAACACGTTTTAAATTCACTGGGGGAGATTCAATTGTTTGAGAAGTCAGTTGGGAGTCTGTTTTTTCTATCTAATAGATTGTTTTTTTCCTAACACCCTACCGACTTTTCAAACATTTGAATTCCCCCCACTGAATATTAATATGGAAATAACTATTTCATCCAGTTGGAAATTAATTTTAATGTTTCAGATGAGAAAGACTTACAAAACGTGTATGGGCCAGTATCTGTATGAACTACTTTGGATCCATGGACTATTCCATTACTTACTGTACATCTTTTCAGTTACAGTACTTTAATAGCAGCAGCATATTCCGTTGCGCTTTACAATTGACTCTTACGAACAGTTGCCATTTGTATAAATGATCTTCAATTGATAAAGGTAACTTTCCTGTTGCAAATCCCCACAACAAGACTGACAGACAATTATACATTTATGATATAAAGATATGCAGTGCAGGTAATTCTGGTAAATTAGTCCTAATCAACCTATAATCTTGTACTTTCAGATGGGAATTCCTACTTCACCTTGGAATGTGAAAGCACAATTAAGTGAATTGCCTACAAACAATTATGCAGGGAGCGTAGAATGAGCCCAGAAAAGGACACATTAGATATAAACGGACTGCAATTGTGTAAGCAGGTATTTTACTTTGCTTCTTCTGTGTACATTCTTTATTTTTAGAGATTTCCTGGGCAAATTGCTAAGTTTGATGACATACTGTACATGGAGAACAGTGACTATAATGTTGGCATCGAAATCTGAGTGAAAGAGATAATTAATTAGGGCCACTGTAAATGAATCCTATAGATTGTAAATTCGGTAGCTGAGCCTGCTTACCGTGCAGTTTTTTTAATTCCTGATTTAACTTAAAAATAATATCGGCTTTAAATCTAGTGGCTACATGACCGGAATTGCTCAGGTACCCAGAAATCACAGGCATTCGCCACAATGTCATAAGCAGAATTGTCTTTCTCTACTATAGACTCTCACGAGCAGGGCCCTCTTCCTTCATGTGCTTTCCTTCCCTCACTTATTGCATCATCTCCTTCTCATTGCCTGCAATGACACCTAGTCCTTGGGTGCTGCCACTCTGATACATATTTGAGCATCATGACTACTGATGCCGCAATGCAAACCAGGTTCTTGTCCAGCAATGCCTATGCTGTAAGCGCCTTGAGTCCTATTTGTACTTTGTTAGGCACTGCAGACCCCTTGTGGCGCCATATAAATAAAGTATAATAATAATAATAATAATAATAATAATAATAATAACATAATCAGACAGTATTTTCACATTTACATTCATGCACACAGCAGAAATAAGAACACAGAGTCATTGGCAGTTCCAGATGTGGGGCAGCAGCGCAGTCCAAATTCAAATAGGGGAGTCACACCAACTGCCACGCCAAACATCGCCGTCCGGGACACACTGGCAGTAGGCGTGGCTCCCCTATTTGAATTTGGACTGTGCCGCAGCCCCGCCTATGGAGCCGCCACTGGTAGAGTCCTTCTTAGCTTGCATGTCGGATTTTTTTTTCTTTTTATTGTTGGGAATTTACGTATGTTCTTACTAACAACAATTTAAATATGAAGACACTTATACGTTTATTTTGTCTTCTTTAAACTGACAAAACCATTGTTTATTCTATCCCACACAATATTTCAGTGTATGCATTACGTACGGTCAAGACAGACAATGCTAACATGAACTGGCCTTGTTACTAACAAAAACTCATCTATTCTCACTTTGCATTCATTCATAATTCCTGGTATTACAGGAACAACAACTCCAGCCACTTTTAGCAGGCAGATTAATATGTGGCTGAACAAAATGCATTCTCAGCATTGTGTATTGTCTGGATAGAAGACAGATATGTGCAGTTGTGAAACTCATACCATGGGTGTAGCAATAGATTTTTTCACGTCTTCTAAACTTATCCCCAAAATGTTGTTTTAGAAATTACACATTTAGCAAAAAAAGATATTGGATGGTTGAAGATAATAGATTTACATGCAAGAAATTCCTCCTGATTTGATCTTTTATCTATTATTAGATACCAGATTGCCTTTTTCAGCGACAATTCAAAGTTTTAAACAATATCCCTTGCATATACTGTTCCTGTTTAGATTCAATTTTTACCATGTAGGTCTCATTTTCTGGGTCAATGGGCGGGTGATGTCATCAGGCGCTTCCCACCAATCAGATGGTGGTGGAAAGTATAAATTCAGGCGCCAGGCACTGCATCAGTGCCTGAGTATCATCTATTCTGCCTACAGAAGCTGTGATCTCCATTGCTCCCGCATTCCTGTGGTTTCCACCTCCGTGCCTCCAAGCATCTCCGTGCCTCCAAGCGCCTCCGTGCCTCCAAGCGCCTCCGTGCCTCCAAGCGCCTCAGTGCCTCCAAGCGCCTCTAAGCACCTCAGTGCCTCCAAGCACCTCAGTGCCTCCAAGCACTACAGCGCCTTCCCGCACCTCAGCGCCTACAACCACTTCAGCGCCTACAAGCACTTCAGCGCCTACAAGCACTTCAGTCTCTCCAAGCCCCAGTGCACTTTAGCGCAGTTTGTGCCTCCAGCACCTAGTATTCCTCACTGGTTCATCAGCACCTTTCAAGTTCTGTCTTTCAGGAGACCTTCAGCGTCCACGCGTGCCTCCTGTCTGCCGACCTGATCCTGCATGAGGAAAACTTACATTTGTCCATCTCTGCTGCGGCCCAGTTGCGGTTCCTCTTCCCGGTCACCGGAAGAAACCCCGAGTCCACAACACTCCCAAACCAGGTCAGTGATAGTATACTCAGGCCTCATGGACCCGGGGGATCGGAACACGGACTCAAGTGCCATCCAGAATCTGGCTTCCCGAGTACAAAGTCAGGAAGCGGCACAAGGTCAGGTGATGCAGTACCTCCAGGAGTTGTCCGGGCGTCTGGATCAGATTCAGGTGTCCCTAGCCTCGGTAATTCCAGCACCAGTTCCAGTAGCCGCACCAGTTGCCGCTTCCAGCAATGTTCAGCCATCGGCCGGTACCACTCCGTGCCTTCAGCTGCCTACTCCGTCCCGTTATAATGGGAATCCTAAAAATTGTCGTGGTTTTTTAAACCAATGCGAGGTACATTTCGAGCTACTTGCACATAACTTTCCTACAGACTGGTCCAAGGTGGCATATATTATTTCTCTGCTGGAAGAATCTGCCTTGGATTGGGTGTCTCAATTATGGGAACGTTCTGATTCACTGGTTTCCAATTATTCCGAATTCATCACGTCTTTTCGACGAATTTTTGACGAGCCTGGCAGGATGACTTCGGCCTCTTCTGACTTGCTCCGCATCCGTCAAGGCTCCCGATCCGTGGGTCAATATGTGGTTCATTTTCAAACCATTGCCTCTGAACTCCGCTGGAATAATGAGGCTCTGAGAGCTGCTTTCTGGAACGGTCTCTCCGATCGCCTGAAGGATGAGTTGGTCACTCGGGAGCTTCCGGATTCTTTAGAGGAATTGTTCTCTCTCTGTGTCAAGGTAGATCTCCGGATGCAGGAACGTGGAGGTGAACGTAGTCGATCGGATCGTTCTAGGTTCCGGCTTCCCTCTGCAAGGCAAGCGGTGGTCCCAAGTCCGGACGAACCCATGCAGATTAACTGATCCCGATTGTCCCCAGAGGAGCGACAGCGTCGTGATGAAGGTAAACTCTGTCTGTACTGCGGAGCTGCGGGTCACTTCATCAAGTCCTGCAAATCCCGTCCGGGAAACGGGCAGGCCTAGCTTGTTCCGGAGGAGTCAAGTTGGGGGTTACGACCAAATCTTCTCCGACTTCGGACTGTTGCTTCCTGTAACGTTAACCACCAAGGTTACTTCAAAGTCTTTTGAAGCCCTGTTGGACTCCGGGGCTGCGGGGTATTTTGTTTCTTCTCTCGGTGTCCAAAGCCTGAATTTGGAAGTACGGTCCATCGAACGGCCTATTTCCTTGACAGCTATCAATGGTACTAGGATATCCAAGGGTAACAACCAAATTTCGAGGAACCTTTCTTCCTAGAAGTTGACGCATTCTCGGTCGGAGTTGGGGCCGTTCTTTCTCAGTACTCCTCAGATAAGAGATTACATCCGTGTGGTTTCCACTCTCGTAAATTCTCTCCGGCTGAACGAAACTACACTATTGGAGACCAGGAACTCTTGGCAATTAAATCTGCCTTGGAAGAGAGGAGATATCTCTTAGATACCTCCAAGCACCTCCGTGCCTCCAAGCGCCTCCGTGCCTCCAAGTGCCTCAGTGCCTCCAAACGCCTCAGTGCCTCCAAGCACCTCAGTGCCTCCAAGCACCTCAGTGCCTCCAAGTGCTTCAGCGCCTCCAAGCACTTCAGCACCTTCCCGCACCTCAGTGCCTCCAAGCACTTCAGCGCCTACAAGCACTTCAGTCTCTCCAAGCCCCAGTGCACTTTAGCGCAGTTTGTGCCTCCAGCACCTGGTATTCCTCACTGGTTCATCAGCACCATTCAAGTTCTGTCTTTCAGGAGACCTTCAGCGTCCACGCGTGCCTCCTGTCTGCCGACCTGATCCTGCATGAGGAAAACTTACATTCGGCCATCTCTGCTGCGGCCCAGTTGCGGTTCCTCTTCCCGGTCAACGGAAGAAACCCCGAGTCCACAACACTCCCAAACCAGGTCAGTGATATATGGACTGTAGAGGTCCAGAAGCTGCAAAAATGGATTAGGGTGTAAATGCTTTTGTGCCCTGCGCCCCTCGCTCAGCAGACCCAGAAATGCATTTTAAAACAATGCAGAACTATTCTACTCATCGTTGCCAACTTCTTTTCTTTTAGCGCCCCCTCTGGGAATGGCCCAGCGGGGGATGTTAAGCCATGCTTTTGTCATCATGGCCATACCCCGGCTGCTCCAAAGCTACGATTCGCAGTATCACACCCCCTTTGGTAGTGAAGTGGGCGACATGCAAGGAATTTCCAACTATAGGGGTCAATCCAATTAGCTTCGAAGGGTGCTAAGTACTATTGCAACGGCATTTAAACACCGGCAACGGCACCTGATCTCGCACCCTTCGCGGCCTCGAATCAGCCCCAATTCTGATAATTTCACAGCCAATTGGATTGATCCCTATGTTGGAAGGCCTGGGAGAGCCCACCTATATTAGATATTCTCTAGGAGAGTTCTTAAGTATGATTCTACTCCATCAAAATAAAGTCAATAAAGAATCTATATACACATACACTCAATATATTTATAATATGATAAAGTAATTAAGACAGAATACATGCTTTCAGGGAGTCTGCTCCACTCTGAGCTATAGTAAAACATATGCCAAAAAGTCAGAGTATTCCCATGTAGAGATATTTATTCTACTATAGAATTAAAAACAAAGGTTTATTGAAACAACTCTAAACCTATGCGTAAGGTTATTTAGAAATCAGACACAATTTTTATTGTTCCCACGATTTACCTTGGCACTTACCCACTGGGATAGTCTACACTCCATTGTACTATATCTTTCAGGGGTGGGGCTGGTAACCCAGTTTACCTGGCTCCTCGTTGTACAGACAACCTGTGTTCTGGAGTGTGCCATTTGATCTTAATTCCACCCCATATAATTGAAAAAGAAGAGAAGCTGGATTGTTGTGGCATTTCATAGAATGGCAATTGCATTTTGTGTGTTAAAAAATAATCTCATCAATAAAAAAAATAAATGTACTTTTGTATATGGCATATGTACAAGTAAATCACTTTATTTAAATGCTGTTTAGATATACAAGTATAAAACTAGGGCTCTATCTAAAACACACAAAAAAAAAATCACAATAGTAAATGATTTAGCATTTTTGCTAAAGCTAATAAAGGTAAGCTAGATCACGCCTTGCAGACTACACTTACCCAGAACAGATCTCCTCCTTCTCCCCAACAGAGATGTACTTGTCGCTGCCGATATCAGTGCTATATTTGCACCCCAGAATGCTATGTGAAGGTCACTCTGGAGCACGGACACCAGACAAAGTAAAATTTAAGTGCAAAGATGGAAACTGAGGTTCTAAGGGGAACAAAGCAAGAGGTCCCCATAGTGGGTCATGTACAGTACAATCATAAGAAAGAAAGCACTATTTTTGCTACCAATATATAAAACTTAGCCATGTGAACTGACTAATCGGCCTGTCAGGGATGTATTCAATTTCTGAAACACTGCTGGTGCAGTCCCTGGCAGTGTTGGGCTGGGGTATGAAGGGCCCTCCGGGGGAATGCATAGTAGGGACCCATGCGTAGGGGTGTGGCCAGTCTCTGGAGGGGGTGTGGTCAGTCACAACAGAGGCTTGGCTAACCATTAGCGAGTGCATGGTCCGGGCCCTTGATAAATATATACAGTAAATACTGCTAGTGCTTGCAAAATAATGTACCAGATTAATAACAGCAATGCACTGTAGAAAATACACCATAGACCTGTGCAGAATAGTCCTGCGCAGTATAATGCAACATGTGCATAATTTATAATTGGTGCACAGTCTGGAACCTGATCCCTAGAGGAGGAGGAGGAGGAGGAGGAGGAGGGGGGGGGGGGGGGGCAGGCAGTGGGGCTCACCGGTAGTTCCCCTTGTGCCCCTGTGGGCCAGTTCAACCCTGGTCCCTGGAGTAAAACAGACCAAGGGCCTAATTTTGGGGTTCATTCCGAATTGATCACTCGCTGCCAATTTTCGCAGAGCAACGATCAGGTGAAAAAAAACGGCATTTCTGCGCATGCGTATGCCCCGCAATGCGCACACACGATGTACGGGTACAAAGCCCTTTGTGGTTGTGCTCAGGTTCTAGCGAAGTTTTCAGTTGCACTGATGGCCGTAAGAAGACTAACAGGAAGGGGGCGTTTCTGGGTGTCAACTGACCGTTTTCAGGGAGTGTTTGCAAAAACGCAGGCGTGGCTGAAAAAACGCAGGCATGGCTGGGCATTCGCTGGGGGGTGTATGACGTCAAATCCGGACACGAATAGGCTGAAGTGATCGCAAGCGCTGAGTAGGTTCAGAGCTACTCTGAAACTGCACAAACTGTTTTTGTAGAGCTCGGCTGCACATGTGTTCGCACTTCTGCTAAGCTAAAATACACTCCCCAGTGGGCGACGGCATAGCGTATGCACGGCTGCTAAAACTAGCTAGCGAGCGAACAACTCGGAATGACCCCCTTAGAACTGATCGCAGTAACAAATTAGTTAACTAATGGGCTAAACCATGTGCACTGCAGTGGCGGGGGGGGGGGGGGGGGGGGAGTTTGGGGCAGATATAACATGTGCAGAGAGAGTTAGATTTGGGTGGGGTGTGTTCAAACTGAAATCTGAATTGCAGTGTAAAAATAAAACGGCCAGTATTTACCCTGCACAGACACAAAATAACCCACCCAAATCTAACTCTCTCTGCACATGTTATTATATGCCCCCCTGCAGTGCACATGGTTTTGTCCACTAGCTAACAAATTTGCTGCTGCAATCAGATCTGAATTAACCCCCAAGTTAGGAACACAGGGAAGAAAAAAAAAATGTTCTCTTTTGGCAGCACTGTAAGAATGCATGATAAAACTTTTATCAATCGTCATATAAAATACTGTTGAATACCATGTATACAAAATTAACAAACTAGTACATATACAATTGTCATAATTGATCACAAAGGAAGTAACACTCAGATCCAAAAGTTTATAAACTTCTGGGCAAATGGCTTCATAAAATACTCCTTGTTCCTATGTTAGGTGCAACACAGATTACGTAGCTATAGGTGTAAAGTATGCAAAGTATTTCCTACAGCACAGTTAGCCCTGGAATATTTACTATTATTATTTATTACCAGTTATTTATATAGCGCACACACATTCTGCAGCGCTTTACAGAGAATATTTGGCAATTCACATCAGTCCCAGTGGAGCTTACAACCTATATTCCCTACCACATGTACACACACACACACACACACACACACACACACACACACACACACACACACACACACACACACACACACACACATGCTATGGTTAATTTTTGTTGGGAGCCAATTAACATACCAGTTGGGGGGAAAATAGGAGGACCTGGAGGAAACCCACGCAAGAATATATATACTCCATAGTTAGGGCCATGGTAGGAATTGATAAGTAATACCTATATTTACAACTATATCCAAGGAAAATACGTAAGTTATAAGCAATGTATGAACACATTAAAACTGCACACCCAAAGAATAAATATTTACATGGCAAAGTATGTTGCATGAATAATAATTAAATACATACAGACACGTAATTGAAAACAGATACCACAAACCACACTCTGGAAAAATATTATGATAAGTACTTGTTTTGAAAAATAATAATAATATCAATAATGCAGATGTTGAAACTTTTTCAATTAGTAGCATGGAAAGGATTTTCACTATTTATTTAGTTATTCTTTGGGTATGCAGCTTATGTACTAGTCTGTTAATTTCATAAATGTGGTTTTCAACAATATTTTATATGATGATTAGTAAAAGTTTTGCAATTTTTTTGTATATTCATCATACATGCTAAGGCTGGATACAGAAGATATCCAATATATTGGGCACATCGTCTAAAGTGTATCCGCGATTGCACATTCCCACAGGTCGTTCTGCACATCAGATGTGATGACCCGGTGGGCGAATGCATGCATTATAAATGTGGACAAGAATGATATATCACGCGGATGAGCGATACATCATTTAGCGTGTATTCTCTTTGTGTGGTTGGTTGTACACACTGAGCACGCCCGACGGGACACCCCAGCAAACATCACACAGGAGTGCGTGAATGAGAGTACACAATATATGATATGGGCAATACTGTTCCGATCCAAGTCAGAAAGATATATTGGACAATAAAATCAACTAAATGTGTACCCAACTTTACTGACTGACGTAAGTACTCTATGTTCCAAATTTATTTCATTTATGCATTATAAAATTGTTAAATTACAATATCCTTATTAAATAGGCCTTATTGGAATATGACAAATGAGCAAAACTTTGCGCAAACCAAGTTTCACAGCAATAGGATGTCCAGAGGCACTAGGATCCGAAGATGCAATCCTCAAGTTCCATTTTCGATTTGCAATTCCCAGAATGCCATTCAGCTCTGTTTTTCTAAATTAGGATTTTACAGAAATGTAAGTCTTTGAATTGAGCAGAAAGGATGATGGTCAATTCCTTCTGCTGTGTTGTGCAGCTGGCATACTACAGGGAACACTTGATACTGTATTTTCCTTATCGTTAGTTGATTACTGCCTTTAACATTTTAACATTCTTTCCACGTACATACAGTACAGTTTACTAATTGCAACCAAAAGGAATTACTACAACATGCTTTTTCCTGCAGTATTTCTAGAAAAACGATTTCATTAAGTAGATTTGAAGTTCAGGCTTAACAGCTAGAATTAGATTGTTTTTTTTCCCTTTTGCAAGTACCTGAAAATGAAAATGTTTCTATTTACACAACAACTAATGAAAAGGAAGTTGTCTAGCTGAAGCAATTAAAGGACTTGAAACATCTGGCAAAAATGCTCAAGCAATAAACACATGGCTCACCTATAGACATATAATGGTAATTCAACTGAACATTTCTAGAGAGCAGTAACAGAAATCAGCATTTAGCCTACAGCAAATATTGGCAATTCCATTATCACCATTGCATGCTCAGGTAATAGAGCTTAAATGTAGTCATTTAAAACTGGACACATAAGAAATACATATACTGCCTGACAGTATGATAGCTTGTTGAGAAGTGCTTTCTTAATTTGTTAAGGTGCATACACAGTGGGCGTTTTTGCCCAGCGTGTATGCACAGCGATGATTGCCAACATCGCTGCCCACCGATGTCAGTGGGGGTGAGTAGCTTTCCATAGCAGGACACTACGGAAAGCCGCTCACCCTGCCGTTCATCTACTGGCGGCCACCAGCGATGAAGCTGGAGCACGCATCAGCGCTCATCGCTGGGGCATACACACTGGGCGGCTTTGAGCTGAAAGCAGCTCAACACACCAAAAGTGACCTATCAGCTCAAAATCGCCCAGTGTGTATGGGCCTTTACTCAGCAGGGACAGATAGTAGTCACATGGGGTTGGGTATCAAATGTTGACAGTCAGTATCAATGATGACCATGTTGACATTCATTATGTAGACAGTGATGATATGTCGACATGTCAGAATGTTAACATTTTGTCCTGGTGTCCCAGCAGAGACGTACCTTCTCCTGTCAGCTACAGAGGCATCTTAGGGGTCCTGGCAGTCATGTGACCTTCACTTCTGGGTCAGACCTGTGGTCTTCCAGTGTAAGTATATTTCCACTATACCTAAGCTTCACTCTAGTACCTAACCCCCCCGCCTCCACAGCTTAACTCTAAGCTCCCCCCCACAGCCTAACCCTAACCATCCCGCCTGCATACTGAGACTATCATCATACATTACCTGTCAACATTTTAGCAATGTCGCCATAACCGTTATAACCAGGGCTATTTTTTGTCCGGAACGCTCTGGAACGCCGTTCCTGAAGGTGTTCTTCAAAATGACGTCACGTGGAACGACGTTCCGGAACGTCCTGGCCACTGCCACATTAAAATTTGGGCAAGTGGGTGCGGGCATCAGTAAGTATATCGCTAGTACCCTGCAGCCCCCCGTAGTGGATTGAGACGTGGTGGAGGCTGTAGAAGCACTTCTGTCAAATAGCAGCGTCAAAAATCCCACCAAAAATGGCTGCTTCCGAGGAGGAGACAGATGCCAGAGGCACATTCGACCTCTGGTGCCTGTCTCCTCGGCAGCGGGCATTTTAAGAGGGAATTTTTTCTTGTTACAGTGCTATGGACGGAAGCGCTTCCGCAGCCCCCAGCGCAACTCAATCCACTGCGGGGGACTAGCAATATACTTACTGATGTCCACACCCCACCCTCCCAAACTTTAATGGGACAGCTGCCAGGACGTTTACTGGGGCTGCAGGGGCTATACTCACAGCCCGCACCCACCCTCACCCCTGACAATGAGCACGAGGCCCCTGACAGTGCACATGAAACCCCTGGCAACGCGTATGAAACGCCTAACAACGCGCATGAAACCCCTGACAACATGCATGAAAACCTTGGCAACGAGCATGAGACCCTGACAACAGGCAGGTAATTTAAGTAATAAGAAGCCTTACTGTGTGGCATAATTTGTAAGGGGCATTATTATGTGTGGTGCATAAAATGGTGTCAGGACCATAACTGTGTGTGGCATAATATGTAATTGGTGTTACGGCGTGTAGCATAACGTGTAATAGACATTACGGTGTGTAGCATAATGTGTAATAGGCATTACGGTGTATGGCATAATGTGTAATAGGCATTACGGTGTGTGGCATAACCAGTTATAGGCATTACGGTGTGTGACATAACCAGTTATAGGCATTACGGTGTGTGGCATAACCAGTAATAGGCATTACAGTGTGTGGCATAACGTGTAATAGGCATTAAGGTGTGTGGCATAATGTGTAACCATCATTACAGTGTATGGCATGATGTATAACAGGCATTAAAGTCTGTGATATATTGCGTAATGGGCATTACGATGGGTGGCATATTGTGTAATGGGCATTACGGTGTGTGACATATTGTGTAATGGGCATTACGGTGTGTGACATATTGTGTAATGGGCATTACAGTGTGTGACATATTGTGTAATGGGCATTACAGTGTGTGGCATAATGTGTAATGGGCATTACGGTGTGTGGCATAATGTGTAATGGGCATTATGGTGTGTGGCATAATGTGTAATGGGCATTATGGTGTGTGGCATAATGTGTAATGGGCATTATGGTGTGTGGCATAATGTGTAATGGGCATTATGGTGTGTGGCATAATGTGTAAGGGGCATTACTATAAGAAGGAAAAATGACAAATAATGTAAGGGGCATGAATAAGGATTTTCTTTTTCCTGTGTTAGGCAATGTCTCAGCGTGTGCGCTGCAAAACTGGGGTATAAGGTAGTCTTTTCCTGCAAGGCCATGCCCCTTAGTGAGATCACACCCCTTTGCGACACACGCAAATTCTTTATTCTTGCAAAGGTGTCTCCTCCCACTGGAGCTCCACCCACAGCTCCGCCCTCCCAAGGGAGATCCTGAGCCTATTTTTCTACAAAAATAGCACTGGTCATAACTGTGGTGTTAACATTATGAATCTCAACATTGCTATTGTCACCCTTTTAACTACACCCTGTCATATTAACTTCATTCAGTCAAATCACGTAGTGTTTGTGCCATGCATAACAACCTTTAGTTACTTCACTTAGCACTCCTAATTCTGGTCATATTCCGCCCACATATTTTAAATGGAACTGACCTGTGCTGAATTAATGTTAAAGAATATTTGGCTAATTTTCATATATTATAAATATATATATATATATATATATATATATATATATATATATATATATATATATATAATTTATTTCTTTTTCATTATATATGATTTTGGTACAACGTTTATCTACTATGTACCTCTTACTATGTACCTCTGCATTGTATCTAATGGAAAGGAGGAGTCTTTAAAATATTGCAAGGAGTGTAATAAGAAATGCAAAAAAGCAATAAGAGCAGCTAGAATGGAAAATGAAAAGCAAATCGCTATAGAGAGTAAAGCCAATCCTAAAAAGTTTTTTTAAATACATAAACGGTAAAAGGTTAAAAAAGGAGAATATAGGTCCATTAAAAGATGAATTAGGAGAATTGATAAATGATGACGAAATAAAAGCGGAAATACTGAACAAATTCTATTCATCAGTATTCACCAGTGAAGAACTGATGGTGGGAGTAGAGCATAACAATTGTGACAGTAATGATTCATGGTTAGATACTTGTTTAAGCGAAGAAGTAGTCCGGGAGAGACTAAGCAAAATTAAGATTAATAAATCACCTGGTCCTGATGGACTTCACCCGAGGGTTCTTATGGAACTTAGTTCACAACCAGCACGACCCCTATACTTGATTTTCAATAGTTCAATTAGATCAGGCATGGTACCGAAGGATTGGCGTATAGCTGAGGTAGTGCCATTATTTAAAAAGGGATCCAAAAATCTTCCGGGAAACTACAGACCAGTTAGTTTATCATCTAAAGTGGGGAAAATATTGGAGGGAATTGTAAGGGACGTCATACAGGAGTATCTGAAGTCCGCTAGGATTATTAGCAAGAACCAGCATGGGTTTGTGAGGGACAGGTCATGTCAGACTAACTTAATTAGCTTCTACGAGGAAGTGAGCAATAATCTTGATCAAGGAAAAGCAGTGGATGTGGTCCTCCTAGATTTTGCAAAAGCCTTCGATACAGTTCCTCACAGGAGACTGATAATCAAATTAAAGGAGATTGGCCAAGGAAAAAATAAGATTTTACTCACCGGTAAATATATTTCTCGTAGTCCGTAGTGGATGCTGGGTACTCCGTAAGGACCATGGGGAATAGCGGCTCCGCAGGAGACTGGGCACAGCTAAGAAACATTTAGGACTACCTGGTGTGCACTGGCTCCTCCCACCATGACCCTCCTCCAGACTTCAGTAAGGATACTGTGCCCGGAAGAGCTGACACAATAAGGAAGGATTTTGAATCCCGGGTAAGACTCATACCAGCCACACCAATCACACCGTATAACTCGTGATAATATACCCAGTTAACAGTATGAACACAACAGAGCCTCTCAAAAGATGGCTCAACAATAACCCTTGTAGTTAACAATAACTATAGACAAGTATTGCAGACAGTCCGCACTTGGGACGGGCGCCCAGCATCCACTACGGACTACGAGAAATAGATTTACCGGTGAGTAAAATCTTATTTTCTCTGACGTCCTAGTGGATGCTGGGGACTCCGTAAGGACCATGGGGATTATACCAAAGCTCCCAAATGGGCGGGAGAGTGCGGATGACTCTGCAGCACCGAATGAGAGAACTCAAGGTCCTCCTCAGCCAGGGTATCAAATTTGTAGAATTTTGCAAACGTGTTTGCCCCTGACCAAGTAGCAGCTCGTCAAAGTTGTAAAGCCGAGACCCCTCGGGCAGCCGCCCAAGAAGAGCCCACTTTCCTCGTGGAATGGGCTTTTACAGATTTAGGCTGCGGCAGGCCAGCCACAGAATGCGCAAGCTGAATTGTGCTACAAATCCAGCGAGCAATAGTCTGCTTTGAAGCAGGAGCACCCATCTTGTTTGGTGCATACAGGATAAATAGCGAGTCAGTCTTCCTGACTCCAGCCGTCCTGGAAACATAAATTTTCAAGGCCCTTACTACGTCCAGTAACTTGGAGTCCTCCAAGTCCCTAGTAGCCGCAGGCACCACAATAGGTTGGTTCAAGTGAAAAGCTGATACCACCTTAGGAAGAAACTGGGGACGAGTCCTCAATTCTGCCCTATCCATATGGAAAATCAAATAGGGGCTTTTACATGACAAAGCCGCCAATTCTGACACACGCCTTGCCGAAGCCAAGGCCAAAAGCATGACCACTTTCCACGTGAGATATTTTAAATCCACGGTTTTGAGTGGCTCAAACCAATGTGACTTTAGGAAACCCAACACCACATTGAGGTCCCACGGTGCCACTGGAGGCACAAAAGGAGGCTGAATATGCAGCACTCCCTTGACAAATGTCTGAACTTCAGGCAGTGAAGCCAGTTCTTTTTGGAAGAAAATCGACAGAGCCGAAATCTGGACCTTAATGGAACCCAGTTTTAGGCCCATAGTCACCCCTGACTGTAGGAAGTGCAGAAATCGACCTAGCTGGAATTCCTCCGTTGGGGCCTCCCTGGCCTCACACCACGCAACATATTTTCGCCATATGCGGTGATAATGTTGTACGGTTACAACTTTTCTAGCTTTAATAAGCGTAGGAATGACTTCCTCCGGAATACCCTTTTCTTTTAGGATCCGGTATTTAACCGCCATGCCGTTAAACGCAGCCGCGGTAAGTCTTGGAACAGACAGGGCCCCTGCAGCAGCAGGTCCTGTCTGAGCGGCAGAGGCCATGGGTCCTCTGAGATTAATTCTTGAAGTTCTGGGTACCAAGACCATCTTGGATAATCTGGAGCAATGAGAATAGTTCTTACTCCTCTTTTCTTTATTATCCTCAGTACCTTGGGTATGAGAGGAAGAGGAGGGAACACATAAACCGACCGGTACACCCACGGTGTCACTAGAGCGTCCACAGCTATCGCCTGAGGGTCTCTTGACCTGGCGCAATATTTACTAGCTTTTTGTTTAAGCGGGACGCCATCATGTCCACCTGTGGCTTTTCCCAACGGTTTACAATCAGTTGGAAGACTTCTGGATGAAGTCCCCACTCTCCCGGGTGGAGGTCGTGCCTGCTAAGGAAGTCTGCTTCCCAGTTGTCCACTCCCGGAATGAACACTGCTGACAGTGCTAACACGTGATTTTCCGCCCATCGGAGAATCCTTGTGGCTTCTGCCATCGCCGTCCTGCTTCTTGTGCCGCCCTGTCGATTTACATGGGCGACTGCCGTGATGTTGTCTGACTGGATCAGAACCGGCTGGTTTTGAAGCAGGGGCTTTGCTTGACTTAGGGCATTGTAAATGGCCCTCAGTTCCAGAACATTTATGTGTAGGGAAGTCTCCTGACTTGACCAAAGTCCTTGGAAGTTTCTTCCCCGTGTGACTGCACCCCAGCCCCGAAGGCTGGCATCCGTGGTCACCAGGACCCAGTCCTGTATGCCGAATCTGCGGCCCTCTCTGAGATGAGCACTCTGCAGCCACCACAGCAGAGACACCCTGGTCCTTGGAGACAGGGTTATCAACCGATGCATTTGAAGATGCGATCCGGACCATTGGTCCAACAGGTCCCACTGAAAGGTTCTGGCATGGAACCTGCCGAATGGAATCGCTTCGTAGGAAGCTACCATCTTTCCCAGGACTCGCGTGCAATGATGCACCGACACCTGTTTTGGTTTCAGGAGGCCTCTCACTAGAGATGACAGCTCCTTGGCTTTCTCCTCTGGGAGAAACACTTTTTTCTGGACTGTGTCCAGAATCATCCCCAGGAACAGTAGACGTGTCGCCGGAACCAGCTGAGACTTTGGAATATTCAGAATCCAATCGTGCTGGTGTAGCACCTCTTGAGATAATGCTACGCTGACCAACAACTGCTCTCTGGACCTCGCCCTTATCAGGAGATCGTCCAAGTATGGGATAATTAAAACTCCCTTTTTCCGAAGGAGTATCATCATTTCGGCCATTACCTTGGTAAATACCCTCGGTGCCGTGGACAGGCCGAACGGCAACGTCTGGAATTGGTAATGACAATCCTGTACCACAAATCTGAGGTACTCCTGGTGAGGATGGTAAATGGGGACATGCAGGTAAGCATCCTTGATGTCCAGAGATACCATGTAATCTCCCTCTTCCAGGCTTGCAATAACTGCCCTGAGCGATTCCATCTTGAACTTGAATTTTCTTAAATATGTGTTCAAGGATTTCAAATTTAAAATGGGTCTCACCGAACCGTCCGGTTTCGGTACCACAAACATTGTGGAATAGTAACCCTGTCCTTGTTGAAGTAGGGGCACCTTGACTATCACCTGCTGGGAATACAGCTTGTGAATTGCCTCTAACACAGCCTCCCTTTCTGAAGGAGTCGTTGGTAAGGCAGATTTGAGGAAACGGCGGGGGGGGGGGGTGGATGTCTCGAATTCCAGCCTGTACCCCTGAGATACCACTTGAAGGATCCAGGGATCTACCTGTGAGCGAGCCCACTGATTGCTGAAGTTTTTGAGACGGCCCCCCACCGTACCTGGCTCCGCCTGCTGAGCCCCAGCGTCATGCGGCGGACTTAGCAGAAGAAGCGGGGGAGGACTTTTGTTCCTGGGAAGTGGCTGTATGCTGCAGCTTTTTTCCCCTACCTCTGCCTCTTGGCAGAAAGGACGCGCCTCTACCCCGTCTGCTCTTTTGGGGGCGAAAGGACTGCACCTGATAATACGGTGCTCTCTTTGGTTGTGAGGGGACATGTGGCAAAAATGCTGACTTCCCAGCTGTTGCTGTGGACACTAAGTCTGAAAGACCATCCCCGAACAACTCCTCACCCTTATAAGGCAAAACTTCCATGTGCCTTTTAGAATCTGCATCACCTGTCCACTGCCGGGTCCATAACCCTCTCCTGGCACAAATGGACAGTGCACTTATTTTTGATGCCAGCCGGCAAATATCCCTCTGTGCATCTCTTATGTAAAAGACAGCGTCTTTAATATGCTCTACGTTTAGCAATATAGTGTCCCTGTCTAGGGTGTCAATGTTTTCTGACAGGGAGTCTGACAATGCAGCTGCAGCACTGCACATCCATGCTGAGGCAATAGCTGGTCTCAGTATAATACCAGTGTGTGTATATATAGCGTTCTGGAGAGCCTCCTGCTTTCTGTCAGCAGGTTCCTTTTGGGCGGCCGTATCCTGGGACGGCAGTGCCACCTTTTTTGATAAGCGCGTAAGTGCTTTATCCACCCTAGGGGGTGTTTCCCAACGTGACCTATCCTCTGGCGGGAAAGGGTATGCCATTAGTAATTCTTTTGAAATTACCAATTTTTTATCGGGGGAAGCCCACGCTAGTTCACACACTTCATTCAATTCTTCAGAAGGGGGAAAAACTACTTGTAGTTTTTTCAAACATAATACCCTTTTTTTGTGGTACCTGGGGTCACCTCAGAAATGTGTAAAACATTTTTCATTGCCTCAATCATATAACGAATGGCCCTATTGGACATTACATTAGTCTCTTCGTCGTCGACACTGGTATCAGTATCCGTGTTGACATCTGTGTCTGCCATCTGAGGTAGCGGGCGTTTTAGAGCCCCTGATGACTTTTGAGACGTCTGGGCAGGCACGGGCTGAGAAGCCGGCTGCCCCGCATTTGGCATGTCGTCAAATTTTTTATGTAAGGAGTCGACACTTTCGTGTAATTCCTTCCACAAGTCCATCCACTCCGGTGTCTGCCCCGCAGGGGGTGACACATTTATAGGCACCTGCTCCTCCTCCACATAAGTCTCCTCATCAAACATGTCGACACAGCCGTACCGACACACCGCACACACACAGGGAATGCTCTGACAGAAGACAGGACCCCACAAAGCCCTTTGGGGAGACAGAGAGAGAGTATGCCAGCACACACCAGAGCGCTATATAAATCAGGGATTAACTAAATTATATCCCCTTATAGCTGCTATATGTATATTGCGCCTAAATTTAGTGCCCCCCCTCTCTTTTTTACCCTTTTCTGTAGTGTAGACTGCAGGGGAGAGCCAGGGAGCTTCCTTCCAGCGGAGCTGTGAGGTAGAAATGGCGCCAGTGTGCTGAGGGAGATAGCTCCGCCCCTTTTTCGGCTGACTTTTCTCACTCTTTTTTATGGATTCTGGCAGGGGTATTTATCACATATATAGCCTCTGGGGCTATATATTGTGATATATTTGCCAGCCAAGGTGTATTTATTGCTTCTCAGGGCGCCCCCCCCAGCGCCCTGCACCCTCAGTGACCGGAGTGTGAAGTGTGTATGAGGAGCAATGGCGCACAGCTGCAATGCTGTGCGCTACCTTGGTGAAGACTGATGTCTTCTGCCGCCGATTTTCCGGATTCTTCTTGCTTCTGGCTCTGTAAGGGGGCCGGCGGCGCGGCTCCGGGACCGAACACCAATGGCCGGTTCCATGCGGTCGGTCCCTCTGGAGCTAATGGTGTCCAGTAGCCTAAGAAGCCCAAGCTACCACCAGTTAGGTAGGTTCGCTTCTTCTCCCCTTAGTCCCTCGCTGCAGTGAGTCTGTTGCCAGCAGATCTCACTGTAAAATAAAAAACCTAAAATATACTTTCTCTCTAGGAGCTCAGGAGAGCCCCTAGTGTGCATCCAGCTCAGCCGGGCACAGGATTCTAACTAAAGTCTGGAGGAGGGTCATGGTGGGAGGAGCCAGTGCACACCAGGTAGTCCTAAATCTCTTAGCTGTGCCCAGTCTCCTGTGGAGCCGCTATTCCCCATGGTCCTTACGGAGTCCCCAGCATCCACTAGAAACTATTTGCACATGGATAAGCAGCTGGTTGGATAGCAGGGTACAGCGAGTAGTGGTCAACGGGAAGTTCTCAACCTGGTCCCCAGTAGTCGGCGGAATACCACAAGGGTCCGTACTCGGACCACTACTGTTCAACATATTTATCAATGACCTAGAAATAGGCCTGGAAAGCACAGTGTCAATCTTTGCAGATGATACTAAACTGTGTAAGGTAATTAATTCAGAATTGGATGTGGAGTCCTTGCAGAATGATCTATCTAAACTTGAACTCTGGGCGTCTAAATGGAAAATGAGGTTCAATACAGACAAATGTAAGGTTATGCATTTTGGGACTAAAAACAAACTTGCATCCCACATATTAAATGGGGAACGCCTAGGGGAAACAGAGTTGGAAAAAGATTTGGGAGTATTCATTGATAATAGGCTTAATAACCGTATACAATGTCAAAATGCAGTAAAGAAGGCAAGTAAGGTGCTAGCGTGCATAAAAAGGGGAATTGAGACAAGGGACTCGGATGTAATCATGCCGCTGTATAAGGCATTGGTACGTCCGCACCTGGAATATTGTGTTCAGTTTTGGGCCCCATTGTATAAAAAAAGACATCAGTGAACTCGAAAGTGTTCAAAGGCGAGCTACTAAATTGATTAAAGGCCTAGAAGGACTGGACTATAAGGAAAGACTTACTAGGCTGAATATGTATACACTAGAAAAGAGGCGCCTAAGAGGAGATATTATTAATATCTTCAAATATGTAAAGGGACATCACAGAGAATTGTCAGAGAAATTATTTATTAAAAGAACACAGTTTAGGACACGTGGGCACTCGCTGCGACCGGAGGAGAGAAAGTTCCAAACGCAACGGAGGAAAGGGTTCTTCACTGTTAGGGCAATCAGGATGTGGAATTCCCTGCCAGGGAAGGTGGTAATGGCGGACTCTGTAATTGGATTTAAAAAAAGAATGGATAAATTTCTGATTGAAGAAGCTATCCAAGGTTATAATACTTAAAATATCAACGTGGTTAATCCGGGGGTAACATGAGTTATAGTAGCTAACTAGTCATAAAACATTATTTAGCAAGTATGTAGAATCATCACAACTTAAAACAGGTTGAACACGATGGGCAATTTGCCTCTATTCAACCTCAAATACTATGTTACTATGTATGTTACATAGGAGCAGAATGATTGACATTTAGTTCATCAAATAAAATCCTTTAAACTATTTGCCAACCAACAATCTATATAAGTTACTATGGAAACAGAGTCATATTTGGAACTCCGCCTATAAGACATCGTACCTAAGTGCATGCCAATTATATCATCTCCACATCGTAATTCTACCCACTACACATTCCTGGAATTAAGTGCAGTGAGATTACTATAACATTGCATTGCACTATAACATGGCTGGTTTAAAAGAACAACAATAAATAGACCAGCCAAGTAAACATACATTTGAACCATCCACCGATACCACTTTCACATCGCAATCACAGATCGCACACAGGAATTGTACATGGGTCCTTCTCGGGTGCGACCCGCCATGAGAACCCTTTCAGACTGGCAACGCTACCCGGCAATTTGCCGGGTCGGAAGCTGCGCTTGGAAATGAGGTAATCTCCATGCCGCCTCCTCTTCTTGCTTAAATACAAATAGAAAAATATCAGTGTTTTCTTGAAAAGTTTAAAAGTAGGTTCAACACAGTGAAAAGACTGCGTGTTTACTAGTAGCTATGTTTTCCTACTGTACTGCCGATTATTAGAAAAAGATTACAGGGACTCCTCATACAGTACTTAAAAAAATATATTACCACTATGACTTTTCAGTGAGGAAAAACATTTATTTCACGACACCACATTCTGTGTCCAGCACGGCCGAAAGGATTGATTGGATGTTACATGAAAGCCACAAGGAAATATTAGCCACAATCAACATGCTTAACTTGTAGCTAAAGAGACATAATGGTTTTGAAGGGATTGGCAGACGGGAGCAGGCAGATTTATTTACTCTGGTTCAGCCTTGAAATACCAAAAGTCATGCACCAGTGCTTATGAGGTTGTGTTTCTTACGCCTTTCTCTTATATTATATATGGTTAATGTGTTAAGATTTATTCAGCACAGAGCAAGATACAGATGTGTCCTTAAAGAGATGCTAAAATTCAAATGCAAAAAACAGTTACATTTAACCCCCATGTTGCTGCCATCTACAGTATTCTGTTCATACAGATGCTAAATCTGTAATAATACTTTGAAAATATTTTCAGTTTTTACTCAGTGTAAGCCAACAATGTAATCCATGCCCTACTTTCCAAAGTATTTACATGCTACCTCTTTTCCTATTGATACAGTCTCTTAATGCAGTGGCACATTTATGGCTGATCTGTTGTGCAAAGCAAGGGCCTACTTATAGTATATTTCATTTCTATTTTCTCTTTAGGATTATTAACTTTAGTGTATACAGCTCCCACACCTCCTGTTTTATCATTTGTAACTGTACAGATGTGTCCTCCTACATCCTTGCTGCAGTACTAGTCAAGCCATACCATGGCGTGACTCAGTAGCGCAGAGCGTCTTTATGTGCAACTTTTTCTGTTTACATGCATCCAAGTCACATTACTATGTGAATAGGACACACAAGCCGTGAGTCAGCTGGCAGCTCCCGAACATCTTTTTCCCCGAAAATGATATGTGGCATGTATATATTCTGTGTGTGACTGCATCTGCATATGAAATGCTACATTACAGTGTTTTCCTGGAAATCACTGTAAAATACTGTAGCATTTCGTATGCAGATAGAGCCACAGTCGCACACAGAATATAGGCATGCACTTATTTTAATCAGCATAAGCTGCTTGTGCATTCTAGTCACATAGCGATGCAAATAAGATGCATTTAAGGCAAAAAATAAATAAATAGGATTTTAATTACCTACCGGTAAATCCTTTTCTCGTAGTCTGTAGGGGATACTGGGAATACATTTACTACCATGGGGTATAGACGGGTCCACTAGGAGCCTTGGGCACTTTAAGAATTTGATAGTGTGCGCTGGCTCCTCCCTCTATGCTCCTCCTACCAGACTCAGTTTAGAAAATGTGCCCGAGGAGATGGACATACTTTGAGAGTAGGATAGATAAGGAAAGTGGTGAGATTACGAACCAGCACACACAGAACAATAGAAAAGCCATGCTAACCAAACTTGAATAGCAACAGCTGAACAAACCTGAATACATAACCAAGTAACAGTGCAGAAAGAACGCCCAGTATCCCCTACGGCAGGCTTTTTCAATCAGTGTGCCGCGACCAGTTGCAAGGTGTGCCGCAGAGTCAGAGTCACTGCCTGCACCTTCAGAGCAAACTGTGGCCCAGACTCTTCTTAGAGGATCAGTTGTGCCCCGGGTGTGACCGATGCATTGAAGACGCGGCGGCGTGACATCATAGGTCACAGCCGCATCGTCTCACCACCCAGCCAGCTCACCCGCCTGCATACACATCTTCCAGTTCCTGCCCGCGTCCACAACTTTCCCTGTCCACCCACATCCACGCCTGCCCGACCGAACAATGTGACTAATTCATGTAGGGAGCAATAGGATTTATGTGGGGAGCAATGTGAATCATTTATGTGGGGAGCAGCATGATTTATATGGGGAGCAATGCGATTGATTTATGTGGAGAGCAATAGGATTTATGTAGGGAGCAACATGATTTATGTGGGGGGCAATGTGATTGTTTTTTCTGTGTAGGCCAATGTATGTGTGGATTATTTTTTACTCTGTGGGCCAATGAGTGTGTTTTTTTCCCGGGGGAAATGGATGGTGTGCCTTGCCAATTTTAAAATATTGTTTGGTGTGCCGCAAGTTAAAAAAAGGTTGAAAACCACTGCCCTACGGACTACAAGAAAAGGATTTACCGGTAGGTAATTAAAATCCTATTTTCTCTTACGTCCTTGGGGATACTGGGAATCCATTTAGCACCATGGGGAAGTACCAAGGCTCCCAAACCGGGTGGGAGAGTGCTGAAGTTCCTGCAGAACTGATTGGCCTCTGAGGACCTTCAGTTTGGTCAAAGCATCGAACTTGTAAAACTTTGCAAACGTGTTCGAACCTGACCAAGTAGCTGCTCAGCAGAGCTATAAAGCGGAGCCATCCCGGGCAGCTGCCCAAGAAGAACCCACCAACCTATTAGAGTGGGCCTGTACAGATTTTGGAACCAGCAATCCTGACGTGGAATAAGCATGCTGAATAGTGAGCCTGATCCAGCATGCAATAGACTGCTTTGAAGCAGGACACCCAATTTTATTGGGATCATAGAGAAAGAACAGCGAGTCAGATTTCCTGTGATGAGCTGTCTTCTTTACGTACACCTTCAAGGCCCTCACAACATCCAAAGAATTTGAAGTAGCAGAGGTGTCCGCAACAGCCGAAATCACATAAGGTTGGTTGGTGTAAAACGCTGACACCACATTAGGAAGAAATTGCTGACGAGTCCTGAGTTCAGCTCTGAACTCATGGAATATTAAGTAGGGGCTCTTGTGAGACAACGCCCCTAGCTCCGACACACGTCTTGCTGAAACTAAGGCCAACAATGTGACGGTCTTCCACGTAAGGTACTTTATGTCAACTTCCTGTAATGGTTCAACCCAATCCGATTGGAGGAACTGCAGCACCAAATTGAGATCCCAAGGTGCCAGGGGGGGCACAAAGGGAGACTGGATGTGCAGAACACCTTTCAAAAACATCTGGACCTCAGGGAGAGAAGCCAATTGTTTTTTAAAGTAAATAGACAAGGCCAAAATTTGGACTTTAATGGAGCCTAGGCGTAGGCCTACATCCACTCCCGACTGCAAAAAAGCAGGAGACGTCCCAGATGAAATTCCACCGCAGAATATTGTCTGCTCTCACACCCCAGGAGACATACTTCTTCCATATACGGTGGTAATGTTTAGACTTTACCCGCTTCCTGGCTTGAATCATAGTCGGGATGACCTGGTCAGGAATGCCTCTCCTGGCTAGAATCAGCCGTTCAACTTCCATGCCGTTAAACGTAGCCGCGGTAAGTC
This sequence comes from Pseudophryne corroboree, assembly GCF_028390025.1. Taxonomy (NCBI): domain Eukaryota; kingdom Metazoa; phylum Chordata; class Amphibia; order Anura; family Myobatrachidae; genus Pseudophryne; species Pseudophryne corroboree. Next base: position 680,710,946 of record NC_086449.1, read on the forward strand.
TTGATAGACAAATGGGCCCTGTTGCAGAAGATCCTCGAAGAGGTATAGGCCACGGAACTTCGATCAGCATCTCGAGAAAATCCGCGTACCAGGCCATTCGCGGCCAGTCCAGAGCAATGAGGATTGCTTGAACCTTTTCCCTTTTAATTCTTGTAAGAATTCTTGGAACCAGAGGAAGTGGAGGAAACACGTACACCAGTTGGTAGACCCATGGAGTTGTCAGAGCGTCTACCACCACTGCTTGTGGGTCTCTCGACATGGAACAATACCGCTTGAGCTTCTTGTTGAGTCGAGAGGCCATCATGTTGATCTGTGGATATCCCCACCGATGTGTCAACCATCGGAACACCTCTGGGTGGAGGCCCCACTCCCCCAGGTGCCGGTGGTGTCTGCTGAGGGAGTCTGCTTCCCAGTTGTCTACTCCTGGGATGAAGACCACAGACAACGCCACGGCATGTTTTTCCGCCCAGAGGAGAATTCTTGACACCTCTGACATTGCTGCTCTGCTTTTCGTTCCGCCCTGTAGGTTTATGTACGTTACCGCCGTTACATTGTTCACCTGGACTTGAATGGCCTGATTCCGAAGTAGAGATGAGGTCTGCAGAAGGGCATTGTAGAGTGCCCTGAGTTCCAAGATGTTTATTGGAAGGACGACTTCCCGACTTGACCATCTTCCTTGAAACTGCACCCCCTGGGTGACTGCTCCCCAACCTCTGAGGCTTGCGCCTGTGGTTAGCAGAATCCAATTCTGAATCCTGAACCTCCGACCCTCGACGAGGTGAGAAGTCTATAGCCACCACAGAAGGGAGATTCTGGCTTTTGGTGACAGACAGATCCTCTGGTGCATGTGAAGATGCGATCCGGACCATTTGTCCAACAGATCCAGCTGGAAGGGTCTCGCATGAAACCTTCCGTACTGAAGCACCTCGTAAGAGGCCACCATTTTCCCCAGAAGATGAATGCACAGATGCACAGAGATCCGGGTTGGCTTCAGGACAGCCTAAACCATCGACTGGATTTCCATAGCCTTCTCCCAGGAACACTCTTGTACAGTATCATTCCCAGGAAAGGAAGCCTCTGCGTCGGTTCCAGGTGAGATTTTGGTAAGTTCAGAATCCACCCGTGATCCAGGAGTAGTCTGGTTGAGAGGCTAATGCTGCTTAACAACCGCTCCCTGGATAGTGCCTTTATCAGAAGATCGTCCAGGTATGGAATTTTGTTCACTCCCTGTTTGCGGAGTAGAAACATCATCTCTGCCATCACCTTGGTGCACACTCTCGGTGCTGTGGAGAGACCAAATAGCAGGGCCTGGAACTGGTAGTTACAGTCCTGCAGTGCAAACCGTATATAAGCCTGATGAGGTGGCCAGATTGGAATGTGAAGGTACGCATCCTTGATATCCAGAGACACTAGGAATTCTCCCTCCTCCAGACCTGAGATCACTGCTCTCATAGACTCCATCTTGAATTTGAACACTCGTAAGTACGGGTTCAATGACTTGAGGTTCAAAATCGGTCTTACCGAACTGTCCAGTTTCGGTACTACAAACAAGTTGGAATAATATCCCTCGTTTTGCAGATGAGGTAGAACTGGAACAACGACCTGAGTATGTTTCAGTTTTTGAATGGTGTCCTGTAAGGTTATACTTGCTTCCTGTGAAACTGGTAAGCCTGATTTGAAGAATCTGTGAGGTGGAAGCTCCTGAAACTCCAGTCTGTAGCCCTGGGAAATAAGATCTATGACCCAGGGATCCTGGCATGATGTTGTCCAGATGTGACTGAAAAATTTTAGTCGGGCTCTCACCTGCCAGTCTCCCAGGCATTGCGGTCCACCGTCATGCTGAAGGCTTTGAGGAAGCAGAGCTTGAGCTCTGTTCCTGTGAACCGGCAGTTTCTGTTTTTTTGTGGTGTACCTCTAGCGCCTCTGGTGGCTGTAGAAGAACTTCTGGTTTTGCCCTTAAACTTGGCAGTCTGAAAGGACTGTAGATTAGGTCCTGAGTAGGCCTTCCTGGCTGGGGGAGCTGCAGAAGGAAGATACGTGAACTTACCCGCAGTAGCTTTAGAGATCCATTTGTCTAGTTTATCTCCAAATAAGGCCTCTCCTGTGAAGGGTAGGCCTTCCACGCCTTTCCTGGAGTCAGCGTCAGCAGTCCACTGGTGTAGCCATAAGCCTCTGCGTGTTGACACTGCCATAGCAGTGGTGCGTGCATTAAGCAAGCCTATTTCTTTTATGGCTTCCACCATAAAATTCACAGTCCTGTATATGCTGCAGAAGTAAAATAATCTCCCCCTGAGGCAAGGTACCTAACCCTTCAATTACGTTGCCCGACCATTTGGCGATAGCCTTAGTAATCCACCCACATGCTATAGTGGGTCTCTGTATACAGCTGCTGGGGTGCCCAAAGATTTGAGTGTATTCTCAATTCTAAGATCAGCCGTGTCTTTTAGAGAGGCTGCACCCGCGACAGGCAATACAATTTTCCGTGTCAGCCTGGATACTGATGCATCCACTATCGGTGGATTTTCCCATTTTTTCCTATCCTCAGGAGGAAAGGGAAAAGCCAATATCAACCTTTTAGGGATTTGAAATTTCCTATCAGGATTAATCCACGGTCTTCAAACAGGGTATTTAGTTCCTTTGACACAGGAAAAGCGGCTGAGGATTTTTTTTTTATATTAAAATAAGATTCCTCAGTCTCCTCTGTTACCTTATAGGGGATATGCAGAACTTCTGATAGCTCTTCTATGAGAGCCTCAATTCCCTGTGACAGAGTAGCCTCCCCCATCTCTGAGTCAAGCTCCCACTCCACCATGTCTGACCCCTCATCATCAGAGTCAGACTGCAGGATATGGGCCAAAGGCAGTTTTTGCGGACAAATAGTAGGGGACTGAGACGCTGGTTTCTCTGTTTATAAACTCAGTCATCGATTGCGTCTCTTTATCGCTGCAGGACAATTTAGTAGAAATATTGGAAATCATTCCCCTAATGGAAACCAGCCAAGCTGGCTCCGCCCCGCTAGCCTGGGAGGGTGCACTGTACTGAGTACACTCCAGTGAACCCGCTGGAGAAGAGGAACACTGTGCCTTACATGAAACACACTCTTTGTCTGACATACTGTGACAGCACACACACCGGAACAGGTCAAATGCACTATTAACCCACAAAGAGCCCTTCAAGAGAGACACAGAGATAGTCTGGAACCAGCACACAGCACCCTTACTGCTACTGCCAAGCTTAGTCGGGTCGCAGACTAAGTACCCAGATTGGGGACTTAGGGGGACATTTACTGAGCAGTGATAAGAGCGGAGAAGTGAGCCAGTGGAGAAGTTGCCTCATCAACCAATCAGCAGCTCTGTATAATTTTATAGTATGCAAATTGTAGATGTTACTTCAGTGCTGATTGGTTGCCATGGGCACTTCTCCACTGGCTCACTTCTCCGCTCTTATCACTGCTTAGTAAATGTCCCCCTTAGTACACTAGTAAGCGCTCCCCCCCTGCTATGACCCCCTGGTACCGCTGAGGTAATCTGGAGTCTCTCCGAAAGAGCTGCACGTCCCTGTCAGTCAGCGTCTTTGCCCACTGCAGAGGGAAAATGGCGCTGGTGAGCTGCTGGATCCGCTCATAGTGAAGCCCCGCCCCTTCAATGGCACGCGGTCTTCCCGCTTTTTTATACTGGCTGAGGTAATTTAAGTGCCTAATGGAGTCAGCCCCCTTTTAAGTCTGTAATGCCAGTCTGGGTACTGTGTATACACGTAGTGTACTTAGACTCAGTTCAATCCCTCAGAAGTGGTGCGTATGCACTGTGTACTGAGATCCAGCTGCCCCATGTAGAAGCCATGTATCTCCGTACCCTCATGCCGCCACAATGGCCGGCGACCTGTTAACCAGGACGCCGGCTTAGTACTCACCACTCTTCTATCTTCTGGCTCTATTAGGGGTGGCGGCGTGCTGCGGGAATGTACGCTCGCCGTGGTGGGGTTTGCGAATAGTTCCCTCAGGAGCTAGTGTCGTGTCAGCGGGGAACGGGACCATTAACCCTTCAAGAGGTTGGGCCGTTTCCACCCCCCCCCCCCTAATTCCCACGAAGCAGGCAGGCTGGGATAAACACATCTCCAGTGATTCCATTCTCCTCATCCACCCCTCGGTTTGTCCCAATCTTTAGCTTTGTGTCTGTTTCACCTCTGTGTGTCTGTTGCCATCTTGTGACTATCTAGAACCTCTACGATTACTTGTCTCCCCATTTGCGCTTCTTTTTCCTCCCTTGTGTGTATGTCTCCTAATCCCATCTGTTCCCACAACCCACTGTCCACTTGTGACCGTTGTAATCCACCATTGTGTTTCACTTCTCCTCTCTCCACCCCTATATTTCCTCCTCTTCTGCTCAATGTGGTATGGAAAACCAGTGATGGTGGCTGCTGATGTTGAAAAACAGAAACACATAATTGAACCTAAGGATGGCAGAAAGCACAACTTTATGATTTTAATAATGTTACTGAATACCTCAATAGGAGACTTTTGGGGGGAAGGGAGATTTAATAAAGTACGAGGTACGGCTGCACACATGGGAAGTTAGTATGGTAGGAAAACCTAAGAGGTGAGAGCAAAACAGAGCAAGCTTTTCCTGTTGGATAACCTGTGGTGCATTAGAGTAAGAGGTTCCAATGGAAGTGACTATCTCTCTTGGCCTATAGGGTGCTGTGAAAAGAATCCTGAGTCACTAAGGATGCCATGATATGAGAAAGTTTGGGAACCATTGTCCTACAGTACTATGTTTGTTACTGCTTGTGTGCTCTGGTAACTCCATATATATGTCTGAAGAAATGCAGAGAAAAAGCAATATATATCTGCAATAAAATGATATGGATATATACAGATGAAAATATATTCTTTATATTAGTTATTTAGCTACATTACCATATATATTAAAGTGGTGTTAGGATTAGGCTGCGGGAAGGGGAAGGGTTAGGGTTAGGCACCACCTGGGAGGGTTAGGGTTTAAAATAGGGATGCCGTGGCCTGTATTTTGACAACCGGCATCCCAGCCCCAACCTCAAAAAGTTATGTTTCCGCTAAAATTAGCTGTTTACTGTGCCTTTCTGTGCCACTGTACATCCTAAAAACTACAGTCTCTTCACTGGTGAGAGAGAATAAAATATATGTATTTAATATAGGTAACTATTGGAAGCCATCTGCAAAGAAGAACTCATGCTCACTGCTTGGGCAACTCTTTAAAATACAGCCCAAACTAGGCACAAAGTGTGCACTTTCTGAAAGGGCTTCTGTCCTTGTGCTGGGTAGCAGGTGATTTACCGAAGACTCCAATAATAATCCCGACAGCCATTGACAGACAGTCAAAATACAGACACGGTCAAAATACAGTCAATGATTATGCCGACATGTTCATAATACAGACAAAGTTAGAATACAGACATTTGAAATGCAGACATGTCCAAATGTCGACATTGACACAACGCCCCCAGAACCACTCATGTCGGCATTTTGACATGTCGGCATATCAAATGTAAATCATACTGAACCCTTGTGCCATGGCAACCAACCAACAATGACTGTGTTTCAATGAGACCACATATAGCAGACCACATATAGCAGTACGGATGGTGTAATGGTTAGCATTACTGCCTCACAGCACTGAAGTCATGGGTTCAATTCCCACCATGGCTCTAACTGTGTGGAGTTTGTATATTCTCCCTGTACTTGCGTGGGTTTCCTCCGGGTACTCCAGTTTCCTCCCACAATCCAAAAATATACTGGTAGGTTAATTGGCTCCCAACAAATATTAACCCTAGTGTGAAAGTATGTGCATGTACATGTGGTAGGGAATATAGACTGCAAGCTCCACTGGGGCAGGGACCGATGTGAATGTGATATACTCTGTACAGCGCTGCGGAATATGTGTGCGCTATATACATAACTGGTAATAAATATAGCCATGTGCCATCATGCTTAGAAATAGGGCACAAATGAAGGAAAGTTTGCAACAATTGCTGCTCAAGTCTCAGCCACAAAAAAGAGTGAATAATAGAATGATTATTTTGGGGGGAGAGATTACAAGTAATATAATACATTTTTACATTGATAGGATGCCTTAATATTAATGGATGGTTTACTACTGATTTAAGATCTTAATAGTTTCCATTGTCTAAAGCAGGCATTCCCAACCGCGGTCCTCAAGGCACACCAACAGTGCAGGTTCTAGCGATATCCAGGCTTCAGGACAGATGGTTAAATCAAAATAACTGAGGAACTAAATAAGTCACCTGTGTTCAAGCCTGGATATCACTAAAACCAGGACTGTTAGTGTGCCTTGAGGACTGAAGTTGGGAAACACTGTAGGAAGAGCATTGTAACAACTGTGAATGGAAATAGTGTGTAAATGTCCTACTAAACAGAGGTCCGAAGGATGGTGGGCACGGAAAGGGAAGGTCCTACATCTTCATCACTACCCAGGAACAAAAATAACATAACGGCACAATACATTCTCTCTATGTATGGGTTAATGTATGGTATGGTGACTTCTGTATAGTGTCTTTGGAAGAAGCTGTAAGTCGTAATTTTAGGATATTTGTGAGCTGTTAAAATCATTGACTTTGCCGCCATTTTTTCAGTGCAGAGAGATTAAAAAGAAAAGGCCATGTCAGGTCAATATGTGGCATAAATAATGTAATTGTTCATGCTTCTGGAATTCCTTTTTCAGCAATATCAGGTGCCAAAATGTTGCACATACTCAGAAAGGCTTTTCACTCTGCTTTATCACAAAAAAGGATAAGCACAGTAAAAAAATAAGATTTTAAACCTACCGGTAAATCTTTTTCTCCTAGTCCGTAGAGGATGCTGCGTACTCCGTAAGGACCATGGGGATAGACGGGCTCCGCAGGAGACATGGGCACTAAAAAAGAACTTTAGGAATGGGTGTGCACTGGCTCCTCCCTCTATGCCCCTCCTCCATACCTCAGTTAAAGAAACTGTGCCCAGAGGAGACGGACAGTACGAGGAAAGGATTTTTGTTAATCCAAGGGCAAGATTCATACCAGCCCACACCATTCACACCGTATAACTTGGGTTATACGAACCAGTTAACAGCATGAAACAACACAGCATCAGTCAGAGACTGAACAACACTGTAACATAACCCTTATGTAAGCAATAACTATATACAAGTCTTGCAGAAGTAGTCTGCACTGGGACGGGCGCCCAGCATCCTCTACGGACTAGGAGAAAAAGATTTACCGGTAGGTTTAAAATCTTATTTTCTCTTACGTAATAGAGGATGCTGGGGACTCCGTAAGGACCATGGGGATTATACCAAAGCTCCCAAACAGGCGAGAGAGTGCGGATGACTCTGCAGCACCGATTCAGCAAACATGAGGTCCTCCTCAGCCAGGGTATCAAACTTGTAAAAAACTTTGCAAAGGTGTTTGAACCCGACCAAGTAGCAGCTCGGCACAGCTGTAATGCCGAGACCCCTCGGGCAGCCGCCCAAGAAGAGCCCACCTTCCTAGTGGAATGGGCCTCAACCGATTTTGAATTGTGTTACAGATCCAGCGAGCAATAGTCTGCTTAGAAGCAGGAGCGCCAACCTTGTTGGCTGCATACAGGACAAACAGTGCCTCTGTTTTCCTGACCCGAGCCGTTCTGGCCACGTAAATTTACAAAGCCCTGACAACATCAAGGGACTCGGAATCCTCCAAGTCTCGCGTAGCCACAGGCACCACAATAGGTTGGTTCATATGAAAAGATGAAACCACCTTGGGCAAGAATTGAGGACGAGTCCGCAATTCTGCTCTATCCACATGGAACACCAGATAGGGGCTTTTGTGAGACAAAGCCGCCAACTCCGACACTCGCCTAGCCGAAGCCAAGGCTAACAACATAACCACTTTCCAAGTGAGATATTTTAATTCCACAGTTTTAAGTGGTTCAAACCAGTGGGACTTAAGGAAACTCAACACCACGTTAAGGTCCCAAGGCGCCACCAGAGGTACAAAAGGAGGCTGAATATGCAGCACTCCCTTCACAAAAGTCTATACTTCCGGGAGAGAAGCTAATTCCTTCTGAAAGAAAATGGACAGGGCCGAAATCTGAACCTTAATGGAGCCTAAGTTTAGGCCCAAATTCACTCCAGTTTGTAGGAAGTGAAGGAAACGGCCCAGATGGAATTCTTCCGTAGGAGCATTCCTGGCCTCACACCAAGACACATACTTTTGCCATATACGGTAATAATGTTGTGCCGTCACGTCCTTCCTAGCCTTTATCAGAGTAGGAATGACCTCATCCGGAATGCCCTTTTCCGCTAGGATCCGGCGTTCAACCGCCATGCCGTCAAACGCAGCCACGGTAAATCTTGAAACAGACAGGGCCCCTGTTGCAACAGGTCCTGTCTTAGAGGAAGAGGCCACGGATCTTCTGTGAGCATTTCCTGCAGATCCGGATACCAGGCCCTTCGCGGCCAATCTGGAACAATGAGAATTGTCTGTACTCCTCGTTTTCTTATGATTCTCAACACCTTGGGGATGAGAGGAAGAGGAGGAAACACATAGACCGTCTGGAACACCCACGTGTCACCAGGGCGTCCACTGCCACCGCCTGAGGGTCTCTTGACCTGGCGCAATACCTCTGTAGTTTTTTGTTCAGGCGGGACGCCATCATGTCTATTTGGGGCAGTCCCCACTGACTTGCAATCTGTGCGAAGACTTCCTGATGAAGTCCCCACTCTCCTGGATGTAGATCGTGTCTGCTGAGGAAGTCTGCTTCCCAGTTGTCCACCCCTGGAATGAACACTGCTGACAGTGCGCTTACATGATTTTCCGCCCAGCGAAGAATCCTGGTGGCTTCCGTCATTGCCACTCTGCTCCTCGTGCCGCCTTGGCGGTTTACATGAGCCACTGCGGTGATGTTGTCTGACTGAATCAGAACCGATCGATTGCGAAGCAAATTCTCCGCTTGACGAAGGGCGTTGTATATGGCCCTCAGCTCCAGGACGTTGATGTGAAGACAAGTCTCCTGGCTTGACCAAAGACCTTGGAAGTTTCTTCCCTGTGTGACTGCTCCCCAACCTCGGAGGCTCGCGTCCGTGGTTACCAGAATCCAATCCTGAATGCCGAACCTGCGACCCTCTAGAAGGTGAGCACTCTGCAGCCACCACAGGAGAAATACCCTGGCCCTGGGGGACAGGGTGATCAACTGATGAATCTGTAGATGTGACCCGGACCACTTGTCCAGTAGGTCCCATTGGAAAGTCCTTGCATGGAACCTGCCGAAGGGAATGGTCTCGTAAGACGCCACCATCTTTCCCAGGACTCGAGTGCAGTGATGCACTGACACCTGTTTTGGCTTCAATAGGTCCCTGACCAGAGTCATGAGTTCCTGGGCCTTTTCTATCGGCAGATAAACCCTTTTCTGGTCCGTTTCCAGAATCATGCCTAAGAAGGTCAAACGAGTCGTAGGAACCAACTGTGACTTTGGGATATTGAGAATCCAGCCGTGTTGCTGCAACACCTTCAGCGAAAGTGACACGCTGTTCAACAACTGCTCTTGTGATCTCGCTTTTATGAGGAGATCATCCAAGTACGGGATAATTGTGACACCCTGCTTGCGCAGGAGCACCATCATCTCCGCCATTACCTTGGTGAAAATCCTCGGGGCCGTGGAAAGCCCAAACGGCAACGTCTGAAATTGGTAATGACACTCCTGTACCGCAAATCTCAGGTAGGCCTGATGAGGTGGATAAATGCGAACATGAAGGTATGCATCCTTTATGTCCAGGGATACCATAAAATCCCCCCCTTCTATGCTGGCGATGATCGCTTTGAGCAATTCCATCTTAAACTTGAACCTTTTCAAGTATAGGTTCAAGGATTTTAAATTTAAAATGGGTCTGACCGAACCGTCCGGTTTCGGGACTACAAACAGGGTTGAGTAATACCCATTCCCTTGCTGAAGCAAGGGAACTTTGACCACCACCTGTTGAAGACACAATTTGTGAATCACATTTAAAACTATCTCCCTTTCTGGGGGAGAAGCTGGCAGGGCCGATTTGAAAAACCGGCGATGAGGTACCTCTTCGAATTCCAGCTTACACCCCTGGAAAACAATTTCTATTGCCCAGGGATCCACCTGTGAGTGAACCCAGATGTGGCTGAAAAGTCGAAGACGTGCCCCCACTGAGGCGGACTTCCTCAGCGGAGCCCCAGCGTCATGCAGTGGATTTTGTAGAGGCCGGGGAGGACTTCTGCTCCTGGGAACTAGCTGTGGTAGGCAGCTTTTTCCCTATGCCCTTACCTCTGGCAAGAAAGGACGATCCTCGTACTCTCTTGTTTCTATTTGACCGAAAGGACTGCATCTGATAATGTGGCGCTTTCTTAGGCTGTGAGGGAATATAAGGCAAAAAATTAGATTTACCTGCCGTAGCTGTGGAAACCAGGTCCGAGAGACGTTCCCCAAACAATTCCTCACCCCTGTAAGGTAAAACCTCCATATGTCTCTTTGAGTCGGCATCACCTGTCCATTGCCGGGTCTATAGGACTCGTCTAGCAGAAATCGCCATAGCGTTGACTCTAGAACCCAGTAGGCCAATGTCCCTTTGAGCATCTCTCATATATAAGACAGCATCTTTAATATGACCCAGGGTCAATAAAATGGTATCCTTATCCAGGGTATCAAGTTCCACCGACAAGGTATCTGTCCACGCTATCACAGCGCTACAAACCCAAGCCGACGCTATCGCCAGTCTGAGTAAGGTACCAGAATGTGTGTAAATGGACTTCAAGGTAGCCTCCTGCTTGTGATCAGCAGGATCCCTGAGGGTAGCCGTATCTTGGGATGGCAGCGGCACCTTTTTGGATAAGCGTGTCAACGCTTTGTCCACCCTTGGGGATGATTCCCACCGTATCCGGTCCTTATTCGGGAAAGGATGCGCCATAAGAATCCTTTTGGGAATCTGCAGTTTTTTGTCTGGAGATTCCCAAGCCTTTTCAAATAACTCGTTCAGCTCATGAGACGGGGGAAAGGTTACCTCAGGTTTCTTTTCCTTATACATGTGTACCCTCATGTCAGGGACAGGGGGGTCCTCTGTGATATGCAAAACATCTTTTATTGCAATAATCATATATTGAATACTTGTAGCCAATTTTGGCTGTAACTTTGCATCATCGTAGTCGACACTGGAGTCAGAATCCATGTCAGTATCAGTGTCTACTATTTGGGATAGTGGGCGCTTTTGAGACCCCGAAGGTCCCTGTGACATAGGGGCAGGCAGGGCTCGACACCCTGTACATTCCCTGGACTCAGCTTTGTCCAACCTTTTGTGCAATAAATTCACATTAGCACTTAAAACATTCCACATATCGAGCCAGTCAGGTGTCGGCGTTGCCGACGGAGACACCGCAGTCATTTGCTCCACCTCCTCCCTAGGAGAGCCTTCTACCGACACACGCGTACCGACACACCACACACTCAGGGAATCCTCTTATCTGAAGACAGTTCCCCCCTAAGGCCCTTTGGAGAGACAGAGAGAGAGTATGCCAGCACACAACCAGTGCTAATGACACAGGAAAAAATAAGATTTTACTTACCGGTAAATCTATTTCTCGTAGTCCGTAGTGGATGCTGGGGACTCCGTAAGGAACATGGGTAATAGACGGGCTCCGCAGGAGACATGGGCACTTTAAGAAAGAATTTAGATTCTGGTGTGCTCTGGCTCCTCCCTCTATGTCCCTCCTCCAGACCTCAGTTAGAGAAACTGTGCCCGGAAGAGCTGACAGTACAAGGAAAGGATTTTGGTAATCCAGGGCAAGATACATACCAGCCACACCAATCACACTGAATAACTTGTGATAAACTTACCCAGTCAACAGTATGAACAACAACAGAGCATCAGTTCAACCCTGATGCAACAATAACATAGCCCTTATTGCAGCAATAACTATATACAAGTATTGCAGAAGAAGTCCGCACTTGGGACGGGCGCCCAGCATCCACTACGGACTACGAGAAATAGATTTACCGGTAAGTAAAATCTTATTTTCTCTAACGTCCTAGTGGATGCTGGGGACTCCGTAAGGACCATGGGGATTATACCAAAGCTCCCAAACCGGGCGGGAGAGTGCGGCTGACTCTGCAGCACCGATTGAGCAACCATAGATCCTCATCAGCCAGGGTATCAAACTTGTAGAACTTTGCAAAAGTGTTTGAACCTGACCAAGTATCAGCTCGGCATAGTTGTAATGCCGAGATCCCTCAGGCAGCCGCCCAAGAAGAGCCCACGTACCTAGCGGAATGAGCTTTAACTGATTTTGGCTGCAGCAATCCAGCCGCAGAATGAGCCTGCTGAATCGTGTTACAGATCCAGCAAGCAATAGTTTGCTTTGAAGCAGAAGTACCCAGCTTATTGGATGCATACAGGATAAACAGCGACTCCGTTTTCCTGACTCCAGCCGTTCTGGCTACATAAACCTTCAAAGCCCTGACCACATCCAGTAACTCGGAATCCTCCAAGTCACGAGTAGCCACAGGCACCACAATAGGTTGGTTCATATGAAAAGATGACACCACTTTTGGCAGAAATTGTGGATGGGTCCGCAATTCTGCTCTATCCATATGAAAACCAGATAGGGGTTTTTATGTGACAAAGCCGCTAATTCTGACCCACGCCTAGCCGAAGCCAAAGCTAATAGCATGACCACCTTCCACGTGAGATATTTTAACTCCACCGTTTTAAATGGTTCAAATCAGTGTGATTTCAGGAAACTTAACACCACGTTAAGATCCCAAGGTGCCACTGGAGGCACAAAAGGAGGCTGAATATGCAGCACTCCCTTTACAAACGTCTGAACTTCTGGTAGAGAAGCCAACTCTTTTTGAAAGAAAATGGATAGGGCCGAAATCTGGACCTTAATGGAGCCCAATTTCAGGCCCAAATTCACTCCCGACTGTAGGAAGTGGAGGAAACAGTCCAGCTGGAATTCCTCTGTAGGAGCATTCCTGGCCTCACACCAAGAAACATATTTTCGCCATATACGGTGATAATGTTTAGCTGTCACGTCCTTCCTAGCCTTTATCAGCGTAGGAATGACCTCGTCCGGAATGCCCTTTTCTGCTAGGATCCGGCGTTCAACCGCCATGCCGTCAAACGCAGCCGCGGTAAGACTTGGAACAGACAGGGCCCCTGTTGCAACAGGTCCTGTCTTAGAGGAAGAGGCCACGGGTCCTCTGTGAGCATTTCTTGCAGATCTGGATACCAGGTCCTTCGTGGCCAATCTGGAACAGCACCTTGGTATGAGATGAAGAGGAGGAAATACATAGAGCGACTGGAAGGGTCTCTTGACCTGGCGCAATACCTCTGTAGTTTTTTGTTGAGGCGGGATGCCATCATGTCCACCTGTGGCAGTTCCCACCGATATATGATCTGTGTGAAGACTTCCTGATGAAGTCCCCACTCTCCCGGGTGGAGGTCGTGTCTGCTGAGGAAGTCTGCTTCCCAGTTGTCCACTCCCGGGATGAACACTGCTGACAGAGCGCTTACGTGATTCTCCGCCCAGCGAAGAATTCTGGTGGCTTCTGCCATCGCCACTCTGCTCCTTGTGCCGCCTTGGCGGTTCACATCAGCCACTGCGGTGATGTTGTTTGACTGAATCAGAACCGGTTGGTCGCGAAGCAAGTGCTCCGCTTGACATAGGGCGCTGTATACGGCCCTTAGTTCCAGGATGTTGATGTGAAGGCAAGTCTCTTGACTTGACCACAGACCTTGGAAATTTCTTCCCTGTGTGACTGCTCCCCACCCTCGGAGGCTAGCATCCGTGGTCACCAGGACCCAGTCCTGAATTCCGAATCTGCATCCCTCTAGAAGGTGAGAACTCTGCAGCCACCACAGGAGTGACACCCTGGCCCTGGGGGACAGGGTGATTAACCGATGCATCTGAAGATGTGATCCGGACCACTTGTCCAGTAAGTCCCATTGGAAGGTCCTCGCATGGAACCTGCCGAAGGGAATGGCCTCGTATGATGCCACAATCCTTCCCAGGACTCGAGTGCAGTGATGCACTGACACCTGTTTTGGTTTTAATAGATTCCTGACCAGTGTCATGAGCTCCTGAGCTCTCTCTATCGGGAGATAAACCCTTTTCTGGTCTGTGTCTAGGATCATGCCTAGGAGAGGCAGATGAGCTGTAGGAACCAACTGCGACTTTGGAATATATAGAATCCAGCCGTGTTGCCGTTACACTTCCAGAGAAAGTGATACGCTGTTCAGCAACTGCTCTCTTGATCTCGCTTTTATGAGGAGATCGTCCAAGTACGGGATAAAAGTGACACCTTGCTCCGCAGGAGCACCATCATTTCCGCCATTACCTTGGTGAATATTCTCGGGGCCGTGGAGAGACCAAACGGCAACGTCTGAAATTGGTAATGACAATCCCGTACCGCAATTCTGAGGTATGCCTGATGAGGTGGATAAATGGGGACATGAAGGTATGCATCCTTTATGTCCAGAGACACCATAAAATCTCCCCCTTTCAGGCTTGCGATGACCGCTCTTAGCGATTCCATCTTGAACTTGAACCTTTTCAGGTATATGTTCAGGGATTTTAAATTCAATATGGGTCTGACCGAACCGTCCGGTTTCGGGACTACAACATGGTCGAATAATAACCCCCTCCTTGTTGAAGGAGGGGAACCTTGACCACCACCTGGTTGAAGATACAATTTGTGAATTGCAGTTAACACTATGTCCCTCTCGTTGGGGGAAGCCGGCAGGGCCGTCGGTGAGGGGGCATCTCCTCAAAGTCCAGCTTGTATCCCTGAGACACAATATCTATTGCCCAGGGATCCAACAGGGAGTGAACCCACTTGTGGCTGAACTTACGAAGGCGTGCCCCCACCGGGCCTAGCTCCGCCTGTGGAGCCCCAGCGACATGCGGTGGATTTTGTAGAGGCCGGGGAGGACTTCTGTTCCTGGGAACTAGCTGTGTTGTGCAGCTTCTTTCCTCTGCCCATGCCTCTGGCAAGAAAGGACGCACCTCGGACTTTCTTGTTTCTTTGTGTTCGAAAGGCTGCATTTGATAATGTCGTGCTTTCCTAGGCTGTGCAGGAATATAAGGCAAAATATCAGAATTACCAGCTATAGCTGTGGAGACCAGGTCCGAGAACCCTTCTCCACACAATCCTCAGCCTTCCATATGCCTCTTAAGTCGGCATCATCTGTCCATTGCATATTCTACTATTCTACAGGACACGTCAAGCAGAAATCGACATAGCTTTGACTCTAGAACCCAGTAGACTAATGTCTCTTTGGGCATGTTATATATATATATATATATATATATATATATATATATATATATATATATATATATATATCTCTTAAGACAGCATCTTTAATATACATATCTCTATATATACATACATATATATATATATATATATATATATATATATATATACACACATACATACATACATACATACATACATACTGTCCACGCTGCTACAGCGCTATAAACCCATGCCGACACAATCGCCGGTCTGAGTAGTGTACCAGAATGTGCACGCTATCTGCAGGATCCCTGAGGATAGCTGTTACGTCAGGGCTACCTTTTGGGCAAACGTGACACCCTAGGGCAAGATTCCCATCGTATCCTGGCCCTAATAGGGAAAGGATACTCCCTGAGAATTCGTTGTGGGAAACTGCAGTCTCTTGTCTGGAGATTCCCGCTCTTTTTCATCATGAGAGGAGGGAAATTTACCTCAGCTTTCTTCCCCTTAAACATGTGTACCCTTGTGTCAGGGACAGATGAGTCCTCCGTGATATGCAAATCATCTTTTATTACAATAATCATATATTGAATACTTTTCTGCCATTTTGGCTGTAACTTTGCATTATTGTAATCGACACTGGAGTCAGACTCCGTGTCGATATCAGTGTCTATTATTTTGGATAGTGATCATTGAGAGACTCTGAAGGTCTCTGCGACATAGGGACAGACATCGGTAGATTCCCTGTCTGTTCTCTAATCTTTTGTGCAATAAATTCACCTTAGCACTTAATTACACATATCCAAACAGGTGTCGGCGTTGTTGACGGAGACACCCTCACACACACATTTGCTCCATCTCCTCCTTAGGGGAGCCTTTTACCTCAGACATGTCGACACACACGTACCGACACACCACACACTCAGGGAATGCTCATCTGAAGACAATTCCCCCATAAGGCCCTTTGGAGAGCCAGAGAGAGTATGCCAGCACACACCCCAGCGCTATTAACCCAGGAATAACACAGTAACTTAATGTTAACTCAGTAGCTGCTGTTTATATTGATTTTTGCGCCTAATTATGTGCCCCCCCTCTCTTTTTACCCTCTTCTACCGTGTATCTGCAGGGGAGAGGCTGGGGAGCTTCCTCTCAGCGGTGCTGTGGAGAAAAAACATAGCGCTGGTGAGTGCTGAGGAAGAAGCCCCACCCCCTCGACGGCGGGCTTCTGTCCCGCTTTAATGTACAATTTTTGGCGGGGGCTCATACATATATACAGTGCCCAACTGTATATATGCAAACTTTTGCCAAAGAGGTCTCTAATTGCTGCCCAGGGCGCCCCCTCCTGCGCCCTGCACCCTTACAGTGACCGAAGTATGTGGGTGTAGTGTGGGAGCAATGGCGCACAGCTGCAGTGCTGTGCGCTACCTCAGTGAAGACTGGAGTCTTCTGCCGCCGATTTCGAAGTCTTCTTGCTTCTTTCACCCGGCTTCTGTCTTCCGGCTCTGCGAGGGGGCGGCGGCGCTGCTCCGGGATCGGACGACGAGGGTGAGATCCTGTGTACGATCCCTCTGGAGCTAATGGTGTCCAGTAGCCTAAGAAGCAGGACCTATCTGCAGAGAGTAGGGCTGCTTCTCTCCCCTCAGTCCCACGATGTGCAGGGAGTCTGTTGCCAGCAGAGCTCCCTGAAAATAATAAATCCTAACCAAATACTTTCTTACAGCAAGCTCAGGAGAGCTCATTGAAGAGCACCCAGCTCGTCCGGGCACAGATTCAAACTGAGGTCTGGAGGAGGGACATAGAGGGAGGAGCCAGAGCACACCAGAATCTAAATTCTTTCTTAAAGTGCCCATGTCTCCTGCGGAGCCCGTCTATTCCCCATGGTCCTTACGGAGTCCCCAGCATCCACTAGGACGTTAGAGAAAATAAGAATTTACTTACCGATAATTCTATTTCTCATAGTCCGTAGTGGATGCTGGGGACTCCGTAAGGACCATGGGGAATAGCGGCTCCGCAGGAGACTGGGCACATCTAAAGAAAGCTTTAGGACTAACTGGTGTGCACTGGCTCCTCCCCCTATGACCCTCCTCCAAGCCTCAGTTAGGATACTGTGCCCGGACGAGCGTACACAATAAGGAAGGATTTTGAATCCCGGGTAAGACTCATACCAGCCACACCAATCACACCGTATAACTTGTGATCTGAACCCAGTTAACAGTATGATAACAGAGGAGCCTCTGAAAAGATGGCTCCCAACAATAATAACCCGATTTTTGTAACAATAACTATGTACAAGTATTGCAGACAATCCGCACTTGGGATGGGCGCCCAGCATCCACTACGGACTATGAGAAATAGAATTATCGGTAAGTAAATTCTTATTTTCTCTAACGTCCTAAGTGGATGCTGGGGACTCCGTAAGGACCATGGGGATTATACCAAAGCTCCCAAACGGGCGGGAGAGTGCGGATGACTCTGCAGCACCAATTGAGAGAACTCCAGGTCCTCCTCAGCCAGGGTATCAAATTTGTAGAATTTAGCAAACGTGTTTGCCCCTGACCAAGTAGCTGCTCGGCAAAGTTGTAAAGCAGAGACCCCTCGGGCAGCCGCCCAAGATGAGCCCACTTTCCTTGTGGAACGGGCTTTTACAGATTTTAGCTGTGGCAGGCCTGCCACAGAATGTGCAAGCTGAATTGTACTACAAATCCAACGAGCAATAGTCTGCTTAGAAGCAGTAGCACCCAGCATGTTGGGTGCATACAGGATAAACAGCGAGTCAGATTTCCTGACTCCAGCCGTCCTGGAAACATATTTTCAGGGCCCTGACAACATCCAGCAACTTGGATTCCTCCAAGTCCCTAGTAGCCGCAGGCCCCACAATAGGTTGGTTCAGGTGAAAACGCTGGAACCACCTTAGGGAGAAACTGAGGACAAGTCCTCAATTCCGCCCTGTCCGAATGGAAAATCAGATAAGGGCTTTTACAGGATAAAGCCGCCAATTCTGACACGCGCCTGGCCCAGGCCAGGGCCAACAGCATGACCACTTTCCATGTGAGATATTTTAACTCCACAGATTTAAGTGGTTCAAACCAATGTGACTTTTGGAACCCAAACTACATTGAGATCCCAAATTGCCACTGGAGGCACAAAAGGAGGCTGTATATGCAGTACCCCTTTTACAAACGTCTAAACTTCAGGGACTGAAGCTAGTTCTTTTTTGGAAGAAAATTGACAGGGCCGAAATCTGAACCTTAATGGACCCCAATTTCAGGCCCATAGACACTCCTGTTTTCAGGAAATGTAGGAATCGACCCAGTTGAATTTCCTCCGTCGGGCCTTACTGGCCTCGCACTACGCAACATATTTTCGCCAATTGTGGTGATAATGTTTTTGCGGTTACATCCTTCCTGGCTTTTGATCAGGATAGGGATGACTTCATCCGGAATGCCTTTTTTCCTTCAGGATCCGGTGTTCAACCGCCATGCCGTCAAACGCAGCCGCGGTAAGTCTTGGAACAGACAGGGTCCTTGCTGGAGCAGGTCCCTTCTTAGAGGTAGAGGCCACGGATCCTCCGTGAGCCTCTCTTGAAGTTCCGGTTACCAAGTCCTTCTTGGCCAATCCGGAGCCACGAATATAGTGCTTTCTCCTCTCCATCTTATCAATCTCAGTACCTTGGGTATGAGAGGCAGAGGAGGGAACACATACACTGACTGGTACACCCACGGTGTTACCAGAGCATCTACAACTATTGCCTGAGGGTCTCTTGACCTGGCGCAATACCTGTCGAGTTTTTTAATCATGTGGACGACTTCTGGGTGAAGTCCCCACTCTCCCGGGTGGAGGTCGTGCTGAGGAAGTCTGCTTCCCAGTTGTCCACTCCCGGAATGAATACTGTTGACAGTGCTATCACATGATTTTCCGCCCAGCGAAGAATCCTTGCAGCTTCTGCCATTGCCCTCCTGCTTCTTGTGCCACCCTGTCTGTTTACGTGGGTGACTGCCATGATGTTGTCCGACTGGATCAACACCGGCCTACCTTGAAGCAGAGGTCTCGCTAAGCTTAGAGCATTGTAAATGGCCCTTAGCTTCAGGATATTTATGTGAAGTGATGTATCCAGGCTTGACCCTAAGCCCTGGATATTCCTTCCCTGTGTGACTGCTCCCCAGCCTCGCAGGCTGGCATCCGTGGTCACCAGGACCCAGTCCTGAATGCCGAATCTGCGGCCCTCTAGAAGATGAGCACTCTGCAACCACCACAGGATGGATACCCTTGTCCTTGGTGACAGGGTTATCCGCTGATGCATCTGAAAATGCGACCCGGACCATTTGTCCAGTAGGTTCCACTGGAAAGTTCTTGCGTGGAATCTAACGAATGGGATTGCTTCGTAGGAAGCCACCATTTTTACCCAGAACCCTTGTGCATTGATGCACTGAGACTTGGTTCGGTTTTAGGAGGTTCCTGATTAGCTCGGATAACTCCCTGGCTTTCTCATCCGGGAGAAACACCTTTTTTCTGGACTGTGTCCAGGATTATCCCTAGGAAACAGAAGACAAGTCGTCGGAACCAGCTGCGATTTTGGAATATTGAGAATCCAATCGTGCTGCCGCAACACTACCTGAGATAGTGCTACACCGACCTCCAACTGTTCCCTGGACCTTAGTAAAGACCCGGGGTGCCGTGGACCATCCCTACGGCAGCGTCTGAACTGATAGTGACAGTTCTGTACCACAAACCTGAGGTACCCTTGGTGAGAAGGGTAAATTTTGACATGAAGGTAAGCATCCTTGATGTCCCGAGACATCATGTAGTCCCCTTCTTCCAGGTTCGCAATCACTGCTCTGAGTGACTCAATCTTGAATTTGAACCTCTGTATGTAAGTGTTCAAAGATTTTAGAATCGGTCTCACCGAGCCGTCTGGCTTCAGTACCACAATAGTGTGGAATAATACCCCGTTCCCTGTTGCAGGAGGGGTACCTTGATTATCACCTGCTGGGAATACAGCTTGTGAATGGCTTCCAAAACTGCCTCCCTGTCAGAGGGAGACGTCGGTAAAGCCGACTTTTGGAAACGGCGAGGGGGAGACGTCTCGAATTCCAATATGTATCCCTGAGATATTACCTGAAGGATCCAGGGGTCTACTTGCGAGTGAGCCCACTGCGCACTGAAATTCATTGAGAACGGGCCCCCACCGTGCCTGAGCTTGTAAAGCCCTAGCGTCATACTGAGGGCTTGGCAGAGGCGGGAAAGGGTTTCTGTTCCTGGGAACTGGCTGATCTCTGCAGCCTTTTTCCTCTCCCTCTGTCACGAGCAGAAAAGAGGAACCTTTTGTCCGCTTGCCAACAAAGGACTGCGCCTGATAATACGGCGTCTTATTTTGAGAGGCGACCTGGGGTACAAACGTGGATTTCCCAGCTGTTGCCGTGGCCACCAGGTCTAAAAGACCGACCCCAAATGTCCCCTTTCAAAGGCAATACTTCCAAATGCCGTTTGGAATCCGCATCACCTGACCATTTTACTGGTAGAATTGGACAACGCACTTATACTTGATGCCAGTCGGCAATTATTCCGCTGTGCATCATGCATATATAGAAATGCATCTTTTAAATGCTCTATAGGCAATAATATACTATCCTTATCTAGGATATCAATATTTCCAGTCAGGGAATCCGACCATGCCAACCCAGCACTGCACCTCCAGGCTGAGGCGATAGCTGGTCGCAGTATAACACCAGTATGTGTGTAAATACCTTTTTGGATACCCTCCTGCTTTCTATCAGCAGGATCCTTAAGGGCGGCCATCTCATGAGAGGGTAGAGCCCTTGTTCTTACAAGCGTGTGAGCGCCTTATCCCCCCTAGGGGGTGTTTCCCAACGCACCCTAACCTCTGGCGGGAAAGGGTATGCAGCCAATACTTTTAAGAAATTATCAATTGTTATCGGGGGGAAACCCACGCATCATCACACACCTCATTTTATTTCTCAGATTCAGGAAAACTACAGGTAGTTTTTCCCTCACCGAACATAATACCCCTTTTTGGTGGTACTCGTATTATCAGAAATGTATAAAAACATTTTCCATTGTCTCAATCATGTAACGTGTGGCCCTACTGGAAATCACGGTTGTCTCTTCACCGTTGTCACGATCCGGGTATCTGGACGCCATTTCTTACCCATCAGATGCCTCCTAAGGCTGGCTCAGCGCTCCAGGACCGGATCCCATCTGTTATCCTAATGTTCACATTCCTGCATCCTCTCCTGTCTCTCTGAGACGCTGTCACAGTAACGCCTTATTACATCTGGCATAGCATCTCCCGCGGCCTCCGCCGCCGTCCCTGAGCTTCTGCATGCAGAGTGTCAGAGTGGCGATTATGTCAGCCGCGGCCTCCGCTGTGTCCGCGTGGTTGGATGTGCACTTGTCAGCCTGGCGTCTCCTGTCTCCAGTGGCCGGCGCCGCCATTACTGTTTTCATTACCACATGGATTACAAACCAAACTTCCCTCCAAGTGTCTGCATGGGCGCAGCCATCTTGGATTCTGTCAGCTGATCATTTCCTCCAATCTGTTGTCAGTATTGTTAATCTGCATAATTGCCTAGCCAATCCCTTCCTTGCTGCAGGTATAAGTACACTGTGCCTGAGCAAGGAAGGCGTCAGTGCTTTGGTTGTCAAACCTAGTTCCTGTTTGTCTCTCTCCTGTGATTGTCTTCCAGGTTCCAGCTCCTGTCTCAAGACTTCCACCATAGAGACCCGCACCAGCATTCCACCTGCGGTGTAGCCTGACTCTCCAATCCATTGTGGGTTCATCTGTTTCCAGCTACAACATTACCTGCTTCCAGCTCAGCTTCCAGCAGAGTACAGCTTCCCTTAAAGGGCCGGTGTCCTTTCTACACTTTACCACTCTCCACCGGTATTATTATTTCTCCGCTCTCAAGTTCTACATTTCAGTTCATATTTCATCGCTCCCAAGTTCATTTATTATTTAACTGGTTCCAGCCAGTATCCACTCCGTGCTAACAACAGTCTGGTTCCAGCCAGTATCCACAGCAGCTGTTTTATCTTCAGCAACCCAGCTTTTCCTGGAACACCAGCTGGCACAATCCTGGGTTATCTCCATTGCTACAGTCGGGCCTGGTAAGGACTTTCCATCTAGAAGATCATAAGAACTATCTCACACTACCAGTGCCCTGTGGCTCCTGCCATCCTGTAGTACCCAGGAACTGTATTTATTCTTTGCTGACTTTTTACGTTTTCTTTTACTGCTGCTGTGTTGCGGAGTTGTCATAATAAACATCATTGACTTTTATCCAAGTTGTCGTGGTCACGCCTTCGGGCAGTTATTATTCATGTTACTTACATGTCCAGGGGTCTGATACAACCTCCCAGGTTCCGGTACATCTCAGCCTCTACAACTGAGGCTGCCTCCCGTCAGCTCAGGCCCTCAGTTGTGACAGTAAGCACTGACCTAATGAATCCAGCCGGAGACCAGGATCAAGCGGCCAGGCCGATGCAAGAACTGGCAGCCCGACTAGAACATCAGGAGGCTGCACAGGGCCACATCATCCGCTGTCTCCAGGATCTCTCTACTCGGCTGGATGGGATTCAGACAACTCTCCGTGGATCAGGCGCGTCTGGTGCGTCAACCACAGTGACTCCAGCTATAACCCCACCCACCTTACCCATTTCTGCTCCACGTCTTCATCTTCCAACGCCAGCAAAATTTGACGGATCTCCAAGATTCTGCAGGGGATTTCTCAACCAGTGTGAGATTCAGTTTGAGCTACAACCTGGCAATTTTCCCAGTGACCGTACAAAAATTGCCTACATTATTTCTCTTCTCAGTGGCTCAGCCCTTGATTGGGCATCACCGTTATGGGAGAGGTCCGACACCCTGCTATCTTCCTACACTGCCTTCGTGTCAACATTCAGGCGCATCTTCGACGAGCCAGGCCGGGTAACCTCAGCTTCATCCAAGATTCTCCGTTTACGCCAGGGATCACGTACTGTAGGACAATATCTGATACAGTTCCAGATCCTGGCATCCGAACTGGCATGGAACGACGAGGCCCTGTATGCTGCATTCTGGCATGGCTTATCTGAGCGTATTAAAGATGAGTTAGCTACCAGAGACTTACCTTCTAAGTTAGATGAGCTAATCTCACTCTGCACGAAAGTTGATTTACGTTTCAGAGAGAGAGCAACTGAGCGTGGAAGATCATCTGCTCCAAAATCTTCTGCTCCTCCTCCTCGTCAACTGTCACCATCTAAAGATGAGCCCATGCAACTTGGCCGTTCCCGTTTAACTCCTGCTGAGCGCCGAAGACGTCTCTCCGAGTCTCTCTGTCTCTATTGTGCAGCTCCGTCTCACACCATTAATGCCTGTCCCAAACGTCCGGGAAACTCCAAATCCTAGCTCGCCAAGGAGAGGGCCGGCTAGGAGTAATGATCTCCTCTCCATCTCCTCAAGATTGTAATCTCCCAGTCTCGCTTCAAGTTGCTCAACGTTATCGGAACGTCATTGCTCTCCTTGATTCCGGAGCAGCTGGGAACTTTATTACCGAAGCCTATGTTAAACGGTGGTCCCTACCCACCGAGAGACTTCCTTCGTCCATTTCTTTAACTGCCGTGGATGGCAGCAAAATTTTTGATGCAGTTATTTCTTTAAGGACTCTACCAGTTCGTCTGAGAGTGGGAGTTCTTCATTCCGAACTTATTTCTTTTTTAGTGATTCCAAGAGCCACACATCCTGTGGTCCTGGGCCTTCCATGGCTCCGTCTTCACAATCCTACAATTGATTGGACGACTACGCAAATCCTGGCATGGGGTTCCTCCTGTGCTGAGACATGTTTGTTTAAAGTATTGCCTGTCTGTTCTTCCTCCCCCAGGTCGTCTGATGTTCCACCTCCTCCATATCAAGATTTCACGGATGTGTTCAGTAAAGCTTCTGCTGATATCCTTCCTCCTCATAGAGAATGGGACTGTCCGATTGATCTCGTTCCAGGGAAGGTTCCACCTCGAGGCCGAACTTATCCGTTGTCTCTGCCTGAGACGCATTCTATGGAGGAATATATTAAAGAGAACCTAGCAAAGGGGTTCATTCGACCTTCTTCTCCAGCCGGCGCAGGCTTCTTTTTTGTAAAAAAGAAAGATGGTGGTCTGCGGCCGTGCATCGACTACAGAGGTTTGAACGACATTACCATCAAGAACCGTTATCCTTTACCCCTGATTACTGAGCTCTTTGACAGAGTTAGCGGAGCTACTATCTTTACAAAGCTGGACTTGCGAGGTACATACAATCTCATCCGGATCCGTGAGGGTGACGAGTGGAAGACCGCCTTTAACACCCGTGACGGACATTATGAGTACCTCGTCATGCCCTTCGGATTGAGCAATGCTCCAGCTGTCTTCCAGCATTTTGTCAATGAGATCTTCAGAGACATTCTATACCGTCATGTCGTGGTCTATCTAGACGATATCCTCATTTTTGCCAACGATTTAGAGGAACATCGTTTTTGGGTTAAAGAGGTTCTGTCCCGTCTCCGTGTCAATCATCTCTATTGCAAATTAGAAAAATGCGTCTTTGAAGTCAAGTCCATTCCGTTTCTAGGGTACATTGTGTCCGGTTCCGGACTAGAGATGGATCCTGAGAAACTACAAGCAATCCAAAATTGGCCGGTACCCTTAACCCTCAAAGGGGTCCAGAGGTTCTTAGGGTTCGCCAACTATTACCGAAAGTTTATACGAGACTTTTCCACCATTGTGGCGCCTATTACTGCTTTCACTAAGAAGGGTGCTAACCCGTCCAAGTGGTCTGAAGAAGCCATGCAAGCATTTCATCTTTTAAAACAAAGGTTCATCTCTGCGCCTGTTCTGAAACAGCCTGACATCGACTCTCCTTTCATCTTAGAGGTGGATGCCTCCTCCGTTGGAGTAGGAGCGGTGTTATCTCAGAGGGCTAAAGATGGCCATTTACACCCTTGCAGTTTCTTCTCCCGGAAGTTCTCCCCAGCTGAGCGCAACTATGCCATTGGCGACCAGGAGTTGCTAGCCATCAAGCTCGCTCTAGAAGAGTGGAGGTATCTGTTGGGGGGAGCTTCTCATTCAATCACCATACTTACAGACCACAAGAACCTTTTATACCTGAAGGGCGCACAATGTCTCAACCCTCGTCAGGCCAGATGGGCACTTTTCTTTTCCAGGTTCGACTTTAAACTCCAGTTCTGTCCGGGCTCTCAGAATCGCAAGGCCGATGCCCTTTCCCGCTCATGGGAGCAAGAAAATGAGTCAGAGTCTTCAGACAAGCATCCTATTATAAATCCGTTGGCATTCTCCACGGTAGGGATGGACTCTACGCCCCCATCAGGGAAAAGTTTTGTAAAGCCGATGCTAAGGAAGAAGCTCATGCATTGGGCCCATGCTTCCCGTTTTGCCGGACATACAGGTATCCAAAAAACCCTGGAGTTTATCTCTAGGTCCTATTGGTGGCCAACTCTGAAAAAGGATGTCTTGGAGTTTATTGCATCTTGCCCAAAGTGTGCCCAACATAAAGTATCCCGCCAGTCGCCTGCGGGGCAACTGGTTCCACTATCCGTTCCCTGTCGACCCTGGACCCACTTGTCGATGGATTTCATTACAGACTTACCCATGTGCAACAAGTTCAATACCATCTGGGTGGTAGTTGACCGGTTCACCAAGATGGCACACTTCATTCCTCTCACCGGTCTTCCGTCAGCTTCCAAGTTGGCTCAAGTATTCATACAAGAGATCTTCCGACTCCACGGTCTTCCTGAAGAAATTATCTCAGATCGAGGAGTTCAATTCACAGCCAAATTCTGGCGAAGTTTATGTCAAGTCCTCCAAGTCAAGCTAAAGTTTTCCACGGCTTACCATCCTCAGACCAATGGTCAAACCGAGAGGGTGAATCAGGACTTGGAGGCCTTCCTCCGCATCTATGTGTCCTCCTCTCAAGATGACTGGGTTCAATTACTTCCCTGGGCCGAGTTCTGTCATAACAACCAGTATCATTCTTCATCTGCTTCAACACCATTCTTCACTAACTTTGGATTCCACCCTAAAGTCCCTGAGTTCCAACCGCTTCCAGCAACTTCTGTTCCCGCAGTGGATATCACCTTGCATCAGTTTGCCAATATCTGGAAGAGTGTACGATCAGCTCTGCTCAAGGCATCGTTCAGGTACAAGAAGTTTGCGGATAAGAAGCGTCGAGCAGTTCCTGCTCTCAAGGTGGGTGATCGGGTATGGTTATCCACGAAGAATTTGAGGTTAAGAGTTCCCAGTATGAAGTTTGCACCTCGCTATATCGGTCCTTTCAAGATTGAACAAGTCATCAATCCTGTTGCTTACAGACTCCAGTTGCCTCCCTTCTTAAAAATACCCAGGACATTCCATGTTTCCCTGTTGAAACCGCTGATCTTGAATCGGTTTCATTCCTCACTTCCTCCAACTCCGAAAGTCCAAACTCAACGAGGCGTTGAGTATGAAGTGGCCAAGATCCTGGACTCACGTCACCGTTACGGTCAACTACAATATCTTATTGACTGGA
This sequence comes from Pseudophryne corroboree, assembly GCF_028390025.1. Lineage (NCBI taxonomy): Eukaryota > Metazoa > Chordata > Amphibia > Anura > Myobatrachidae > Pseudophryne > Pseudophryne corroboree. The sequence continues at coordinate 680,737,765 of NC_086449.1, forward strand.
AAGGTTATGGTCCTGAGGAACGTTCATGGACCAATGCTTCTGATGTCCATGCTCCTGCCTTGGTCCGGAGATTCCATTCCAAGTTTCCTCAAAAGCCAAAGAAGTGTCCTGGGGCCACTCCTAAAGGGGGGGGTGCTGTCACGATCCGGGTATCTGGACGCCATTTCTTACCCATCAGATGCCTCCTAAGGCTGGCTCAGCGCTCCAGGACCGGATCCCATCTGTTATCCTAATGTTCACATTCCTGCATCCTCTCCTGTCTCTCTGAGACGCTGTCACAGTAACGCCTTATTACATCTGGCATGGCATCTCCCGCGGCCTCCGCCGCCGTCCCTGAGCTTCTGCATGCAGAGTGTCAGAGTGGCGATTACGTCAGCCGCGGCCTCCGCTGTGTCCGCGTGGTTGGATGTGCACTTGTCAGCCTGGCGTCTCCTGTCTCCAGTGGCCGGCGCCGCCATTACTGTTTTCATTACCACATGGATTACAAACCAAACTTCCCTCCAAGTGTCTGCATGGGCGCAGCCATTTTGGATTCTGTCAGCTGATCATTTCCTCCAATCTGTTGTCAGTATTGTTAATCTGCATAATTGCCTAGCCAATCCCTTCCTTGCTGCAGGTATAAGTACACTGTGCCTGAGCAAGGAAGGCGTCAGTGCTTTGGTTGTCAAACCTAGTTCCTGTTTGTCTCTCTCCTGTGATTGTCTTCCAGGTTCCAGCTCCTGTCTCAAGACTTCCACCATAGAGACCCGCACCAGCATTCCACCTGCGGTGTAGCCTGACTCTCCAATCCATTGTGGGTTCATCTGTTTCCAGCTACAACATTACCTGCTTCCAGCTCAGCTTCCAGCAGAGTACAGCTTCCCTTAAAGGGCCGGTGTCCTTTCTACACTTTACCACTCTCCACCGGTATTATTATTTCTCCGCTCTCAAGTTCTACATTTCAGTTCATATTTCATCGCTCCCAAGTTCATTTATTATTTAACTGGTTCCAGCCAGTATCCACTCCGTGCTAACAACAGTCTGGTTCCAGCCAGTATCCACAGCAGCTGTTTTATCTTCAGCAACCCAGCTTTTCCTGGAACACCAGCTGGCACAATCCTGGGTTATCTCCATTGCTACAGTCGGGCCTGGTAAGGACTTTCCATCTAGAAGATCATAAGAACTATCTCACACTACCAGTGCCCTGTGGCTCCTGCCATCCTGTAGTACCCAGGAACTGTATTTATTCTTTGCTGACTTTTTACGTTTTCTTTTACTGCTGCTGTGTTGCGGAGTTGTCATAATAAACATCATTGACTTTTATCCAAGTTGTCGTGGTCACGCCTTCGGGCAGTTATTATTCATGTTACTTACATGTCCAGGGGTCTGATACAACCTCCCAGGTTCCGGTACATCTCAGCCACTACAACTGAGGCTGCCTCCCGTCAGCTCAGGCCCTCAGTTGTGACAACCGTCGACACAGGAGTCAGTATCCGTGTCGGCGTCTGTATCTGCCATCTGAGGTAACGGCCGCTTTAGAGCCCCTGACGGCCTATGAGACGTCTGGACAGGCACAAGCTGAGTAGCCGGCTGTCTCATGTCAACCACTGTTTTTTTATATAGAGCTGACACTGTCACGTAATTTTCAACAGTACATCCACTCAGGTGTCGACCCTCTAGGGGGTGACATCACTGTTACAGACACTCTGCTCCATCTCCACATCATTTTTCTCCTCATACATGTCGACACAAACGTACCGACACACAGCACACACACAGGGAATGCTCTGATAGAGGACAGGACCCCACTAGCCCTTTGGGGAGACAGAGGGAGAGTATGCCAGCACACACCAGAGCGCTATATATATACAGGGATAACCTTATATAAGTGTTTTTCCCCTTATAGCTGCTGTATGTTTTAATACTGCGCCTAATTAGTGCCCCCCTCTCTTTTTTTAACCCTTTCTGTAGTGTAGTGACTGCAGGGAAGAGCGAGGGAGCTTCCCTCCAACTGAGCTGTGAGGGAAAATGGCGCCAGTGTGCTGAGGAGATAAGGCCGCCGAAAAGGGGGCGGAGCCTATCTCCCGGTTTTTTGTATATTCTGGCAGGGGTTAAATGCATCCATATAGCCCAGGAGCTATATGTGATGTATTTTTTGCCATGTAAGGTATTTCTGTCATGTTTTATTGCGTCTCAGGGCGCCCCCCCCAGCGCCCTGCACCCTCAGTGACCGGAGTATGAAGTGTGCTGAGAGCAATGGCGCACAGCTGCAGTGCTGTGCGCTACCTTATTGAAGACAGGAACGTCTTCTGCCGCCGATTTTTCCGGACCTCTTCGCTCTTCTGGCTCTGTAAGGGGGCCGGCGGCGCGGCTCCGGGACCCATCCAGGCTGGACCTGTGATCGTCCCTCTGGAGCTAATGTCCAGTAGCCAAGAAGCCCAATCCACTCTGCACGCAGGTGAGTTCGCTTCTTCTCCCCTTAGTCCCTCGATGCAGTGAGCCTGTTGCCAGCAGGTCTCACTGAAAATAACAAACCTAAACTAAAACTTTCACTAAGAAGCTCAGGAGAGCCCCTAGTGTGCACCCTTCTCGTCGGGCACAGAAATCTAACTGAGGCTTGGAGGAGGGTCATAGGGGGAGGAGCCAGTGCACACCAGTTAGTCCTAAAGCTTTCTTTAGATGTGCCCAGTCTCCTGCGGAGCCGCTATTCCCCATGGTCCTTACGGAGTCCCCAGCATCCACTTAGGACGTTAGAGAAAAAACACAATATGTTTACCCAGACAGCGTTGTTTATCCGTATCTGTGCCAAATTATGTGCCCCCCCCACCTTCTTTAAAACCTTCTTTAAAACCCTCTTTCACCGTGTAAGCAGGGGAGAGTCCGGGGAGCTTCCTCTCAGCGGTGTGCTGTGGAGAAAAATGGCGCCGGTGAGTGCTGAGGAACAAGCTCCGCCCCCTCAGCGGCGGGCTTCGGTCCCGCTGAAAATTTTCAAAACTGGCGGGGGATCTCTTATATACAGTGCCCAGCCTGTATATATCATTTCAAGCCAGATATGGAGGTTCTTATTGCTGCCCAGGGCGCCCCCCCTGCGCCCTGCACCCATACAGTGCCTGCCGTGTGTGTGTTGTGTGGGAGCAATGGCGCGTTACCTCAATGAAGATCTGAAGTCTTCTGCCGCCTCTGAAGTCTTCTTTCTTCACATACTTACCCGGCTTCTATCTTCTGGCTCTGCGAGGAGGACGACGGCGCGGCTCCGGGACGAACGGCAAAGGTGAGACCTGCGTTCCGTTCCCTCTGGAGCTAATGGTGTCCAGTAGCCGAAGAAACAGAGCCTAACGTTAAAGTAGGTCTGTTTCTCTCCCCTCAGTCCCTCGATGCAGGGAGTCTTGCCAGCAGGCTCCCTGAAAATAAAAAACCTAACAAAATACTTTCTTTTCAGGAAACTCAGGAGAGCTCCCTGTAATGCACCCAGTCTCCTCTGGGCACAGTATTAAACTGAGGTCTGGAGGATGGGCATAGAGGGAGGAGCCAGTGCACACCCATTCCTGAAGTTTTTTTTTAGTGCCCATGTCTCCTGTGGAGCCCGTCTATCTCCATGGTCCTTACGGAGTCACCAGCATCCTCTAGGACATAAGAGAAAAGACAAATAAATCTTATTTAAAAAATTAAAACCTAACTGATCATGAACACTGTACATGTTTAACTATGTGTAATCATTTTCTGTGTAAAGAGTCTTTATAAACAAGAAAACTAAACTACCAGAGGCCAGCAATGTACAGTATATATTACTAGCACCACTGCCCACCAATGAATATATATGCCAGCAATGTATATGTTCTGGCACCACTGCCCACCAATGTTTATGCATAATATATAAATTGCAGGCAGAGACCCCCTTTTCACACATGATGACAGCAGAGTCCCCCTTTTTAAACATTACGGCAGTAGTCCCCCTTTTTACACATTACGGCAACTTTTTTGTTAAATATGTAATATTTTCTTTACAGGCGGACTACCAGTGGCAGCCCTTAATGTTTAGCCATCTCCAGGCTCTCCAAGTGCCGGCATGCTGGTGGGACAGGCTTGCTGGGGCCTGTTTTCTGAGTAATTTCATGCCAGCCCTGGGCTGACCAGTTTAGGGGATGACTGTGGGGGGAGGGGGGTTGGGAACCCATACTGTGTGCACTAGCTATGGCATTATCCCCCTGGCTGGTTTTCAGCCTTGAGCTGGTTGTTAGTAAGTAGAGGGAATCACATGCTTGTTTATTTCCCCCCCCCCCCCCAATTACCGGATCATGGAGAGTTTGGTTTAATTTTTTTGTGTTGGGAGATGAGGGGCGGGGTCATTAGCCAGTGCCACCCCAGCCATTGACCTCATTGCACATCACTTTATATTTTTTAGTTTCGGAATAATGGCTAATGCACTCACTCTGGTAAATGCATTGCCTTTTTCATTTAAATCCTGCTGTATTTCTTACACCATGGGAGAAATTCAAATGTTTTGGAATTTCGCAACACCAACATTTTATTTTGGAATTCTAGAACTCCAAACACTCTATTTTGGAATTCTAGAACTCCCAGCATTCTATTTTGGAATTCTAGAACTCCCAACATTCTATTTTGGAATTCTGCAACACCAACATTCTATTTTGGAATTCTAGAACTCCCAACATTCTATTTTGGAATTCTCGAACTCCCAACATTCTATTCTGAAATTCTGCAACACCCAACATTCTATTCTGGAATTCTGCAACACCCAACATTCTATTTTGGAATTCTAGAACTCCCAACATTCTATTCTGGAATTCTGCAACACCCAACATTCTATTTTGGAATTCTAGAACTCCCAACATTCTATTCTGGAATTCTGCAACACCCAACATTCTATTTTGGAATTCTCGAACTCCCAACATTCTATTTTGGAATTCTAGAACTCCCAACATTCTATTTTGGAATTCTCGAACTCTCAACATTCTATTTTGGAATTCTCAAACTCCCAACATTCTATTCTGAAATTCTGCAACACCCAACATTCTATTTTGGAATTCTAGAACTCCCAACATTCTATTTTGGAATTCTAGAACTCCCAACATTCTATTCTGGAATTCTGCAACACCCAACATTCTATTTTGGAATTCTAGAACTCCCAACATTCTATTTTGGAATTCTAGAACTCCCAACATTCTATTTTGGAATTCTAGAACTCCCAACATTCTATTCTGAAATTCTGCAACACCCAACATTCTATTTTGGAATTCTAGAACTCCCAACATTCTATTTTGAAATTCTGGAACTCCCAACATTCTATTCTGGAATTCTGCAACACCCAACATTCTATTTTGGAATTCTAGAACTCCCAACATTCTATTCTGGAATTCTGCAACACCCAACATTCTATTTTGGAATGCTAGAACTCCCAACATTCTATTTTGGAATTCTAGAACTCCCAACATTCTATTCTGAAATTCTGCAACACCCAACATTCTATTCTGGAATTCTGCAACACCCAACAATCTATTTTGGAATTCTAGAACTCCCAACATTCTATTCTGAAATTCTGCAACACCCAACATTCTATTCTGGAATTCTGCAACACCCAACAATCTATTTTGGAATTCTAGAACTCCCAACATTCTATTCTGAAATTCTGCAACACCCAACATTCTATTCTGGAATTCTGCAACACCCAACAATCTATTTTGGAATTCTAGAACTCCCAACATTCTATTTCAAATGTTATCGCCCCCGATCTTTAGTCTAAAGTGACAGGAGATTGCAGGGGACGATATACAATTGATGACCACTAACACACTCATTAGTGTCGGGTTTAGCTGCGTAAAGCTAACTAAACTAATGGGCATGATTAGGGAAAATGCCGTTTGGGCACCCAAATGGATAGCTTTTCACACACCCCTGGCGAGTGCGAGCTAAAATGTAGACGCCGGCAGCCGATCATGCTGGTACGTTTATGGCGCAAATGGGTTTCCCCCCCTCCTGTAACTACCTGTGTTCTTGAAAATATCACCATTAACAGCCAGCATGGCAAAACCCAAGTGGATGCCCATGGTCTGAAATATATTGTGTTTTGTGTGATTACGTGGTCTGTAATAAATATTGCAAGGTTTGCTTCAACTTTATCATTTATTGGCTATAATTTAATAAAGAAATTATACATTTAAATATTGTATTTACAGATGTATGGATGGGTTAGTACAGTAGTTCTTAAACTGGGTGCAGGTCCGATGAGACAATTGCAGGGGTGCCACGGGTTGGAGGTCCAGGACCAATTCAAATTATTTATGGTCCATTTGATGGGCAAAACCAGTGCTGCTGGCCAGTGCTGCTGGCCAGGTATAGAAAATGTTACAAACAGACGTGCAGCCCTCGTCTACCACCACATAACTGAAAGGATGACACATAAGCACAATTTACTTAAATTTAATATACCGGTAGTTAAGACCCTTTTGGCCTAGGGGTGCTATAAATAATGCCGATAATCCAGGACACTGTGATTTAAGACAATTTGGGAACCACTGGGTTAGTGTTTTCTGCAGATATACTATTCAGAAGGTCATCATACAACAATTCCGACATTCATACTGTCGACATGAATGTCAACATATGATTTTAGGGTTAGGATGCATTTAGGTTTAGGGGTAAATTAAGTTTAGGGTTAGTCTGCCAATACGGTTAGGGTTTAGGCTTGGATTCATTTTAGAGTTAGGTTTAACAATAAATAACATTGTCAACAGTCACTATGTCGATATTTTGGCAATATGAATGTTGACATGTTAAATGCCAACATACTGAATTTTGACATTTAGACCATGACATTATGCTGTCAACATTTTGAATGTCAACATAATATTCCACACCCATTACTGCAATGGTACCAACACTTCATAAAAATAATCCAAAAATAACAAAACTTTAGCAAACCGTGTATAACTGGTGCATTTCCTACAAGTACATACTTTATCAGATTGGTTTTTCTAAAAATTTGGGCTTTGCAGAATTATCCGAACAATCGGCGGGATGTAATGCTGCCCGAGTCCAGCGGTTGTGCGGGATGCTGGCCGAACTTGGACTTTTTTTAAAGGGGCAATCACTTACAAGGCAAAACATGCCTTGTAAGTGATTGCCCATTTTAAAAAACCCTCTGAATTCGGCCGGCATACCGCTAGGCCCCTGGACTTGGGTGGCATTACATCCCGCCGTATGTATTCCCACAAAAGGCGTGATGCAGACTAAGGGGCCTGTTCAATTAGAGTCGGAATTTCCGACAAATTGGAAATACGGCTCTAATCCGACCACCCCCCCTATTCAATTGCTAGCCTTTCCAACAGGTTTTTGGTCTGTTTTCGACAATGCCGATTTGACTTTTTTTTTAAAGTCGAATTGGCATTGTCAAAAACAGGCCAAAAGAACTGTCAGAAACGGTCGCAAATTCGACAAACCCGTGGATCCACGGCTAATCTGCTTGAGTTACGTGAACTCAAGTTATAAATATAATCCCATGGAGGTGGAGATAAGAGGTTAAATAGGAGGGTGGTGAGCTTCATGGGCCAAAGTGGGCAGTTCTATAAATGGTTTGGAATGAGTTATATACAAAATTTAACATCACACACATCAAAGGCATATTTACTTCTGCACATTGGGCCTAATTCAGATGTGGTTTTAACCTTCATGAATGTATATATAAAAATCCCATAATCCTATGCAGTGACAGTAATTATATTCCTTACTATGGCCCAGATTTATCAAGCTTTGGAGAGTGATAAATTGTATGGTGATAAAGTTCCAACCAATCAGCTCCTAAAGTCTGGGCCACACATAGAGGCCAAGCAGGTCCTGCTGAACGGGACCATCTTGGCTGGGAGGGGGGTTCTGTGTGCACACGGATCCTGTTCTGCGGTATCCCGCAGAACGGGATCCGGCCAGTGACACACAAGATTTCAATGAAACACAGTGCGGCTGTGCCGCATTTGTGTGAACACATACATTGAAATGTATGTGTTCACATTGAAATCCCGCCGTCTTGTCATCCGGCGGCGGTGGGACTGACGCACGAGTGGGAGCCTGCATAGGTATTGTATCGTAGCTGCCATTTTGAGGTTGGTTTTCTTTAGCAGACAAGAGCTTTTCTCAGCCTCTCTCAAACTAACAAAAAAGTTTTACACAAGAAAAAATTGCCAGGTATGCTTATTAACATCCCTATAGACTTCTAAGGCGTCTGAGTGTATTTAACAAGCACTGGAAAACATCTTAGGATGGTATAAGCTATTCCCAGAAATGTGGCCCAGTGAAGCTGCAGAGACTTTGCGTGATCCCCATCTGGTTAAACTGCTATGTACACATAACAACTGATCACACATGTTCGTAGTTCTGGAACCATTCGGCTGCTGGTGAAAGGGAGAAGATCTTCCCTTACATGTGGCGCAACTACAATCTGCATTGCTGAGATATGCAACAGTACATATACCGCAGCCACTGAACCACTGGTGATAAATAGAGCTTTAGTGGCATAAAATCTGACATTCAATTCTATTAACCTAATACAGGTTGAGTATCCCATATCCAAATATTCCGAAATACGGAATATTCCGAAATACGGACTTTTTTGCGTGAGGCTGTACAACATATACAGTACATCTACTGTAAATCAGTAAATGTCATTACTTTATAAATCCAATAGAAGGGGAAAAAAACACAGTCCAATTTAAGGGGCAACATTCTCTCCTGATTCAGTTCTGGTAATCAGACTATTCATGGACACTACTGTATGGGCTAACTGACGGTAGTAGCGTTCTGTTTTCTAGTTTACTAGAAAGACATGACATTGTTTCTGGTAGAGAGTATTCAATACTTTGACTGCTCTCAATCTAAACGGCTGCCAGTCAGAGCTAATTTGCTCCTGATAGTAAACAGGTGGAAAGCGCGGCCACTCTTTCTATATACAATACATATTTTTAGATGTCTATTCTTTAGTGTAAATAAATATAAAATTCACACACTTCTACATTAATGAGCTCTTCCACAACCCTTATTCATTTAGTTGCCTTTCACTGCACCCTCTAAAGTTAGAGAATTTAACATGAGGTTTCATATGTGCTTCATAAGAGGCAAAATCAGACTTTCCTCTTGAACCTAATCCCCTCTTATTAGAAGGAAATAACGTTGGCTTCAGATCCCACAGATTGTTATTGAACATGGTTGCCAAGCCTGTGATCTACAAGCATACTTAGCTAGTCATACAATGGAAACTAATTGTTAAGCTTAGCTGATGAAACGACCATTCTGTACGATTATTGTTCAGTGTATGAAAATGACTGAGAAATTATAGATATCGTTATTATGATCAATTCTGTCCGATCGTCCAGATTGTGATTCCATGCTGTATGGAGGCCCCATTATAGGATCATCGCTACCTTCCCATCCACTCTATAATATTGGCTGCACAATTCCGCAGTCTATTGCCAGCATTAGTTCTTTTTCCACCATTGGTTGATACAAGAGCAGTGTAGAAGTCTATATTGAAATAAGTACCTTTCCAATAGTATAATGTCACTTTCGCCTTGACCCTTGCGCTGTAATACTACTACACGGTTAGCTGGATAGGAAATATTTGCTTTTATCTGCTTGCAGGCCATGAGAGAGCAAGCAAGGAATACCACAACTACATCTTACCATGGTCCAACTCTTTATTAAATCTGCCCCTAAATCAAACGCAGGTCGTTTGTGAAAATAGAATGCTCAGTTACTAATTAGCAAAAAAGCCTCCATCTTCCTTTTCCAAAATATCTTTACTGCATACTGTACATAGACATTAAGAAGAATTCCGCATGTCTACATTGTGAAAAAGTAATCTATGAACATATTTCATATAGGCATGATCTTAAATGGCTTATCAGACACCTCTAGCCTTATTGGACTTTAGCAGATCACCTTGACCATTACCAGCTGTCTACACTGTACTTATTACTTAGAATTATGAGTAATATTCACAGGATAGACACTAGCTACAGCCTTACTGCATTACAAATTACTGTTATTTATTAGTGTTAAACTTTGGCTCCAAACTCCAGCCCAGCCGTATTATGCTAATTTAATACTACTTCTCTAAACACTACAGTGGCGTATCATTTATCTTAGCGTTCGCACAGTAATTAGATATAAAGGATGGCTATTAAAAAACCAAACAAATATACATGATGGATTTCAGCATTTCAAATTCCTTGTTACTGCTCTAACTTCCGATTACTGCTGTTCTTTGTAAACATTTTCAGTTCTGGTTTCTATACACCACAAACGTTACTCTGAAAGGAAACAAAAATAAGCAGTGCTTGCAGCAGTCATAAGTGAAACTCCAAGTTCAAATAATAAGTCAAAGTATCCTAATAAAACATGCAACACAGCAACCAACTTATAATGCCAAACAGTGCTAAAATAAAATATGTAAAGGAGTCTTTCTGCCTGGACATTTATTGAAATTCAGCTGTACATAGCAAAGTCAACTTAAAAAGAAAACCCAATTTTATTTACTTATTTTGATATTAATGTTATATACAGTCTAACAGAAAGGGGGGTAATAAGGTATTTACAAGTAACCAAAATCATGATCATACAAATATAAAGTGCCTAGAAGTACGTGTCATTGTGTTATGTACAGAAATAAAACGCGCTCTGCTCCTGCAGCAATGAGCAATCAGAAATGGTCTACATACATTTATAATAAATCACATGTACTTAATTAAATTGTCAGTCTAAACTTTTATTTGCATATAAGTCTCCCCCTGCCCTCCCCCCCAAGAAAAAATGCAATTGCTGATAATGAGTTTAAAACTCACCCTCCCTAATATGAAATTCTTTAAAGAAATAGAGGAACATATTTTTAATAATGTGATATTAGCTACAACAGAAATACTATTTTTATTGGCATTAGTAGCTTAAAATATATATTGGCTTTAAGGCAGTGAACCAATTGGCATCACAATTCAAGCACCACACATAAACCTTTATGCACAAGCGCTGTAGAGTCAGTATACCCTTAGATGTTGGGTACATTACAGCTTGTTCATATATAAATAAAAAAGTTTTTTTTATTTTTTTATTAGAAACATCTTCCTTGGGAGATACAAAGCACATCTTCATGTGATTTATAAAGTGTTTGAGTTCAAAATGATTAAAGTGGTACATTCTGTACATTTCATTTCTGCATTCATTCGGCTCCTTTTATTACCTAAAAGCTGTAACTGTTGCAACTCTCTAATCTACAGTTACATCCTTAAAGAAAAAGAAATAAAATTACTTATCTACTGATAGTGAAGTAATTGAAAAGTATTTCACACCTAAGAGATACTGGATCCATTCAAACCAGAAAATGATTTAGTGAATCCATGAAGTCAATGCGATAAGTTAACTATAATTAATTCCATACACAAAAAAACTTCAAAAATACTTTTGTTTTACATTTGTAAAATGTAAATTCCGGAAGTCCTAAACACTGTGGCCTACGTCCTTTAAGTTGACATTTCCGTGAAACATATTTTTTGTATAAGTGTAAGTGAGCTTACTCATTTATTTAAGGCAGAGGGTACAGCCACTAATTACTAGTCTGTTTATGATGTTTCCCAAAATAATCTTCGCCAGAACTAAAATACAGCTTAACCACTGACTGAATCCGCTGAAAGGCCAGCAGAAAGCAAATTACATCATATTTAACCAACTTAAAAGTGAACTTGTTTCAAATAAAGTCCTGCATATTATATGTACGTACACCAACCCCATTTAGTAAACGACTTGGAAGAGATAGCCGATAGACAGATAAATTAAACCTAATGAACTGAACACAGAAAAGCCATCTCTCTGACAGTAAGAGAAACTTGAATGCGGTTTACCACTTTTTTTTTTTTTTTTTTTTTTTAAGTATCAGTTCTCCTTACTTCTTAATTATAGTACATTTTATAGTGGACCCACTAGTTCTATGTGAATGCCGAAACCTTTGGCCTTCATGTTCGGCACTGCTATTAGAGAGATACCCAAACAGCGCAGAAGGAGAATGGCAATGATAACCGCTATATGCAAGTACAAGGACCCTGCTAAATGGATCCATTAATTAGTAACCCGCTAAAGTGGTCCTCAGCTATGGATTCTTATTGCTTCTGTTAAAACCCAAGCTTGTTTAACTACTGTTCCTAGTTGTAAGGCGCAACAGAATATGCTGGCGCTATATTAATAAATTAATAACTATGGGGAAGGTATTTAGTTATATTGATTTGTAAAGCAGAAAACCCTTTCAATACTAGGCTTAAAATATATTCACTTCGATGACATTACAGGTAGATCTTTTCCATAAGTAATTCCAGATACATTTTTTCACAGGCCGATAGAGATGTTAAGCGGTACTTTCTTTATGAAAATATCAGTTTTATAACTGTATCCAGTTTGGCCTGGGTGCCATGTGATAATATGAACTCTGATGTCACCCAGTTTTGGTAGAAAATAAAGTGACTGTATATAAAGCATCATGTTTAAAAGGTAAAAAAGAAAGAAAAAAAATACACGAGCAGTGCAGATATGGGAAGCTGCAGAACACATGTTTTTTGATTTACACTTAAACCCAATCCCACATAACTGGAGCACACTGAAGAACATGTGACCCTGCAGGGCTGTAATCTATGGAGGCATGACAGTATTACAGCGTGGCTGTCACAAGTTAATATGGCAATGTGCAATAGATTTAGGATTTGCTGAGAACTTTCAGTGGGCTGGAGATAATTAAAAGATCACTTCAATCCTACTATGCAGTCCAATGTATAATGTAATGCAATACCATTACAGAGTAAAGGAATGCAAAATTAGTAACTGTCTATATCAAACAGGAAAAAACAAAAACAGGAAAACAACTTTTCTAATTTCTAATACTAGAATGTTACTGCTTAGACACCAGATTTTGTAACATTTTAGACTGTGAGATTCTAACAAGTACTCACAAAAGTTAATTAACCAATTACAATGTGTGTGTATAACATCTATATATCAAATGATATTTTTTACAATGAGGTCAGTAGTTTTCACCTTTATAAAAAAGTTCAGTTCACTGAAAATACATCTACTGTCACTGCTGAGCAAAATGTGATGTGTGCACGTCCCAGGTGTCATTTACATTGGTTTTCTTTTATCATGCTATACGTCCCCTAGATGACACAGGTTTCAGATTTGGATGCATTATACCTAAACAATGCTGATTATTAAGAAAACTCCAAGTTAAACTAAGAAAGAAAAAAAAAAGGGGGGGGGGGGGAAGGGGGAGAGAGAGAGAGAGAGAGAGAGAGAGAGAGAGAGAGAGAGAGAGAGAGAGAGAGAGAGAGAGAGAGAGAGAAAAGAGGGCAGGAGATCTGAAAGCCGACAGCAATGTAAAAGCTACTATTTGGATGTACCGGCTGGTGTGATAGATCAGATCATGGAAAGCCACTAAACACAGCTACAGAACACACGGGGCAAGCTTTACACCCAAGTAAAACATTTCCCATTCAATAAAGTATACAACAAACGCCTACTCACTCCAATATACTAGTAAAATGCAAGGATACCATCTTAGTGCATAGGTGTAAATAGTGGGTCACAAATATGATGTGATGCTGGTGCAAGTACAGAGAGTGCGTGTATACATAGTATATGATGTGCAGTCATACTTACAGTCTCTCTGCATTCCTGGGGATCCCCTTTGGTACAGTCTTTAGACCAAGCCCATGACAATCCACATTGAGACCGGAGCAGGTACACTTGCTTGGACAACTATCAACAAGTGTAAAAGTGATAAAACTCCAAATACCTAGGAACAGGACCAGAGGAACATAGCCTCCCCTGAATTCTGGAAGCATGCTTGCTGGGGTTCTGCTGGAAGTGTCTCCGCTTCTTGTGCAGCAAAGGATATTATACTGTCTGGTTTCAGCACACTCCACGCTGATCATGTAGTGTTGCCAGTCTCATCCTTACATCTACAGGAATATTAGCGGATATTGCTGCAACACAACTTTTATCCCAGGGTTCTTTGGAGACGGAGTAAAAACGTAGTAAAATCCCCAACTTCCCAGATACATGCAGCAAGTGGAAACTCGGAAGTTAGATTTTGGATATTGTTCCCTGGCTTGTCTCCCAAACCTCCGCAGGTAAGAGATAAAAATCAATGTGATTGAAAGGAGCAGACGAAGGAAATAGGCAGCATGAGACTGGGCTGTAAGCTGATCTCCAGCCGCCGGCTTCTCTTCACACGTGCTGCCCTCTAGTGGTGGCTCAGAGCAGTGTCCGGTAATTTGCAAAGCTATGCCAGCCAGGTACGGAGTTTGCAGGACGCCCGGTAACTCAGTGACCCGTTGTGCTCCCTACTCAGTGCCTCTCATAATGTAGCAGACACTCAGCAGCAGTGAGGGCACCAGGGAAGAGCGCAGCCCGTGTCGGTGAGGAGTTGCAGGCACCACTTACTAGCCGCTCTGATCACACGTTACATTTCATTCACTCTTCCAAGAGCCTGTAAACTGCAATCAAATGGCTCCAGCCCACTCCAAAATCTGCACTCCTCTCCCCATTGGCGCTTATAGGAGTGACGTGGACATTCTTCAGAGCCTAGGGCAGCCCGAGCATAGGTATGTATAGGGGAGAGTGCTGCATATGTAGTACTGTATTTACAGTGTAAGGGCATTATGCAGCAGGGGAAGAGATACGAACGCAATGCAATTGTTTACGCTGAGCAAACGAGCTTTTGCAGCAGCTGTAGTTTGTGGAAAAGTTTTTTTTTAAATATTTTTTTCAGGCATTCCCAACCTCGGTCCTCAAGGCACACTAACAGTCCAGGTGTTAGTGATATCCATGTTCGAGCACAGTGGTGTGGATCATTAGGTCGACAGTGTTTAGGTTGACAGGGTTTGAAGGTCGACTGGGTTTCTAGGTCGACATGTTCTAGGTCGACAGGTCAAAAGGTCGACATGATTTTTCATGTTGTTTTGGTGTCGTTTTCACCGTACAGTGACCGTGTCCCTTCGCATGGCTCGCTTCGCTCGCCATGCTTCGGACAAGGTGCCTCCCTCCACTACCGCTGCGCTTGGCACAGGTTACTATTCCCAATCGTAGTCCGCGTGGATCGTTAAGTATGAAAAAGTTAAAAAAAGAAAAAAAAGTTAAAAACTCATGTCGACCTTTTGACCTGTCGACCTATAGTGGTCGATCTAAACATTGTTGGCTTAGGCACTGTCGATCTTCAGACCGGATCCCGATCGGAATGCTTGAATTATATGATGCAAGTAGTTTATATTGGTACTTGTGAATTCAATAAAGTTTTCAGTTGTTAAATTACTGTATAAAATAGTATGTGTGCCATTATATATATACATATATATAAAATAGTGGCTTCTTAATTGGCAGAAATGTCAATGTATACAGTACCTACAGTATGTTGATGTCCATTGCCATCCGTATACCACACAATTTAGTTTTTGTCTGTAATGTTCAGTATTAAATAAAAAAATAATCTATTGATCTGTCTACTATTTATATATACTTGGAACACCAGGAAATTTGATTTGCACAAGTTACTTTGGACTATCAGAACTGAGCAGCATTATAACGCATTGATGTCTACTGCCATAGCACACTGCTGATTGACAGCTAGCATTTTGATCTCTAGCTCTTGAAATAAGCATTGAAATGTTTGAATATACACCAGAGGTTCTCAAATGCGGTCCTCAAGGCACCCCAATGGTACAGATTTAGGTATATCCATGGCACAGGACAAATGGTTAAATCAAATTGACTGAGGTTCTAATAAAGTCACCTGTGACCAAGCATGGATAAACTTAAAACCTCAACCGTTGGGTGCCTTGAGGACCGCATTTGAGAACCTCTGCTATATACACTATAAGCAGTCTGTGGATCTGGAAAGTGCAGAAATTTTGACAGTTTAGCAGTGAGGATCATAGCACCAATTAAAAGGCAGGATCAGGTTTGCCTAGAAAAAAACAACTTTAAATCTCACAGCTGAATAGCCAAAATCTTTGCACTATGCAAAGTCCACAGGCTGGATTATGCCTAACGGCTATGAAATCATCAATAAATCAAGTCAATAGTTAACCACTGAAAGGGGAAGATTCAACCTCTCACACTAAAGATGCATATACACACTGAGATTCGGGCTAACCCCGATTCTCACTGTGTGATAGGGACTAGGGGGGTAATTCTGAGTTGATCGCAGCAGGAACTTGGGCCCTCATTCCGAGTTGTTCGCTCGTTCTTTTTCATCGCAGCGATTTTCCGCAAACTGCGCATGCGCAATGTTGGCACTGCGACTGCGCCAAGTAAATTTGCTAAGAAGTTTTGTATTTTACTCACGGCATTACAAGGTTTTTTCTTCGTTCTGGTGATCGTTGTGTGATTGACAGGAAGTGGGTGTTTCTGGGCGGAAACTGGCCGTTTTATGGGAGTGTGTGAAAAAACGCTGCTGTTTCTGGGAAAAACGCGGGAGTGTCTGTAGAAACGGGGGAGTGTCTGGGCGAACGCTGGGTGTGTTTGTGACGTCAAACCAGGAACGAAATTGACTGAACTGATCGCAGTGGCAGAGTAAGTGTCGAGCTACTCAGAAACTGCTTAGAAATTTACATTCGCAATTTTGAGAATCTTTCGTTCGCAATCTGGCTAAGCTAAGATTCACTCCCAGTAGGCGGCGGCTTCGAGTGTGCAATGCTGCTAAAAGCAGCTTGCGAGCGAACAACTCAGAATGAGGGCCTTTGTTAGCAGTTGGGCAAAACCATGTGCACTGCAGGGGAGGCAGATAAAACATGTGCAGAAAGAGTTAGATTTGGGTGGGTTATATTGTTTCTGTGCAGGGTAAATACTGGCTGCTTTATTTTTACACTGCAATTTAGATTGCAGATTGAACACACCCCACCCAAATCTAACTCTCTCTGCACATGTTATTTCTGCCTCCCCTGCAGTGCACATGGTTTTGCTCAACTGCTAACAAAGTTCCTGCTGCGATCAACTCAGAATTACCCCCTAGGCAGGGCCGGTTCCGGGGCTCCTTGCACCCCGGGCGGCATTCGGGTGTGTGGCTTCATACAGGGGGCGTGGTCAGTTACGCCCCCTGTACTGTAGTAGGATGTGTGGTGCGCGATGACATCATCGCGCACCGCACAGCAAAGGTCCTCTCCACGAAGGAAAACTAGACGCTAAGCGTCTAGTTCCCTTCGTGGAGAGGACCTTTGCTGTGCGGTGCGCGATGACGTCAACGCGCACCGCACATCATTACAGTTAAGGTCCTCTCCAGGAAGGGAAACTAGACGCATAGCGTCTAGTTTCCCTTCACAGCGGGCAGCCCACGAAGGGAAACTAGACGCGTAGCGTCTAGTTTCCCTTAACAGGACAGCGGGGCAGCGGCAGCGGGGGGCACCACAGCAGCAGCGGATCTTGCCATGGTGCGGCGCCCTCCGGATGGTGCCGGCGCCCTCCGGAAGGCGGCGCCCCAGGCAAAAGTCCTGCTTGCCCGTGGCAAGATCCGCTACTGGCCCTAGGACGGTATCGCACGCATATAATGACTGTGCTTGTGGCTAAGTGTCAATTTTGACTATCTTTTCTACGAGATAGTCAAAAGTGACTTGCCTGCACAGTCTATCTAGGCTTGCGATGCCGACCGCGCATCGGCATTGCATCGGGATCACAAAGTGACTTTCATCTTGCGATCTGCACTAACTTTTCTTACGATTTTGACTATATAGTTAAAATCATAAGAAAAAATCTCACTGTGTGTACACACCTTAATACTACATGGTTTATTGGGGGCAGGAAACCCCTCTTTGCTTATGCTCAAATCCAGTAGAATATATAATAATAATAATAATAATAATAATAATAATAATTTTATTTATATAGTGCTCTTTCTCCAATAGGACTCAAGGCGCTTAACAGATACATAGCATAATATAGTACAGAAAATAATGAAGTACATTTTCATAAAATACAGAAGCATGGAGATACTAAAAGGGACATTATGGAAATGCTTGAGTAAACAGGAAAGTCTTGGTCTACTTTTGAAGGATTCTATAGTTGGGGCCTCTCGCACTGTGCGGGGAAGTGAGTTCCATAGAGTCGGAGCCGCATGACTAAAAGCTCGACCCCCAGATGAATTACAGGAGATTCTAGGTACTGCTAAAAGTCCTTCATCTACAGATCGCAGTAATCGAGTGGGGCAGTATGGGGTCAGAAGCTGCTTCAGGTACCTTGGGCCCTGGTCATGTAATGCTTTGAAACTCAGTAAGCCAATCTTGAAGATGATTCGCCATCTTATAGGCAGCCAGTGAAGGGAGTTGAGGATGGGTGTTATGTGGCTAGAACGGGGCTGGTTGGTTAACAGCCTGGCAGCTGTGTTTTGCACCAGCTGTAAGCGTTGCAATTCTTTTGCTGGGTGACCAAGGTAGAGGGCATTACAGTAGTCTAATCGAGATGATACAAATGCATGTATGACTTTTGGCAGATCATCTAAGGGAATTAAGTGCTTGATTCTGGCTATGTTCCTCAGGTGAAAGAATGAGGATTTGATTGTGGCTGATACCTGATTTTTAAGTGTCAAGCCACCATCCAGGACAACGCCAAGATTCCGCACACGATCAGTGGTCTGTAATTCTGAATCCCCGAGTGTAAGTCCAGTTGTTTGGCTATGCTGCAGTCTTGTCCTTTGATGTTGTGGTCGTATCATAAGGACCTCTGTTTTATCCGGGTTCAGTCGCAGCCAGCTGGCACTCATCCACTCCTGGAACTCAGCTAGACAGCCATTTAGGGTTGCTATTGGGTTATCAGTGCCCGGAGCAAAGGACAAATACAGTTGTGTATCATCTGCATAGCAGTCGTAGACCAGGCCATGGCGCCTGATTATTTCACCCAACGGGAGCATGTATACTGCAAAAAGCATGGGGGATAGTATAGAACCTTTTGGGGGCACCACATGGCAACAGCACTCATGGTGATGAGTATACTCCAGACGATACTCTCTGTGACCTGCCTGTGAGAAATGATTTGAACCAGCTTAGGACTGTGCCATCCAGACCACAGAAATGTATCAGTCACTCAATCAGAAGCCCATGGTCCACGGTATGAAATGCTGCAGAGAGATCCAGAAGGATTAATATTGAACAGTCACCTCTGTCTCTTGCCATCAGAAAATCATTTAACACACACACCAGGGCTGTTTCAGTGCTATGTCTTCTCCTGAATCCTGATTGGAATGGATCATAAATATCATGGGTTGTCAGGCGGGTTTCCAGTTGATTTGCAACCACTTTCTCAATAACCTTTCCTAGGAAAGGAAGGTTTGATACCGGTCTGTAGTTGGTCATGCAGTCGGGATCTAAATTAGGTTTTTTAAGAAGCGGTCTAACAATTGCTTCCTTTAGGGGTCCAGGAAAAATGCCTGTCTGCAAAGAGCATTGAACAATTTTTGTAAAGACAGGACCAATTATATCCATACAACCTATTAGAAGCTTGGTTGAGGCCGGGTCCAGATCACAGCTGGTGGGACGCAAAATCCGAGCAATTTCAGCAGTGTCCTTTACATCCACTGAGTATAGTCAAAATCGTAATAAAAAATCTCACTGTGTGTACACACCTTAATACTACATGTTTTTTTTTGGCGCAAGAAAACCCTCTTTGCTTATGCTCAAATCCAGTAGAATTGCATTTAGTAAAACAAGCCAGTTTTTCCTCCCGTAATAACCGGATATCAGGACTGGTTCTAGACCTTGTGGCACCCAGGGCAAAATTTTCCTTTGGCAGCCCCCCCACACACATTCAAAACAGGGTTACTGCGTGCCGAGGGTGCATGTAAAAAAAAAAAATAGGTGTGTGGCTTCATGGGGAATGGGCGTGGTCACAGAATTGTACCAATTCACAAGTAGTCTGTCGGTCACATTACACCACACAGTAGTACCCCTTATACACATTACGCCAGGTAGAGCCCCTTATACAACACAGGAAAAACAAAAACATAGGGAAAAAAATCTGATTCATGCCCTTTATATTATTTGTCATGTTTCCTCCTTAGAGTAATGCCCCTTACACATTATGCCACACACCATAATTCCCATTACACATTATTCCACACACTGTAATGCCCATTACGCATTATGCCTGTAATGGCCATTACACATTATGCCACACACCATAACGCCCATTACACGTTATGCCACTCACTGTAACGCCCATTACACATTTGCCACACACTGTAATGCCCATTACACATTTGCCACACACTGTAATGCCCATTACACATTATGCCACACACCATATGCCCATTACACGTTATGTCACACACCATTATGCCTATTACAACTTATGCCATACACTTTAATTCCCATTATACGTTATGCCATACACTGTAACAACTATTACAACGTAATGCCCATTACATGTTATGCCACACACCGTAATGCCCATTACACATTAGGCCACACACCAGTATGCCATACATTATAATGCCCATTACACATCCACACACTAAGGCTTCCAATTATTTTTAAATTACCTGCTCATTGCCAGGGGTCTCATGCTCGTTGCCAAGGGGTTGCTGCTCTAAGGTTCATGCTCGTTGCAAGGGGTTTCCTGCTCATTGCCAAGGGTCTCATGCTCATTGTCACAGGGTTTACATTGCCCAGCTCAACACCCCGCACCCCGGCTGCAGCAGGTGCCGTGGGCTGCAGGGGAGCCCACTGCAACCAACACCATTGAGGGAGACAGTCAGACGCTAGAGGTCTGACTTGACCTCTAGCGTTTGTCTCCCTGCTCTCCTCCAGACTCTAGAAGTCGAGTAGGACCTCTAGCGTCTGACTCGTCTCCCTCAATGGTGTTGGCTGCAGCGGGTGCCTGGTGCAGCTGGGGTGCGGGCTGGTGCCTGCGGGGTGACCTCAGTCCGCATTGCCCTGGATGCCGGACCAGCTTGCCTGCACCATGAACCGCTCCTGCCTGATATGTGCACACCTGTCCACTGAGCAAGTTGACAACTTTGAATTTCCACCATGTATTATACACCAAATTGTTATACTATATGCAAGAAATAATAATCAACTTGAATGTAATTTATTACTATATAAACTAGAGATGAGCGGGTTCGGTTTCTCTGAAACCGAACCCGCACGAACTTCATGTTTTTTTTACGGGTCCGAGCAGACTCGGATCCTCCCGCCTTGCTCGGTTAACCCGAGCGCGCCCGAACGTCATCATGACGCTGTCGGATTCTCGCGAGACTCGGATTCTATATAAGGAGCCGCGCGTCGCCGCCATTTTCACACGTGCATTGAGATTGATAGGGAGAGGACGTGGCTGGCGTCCTCTCCATTAGAAATTAGATTAGAAGAGAGAGAGAGATTGTGCAGAGTCAGACAGAGTTTACCACAGTGACCAGTGCAGTTGTTGTTAGTTAACTTTTATTTATTTTAATATAATATATCCGTTCTCTGCTATATCCGTTCTCTGCCTGAAAAAAAACGATACACAGCAGCAGCCAGTCACACAGTGTGACTCAGTCTGTGTGCACTCAGCTCAGCCCAGTGTGCTGCACATCAATGTATAAAAGGCAAAGCTTATAATAATTGTGGGGGAGACTGGGGAGCACTGCAGGTTGTTAGAGTACATAATATTATATTAATTTAAAATTAAACAGTGCACACTTTTGCTGCAGGAGTGCCACTGCCAGTGTGACTAGTGGTGACCAGTGCCTGACCACCAGTATAGTAGTATATTGTTGTATGTATTGTATACTATCTCTTTATCAACCAGTCTATATTAGCAGCAGACACAGTACAGTGCGGTAGTTCACGGCTGTGGCTACCTCTGTGTCGGCAGTCGGAACTCGGCAGGCAGTCCGTCCATCCATAATTGTATTACAATATATACCACCTAACCGTGGTATTTTTTTTTCTTTCTTTATACCGTCGTCATAGTGTCATACTAGTTGTTACGAGTATACTACTATCTCTTTATCAACCAGTGTACAGTGCGGTAGTTCACGGCTGTGGCTACCTCTGTGTCGGCAGTCGGCAGGCAGTCCGTCCATCCATAATTGTATTATTATTATAATATATACCACCTAACCGTGGTTTTTTTTTCATTCTTTATACCGTCGTCATAGTGTCATACTAGTTGTTACGAGTATACTACTATCTCTTTATCAACCAGTGTACAGTGCGGTAGTTCACGGCTGTGGCTACCTCTGTGTCGGCAGTCGGCAGGCAGTCCGTCCATCCATAATTGTATTATTATTATAATATATACCACCTAACTGTGGTATTTTTTTTTCTTTCTTTATACCGTCGTCATAGTGTCATACTAGTTGTTACGAGTATACTACTATCTCTTTATCAACCAGTGTACAGTGCGGTAGTTCACGGCTGTGGCTACCTCTGTGTCGGCAGTCGGCAGGCAGTCCGTCCATCCATAATTGTATTATTATTATAATATATACCACCTAACTGTGGTATTTTTTTTTCTTTCTTTATACCGTCGTCATAGTGTCATACTAGTTGTTACGAGTATACTACTATCTCTTTATCAACCAGTGTACAGTGCGGTAGTTCACGGCTGTGGCTACCTCTGTGTCGGCAGTCGGCAGGCAGTCCGTCCATCCATAATTGTATTATTATTATAATATATACCACCTAACCGTGGTTTTTTTTTCATTCTTTATACCGTCGTCATAGTGTCATACTAGTTGTTACGAGTATACTACTATCTCTTTATCAACCAGTGTACAGTGCGGTAGTTCACGGCTGTGGCTACCTCTGTGTCGGCAGTCGGCAGGCAGTCCGTCCATCCATAATTGTATTATTATTATAATATATACCACCTAACTGTGGTATTTTTTTTTCTTTCTTTATACCGTCGTCATAGTGTCATACTAGTTGTTACGAGTATACTACTATCTCTTTATCAACCAGTGTACAGTGCGGTAGTTCACGGCTGTGGCTACCTCTGTGTCGGCAGTCGGCAGGCAGTCCGTCCATCCATAATTGTATTATTATTATAATATATACCACCTAACTGTGGTATTTTTTTTTCTTTCTTTATACCGTCGTCATAGTGTCATACTAGTTGTTACGAGTATACTACTATCTCTTTATCAACCAGTGTACAGTGCGGTAGTTCACGGCTGTGGCTACCTCTGTGTCGGCAGTCGGCAGGCAGTCCGTCCATCCATAATTGTATTATTATTATAATATATACCACCTAACCGTGGTTTTTTTTTCATTCTTTATACCGTCATAGTGTCATACTAGTTGTTACGAGTATACTACTATCTCTTTATCAACCAGTGTACAGTGCGGTAGTTCACGGCTGTGGCTACCTCTGTGTCGGCAGTCGGCAGGCAGTCCGTCCATCCATAATTGTATTATTATTATAATATATACCACCTAACCGTGGTTTTTTTATACCACCTAACCGTGGCAGTCCGTCCATAATTGTATACTAGTATCCAATCCATCCATCTCCATTGTTTACCTGAGGTGCCTTTTAGTTCTGCCTATAAAATATGGAGAACAAAAAAGTTGAGGTTCCAAAATTAGGGAAAGATCAAGATCCACTTCCACCTCGTGCTGAAGCTGCTGCCACTAGTCATGGCCGAGACGATGAAATGCCAGCAACGTCGTCTGCCAAGGCCGATGCCCAATGTCATAGTACAGAGCATGTCAAATCCAAAACACCAAATATCAGAAAAAAAAGGACTCCAAAACCTAAAATAAAATTGTCGGAGGAGAAGCGTTAACTTGCCAATATGCCATTTACCACACGGAGTGGCAAGGAACGGCTGAGGCCCTGGCCTATGTTCATGGCTAGTGGTTCAGCTTCACATG
This sequence comes from Pseudophryne corroboree, assembly GCF_028390025.1. Classification (NCBI taxonomy): domain Eukaryota; kingdom Metazoa; phylum Chordata; class Amphibia; order Anura; family Myobatrachidae; genus Pseudophryne; species Pseudophryne corroboree. The sequence goes on from NC_086449.1 coordinate 680,761,629, forward strand.
AGGATGGAAGCACTCAGCCTCTCGCTAGAAAACTGAAAAGACTCAAGCTGGCAAAAGCACCGCAAAGAACTGTGCGTTCTTTGAAATCCCAAATCCACAAGGAGAGTCCAATTGTGTCGTTTGCGATGCCTGACCTTCCCAACACTGGACGTGAAGAGCATGCGCCTTCCACTATTTGCATGCCCCCTGCAAGTGCTGGAAGGAGCACCCGCAGTCCAGTTCCTGATAGTCAGATTGAAGATGTCAGTGTTGAAGTACACCAGGATGAGGAGGATATGGGTGTTGCTGGCGCTGGGGAGGAAATTGACCAGGAGGATTCTGATGGTGAGGTGGTTTGTTTAAGTCAGGCACCCGGGGAGACACCTGTTGTCCGTGGGAGGAATATGGCCGTTGACATGCCAGGTGAAAATACCAAAAAAATCAGCTCTTCGGTGTGGAGGTATTTCACCAGAAATGCGGACAACAGGTGTCAAGCCGTGTGTTCCCTTTGTCAAGCTGTAATAAGTAGGGGTAAGGACGTTAACCACCTCGGAACATCCTCCCTTATACGTCACCTGCAGCGCATTCATAATAAGTCAGTGACAAGTTCAAAAACTTTGGGTGACAGCGGAAGCAGTCCACTGACCAGTAAATCCCTTCCTCTTGTAACCAAGCTCACGCAAACCACCCCACCAACTCCCTCAGTGTCAATTTCCTCCTTCCCCAGGAATGCCAATAGTCCTGCAGGCCATGTCACTGGCAAGTCTGACGAGTCCTCTCCTGCCTGTGATTCCTCCGATGCATCCTTGCGTGTAACGCCTACTGCTGCTGGCGCTGCTGTTGTTGCCGCTGGGAGTCGATGGTCATCCCAGAGGGGAAGTCGTAAGCCCACTTGTACTACTTCCAGTAAGCAATTGACTGTTCAACAGTCCTTTGCGAGGAAGATGAAATATCACAGCAGTCATCCTACTGCAAAGCGGATAACTGAGTCCTTGACAACTATGTTGGTGTTAGACGTGCGTCCGGTATCCGCCGTTAGTTCACAGGGAACTAGACAATTTATTGAGGCAGTGTGCCCCCGTTACCAAATACCATCTAGGTTCCACTTCTCTAGGCAGGCGATACCGAGAATGTACACGGACGTCAGAAAAAGACTCACCAGTGTCCTAAAAAATGCAGTTGTACCCAATGTCCACTTAACCACGGACATGTGGACAAGTGGAGCAGGGCAGGGTCAGGACTATATGACTGTGACAGCCCACTGGGTAGATGTATGGACTCCCGCCGCAAGAACAGCAGCGGCGGCACCAGTAGCAGCATCTCGCAAACGCCAACTCTTTCCTAGGCAGGCTACGCTTTGTATCACCGCTTTCCAGAATACGCACACAGCTGAAAACCTCTTACGGCAACTGAGGAAGATCATCGCGGAATGGCTTACCCCAATTGGACTCTCCTGTGGATTTGTGGCATCGGACAACGCCAGCAATATTGTGTGTGCATTAAATATGGGCAAATTCCAGCACGTCCCATGTTTTGCACATACCTTGAATTTGGTGGTGCAGAATTTTTTAAAAAACGACAGGGGCGTGCAAGAGATGCTGTCGGTGGCCAGAAAAATTGCGGGACACTTTCGGCGTACAGGCACCACGTACAGAAGACTGGAGCACCACCAAAAACTACTGAACCTGCCCTGCCATCATCTGAAGCAAGAAGTGGTAACGAGGTGGAATTCAACCCTCTATATGCTTCAGAGGTTGGAGGAGCAGCAAAAGGCCATTCAAGCCTATACAATTGAGCACGATATAGGAGATGGAATGCACCTGTCTCAAGTGCAGTGGAGAATGATTTCAACGTTGTGCAAGGTTCTGATGCCCTTTGAACTTGCCACACGTGAAGTCAGTTCAGACACTGCCAGCCTGAGTCAGGTCATTCCCCTCATCAGGCTTTTGCAGAAGAAGCTGGAGGCATTGAAGAAGGAGCTAACACGGAGCGATTCCGCTAGGCATGTGGGACTTGTGGATGCAGCCCTTAATTCGCTTAACAAGGATTCACGGGTGGTCAATCTGTTGAAATCAGAGCACTACATTTTGGCCACCGTGCTCGATCCTAGATTTAAAGCCTACCTTGGATCTCTCTTTCCGGCAGACACAGGTCTGCTGGGGTTGAAAGACCTGCTGGTGACAAAATTGTCAAGTCAAGCGGAACGCGACCTGTCAACATCTCCTCCTTCACATTCTCCCGCAACTGGGGGTGCGAGGAAAAGGCTCAGAATTCCGAGCCCACCCGCTGGCGGTGATGCAGGGCAGTCTGGAGCGACTGCTGATGCTGACATCTGGTCCGGACTGAAGGACCTGACAACGATTACGGACATGTCGTCTACTGTCACTGCATATGATTCTCTCAACATTGATAGAATGGTGGAGGATTATATGAGTGACCGCATCCAAGTAGGCACGTCACACAGTCCGTACTTATACTGGCAGGAAAAAGAGGCAATTTGGAGGCCCTTGCACAAACTGGCTTTATTCTACCTAAGTTGCCCTCCCACAAGTGTGTACTCCGAAAGAGTGTTTAGTGCCGCCGCTCACCTTGTCAGCAATCGGCGTACGAGGTTACATCCAGAAAATGTGGAGAAGATGATGTTCATTAAAATGAATTATAATCAATTCCTCCGCGGAGACATTGACCAGCAGCAATTGCCTCCACAAAGTACACAGGGAGCTGAGATGGTGGATTCCAGTGGGGACGAATTGATAATCTGTGAGGAGGGGGATGTACACGGTGATATATCGGAGGGTGAAGATGAGGTGGACATCTTGCCTCTGTAGAGCCAGTTTGTGCAAGGAGAGATTAATTGCTTCTTTTTTGGGGGGGGTCCAAACCAACCCGTCATATCAGTCACAGTCGTGTGGCAGACCCTGTCACTGAAATGATGGGTTGGTTAAAGTGTGCATGTCCTGTTTTGTTTATACAACATAAGGGTGGGTGGGAGGGCCCAAGGATAATTCCATCTTGCACCTCTTTTTTCTTTTCTTTTTCTTTGCATCATGTGCTGATTGGGGAGGGTTTTTTGGAAGGGACATCCTGCGTGACACTGCAGTGCCACTCCTAGATGGGCCCGGTGTTTGTGTCGGCCACTAGGGTCGCTTATCTTTCTCACACAGTCAGCTACCTCATTGCGCCTCTTTTTTTCTTTGCGTCATGTGCTGTTTGGGGAGGGTTTTTTGGAAGGGACATCCTGCGTGACACTGCAGTGCCACTCCTAGATGGGCCCGGTGTTTGTGTCGGCCACTAGGGTCGCTTATCTTACTCACACAGCGACCTCGGTGCAAATTTTAGGACTAAAAATAATATTGTGAGGTGTGATGTGTTCAGAATAGGCTGAAAATGAGTGTAAATTATGTTTTTTGAGGTTAATAATACTTTGGGATCAAAATTACCCCCAAATTCTATGATTTAAGCTGTTTTTTAGGGTTTTTTGAAAAAAACACCCGAATCCAAAACACACCCGAATCCGACAAAAAAAATTCGGTGAGGTTTTGCCAAAACGCGGTCGAACCCAAAACACGGCCGCGGAACCGAACCCAAAACCAAAACACAAAACCCGAAAAATTTCAGGCGCTCATCTCTAATATAAACCAGTGTAACCCCCTGCCACTATGTGATACAATCCTCTACCCTGGCTAGCTTATGGGTGTGGGCAATTAGTAACTAAGAGGCTCATGCCGGCTTTACAATAAAAACATTTCCTTGTGTGGACACAGGAGATGTTACATGGTGGATGTGCAGTGCACGTATAATAATATGGGAAATAGATCATCTCTATTTCAAAATATATTCTATTTATTAAATGACTCCTCCAGGTAATTACTTGGTTGCAAAGCAATTAATGAAAAATACCTTCATCTTTTTCTCCCTTAACTGTTTTCCACAGTTACAGGCATTCAGGGTCATAGAGAGTGGCGTGGGGCCCGGGTACTATAGGGCAGTGGAGGATTTCCCACAAGGCAACCAAAGCAGCTGCTTAGGGCCTTGTTGGTCCCAGGGGGCCTGCCGTCAAGGCTGTATAAAGGGCATTTCCGGCAGACCATGAGCTTCACCGATATTGTCAGAGAGTTGAGCTGGCTGAATACTCCCGGCAGGCTCTCAGTGATTAGACAGCTGTTGGGTGCCGGCTCCAGCGCATGCCTGTGTTTCCAGTCCTGCAGTACTGTGCATGTGACCAGTCATGACACACGTGTGTATATGAATGACGTCAGATGCTTAGAGAGAGGAGCTGGGATGTACACAGAAAACAACAGGTCTTCCAGTGTACTATATTACAGTTGTAGCCCTGTGGTTATAACTGGTCTAGTAATGCTTACATTTATATGCTGCTAGTAGTGCACATACTTGATACTGGTATGCTTTGTTATTATACAGATGTAGCCACCTTTATCTTGACTGTTTCTCCGCCGAGACGGGCGTTTAGTCACGCTAAGGCGATAGCTGAGTTTAATCACAGGTAGGCGCGTTGAGGCGATCTAGATACTCATCATGCATTACACATCTCCACCACTGTGTGGCTAATGCTCCACTAATCCAGTACTTTCGATCGTACAGTATAGCGGCGGATTGATCTACAGCTCTGGCAATACTGTAGGCGTAACGGGAGGCGGTGGAAAAAGTATGGAGTACTGTACTGTATGTGTATGGAGACGCAACTACAGTAATTGTGTAAAAGGAAGAATGTACAGTACAATGTATAAACACCGTGCTTTTAAAATATATGAGCGTCTGAGTTCGCTAATGCATAATGGGAATGGAGGACTGGCAGGAGGCGGAGGAAAACACCGTGCTTTACAAATGCGAGCGCCCGAGTCCTCTAAGGCATAAACCAACAGCAATGGGGCGGGGGCCGGGCGCTGTTTGCAGTACTTTCACACATGAAATTGGAAATCTCTCATGAGGCGTCGTGGGCTAGGGGTGAAGGCTCCCACCTCCCTCGCTGGGGGACCAGGGTTCGAGACCTGATGTGCTTTCTTTCTTTTTTTTTTTTTCTGTAATAATACACTGTATTATTTTATTTACATTGTAAGACAGTCAATGGAAGGATGCACACAGGTTTCACATAAATCAAAGTACATCTGCAGGAGCGATTCTTTACGCTAAATGCACCTAAACAGCGGGAATGAAATGAGTGTATTCTGACGCTACCAACTGAGCAAAACAGTACTGTAGATCTTCAGCGTTTGTGTATTGCACAGGACCTGAATTTCCTCCCTGTGCAGGCTCCCAGGGGGGAAGGGCGATGGGGGTAGGGGGGAGACGATGGAAAATACTGTGCCTTTGAAATGCAATTACATGAGCGTCCGAGTACACTACGGCATACTGTAAACCAACACCAATGGGAAGGAAGTGCCAACCTTATTTTTAATGTGTTCCCGTGACATTCACTTTAACATTTTTTTTTTTCTCTCCAATACAGTACTGTACATCCAATGGAAGGATGCACACAGGTTTCACATAAATCAAAGTACATCTGCAGGAGCGGGGCGTTTGTGTATTGCACATGACCTACATTCCCTCCCTGTCTACTGCATGATCTGTGCAGGCTCCCATGGGGGAAGGGCAACAAGCTGGCAGGAGGCGGAGGAAAACACTGTGCTTTACAAATGCGAGCGTCCGAGTCCTCTAAGGCATAAACCAACAGCAATGGGGCGGGGGCCGGGCGCTGTTTGCAGTACTTTCACACATGAAATTGGAAATCTCTCATGAGGCGTCGCGGGCTAGGGGTGAAGGCTCCCACCTCCCTCGCTGGGGGACCAGGGCTCGAGACCTGATGTGCTTTCTTTTTTTTTTTTTTTCCTGTAATAATACACTGTATTATTTTATTTACATTGTAAGACAGTCAATGGAAGGATGCACACAGGTTTCACATAGATCAAAGTACATCTGCAGGAGCGATTCTTTACGCTAAATGCACCTAAACAGCGGGAATGAAATGAGTGTATTCTGACGCTACCAACTGAGCAAAACAGTACTGTAGATCTTCAGCGTTTGTGTATTGCACAGGACCTGAATTTCCTCCCTGTGCAGGCTCCCAGGGGGGAAGGGCGATGGGGGTAGGGGGGAGACGATGGAAAATACTGTGCCTTTGAAATGCAATTACATGAGCGTCCGAGTACACTACGGCATACTGTAAACCAACACCAATGGGAAGGAAGTGCCAACCTTATTTTTAATGTGTTCCCGTGACATTCACTTTAACATTTTTTTTTTTTTCTCTCCAATACAGTACTGTACATCCAATGGAAGGATGCACACAGGTTTCACATAAATCAAAGTACATCTGCAGGAGCGGGGCGTTTGTGTATTGCACATGACCTGCATTCCCTCCCTGTCTACTGCATGATCTGTGCAGGCTCCCATGGGGGAAGGGCAACAAGCTGGCAGGAGGCGGAGGAAAACACCGTGCTTTACAAATGCGAGCGTCCGAGTCCTCTAAGGCATAAACCAACAGCAATGGGGCGGGGGCCGGGTGCTGTTTGCAGTACTTTCACACATGAAATTGGAAATCTCTCATGAGGCGTCGTGGGCTAGGGGTGAAGGCTCCCACCTGCCTCGCTGGGGGACCAGGGTTCGAGACCTGATGTGCTTTCTTTTTTTTTTTTTTTTTCTGTAATAATACACTGTATTATTTTATTTACATTGTAAGACAGTCAATGGAAGGATGCACACAGGTTTCACATAAATCAAAGTACATCTGCAGGAGCGATTCTTTACGCTAAATGCACCTAAACAGCGGGAATGAAATGAGTGTATTCTGACGCTACCAACTGAGCAAAACAGTACTGTAGATCTTCAGCATTTGTGTATTGCACAGGACCTGAATTTCCTCCCTGTGCAGGCTCCCAGGGGGGAAGGGCGATGGGGGTAGGGGGGAGACGATGGAATATACTGTGCCTTTGAAATGCAATTACATGAGCGTCCGAGTACACTACGGCATACTGTAAACCAACACCAATGGGAAGGAAGTGCCAACCTTATTTTTAATGTGTTCCCGTGACATTCACTTTAACATTTTTTTTTTTTCTCTCCAATACAGTACTGTACATCCAATGGAAGGATGCACACAGGTTTCACATAAATCAAAGTACATCTGCAGGAGCGGGGCGTTTGTGTATTGCACATGACCTGCATTCCCTCCCTGTCTACTGCATGATCTGTGCAGGCTCCCAGGAGGGAAGGGCAACAAGCTGGCAGGAGGCGGAGGAAAACACCGTGCTTTACAAATGCGAGCGTCCGAGTCCTCTAAGGCATAAACCAACAGCAATGGGGCGGGGGCCGGGCGCTGTTTGCAGTACTTTCACACATGAAATTGGAAATCTCTCATGAGGCGTCGTGGGCTAGGGGTGAAGGCTCCCTCCTCCTTCGCTGGGGGACTAGGGTTCGAGACCTGATGTGCTTTCTTTTTTTTTTTTCTGTAATAATACACTGTATTATTTTATTTACATTGTAAGACAGTCAATGGAAGGATGCACACAGGTTTCACATAAATCAAAGTACATCTGCAGGAGCGATTCTTTACGCTAAATGCACCTAAACAGCGGGAATGAAATGAGTGTATTCTGACGCTACCAACTGAGCAAAACAGTACTGTAGATCTTCAGCGTTTGTGTATTGCACAGGACCTGAATTTCCTCCCTGTGCAGGCTCCCAGGGGGGAAGGGCGATGGGGGTAGGGGGGAGACGATGGAAAATACTGTGCCTTTGAAATGCAATTACATGAGCGTCCGAGTACACTACGGCATACTGTAAACCAACACCAATGGGAAGGAAGTGCCAACCTTATTTTTAATGTGTTCCCGTGACATTCACTTTAACATTTTTTTTTTCTCTCCAATACAGTACTGTACATCCAATGGAAGGATGCACACAGGTTTCACATAAATCAAAGTACATCTGCAGGAGCGGGGCGTTTGTGTATTGCACATGACCTGCATTCCCTCCCTGTCTACTGCATGATCTGTGCAGGCTCCCATGGGGGAAGGGCAACAAGCTGGCAGGAGGCGGAGGAAAACACCGTGCTTTACAAATGCGAGCGTCCGAGTCCTCTAAGGCATAAACCAACAGCAATGGGGCGGGGGCCGGGCGCTGTTTGCAGTACTTTCACACATGAAATTGGAAATCTCTCATGAGGCGTCGTGGGCTAGGGGTGAAGGCTCCCACCTCCTTCGCTGGGGGACTAGGGTTCGAGACCTGATGTGCTTTCTTTTTTTTTTTTCTCACAGAATCACAAGTGAAAAAATTAGCTCCACCTACTGTATGAACCTTCTAAAATGTGTCAGTTAGTAATTAATACACCTGTGCACTTGCTGGTTTACCTGCAAAACATGCACTGTGTGGGGTCCCGAGGACCGAGTTTGAGAACCACTGCATTAGACCATGCAGTAGTGCCCTTTCCTTATGTTACACCAGAAAATATTGTAGTACACCTTATACACATACTGTACAGTACAGTAATGCCACACATTAGTAATGCATTTCATATTTACATTTCCTTATTTAATTTCATAGAGCCGCAGTCACTCACAGAATATAGGCATGTACTGTAGCATCTCATTTTATTCAGCAGAAGCTGATTATTCCCGTTTGGCTAGTTTGCCGTCTCTGTACAGTACAAAAAAGTTATAGTGTCAGTGAAAAAAGCACCTCATGACAGATACTGTACACAAGCGCATGTCTAAATACTGTATACTGTAAGCAGTGACATTAAGGGGTACAGTATATGCAATTGCGGTCGAATTCCGTCAGGAATACGAAAAAATGGACACGGGATCCCCCATCTTTTTAGAACCAGCACAGGGCTCTGCGCCTGGTCCTGGTGCAAAAACTAAGGGGGACAAAAAAGCGTAGGGGTTCCCCGTATTTTTGACCGGTCCCTGCGGCCATGGCATTAAATACCCAACTAGTCACCCCCTGGCCGGGGTACCCTGGAGGAGTGGGGACCCCTTAAATCAAGGGGACCCCCCTCCAGCCACTCGATTATCTCTATCGCCCCAGTGTATTGTAGCTAGGGGATTGTGACGCTCCTTCAGCATTGCCCCGTAGCTTGCAAAATCTGTGCTGTTATTTGCTCCATACTGTAGCTGAGTGCCTCCTAGGAGCTACAGTACAGTAGGAGTCACAGGCGGTAACCATTTCAATTGAGTCTGCCCTGCTATAGAATTGTATGTGTACCGTACGGTGCATAGAACCTTTACAGTAGAAACTCTCCTGCAGCTTGGGGGACAAAAAGCATAGGGGTTCCACCTATTTTTTTAACCAGCACCGGGCTCCACTAGCTGGACAGATAATGCACAGCCGGGGGACACTTTTATACCGGTCCCTGCGGCCATGGAATTAAATACCCAACTAGTCACACCTGACCGGGGTACCCTGGAGGAGTGGGGACCCCTTAAATCAAGGGGACCCCCCTCCAGCCACTCGATTATCTCTATCGCCCCTGTGTATTGTAGCTAGGGGATTGTGACGCTCCTTCAGCATTGCCCCGTAGCTTGCAAAATCTGTGCTGTTATTTGCTCCATACTGTAGCTGAGTGCCTCCTAGGAGCTACAGTACAGTAGGAGTCACAGGCGGTAACCATTTCAATTGAGTCTGCCCTGCTATAGAATTGTATGTGTACCGTACGGTGCATAGAACCTTTACAGTAGAAACTCTCCTGCAGCTTGGGGGACAAAAAGCATAGGGGTTCCACCTATTTTTTTAACCAGCACCGGGCTCCACTAGCTGGACAGATAATGCACAGCCGGGGGACACTTTTATACCGGTCCCTGCGGCCATGGAATTAAATACCCAACTAGTCACACCTGACCGGGGTACCCTGGAGGAGTGGGGACCCCTTAAATCAAGGGGACCCCCCTCCAGCCACTCGATTATCTCTATCGCCCCTGTGTATTGTAGCTAGGGGATTGTGACGCTCCTTCAGCATTGCCCCGTAGCTTGCAAAATCTGTGCTGTTATTTGCTCCATACTGTAGCTGAGTGCCTCCTAGGAGCTACAGTACAGTAGGAGTCACAGGCGGTAACCATTTCAATTGAGTCTGCCCTGCTATAGAATTGTATGTGTACCGTACGGTGCATAGAACCTTTACAGTAGAAACTCTCCTGCAGCTTGGGGGACAAAAAGCATAGGGGTTCCACCTATTTTTTTAACCAGCACCGGGCTCCACTAGCTGGACAGGTAATGCACAGCCGGGGGACACTTTTATACCGGTCCCTGCGGCCATGGAATTAAATACCCAACTAGTCACACCTGACCGGGGTACCCTGGAGGAGTGGGGACCCCTTAAATCAAGGGGACCCCCCTCCAGCCACTCGATTATCTCTATCGCCCCTGTGTATTGTAGCTAGGGGATTGTGACGCTCCTTCAGCATTGCCCCGTAGCTTGCAAAATCTGTGCTGTTATTTGCTCCATACTGTAGCTGAGTGCCTCCTAGGAGCTACAGTACAGTAGGAGTCACAGGCGGTAACCATTTTAATTGAGTCTGCCCTGCTATAGAATTGTATGTGTACCGTACGGTGCATAGAACCTTTACAGTAGAAACTCTCCTGCAGCTTGGGGGACAAAAAGCATAGGGGTTCCACCTATTTTTTTAACCAGCACCGGGCTCCACTAGCTGGACAGATAATGCACAGCTGGGGGACACTTTTATACCGGTCCCTGCGGCCATGGAATTAAATACCCAACTAGTCACACCTGACCGGGGTACCCTGGAGGAGTGGGGACCCCTTAAATCAAGGGGACCCCCCTCCAGCCACTCGATTATCTCTATCGCCCCTGTGTATTGTAGCTAGGGGATTGTGACGCTCCTTCAGCATTGCCCCGTAGCTTGCAAAATCTGTGCTGTTATTTGCTCCATACTGTAGCTGAGTGCCTCCTAGGAGCTACAGTACAGTAGGAGTCACAGGCGGTAGCCATTTTAATTGAGTCTGCCCTGCTATAGAATTGTATGTGTACCGTACGGTGCATAGAACCTTTACAGTAGAAACTCTCCTGCAGCTTGGGGGACAAAAAGCATAGGGGTTCCACCTATTTTTTTAACCAGCACCGGGCTCCACTAGCTGGACAGATAATGCACAGCCGGGGGACACTTTTATACCGGTCCCTGCGGCCATGGAATTAAATACCCAACTAGTCACACCTGACCGGGGTACCCTGGAGGAGTGGGGACCCCTTAAATAAAGGGGACCCCCCTCCAGCCACTCGATTATCTCTATCGCCCCTGTGTATTGTAGCTAGGGGATTGTGACGCTCCTTCAGCATTGCCCCGTAGCTTGCAAAATCTGTGCTGTTATTTGCTCCATACTGTAGCTGAGTGACTCCTAGGAGCTACAGTACAGTAGGAGTCACAGGCGGTAACCATTTCAATTGAGTCTGCCCTGCTATAGAATTGTATGTGTACCGTACGGTGCATAGAACCTTTACAGTAGAAACTCTCCTGCAGCTTGGGGGACAAAAAGCATAGGGGTTCCACCTATTTTTTTAACCAGCACCGGGCTCCACTAGCTGGACAGATAATGCACAGCCAGGGGACACTTTTATACCGGTCCCTGCGGCCATGGAATTAAATACCCAACTAGTCACACCTGACCGGGGTACCCTGGAGGAGTGGGGACCCCTTAAATCAAGGGGACCCCCCCCCTCCAGCCACTCGAATATCCCTATCGCCCCTGTGTATTGTAGCTAGGGGATTGTGACGCTCCTTCAGCATTGCCCCATAGCCTGCAAAATCTGTGCTGTTATTTGCTCCATACTGTAGCTGAGTGCTTCCTAGGAGCTACAGTACAGTAGGAGTCACAGGCGGTAGCCATTTTAATTGAGTCTGCCCTGCTATAGAATTGTATGTGTACCGTACGGTGCATAGAACTTTTACAGTAGAAACTCTCCTGCAACTTTGGCCTGCTTTATGTAAAACTTGTGGTTTGTCAGCTTGCTATGCGATCGAGTCCGGTGTAACGTACTGTAATGTGCATAGACCTTGCTTACAGTATCTCTGTTTGCTAGGGGATTGTGACGCTCCTTCAGCATCGCCCCGTAGCCTGCACAACTTATGCCATTTCTCATTCCATACCCGACTGCTGCCTGCCACGAGGTGGGGGTTCAGGGGTAGTGGTCACTTTGACAGTGTGCTACAGTATGCGATTGAGTCCGGTGTACCGTAATATGCAATCCTACAGTATAGTAACTTATCCCCATCGCCCCTGTGTATTTTGGCTAGGGGATTGTGACGTTACTTCAGCATTGCCCCATAGCCTGCAAAAGGGTTCAGGGGCGGCGGCCATTTTGCCAGTGTGCTATGCGATCGAGTCCGGTTACCATAATGTGCATACTGCTGTATGTATTTTAGCTAGGGGATTGTGACGCTCCTTCAGCATTGCCCCATAGTCTGTACAATTTGGACTATTACTTGCTCCGTAGCCTAGGGCCTCTGTGGGGCAAGGAGTCATACTGTAGGTGGTAGCCATTTCTATTGAGTCTGCCCAGCTACAGAATTGTATGTGTACTGTACGGAGCATAGAACCTTAACATTAGAACCACTCATGCAGCTTTGCCCTGGTTTACTGTATGTGAATAAAAAAAATAATAAAGTGTATGAAAAAAAACTAACATGCATTCGTACTGTACTGTACATGGAATCGAACCCGGGACTCTGAGTATAGGAAGCGAAACACTTCACCACTTCGCCGCAGACAAATGTATAAATCCATTGGTTTTGATTATGCTGTAATGGCTACGGGATTAGGACGATAACATACAGTACTGTACAAAATTCCGAATCTTGAGAGGCAATAGTGAACTTCTAACACACATCCATTTGCGACAGTGTACACTACTGGTTTTATGTTTTGCCTGCGGGACTTGGACGCTCACATACAGTATTCATAAAGTATTGTAGATGGATCATATACTGTATGCTGTACTATTTGCGTCTGTGTCGTATATACAGTACTGTATTAAATAATGCAGCGTAATGAGTATTTACTGTATGCAGCGTAATGAGACGCCTTAGTAAAGTAGTCCTTATTATGTATTCCAGTATTGTATTTTACGGGAGACCACACGCATGCGCAGTGGTGATTGTAAAAAGCGACATCTGGTGGCTGATCGCAGGTATTACACGTAAAGGTAACGCCAAACGCCATGTCTGCCTCCGTGCGATTAGGTACGCCTCTCTGTGACTAGGCGCGCCTCCCTACGCTGCATACGCTCTATCGGGACAAACGCCTCAGCCAGTCAAGATAAAGGTGGCTACATCTGTACGTAGTATAATTCTCCATAGTCTGTGTATAGGTAGGGGCGCACAGTAGGAGCTAGGAAGCTTCCAGTGGTAGTACGAGGCTGGTTGCGGTACGGAAGTAAGAGGGTATAAAGGGGGGAGAGTGCCAGAGACGGTTGGTCTGCAGCGGTTATTGGACGGTGTTGCTGACCAAGTGGTGGCGGGGAGCAGCGCTGGTGAACCAGGGGAGAGAGAGAGCTGGCGCAGTAGAAAGAAGATCGGGCAGCAGAGCGGCTGGAGTGAGGGCGGATCAGAGCCCTCTGCGCTGACCGGAGCGGAAGTGTGGTGGACCGCAGAGACAACTGGGGGAGGCACAGCCGAAGCAGGTAACACCAGGAAGCTATCCCGGTGGTCAGAGCGGAGTCAGCAGCAAACTTACCTGCTTGTCATCCAGGGGCCGGCCTGAGGGGCGAACAGAGGTGAGGCCGTTAAGAAGAGTTACCCGCCTTATTGTCCTAGCAGACGCTGCGAGCGGGAGAATAGGAGCAGACAATGGGTTGGTACATAGGGAGGGCATAGCTGAGGCAACCAGGAAGCCCCTCCTGCTTAACAGAAGGGTGAGTACAGCTCCGGTCTGCACTAAGGGAGATGAAGCTGTCAATCATCAAATAGAGGAGGAGTCGGGGGAGCATCATACAGCCTACCGCAGCGCAAGTCACAGGAGGTGTAAGTGTATATGACCAGATAATCACTTTAGCCTATGCAGCATCGGTGGCCCCACACATGTCAAACCAGGAAGGAGACATAAAACTTCAGCGTCAGACAACAATTATAGAGGATCCAGCTTTAGGGTGGCTGCATGCAAATATACTGTATTATAGGCTCATCTGTTGCTTGATTGTGCAGCACTCTTTCCAATACCACTAAGTGAGTTGAGAGAAGCCGGAGAGTGTTTAAGAGATACCTATATATATACATTGACTGTGATGCCCCGAGTGAGTTATAGCATTGCTTCATAGTTATAGGTAAGACATTTACTAATTAACTACCTATAGTAGAAAGGATTTACGCACCCATTGTATATTACTTGAATACGTTTTTTACTAAAGGAATATTGAGGAAGCAACACTATATGCAGGGACAGCTTAAGAATATGCTTTGCACAAAGGAAAGAACAGGTATCCTGCATGATAAATGTCTCAGCCTGCATGAATAGACCCAGCTGCCAGAGTCAATTGTATCTACTAACTAATCTTCAGGAGGATATTTAGTATCCGAAGGAACAACCGCAGCCACAGTTACCATTCACAGCAGGGAAGAGACAGCTTCTTTGCTAAATACTAGACAAACTCTGTTACTCTGTTACTTATAAACAAAGCATAGTTTTAAGTAGCGCTGTGTTTGTTGTTGGCGGCTACATATATAGACAGCTTCAAATGTTACCTTACTGGTATCGGAGCGTTGCTGTATCAAAGGATATTGTTATGCTTTCATGAGATACTGTCCGCATTTTCTGAACTTCTGAGCCGCTACAGTGCACTTTTATGCTAAGAGTACCCGAGACACTCTGACATTTGAAGGTGTCGATTTTATGGGAGTATTTTTTGTTTGCATGCAAGGCTTATTGTATAGGCACACTGGGTAAAGGGATTTAGACGGTGAAGGTATTATACAAATATATGCTTATATATGCTTATGTTCTGTTATGTGATGGTAATAACCATTTAGTATTGGAACATTAAAGCTAATATACTTACCACTTAGTCTGTTTCCTGGAAGTAGTATCAAGAATTCTGGAAAAGAGAACAAATAGAATATAATAAAAAGTATGTTTGTGTTTGCACACACCTAATAGTAGTCCGGGGAATTACATTCATGTAAGAGTAGGCTTACCGAAGCAATCCTAAGTATAGTATCACAGCTTGGGTGGAGGCACGTTTAGTATTTCTAGTATAACCACTCAATAGATGGGCACCAACAGAGGGTTACATTAATGGAGGCACTGCTGAGATCTCAGTGAATCTCGCCAGGTGTTATTAACAAGGTTATTGTTATGCACACCAGTGCCTGCAGGAATGTACTGGTGTTTGAACTGTTATGCAAAACAAATGGACTTACAGACAGACTGGGGAATATGACATAACGTACACAGAAGGTGATAGGGTAACAAAATACACACAAAGTGAACAGAGAAGCCCAGAGGCTAAGGAACTGGGTGTCTCCCCTGTACCAGCAATGCTCAGATGAGAAAAGCAAGATGTTGTGTTTTAATACGTAGAGAACCCGAAATGCTGTTGCCAAGGGCAACAGCAAAACCCCAAAGGGTTACCAACGGGTGTGGCAGTAAACTCCTTGGTCAGAGATGGAATGATAGACACAAGGAGAGTCTCCACAATCCTAATTCTCACTTGCAGTGCACAGGTTCAGCTTACTGCCACTAAACTGACCCCTGACACCTAGCACAGTGAGACAGGATTAGACAGGCAAGTCTTAGAATACAGCCGCAAACTTGCTAAGTTCACAGAGTAGTAACAGAACCCCAGCAAGCTAAACGACTGACTCCAGTCTTACTGCTAGGTCTGGATTGGCAGAGTGTAATACCAAATCCCCAGGCCTATTTGCAGTAAGCAACAAACAAATACAAAGCTACACAGTACTGGCTAACTTTCAGGAACTGACTAACCAACAAAGATTCAGCAGCATCTGCTTACCCTAAGAAGAGGCCTTATAAAGCAGGTGCTGTCCACGCCCCACTCAGACCTCACAGACTGTGAGCACAAAAACCAGCACCGGATCCCCTACCGTGCACAGAGCCTGTAACCACTGCACAGCAAAAGACCCGAACCGGAGTATCAGCTGCGCTCAGGTTACTCTGCTAGCACTTGTCTCCCGGTTGCCATGACGACGTGGCAGCACAGGGCAGGAGACCCTAACAGTACCCCCCCCTCTGACGAGGGGTCAAAGAACCCCTACCACCGGGTTTATCGGGGAACTGCGAGAAGAAAGAGCGTATCAGTCTGGGGGCATGAAGATCACAACTGCGCACCCACGACCGCTCCTCCGGGCCATACCCCTTCCAGTGCACCAAAAATGACAGCCGACCCCGAACCACCTTGGAGTCAAGAATCCTTTCAACAACAAACTCCCTCTGGCCACGTATCAGAAGAGGGGAAGGTCTTCCACTGGAAGAAGGATTACTAATCGCCCGTTTTAAAAGGGAACAATGAAATGTTTTATTGATACCCAAAGAACGGGGCAGATCTAACTGAAATGCCACCGGATTGATAACCCTGGTGATCTTATAAGGGCTGATGAACCGGGGGCCTAACTTATGAGATGGCTGTCTCAACTTCAAATTCTTGGTAGACAACCAGACGAAGTCTCCTAATTTGAAGCTGCAGGGTCTTTTCCGCTTATCAAAAACCCTTTTGGTCACTAATGACACAGACACAAGGGCTTTCTTCACTTTCCGCCAAATACCTCTAAGGACCGAAACCACAGAGGAACCACCAGGCGTGGAGTCCCGGGGGTCAAAAGAATTGGCCTTAGGATGATGCCCATACACACAAAGGAAGGGAGAGATCCCTGTAGCAGAGTGAGCCGCGTTGTTATAGGCAAACTCCGCCATGGACAGATGAGCAACCCAGTCAGTCTGACACTTGGAGACATAACACCTGAGGAACTGCTCCAAGGACTGGTTCACCCTTTCAGTCTGCCCATTAGACTGCGGATGGTAGCCTGACGACAAGCTGACAGAAATCTGGAGATCGGAACAAAATGCCCTCCAGAATTTGGCCACAAACTGGGATCCGCGGTCAGAGACCACATCAAGTGGCAACCCGTGGAGACGCACAACATGCAGCATAAATAATTCAGACAGGCGTCTGGCCGATGGCAGCCCAACCAGTGGAACGAAGTGCGCCATCTTCGAAAACCTGTCAACGACAACCCAGATGGCTGTCATCCCCGAGGATTTGGGCAAGTCCACCACAAAATCCATTGAAATGTGGGTCCATGGCTTAGATGGGATAGAGATTGGATGTAATGGGCCAACAGGAACCCCTCTAGGAGTCTTATTTCGGGCACAGATGTCACATGCCCGAACCCACTGATCCACATCCTTAGCCACCGAGGGCCACCATACCGCCCTAGATAGCAACTCCCGAGTTCTGGCAATACCCGGGTGACCTGCTGACTTCTTGGCATGGAATTCCAGGAACAC
The DNA here is from genome assembly GCF_028390025.1 of Pseudophryne corroboree. Taxonomy (NCBI): domain Eukaryota; kingdom Metazoa; phylum Chordata; class Amphibia; order Anura; family Myobatrachidae; genus Pseudophryne; species Pseudophryne corroboree. The sequence continues at coordinate 680,779,092 of NC_086449.1, forward strand.
TCGCTGTCTTAACCTAGGAGGCACAAACAAAAGACCTACCGGAAGGTCTGGAGGAGCCTGCTCCTGTGCTCTAAGGACTAATGATAAGAGGTCCTGGGTAATGCCCACTTTAATACATGATGGGGAAACAATGGGCAACGGCTCCTCGGTGGTCTCCTGGATTGGAGCAAAACTCCGCGAGAGCGCATCAGCCTTGATGTTTTTTGACCCAGGGCGATATGTTATCAAAAAATTAAAGCGAGCAAAAAACAAAGCCCATCGTGCCTGCCTGGCATTGAGACGCTTCGCTGACTCTAAATATGCCAGATTCTTATGGTCAGTGAGAATTGAGACCACAAACTTAGCCCCCTCAAGCCAGTGTCTCCACTCCTCGAGTGCATCCTTAATAGCCAACAATTCCCGGTTACCCACGTCATAATTCATCTCGGCAGGCGAAAATTTACGGGAAAAGTAAGCACAGGGATGAAGGCGATTATCAGACACTCCCATCTGAGAAAGCACTGCCCCAATACCCATCTCAGAGGCATCCACCTCCACCACAAAAGGACGCTCTGGATCTGGGTGTCGCAGCACCTTGGCCGAAACAAATGCCCTTTTGAGATGGGCAAAAGCCGCTTTAGCCTCACAAGACCAGTGAGCAACATCCGCCCCTTTCTTAGTGAGTGCCACCAAGGGCGCCACTATAGACGAAAATCCAGCGATAAATCGTCTATAAAAATTCGCAAAGCCCAGGAAACGCTGAAGCGCCTTCAAACTAGTGGGCTGCACCCAATCCAGGACTGCCTGTACCTTGGAACCCTCCATTTGGAAACCTTCTGGGGAGATAATATATCCTAGAAATGCGATTTGCTGAACTTCAAATTCGCACTTCCCCAGCTTCGCCCCAAGCCGGTGGTCTCTGAGTTTCTGGAGGACTAAGCGTACATGCTTCCGATGTTCCTCCAGGGAATGGGAGAAGATTAGGATGTCATCTAAGTATACAACTAAGAATCTATCCAAATATTCCCTGAGCACATCATTCATGAAATCCTGGAAGACTGCCGGGGCATTACAGAGCCCAAAAGGCATCACCAAATATTCATAATGCCCTGAGTGGGTATTAAAGGCAGTCTTCCATTCATCCCCCTCTCTTATTCGGATTAGATTGTACGCACCGCGTAGGTCAATCTTAGAAAAAATGGTGGCAGTACGAAGCTGGTCAAACAAGACCGAAATGAGAGGCAGTGGGTATGAGTTTTTAATCGTGATACGGTTCAATTCCCTGAAGTCGATGCAGGGTCGCAACGAACCGTCCTTTTTACCCACGAAGAAGAACCCCGATCCAACTGGAGACTGTGAAGGTCTGATAAATCCCTTAGCCAAGTTCTCCTGAATGTACTCTGCCATAGCCTGAGTCTCAGGACGTGACAGGGAGTACAACCTGCTCTTGGGAAGCTTAGCATTTGGCAACAAATCAATGGCACATTCATAGGGGCGATGGGGAGGTAGTACCTCTGCAACTTTTTTGGAGAACACGTCCGCAAAATCTGCATAACACCCTGGCAATCCTGGCAAACTTAGCTGCGAGAGCCTGACTGGAAGGCTCAAGCAACTCCTGAAACAATCAGTACCCCAACTAAGAATCTCCCCAGAGACCCAGTCAAATTGAGGATTGTGGGCCCTTAACCAGGGTAACCCCAACACCAATGGGGCAAAAGTACAGACAGTCACATAAAAGGACAATTTTTCAGAGTGTGTGGCTCCAATAAACAAAGAAATCTGGCTAGTGCAAGAGGTAATTTTACCTTGGGATAATGGTTCCCCGTTTAACCCACAAATCTCAATTTCTGATGCCAAGGGTACTAAGGGAACAGAGTGTTTCAGGGCGAATTGGCGGTCCATAAAAACCCCGTTGGCCCCACTGTCCACAAAGGCCTCAGTCTTGACAGTTTGACCGAGGATCTTCAAGGTCACCGGAATGATAAAAGTCTTCTTGGGAAATTCTGACTTCTGGCCTGACAGGATATTTCCCGTCACCCTCAGGCCCTGAAGTTTTCCGGCTTTTCTGGGCATGAAACTACCACATGACCTTTATTCCCACAGTACAAACACAACCCCTGCTGTCTCCTCCGCGTCTTCTCACGCGAGGAGAGGCGGGTAGCCCCAATCTGCATAGGCTCCTCGGAAAATTCCTCAGAGTCTGAGGTTCCCTTGGGAAGGAAGGAAATCTCAGTCTCCCTTTCAAGCCTACGCTCTCTCAGCCGTCTATCCACCCGGATGGATAACTGCATGAGCTGATCCAAGCTATCAGGCAAGGGATATTGTACCAGTTGGTCCTTTATCTGGTTAGAAAGACCTCTTTGGTACTGGTGTCTCAGGGCTGGGTCATTCCACTGGGTATCATGGGCCAACCTCCGAAACTCCGTACAGTAAACCTCAACTGGCCTTCGCCCTTGCTTAAGGATCGAAATCTGAGCCTCGGCTGAGGCCGTCTTGTCAGGGTCATCATACAACATGCCCAGTGCCGTAAAAAAAGCATCAACACTTTTAAGCGACGGACAGTCAGGCTGCAACCCATATGCCCAGACCTGTGGGTCTCCTTGTAGCAAGGAAATCACTATGCCCACCCGCTGAATCTCCGACCCAGAAGACTGAGGCCTAAGCCGGAAGTATAGCTTGCAGCTCTCCTTGAAACAAAAGAACTGCGAGCGATCTTCAGAAAAACGATCCGGGAGATTTACTTTCGGCTCCTTAACCCCTGCAGGTGCTGCTGCTGCGGGAGCTCTGCCAGCAGCCTGGGAGGTGTGCATTTTAATGGACAAATCATTAAATTGTCGAGTCAGGACCTGCACCTGATCGACCACCTGTTGCAACGTATTTTGAGGGGTATGCTCCATATTCCCACAAAATTTCAACAGGAGTATTAGGCTGCTGAATATGTTATGCACACCAGTGCCTGCAGGAATGTACTGGTGTTTGAACTGTTATGCAAAACAAATGGACTTACAGACAGACTGGGGAATATGACATAACATACACAGAAGGTGATAGGGTAACAAAATACACACAAAGTGAACAGAGAAGCCCAGAGGCTAAGGAACTGGGTGTCTCCCCTGTACCAGCAATGCTCAGATGAGAAAAGCAAGATGTTGTGTTTTAATACGTAGAGAACCCGAAATGCTGTTGCCAAGGGCAACAGGAAAACCCCAAAGGGTTACCAACGGGTGTGGCAGTAAACTCCTTGGTCAGAGATGGAATGATAGACACAAGGAGAGTCTCCACAATCCTAATTCTCACTTGCAGTGCACAGGTTCAGCTTACTGCCACTAAACTGACCCCTGACACCTAGCACAGTGAGACAGGATTAGACAGGCAAGTCTTAGAATACAGCCGCAAACTTGCTAAGTTCACAGAGTAGTAACAGAACCCCAGCAAGCTAAACGACTGACTCCAGTCTTACTGCTAGGTCTGGATTGGCAGAGTGTAATACCAATCCCCAGGCCTATTTGCAGTAAGCAACAAACAAATACAAAGCTACACAGTACTGGCTAACTTTCAGGAACTGACTAACCAACAAAGATTCAGCAGCATCTGCTTACCCTAAGAAGAGGCCTTATAAAGCAGGTGCTGTCCACGCCCCACTCAGACCTCACAGACTGTGAGCACAAAAACCAGCACTGGATCCCCTACCGTGCACAGAGCCTGTAACCACTGCACAGCAAAAGACCCGAACCGGAGTATCAGCTGCGCTCAGGTTACTCTGCTAGCACTTGTCTCCCGGTTGCCATGACGACGTGGCAGCACAGGGCAGGAGACCCTAACAGTTATTCACCTAACATAGGTATGAAAGTTGTCATGTAGTTCATTAAAGATTATGGAGATGTTGACAGAAGAAGATATCACTTGCTGGTGCAAAGAGAAAGGGGTGGATGCTCACTATAGTTTTGGTTTGGCTGGGAATCTGTCCTCCGTTACTGAAGACGGGGTATTGAAAGTCGTAGGGCAGTTATATGGTGTCAGTCAGCCATGTATCATTGACAAGTGGAAGGGACAGTACGGAGAAGTCTTTGCCATGCTTCTAAGCAATAACGACCCTTTAGATAGAACGTTAGTACCCCGTATGATTATAGTAGAATGAGGAACGGGAACGAAGGTACAGATATTGTGGACAGCAGGACGGAGATCTGAGGATGAGGAGGCTGCCACCCCCCAGGATGAACCAGGAGCGGGGAAACCCCTTCCAGGGTTTTTTCTCATACTCCCGATAATGAATCAGATTCTTTCGGGAATCATGGTGCCAGTATAGGGCCACAGGTGGAAAATGTAGTGGACAAGGTTGTTAGCCATATCGAGAGATGGCATTATGAAAGGGATACCGAAGAGTGAGGATATTCTCTGGGATTACCCTAGGGGGAGGAAACATGGAGGGAAGCCGCCATACAGCACTTGGAGGAGTGGCAATGCCCAAAGCATATAAGGAAACAAAGAGTGGTGTAAAGTTTGTGAGGACCCACCATGGGAGTGATCCAAGCTTCCTGGTGGAGCAACCCCGGCACTACTCTGAGGGAATACATTGAAGCATTGTAATTTTCTTTTGGGACATTGGAGGACGTGGGAGAACTGATGGCCAGGTTAAACAGCACCTATCAGCATAATGGAGAGACGTTAAGCCACTACATCTATCGAGTGGACTGTCTGATTTACAAAATTGTGGATAAGGGTGGCCTTACCAACAAAGTAGTAGGTGAGAAGAGACTAAAGCAGGTATTGAAAGGGACCCTTGCCAACAATCCAGTAGCGCAGAATATATGATGCACCATGAATACGGCCCGCCCTCCGACGTTGAATGTATTAGTTAGATAGGTCAAATTGGAAGAAGTTCAATGGATGAGAGACTGGTGAAGCTGATTGAGGAATAGAACAAGAAAATTGATCAGCTCATTGCCCTACAATCCAGTCAAAATCGGGCTCCCAGTAGGCCAGCGGGCTTAGGGAGAGGAGTAAATAGAAGGGGAGACCCATGGCCAAACTATGAGTGTTATAGTTGTGGTCAGATGGGGCATAGGTCGTTTGAATGCCCCTTGAATGGGTCAGAAAGGAGGGGAGGAAGTAATTTCCCTAGTAGAAAGAGAGCCACTTCGGGGGGAAATGCCAACGGGAGTTCTGTGGACCCCTCACAGACTCCCCAATAATACATGTTCGAACTATGGGGAGTGCCCAATGGTCTCATACTATACCAGATAGCTTAATGGGTCACGCTTCTATAATCAAAGCTATGATCAATGGGCACGATTGTACCATTCTCATGGACAATGGATCTCAAGTGTCCATAATATTTGAATCCTGGTATAACTCCTATCTCTGACATTCCCATTCAACCCCTTAGTGATCTCACAATATGGGGTTTGAGTGAGCAACGCTACCCCTATTTAGGGTATATCATAACACAGATTACTTTTGAGCCAGGGTTCACCTAATAAGACCGTTCCATTCGTAGCATTGGTATGTCCTGACTCCCCGGGAGACAACGGAAAGCAGCCGGTTATAGGGCCTAATTCAGACCTGATCAACGCCCTACAAAATTTTGCAGGACTATGATCAGGCACACTGACATGCGGGGGGACGCCCAGCACAGGGCTAGTCCACCCCGCATGTCCGGCCCGCCCTTCCCGTAGAAGTACAAAAGCATTGCACAGCAGCAATGCTTTTGCACTTCAGGAGTAGCTCCCGGCCAGCACAGCTTTTGCGTGCTGGCCAGGAGCTGCTCATCGCTGCCCGGGTCGCAGTGTCTGCGTGTGACCTCACGCAGCTGCTGTGGCCCGCTCCCCACAAAACGGCAGCCAATCGCCGCTGTGACGCCCCCTCCCACCCAGAGACTGCCTCTGTCTGTCAATCAGGCAGTGGCGATCGCTAGGCAACAACAGCTGTCAGCCATGCATCGGCACACTGCGGCACCAGCACATGTTCAATTCTGACCTGATCGCTGCGCTGCGATGAACGGCAGCGTGTGATCAGGTCAGAATGACCCCCATAGTGGGCACCAATACGAATATGTATCAGAACCTCATCCGATGGTGCGAGAAGCAGGACCAAGATCATCCAGGTAGCAAGGACAGGGTTGCCCGGACAGCACTTGTAGGTGTCAGAAGGTAGAGGGGTCGGTTGTAGCTGAACTAATATATAATCAATACAGTCACACTGACTGATGTGTGTAATAATGAGTATTATAAGGAATGGAGGACCTGCTAATCTGCTACAATCAGTAAGGGGGGGCGGTGAGAGAGGCACCCATATATAATGCAGTCAACACTAATGTAATTGGGTGTAATAAAAAGTATTATAAGGTATGGGTGCCTGCATTATATATCAGTTCCCCCCAACTGATGTAGCATGTCCCATATCCGCTATTAGCAGGTCCCCCATCTTTTTTAATATCCATTATTGCTCCCCTCAGTCAGTGACTGTATTGACTATATATCAGTGCCTTTAGTGTGACTCCATTATACGAGGTCAGATAACTAAGTTAGCAAACTCGCCACCATGCAGTAGCGGATGTACCACTAGGCAACTAAAGCAGCTGCAAGGGCCCATCAGGTCCCAGGTGGCTCAGCAGCAGATCATGGAGGGTGGGTATTTCTGATTTCTGCCAAAAATGGCTAAGTCCTGGGCTGGCTGAATACTCCCAGAAGGCTGTCCGTGACTAGATAGCTGACAGGTGCCAGCTGCCTGCATGTGCCTGAGCACAGTGCCTACAGTGTGATTTTCAGTACGTTATTACAACTACCATCTGCCTGCTATAATCGGATGGGGGGCAGATTCGGACGCATACACTGATAGGGGGGGGCGGCACAATGAGCGGTGGCCTGTCTGCTACAATTGGGGGGGGGGAGATTGTTTGAGGAAGGGGGACCCCAAATCGGTGTCTTGCTTAGGGCCTCATGAGGTCTAAATCTGCCTCTGCTATACGGGGTGTGACCTAATGAGACATGGGCAGTGCATCCTACAAAAAAGAAGATTTATGGTAAGACTTACCATTGTTAAATCTCTTTCTGCGAGGTACACTGGATTCCACAGGGAATAACATCGGGGTGTAGAGTTGTATCTTGATCCGCGGCACCAACAGGCTAAAGCTTTGACTGTTCCAAAGATGCACTGCACCGCCTCCTCTATAGCCCCGCCTCCAGGCACTGGAGCTCAGTTTCGTTAACCAGTCCAATGCAGTAGCAGGTAAAAGAGATAACAGTAGTTAGTAGCCACAGATAACCAGATTCTCACGATGGGAGAAGGTACCAGCAGCTAATGCCATACAAACCCAAAGAAGCTAAGTGCATCAGGGTGGACGCCCTGTGGAATCCAGTGTACCTCGCACAAAGAGATTTAATAATGGTAAGTCTTACCATAAATCTCCTTTTCTGCAGCGGGGTACACTGGTATTCCACAGGGAATAACATCGGGGATGTCCTAAAGCAGTTCCTCATTGTAGGGGACGCACTGTAGTGGGCACAAGAACCCGGCATCCAAAGGAAGCATCCTGGGAGGTGGAAGTATCAAAGGCATAGAACCTGATGAATGTGTTCACTGAGGACCACGTAGCCACCTTGCACAATTGTTCTAGGGCCGCGCCACGGCAGGCCGCCCAAGAAGGTCCAACAGACCAAGTAGAATGGGCCTTGATAGCAGCAGGAGCTGGAAGTCCAGCCTGCGCATAAGCTTGTGCAATCACCATTCTAATCCATTTGGCCAAAGATTGATTATTCGCAGGCCAGCCACGCTTGTGAAAACCAAAAAGGACAAAGAGAGAATCAGATCTCCTAAGAGAGGTGGTTCTCTTTGCATTATACGGAGAGTCCGTACCACATCCAAAGACCGTTCTTTGGAGGACAAACCAGGAGAGATAAAGGCCGGAACCACAATCTCTTGGTTAAGGTGGAAAGACGATACCACCTTAGGCAGATAACCAGGGCGAGTTCTAAGAACCGCATGGTCACAGTGAAAAATCACAAAGGGTGACCGACAGGATAAGGCACCCAAGTCTGAAACCCTTCTAGCAGAGGCAATAGCCAGCAAAGATATGACCTTAAGTGTAAGCCATTTAAGGTCCACAGACTCAAGAGGATCAAACGGAGACTCTTGTATGGCATCCAGAATAACCGACAAATCCCAAGGAGCCACAGGAGGGACATAGGAAGGTTGAATCCGTAAAACACCCTGAGTGAAAGTATGAATGTCAGGCAGAGCCGCAATTTTTTTCTGAAACCATACCGACAAGGCTGAAATATGAACCTTGAGGGAGGCCAGACGAAGGCCTACGTCCAGGCCCTGTTGCAGAAAACGCAAAAGTTTGGCAGTACTGAACTTGTATGCGTCGAAGGCTCCACTCTCCGGCGTGTATGTCCTGATGACTGAGGAAGTCCGCTTCCCAGTTGAGGACCCCCGGAATGAACACTGCCGATATGGCTGGCAGATGGCGTTCCGCCCATAGAAGAATCTTTGAAACTTACATCATTGTCATGCGGCTTCGAGTGTCGCCTTGATGATTTATGTATGCCACCGTGGTGGCGTTGTCCGACTGTACTTGAACAGGCCTGTTCTGTACCAGAGACAGGGCCAGTTTCAGAGCATTGAACACTGCCCGCAACTCCAAAATGTTTATTGCAAGGAGAGATTCCTCCCTGGTTCACCGACCTTGAAGATAGTGTTGCTCCAACATCGTGCCCCAACCCCGCAGACTGGCATCCATCGTTAGGAGGACCCAGTTGGAGATCCAGAAGGGACGACCCATGCTCAATCATCTTTCCTGGAGCCACCAGCTCAGAAACAGATAAACTTCCGGAGTCAAGGAAATCATGTGAGACCTGATCCGGTGAGGCAGGTCGTCCCACATGGAAAGGATTAACCACTGCAGAGGGCGAGAATGAAATTGAGCGTACTCAACCATGTCGAAAGTTGACACCATGAGGCCTAGTACTTGCATCGCCGAGTGTATTGACACACGTGGGTGAGATAGGAAGCATCTTATCTTGTCCTGAAGTTTCAGGACCTTTTACAGAGACAAGAACAACCATTGGTTGTGTGCGTCCAGTAACGCCCCCAGGTGCACCATGCTCTGAGCAGGGACCAGTGAGGATTTCTTCCAGCTGATGAGCCACCCGTGGGCTTGCAGGATTTGGAACGTCTGTTCCAGATGACGGAGGAGGACCTTCGGGGAGTTCACCAGGATCAACAAGCCGTCCACATACGGCTGGATCCTGATACCCTGACGGCGGAGAAGGGCCGTCATGACCGCCATGACCTTGGTGAAGATTCACAGAGCCATGGTCAGTCTAAAAGGCAAGGCCTGGAATTGATAATGTACAGTAGGTTGCCAATAGCAAACCGCAGATATTGCTGATGCGACATGGCAATTGGTATATGTAGGTAAGCATCCTGTATGTCCAGGGATACCATACAGTCCTTGGGCTCCAAAGCCAGAACAATAGAGCGAAGAGTTTCCATACTTAATTTGGATACTTTCACAAATTTGTTCAAAGACCTGAGGTTGAGATTGGGCCAGGAGGATCCATTCGGTTTCGGAACTAGGAACAGAGTTGAATAGTACCCCCTGCCTCTCTGAGACAGAGGCACTGGCACTATCACTCCTGTGTCCAGGAGGGATTGTACCACCAAATGTAGAGTTTTTGCTTTCAACGGATCCGAAGGGATAATTGTCGAGCAAAACTGGCGAGGGGGACATTTCTTCAAAGAGATGGCATATCCGTGAGTGACGACTTCCCTCACCCAGGCGTCTGAAGTGGTCTGTAACCATACCTGGGTGAACCGCAGAAGTCGGCTTTCCACCCTGGGGTCCCCCAGGGGGAGGCCTGCCCCGTCATTCAGCAGTTTTGTCTGGTTTGGAAGCAGGCTGACGGGCAGCCCAGGAACATTTAGATTTGGGCTTAGAGGTTTTGGAAGTGCGAGCCTGTTTTGAGTACGCCTGACACTTTGCTTTACTTGGAGGTCGAAAGGAACAAAAGGTGGTACTCTTAGCCTTCGGAGCCGAAGGATTAGTACTCGGCAGACATGCAGTCTTAGTAGACGCTAAGTCAGCAATAATCTTGTTCAGATCTTCCCCAAAAAGGATGTTTCCCTTAAAAGGGATTACCTCCAAGGTCTTTTTGGAGTCCAGATCCACAGACCAGGACCACAACCACAGAATCCGGCAAGCCAGAATGGATGTAGTAGGTGCTTTGGCCGCCAGCACGCCAGCATCAGAAGCTGCCTCCTGAATGTAATGAGCAGTTGTGGTAATATATGAAAGACACTGTCTGACATTTTATCAGAAAATTACAGATGTGGCTCTGCCTCTGCTTTTTGAACCCAGGCTTCAATAGCTTTTTCAGCCCAAGAAGCTTCTATAGTAGGTCTATGTACAACACCTGCAAAAGTGTAAATCATAGGTCTGCAAACTCGGTCCACATTACCCCACACAGTGCATGTTTTGCAGGTAACCCAGCAGGTGCACAGGTGTATTAATTACTCACAGACACATTTTAAAAGGTCCACAGGTGGAGTTAATTATTTCACTTGCGATTCCGTGAGGAGACCTGCAAAACATGCACTGTGTGGGGTAATGAGGACCGAGTTTGCAGACCTATGGTGTAAATAGACTTCAAACAACCCTCCACACGCTTATCCGTCGGTTCAATGAGGTGACGGTAGTGACAGGCAGAGTAGAAGACACCACAAGACGTGCAATATGTGAGTCCACCGGAGGTGGTGTTTCCCAATTTTTACTTAACTCTGCAGCGAGGGTATACCGAGCTAGCATCTATTTAGACAGGAAGAATTTCTTTCCTGGAGACTCCCAGCATTCCTGACATATGTCAACTAACTGTTCAGAATGTGGTAAAACTAATTTAGTAACCTTCTGACGTTTGAACTTATCAGGTTTCTTAGACGTATCTGGAGGGTCATCCATCTGAAGAATCAGTGTAATAGCCTCCACTATGTCAGGTACATAAACCTGTGTTATAGATTCCTTATCAGAATCAACTGCATCAGTGTCTGATGGATCAGTATATTCCCCATCTTCATTGTATGAAGTATCCGAACCATGAGTGGATTGTGAGGAAGAAATTGCCCGCTTAGATGACCCTATGGTCCTAGGAGGGTGAGAGTTGGGTTAGGTGTTTGTTTAACCAAGGACTGATTAAATTGCTGTAACAGAGTTGACAGAGTATCTGTCCATGGTGCAATAACTACAGGGACAATATGCGGCCCCCACAGGGGGCGTAAGTCTAGTTACCAGCGTAGTCAGCATATTAGAGAAATCAGCCCAAGGTGGGTTTTGGTGTGCTACCGGTGCTGCAGGCTGACTAGGGGGTGCAGAACACCCAGTACCTGGACCCTCAGCTGAAATATTTTCCTCAGTTAAAACCGTGGCGTTAGCACTGCATGAAGCGGGAGTGTCTACGGAATTCCCGCCCTGTGTAGCAGACATTACTTGGAAACGTAGCCTTAGGGCGTAGTAGTACAATATAGCCAGACAAATACAGTACCGGACAAAGGCCCTCATTCCGAGTTGTTCACTAGCTGCTTTTGTTCGCAGCGATCAGACAAAAAATCGGCAATTCTGCGCATGCGTATGGGGCGCACGCGCGTCGTACTTTCACAAAAGCTAATGTAGTTTTACACAAGCTCTAGCGACGCTTTTCAGTCGCATTGCTGGCCGCAGAGTGATTGACTGGAAGTGGGTATTTATGGGTGGTAACTGACCGTTTTCGGGGAGTGTGTGAAAAAACGCAGGCGTGCTAGATAAAAACGCAGGAGTGGCTGGGAAAACGTAGGCGTGGCTGGGCGAACCCAGGGCGTGTTTGTAACGTCAAAACAGGAACTAAATATTCTGACGTGATCGCAAGGTAGGAGTAGGTCTGCAGCTACTCTGAAACTGCACAAATTTTTTTAGTAGCAGCGCTGCGATCCTTTCATTCGCACTTCTGCTAAGCTAAGATACACTCCTAGAGGGTGGCGGCTTAGCATTTGCACTGCTGCTAAAAGCAGCTAGCGAGCGAACAACTCGGAATGAGGGCCAAAAACCCCCTGTGTAAGGTGACTGCAAACGCAGAACACAAACAGAGGATTTAAGCGCTATAGGATGATTGAAAATACACAGAGAAAAATACCAAATACACTATATATATATATATATATATATATATACACACATATGACCCTGATGCACTTAGCCCCCCTCAGGGTACAGAATATAGGGATAGCAATATGTGTGAGATACACTGAATGGAAACCACACAGCAGCTATTGGCACACACAGTCACATGTACAATGCAGAAATTATTACATACAACAATAAAACTATACTGGTAATACTACATAGAGCTATGTATGTATATAGGCCCTCATTCCGAGTTGATCGCTCGGTATTTTTCATCGCATCGCAATGAAAATCCGCTTAGTACGCATGCGCAATGTTCGCACTGCGACTGCGCCAAGTAACTTTGCTATGTAGAAAGTAATTTTACTCACGGCTTTTTCATCGCTCCGGCGATCGTAATGTGATTGACAGGAAATGGGTGTTACTGGGCGGAAACACGGCGTTTCAGGGGCGTGTGGCTGAAAACGCTACCGTTTCCGGAAAAAACGCAGGAGTGGCCGGAGAAACGGTGGGAGTGCCTGGGCGAACGCTGGGTGTGTTTGTGACGTCAACCAGGAACGACAAGCACTGAACTGATCGCACAGGCAGAGTAAGTCTGAAGCTACTCTGAAACTGCTAAGTAGTTAGTAATCGCAATATTGCGAATACATCGGTCGCAATTTTAAGAAGCTAAGATTCACTCCCAGTAGGCGGCGGCTTAGCGTGTGTAACTCTGCTAAATTCGCCTTGCGACCGATCAACTCGGAATGAGGGCCATAGATATAACAATGCACAGTAAACACTGGATGTATATCACAGAATACTTGTACTAAATATTCATATAGTTATGCACTTGTTCTTAACTAACACTGTCTAAACGACATGTAGAATACTTAAGTGTCTTGTAAAAGCACAGCGCTGAGGAGGCAGGCGGCTTTACAGAGGAGACTGTGCCCAGCAGTCCCAGAATCAGCGCAGCTCTGTGTAATGGCGCCCAAATGCTGACAGGGAGTGAGGGAGAGAGACTCAGCTCCAGAGCAGGAACATCTGCTGTAGATGGCGCCTGGGGTTGGGGGAGGGGCTACAGGTCAGAGCCTTATCCCCTCTGCTGGACTTCACCACCAGGTACTATGGGGCCTATGTGAAATGGATTTTAGTAAATCCGACCTGTGCTCCCTGCCCTGGTGTATGTAGTGGGGTCCCTGCACGGCAACAGTGACCACGCCAGTGGCGTGGTCCGTCTTCGGAGGCCGTGTTCGGATCGCAATTTCGGCTGGTCTCGCTTGGGGGACCCTCTTACCTCCTCCCTAGATGTGTGGCCACGCGATCCAGGAGAGCAGCGGCGGTATGTGTGTGCCTGATGAAACCGGAGCACCTCCGCTGTAAGTAACCGGCAACCAGGGCGTGGGAGTATACAGCACTGCTGGGGGAGGAGAGGGAGCCGCAGCACGATATGTCAGCATGACATATAGCAACTAGTGCCTGTGCTATGGCCCTTGAAGTCTTCTTTCTTCTCAGAAAAGCTCTTTTCAGGGCTGCTTAGAGCAGCCCATCCTGTTGGGTGGTCTTCAGGTTGCCGGCGGCCAGGCTCCTGGCGACCACCATACCGGTGCCGGAATCCCAACCGCTGGCATACCAACATCTTTTCTCCCTCTTGGGGGTCCACGACCCCCCTGGAGGGAGAATAGATAGCGTGGCACGCGTAGCGCACCACTGTGCCCGCAAGGCGCTCATTTGCGCTCGCCCAGCTGTTGGTATACCGGCGGTCAGGATTCCGGCACCGGTATGCTGGTCGTCGGGACCCCAACCGCCAGCAAACCATACTACACCTCATCCTGTTAGCTGCCTGCACTGCAGGCACCAACTTACAAACTGAGCTCCAGTGCCTGGATGCGGGGATATAGAGGAGGCGGTGCAGTGCATCTTGGGAACAGTCAAAGCTTTAGCCTATTGGTGCCTCGGATCAAGATCCAACTCTACACCCCAATGTTATTCCCTGTGGAATACCAGTGTACCCCGCTGCAGAAAAACATATATAACCAAAAATGTATTACATAGCCACTAAGCAATCCTCCGCGCGCCATGAAAATCTGGGGTGAGGCATTATCATGGTAAGTATACTTGGCTGGAGGGAGAGCGAGGAGTGGCGGGCCCGGGCTCCCCGCGGCACCCCCCCTTCCCTTGGTGCCAGTGCAGGCAGTAGACATGCACTCAGCTGATGTACATTTACTACACACCACAAGTGTTACTACTTCTTGCTTGTACTCTTCTCTCTAATTATAGGGCTTTAAATAAGTCTCTTTTTATTTATCACACCTTTGAGGTGGTTCTCCTCAGACATTTGGGCTCTCCTGCTGCCTCAGTCATCCTGCACTTAGGGCTTCATCCCCTCTTTCCTTTATTATGGGGCTCTCCTTATTTAGCCATGCTGCCTCTGCATGACCCCTCCCATTGCTGGCTGCTGGTGGCTTTTGTATGTTGTAACTTTCCTCCTCTTTAGTCATAATGTGGGTCTCTTACACCCTTCTCTCCATAACTGGGCTCATGTCCCCTTTCATAGGTATCTCTTCTCTCTTTATGTACAGACATACTTTCTCTCACATTTGGGAGACTCTAGAGCAGGAACGTCCAAACCTTTTTTCTTGGAGTACTGTATTAAGAAAAATTACTTTGAACGGAGGATTATTTGCTGAATAAATATTATTGTAAGAAATATTAAAACTAATACAAATATATTTAAATAAACATATTTTAAATGAGTTTAGATTGCAATTTTACTCACTGAAATAAGGCACTGTATTAAGTCAAATAATGGAGTTGTGACTGCGACTGCAGGTGATAGTCCCCTGTCCATATTCTCACAAAGTCTGTGATCTGTACAAACTCTAGTTTATGGTATCTCTCCTCTACCTCAGATACTGTTTCAGGGCCCTTTTCCCCTCGAATAAAGACCCTGGCCTCACTCTTTCTTCCTTATATACTGATCCCCAGTGGTGCAAGTAGAAAAAATGTCTTACAGGTTCTGTGTGCGCGCGCTGAAAAATGGGTGTGGCCAAATGCCACATGGGGCGTGGCCAATGAAAAATGTGGGCGTGATACACATATGGGGGGGGGGGGCAGATACACTTATGACACCAATAGTGCCAGACACACATATGCCCCCACAGTGCCAGATACTCCCCCACCATGCCAGATATGCTCCTACAGTGCCAGATGTACAAATGCCCCACAGTGCCAGATGCACAAATGCCCCCAGTAGTGCCATATATGCCCCCACAGTGTCAGATACACATTGCCCCAGAGTGTCAGATACACATGCCCCCACAGTGCCAGATATGCCCCCACAGTGCCAGATACACATATACCCCCAGAGTGCCAGATACACATATACCCCCAGAGTGCCAGATATGCCCCCAGAGCGCCAGATATGCCCCCACAGTGCCAGATACACATGCCCCCCAGAGTGCCAGACATGCCCCAGCAGTGCAACTCACCATTGTTGCTGCTGCCTGGGGCTGGCACTGTCTTCTACTGCTGGCCTGCTGCTGGGGAGAGGAGAGCGCAGCACGCACTCCTCCTGCCCCTCTCCTGCCCTGAGTCCGGTCTCCTGTATATTAGAATTGGCACCGGTCCGCAAGCCAATCGGGGCTTGCGGTCCAGCAGCAGTGGCTCCTGATTGACTGCCGGTCCGCGAGCTCTGATTGACTCATGAACCGGCTCAGTGAATGCCGCCACCGCTGCTGGACTCAGGGGACTCGGACAGGCAGGAGAGGCGGGGTGCATGCTGCGCTCTCCTCTCTCCAACACCCAGTGTCTGCAAGGTGGCGGCCCGGCGGTACGGCGTACCTGCTAGGACTTTCATACCGGTACACCGTACCGCCCCGTACCACCATACTTGCAGCACTGCTGATCCCTGTCCAAATCCTCAAAGACTCCTCTGTTCTCACCAGTGTCATAGAGAGTAGGGACAGGCTCAGGTACTGGAGGAGACATATGTAGAGAGGGGAATGTGAATAAGATGGCCCTACTGTGCCTATATGAACGGAAGTGTGATAGAAGATCCAAAGAAAGTATTGGATACTTATCCTAAATTAATTAGGACATCCGGAACTTCTTGACCCAAAATTAATTTCTTCTTATTGTGCTGTCCCAATGGACTCACAGATTCATAGAAGACATAATGTAAAGGCAATTATGTGCAGAAACTTCCAATGTAATGTTGTGGTTATATCTATATTTAAAATGATTCCATTTAAGGAATTCTAGTAGAATGTTTCCTCAAAAAGCAGATGATCTTTTTTTTCAGGTTGGAGGTGGCATACCTCACTGTCCAGGGCTTGTTTGTTTTTTTGTTCTAATTTTAACAGTTGTTAAATAAAAAATAAAATTGTACTTTTAAAATATCCTTGTACAAGTCCATTCATCACAAAGAAACCTTGATACACGAAGTCACACCACGCACATTGTGAGTAATGGTACGCCTGAGACACACCTTATGATAAAGATACCTTTATGCGCAGTATATTGTCCCTCACTATGTAAGCGAGGTATGCTGTCTTTAAAGATCATATACATACCGTATTTCCTGTGGGGTTAAGAGATAAAGGAACCGTTATAAGGGTTATAACACATTTTATCATGTAAGTGAGGTATGCCACCTCCAACCTGAAAAAAGATCATCCGCTTTTTTAGGAAACATCCTACTAGAATTCCTTAAATGGAATAATTTTAAATATAGATATAACCACAACATTACATTGGAAGTTTCTGCACATAATTGCCTTTCCATTATGTCTTCTATGTATCTGTGAGTCCATTGGGACAGCACAAAAAGAAGATTATTCATTTTGGATCAAGAATTTCTGGATTTCCTAATTAATTTAGGATAAGTATTCAATACTTTCTTTGGATCTTCTATCACACTTCCGTTCATATAGGCACAGTAGCGCAATCTTATTCACATTCCCCTCTCTACATAGTTTAAATTGGAGTTTTAGGGATAAGTCTTTTTTGTGAAATTAAGGGGCAGCAACTGTACCAAACGAAGCGCCAGGAAGACTCCCATTTACCTTCTATTTCCAAACTGGAGGAGATGTCAAAATGTAGGAGACTTGCACCCTTCCCAAATGTTTTGCTGGGCCCCTCCAACAAGTGCGGTCCCAGGCAGAGCCGGACTTAGCTATAGACAGGCTAGGCATTTGCCTAGGGCATCCAAGCATGTCTAGGAGCATCCAAGCATGCTGGGAGGGACAGTCTGCAAACTATCTGTTACTTTCTAAATGTAAGCAATAAGTACGTGTATACACTGCTGTATACATTTGTCAAATAGAATGCACACTGTCCCTTGAACTACCTCCGATATGCTTGAATGCCCTTGACTTGTGAGACCTTAGACAGCAGAAGCACAGTAACTGCAATTCCTGGACCTGACATTTTCACTGAATATATAAGGTTATTACTGGATGGCTCCTTATGATACCACATGTGTATTTTGGAAGACTGCTCCACATAAATCTGAGTTTACCGATACTGCTTGTGCACATGGGGGAGGGGGACCCTGCTATCCTGTATCCCTTATCCCTGTGCAAACCCCAGGTGTCTGCAGGAACATAACATGGCCAGTGTTCTCCCCACACTTTATTCCCTAGTCAGTCCATGCCGTAAAATTCCCCTGCCATACAGCACTGTAACGTGGTCAGTAAGTTGCGTTGTGCTATTTCGATATGAAACATCAGTGCAGCGTGACTTTCAGATGCGTCAGAGTGGAGAGCAGAGCATATTGCTCCAGCAATATAAAATAAAGGGCATGCAGTTTCCGGGAGTAACAGACACCAGCAAACACATTGAACAGTGAAGAGAATGGACAGTTGCTACATGTTTGATACTGGTCTTTTTGTGTAACCAGCAAGTATGGCAGTATCTGGACTTTGCTGCCATCTGTGTCCAACCAGCAAGCTAAAATAAAGGATGAGGCTTGCAAAGGACGGCATACCCTGTGAGGTTACGTCCCTTGTACGGGTGCCCCTTTAACAAGTGCGAGCACAAGCACTCACCCATCCTGCCACCCTCATCTCACAAAATGCAGTCACGGATCTAGGGAGCTGCATGGGCGCACACACTGACTGCAAGCACACCAGCAAGCAAAAGTAAGTTTTATAAAAAAAGCTACTAGCACTACTAATTTAGGGCATATGTGTCAGGTGCATTACTGTGTGGAATTATGTGTATTATGGGCATTACTAATGTGGGGCATATGTGTCAGGTGCATTATTGTGTGGAATTATGTGTATTATGGGCATTACTAATGTGGGGCATATGTGTAAGGTGCATTACTGTGTGGAATTATGTGTATTATGGGCATTACTAATGTGGGGCATATGTGTCAGGTGCATTATTGTGTGGAATGATGTGTATTATGGGCATTACTAATGTGGGGCATATGTGTAAGGTGCATTACTGTGTGGAATTATGTGTATTATGGGCATTACTAATGTGGGGCATATGTGTCAGGTGCATTATTGTGTGGAATTATGTGTATTATGGGCATTACTAATGTGGGGCATATGTGTAAGGTGCATTACTGTGTGGCATTATGTGTATTATGGGCATTACTAATGTGGGGCATATGTGTAAGGTGCATTACTGTGTGGAATTATGTGTATTATGGGCATTACTAATGTGGTTCATATGTGTAAGGTGCATTACTGTGTGGCATTATGTGTATTATGGGCATTACTAATGTGGGGCATATGTGTCAGGTGCATTATTGTGTGGAATTATGTGTATTATGGGCATTACTAATGTGGGGCATATGTGTAAGGGGCATTACTGTGTGGAATTATGTGTATTATGGGCATTACCAATGTGGGGCATATGTGTCAGGTGCATTATTGTGTGGAATTATGTGTATTATGGGCATTACTAATGTGGGGCATATGTGTAAGGTGCATTACTGTGTGGCATTATGTGTATTATGGGCATTACTAATGTGGGGCATATGTGTAAGGTGCATTACTGTGTGGAATTATGTGTATTATGGGCATTACTAATGTGGTTCATATGTGTAAGGTGCATTACTGTGTGGCATTATGTGTATTATGGGCATTACTAATGTGGGGCATATGTGTAAGGTGCTTTTATTGTGTGGAATTATGTGTATTATGGGCATTACTAATGTGGTTCATATGTGTAAGGTGCATTACTGTGTGGAATTATGTGTATTATGGGCATTACTAATGTGGGGCATATGTGTAAGGTGCATTACTGTGTGGAATTATGTGTATTATGGGCATTACTAATGTGGTTCATATGTGTAAGGTGCATTACTGTGTGGCATTATGTGTATTATGGGCATTACTAATGTGGGGCATATGTGTGAGGTGCATTATTGTGTGGAATTATGTGTATTATGAGCATTACTAATGTGGTTCATATGTGTAAGGTGCATTACTGTGTGGAATTATGTGTATTATGGGCATTACTGTGGGGCATTATGCAGGTTGAACTGACTCAAAGGGGCACAGGGTAACCCCCTGGTGGGCCCCACTGCCTGAGTTTTGCTGGGTCAGAGGCAGAACTAGCGGCGGTGCTAGGGGGCACCAGCCAAAATGTTACCTAAGGCATCAAATTGGAATTATGTGTATTATGGGCATTACTAATGTGGTTCATATGTGTAAGGTGCATTACTGTGTGGCATTATGTGCATTATGGGCATTACTAATGTGGGGCATATGTGTGAGGTGCATTATTGTGTGGAATTATGTGTATTATGGGCATTACTAATGTGGTTCATATGTGTAAGGTGCATTACTGTGTGGAATTATGTGTATTATGGGCATTACTGTGGGGCATTATGCAGGTTGAACTGGCTCAAAGGGGCACAGGGTAACCCCCTGGTGGGCCCCACTGCCTGAGTTTTGCTGGGTCAGAGGCAGAACTAGCGGCGGTGCTAGGGGGCACCAGCCAAAATGTTACCTAAGGCATCAAATTGGCTAGGGCCGGCTCTGGTCCCAAGTTCTCACTGAAATAAATCACCAAAGCTCTGTGGATCACCACGCCCATCATTCTCTGACAAGACAAATCACCCAGAGCTGCATCACTAGACACTGCTCTTCACTAACAGATTACACACAGCACTGTGGAGCATATTTACCAACAACTACATATAAAGTGCCTAATTCACTAAGGATTGCAAATGCAAAGCTGCTCGCAGACCGTAGCAATGCAAATTCTGGAGGAGAGTTATACTACCTCCTCACTGCATTTGCGATGTGATCGCACCTCAGATGAACATCGCGACTATCGGTCGTGATGTTTACTGCGACAGCGGGCTGAGTAAGCTTAAGCCTTCTCATCCTTGCCGTTGGGGTGTGGCTTCCGAGGCCAAGGTAACTGTGTCTTGTGATGCAGTCCTTGGCCTCGCCGCTCCCTCAAAATGGGGGAGACACGCCCTTGTTTTCTCCAATGCCAACCGCTCCCGCTCCCATTCCTTCTCGTGAACGCCTCTGCCTGTCAATCAGGCAGAAGCGTTCACATATCTGTGTAACGATCACAGGACCCATTCTGAACATGCACAAAACGGGTCCTGCGCGTGTGCAGAACTCAAGCATCGAGGAATGCAGTAAGGATCACATCAGCAATCTTTCCTAAATTAGCTCCAAAATGTGGTTGTGATAAGAATATTTCCCCCTCAACTCGCAATGTGATTGTGAAATCCGCTTGCATTTACCAGAGTTAGGACGCCTGGACAGAGCTATCCCGGTGAATGCAAAACGATAGCTACCGCTGTCAAACCTATAGGGGCTGCTTTTGTGGTCGGAAATAGAGGGATCACGGCAGATATCGGAGATATCTGCTGCAGTCTCTCCTTGTTACAACTAAAGCTGGGTACACACTAAACGATATGTTGCCCCATGTGGCAGATCGGACTGACATATCGGGCACATCATCTAGTGTGTACCCACTGATACCACTTTCACATCGCAAATTAAGGTCTGACCCGGCATTTGAAACTAGGTCCAAGCAGCCTCAGACCCTTTCACATTACAGTTGGTGCCTTTCACACTGAACCCGGATCACCCATGTTAAACACTAACGGGAATAAGCTGGGTTATTTTGGCGATGTGAAAGGGGTATAAGTCGCTGATGATGCGTGCTCCCACGCAGTGGCGTAAGTTCTCCCTAGTCGCCCGGAGGCATGATAAATGTTAGTGCCCCCCTTACATACTGTATATATACACACACACCCTTCATATGTAGCTATCCGGCACTCATGTTGAACAGTAGCAGCGTGCTCATGTGCCTTTCCCAATAGTAATACAGATACACATACAAAGAGGACGCACTCCAAGTCAGTCATCACAATAAAATAGACACCAGCATACCTTTACAGCATACCTACAGTACTCCCTCACCCACCAGCGTGTCACAATGTAGATGTTTTGGAGCAGTGGTGTGCCGATATACAATATATATATAAAAAACACACAAACGCCTCTTTCACTTAAATACACACACACCTCTCACACTCACGCCTCTTACACATGCCTCCTTAGCTTAAACACACACACTCCTCACTTACACACACGCCTCTCACTTACACACACACACACACACACACACACACACACACACACACACACACACACCTCTCACTTACACACACGCCTCTCACTTACACACACGCCTCCACCTCTCACTTACACACACGCCTCTCACTAACACAAACGCCTCTCACTTACACATGCTTCCTTCACTTAAACTCACACTTCCTTCACTTAAACACACAAACATGCCTCTTACACACACACACACACACACACACACACACACACACACACACACGGTTGAAATGACACTGGTCGACACACAAATGGTCAACACATGTTTTGTGGGGGTTTTACATATGTTCCCAACATTTGCTTGGTTTATTATCCACGTGGACTACAATTAGAAATAATAACCTGTGGTGAGCGCGGCAAACGAAGCAAGCTACTGATGGTGGTTACATATTACCAAACATACAAAATTTGACCTCCAAAAATGAAAAAAACTTGTCGACCATTTGTGTATTGAAAATTGTCATGTAGACCTTTTGTACATGTAGCCCTTAACCTCTGTAAACCTTTTATCTGTTGACCTCTTGTACCCGTTGACCATAATGCATGTCAACAATTTGGTGTTGACCTATTTACCGTCAACTTAAATACTGTAGATCTTTTATACCCACCCTGTAGGCACCACATGTGCATATACCAAAGTTTTTCTTAACCAAGTCTTTTATTCGGTTTTCATCTTAACAGAAAAAAAGATGGAAAAGTGCATAATAACATCAGTAACCTTTTCAGACAAGCTTATCTCATTATAAGCAGAATGCAAACTGATAACGCAAAACATATTTTCAATTTGCAATATGAATAAAAAGCAGGGATGCACATCTATAGGCTTTGATGACTAATAAAAGGCCAGATTGTGGAATATAGTTAGCGGTTTGTAAAATAAGTTTCACATCTATAAATAATAAGGATAATTAAAAAAAATGTTTTCTACCAAGCTTTAATATTTGGAAATGTGGCGCTCTTCAGGATATAATTTTGTATTTTTCTTTATTTTTCAGGCGGTAGAAGCGGCCCAGACACTCTGTCAGGGAAGGGGGGACCTGGTCAGCTTCTACCGCCTGCGATTG